>NC_137688.1:44445691-45170691 GCF_963989245.1 Nansenia antarctica | reverse complement strand
GCATGTGTGTGTACTGCATGCGTGTAACATTCTAACCATCACTCCTCAAACATTTGTCAATGTCCCCTTTTCATTCCTCTGCCCTCCTTCCATCCTTCACTCGTCCTCCCTCCTTTCCTCCTATCTTCCAAATAGGGGTCTGTTTAAAAGGTGAGAGGTCAATGAGCTCTTTCTCTGTCCTGCTGTCTAATTGGTTTGAATGAGTGGCCCCACCTCCTTAGTCAGTAGGTGTGTTTAATCAGTGGGGTCAGTTCACTCACAATGGGGAACGATGTGCGTCTGGAAAAGCATGCATGCATTCTTACATTACAATTTATATTTGAGTAAATTAGCACTTATACCCAGATCGACTAACAAAGTAAGTGCATTCAACTTAAGAATGTGAGACAGCCACACATCACACTCATCAAAAGTAAGATCTATAAAAACAGATGCTAGTTGCAACTACAGTTGAGAAGGCATAAAGAAGAAAAGTAGAGAGAGAGAGAGAGAGAAAGAGAGAGAGAGAGAGAGAGAGAGAGAGAGAGAGAGAGAGAGAGAGAGAGAGAGAGAGAGAGAGAGAGAGAGAGAGAGAGAGAGAGAAAGAGAGAGAGATGCTCTGCAGTATGGAATCAACTGTACTGTATGTGTGTTGGTTTCTAAATCTATTCTGGTTCACCTCCAGCTTCTCTACCCCTTCCCTCATTGTCCGGCTGAGTCTGTGTTGGAATATTTTCTGTTGGTGAGTGGTCCAGTGGTGCCAGGGTGGGACGGGACCGGCCCAGATCGGGGCTAACGGAGGAATTAGCAATCCCTTAATTGGCCGTTCTGTCAGGGCTTTTGACAAGCTGAAAGGCTGGAGCTGTCAATGGTCAATTTATCTCCCCTCATGTTGCGTCCCGTGCCACCAACACTAAACTTCATTCACTAATTAGATCGCTACTAAGCCTTTACCTCCTCCGCCTGCAACCTTTCTGCCCCCTCTCTTTCTGACTTTCCTCTCTTGTCCCTACTCAAATAATTTTTTGGTCATCCCTGTCCCTCTTTGCCTTATTTCCTCATCCTTCTCTCACATTCCCCCACTCTGTTTCTCCTCCTTTCTCACTCTTTCTTTCATTCCACCTCTCCTCCTATGTTTCTCTTTACCCCCTTTCTCTTCCCTCTCCTCATCTCTCTCTCTCTCATCTCCTACTTGGATCTCTTCCCCTCTCCCTCCCCTTGCTCTCTCCTTCTCTCTTTCCTCTCCCTCACACCCTCCTTCCCTCATCTCTGTGTCACAAGCCTCGTGGCTGCAGTGACAATGCAGCATTATGGAAATAAATGGTTCCATTAGGCACATTGTGCTCTGTCGTCAGGCCAAGTACAGGGGTTATTAATGGACCAGGCCTCTGCTTTGATTAAGACTGGAGATTTATGAAGAGACGCACACTGGTGGCATGTCCCACACACACACACACGCACGCACGCACGCACACACACACACACACACACACACACACACACACACACACACACACACACACACACACACACACACACACACACACACACACACACACACACACACACACACACAGACACACCCAAGCAAAGGTCATAAGAGCAGAAGATTTTTGCATATTTGGTTTTGGAAAGACAGACAAACGAACAAACATGCAAACGCAAAACATGCAAGACAAAATGAATTAATATTTGCATGTATACATTTACATTTTACATATGCAGTCTACATCTACTTAAAAAAAGACCCCCTCGTCTCCTGCCATTCTCCAGTAGATAGTGAATCTCACCACACTGCTGCCAATGCAAACGAACCAAATGGGGAGTGAGTGGAGGTTAAAGACTGATCTGAGGACAGAAGGGTGGAGGCAGAGCCAGATGAGTGAGTGGAGGTTAAAGACTGATCGGAGGACAGAAGGGTGGAGGCAGAGCCAGATGAGTGAGTGGAGGTTAAAGACTGATCTGAGGACAGAAGGGTGGAGGCAGAGCCAGATGAGTGAGTGGAGGTTAAACACTGATCGGAGGACAGAAGGGTGGAGGCAGAGCCAGATGAGTGAGTGGAGGTTAAAGACTGATCTGAGGACAGAAGGGTGGAGGCAGAGCCAGATGAGTGAGTGGAGGTTAAAGACTGATCTGAGGACAGAAGGGTGGAGGCAGAGCCAGATGAGTGAGTGGAGGTTAAAGACTGATCTGAGGACAGAAGGGTGGAGGCAGAGCCAGATGAGTGAGTGGAGGTTAAAGACTGATCTGAGGACAGAAGGGTGGAGGCAGAGCCAGATGAGTGAGTGGAGGTTAAACACTGATCGGAGGACAGAAGGGTGGAGGCAGAGCCAGATGCAGCCACTCAAAGCTAATGGAGACGCTAGTTCCACTTTTACGCCCAGTCACCAGATGTCATGGTGCTGCGCCATCCCGGGTCGTTAAGGCTTCTGCCCAATCAGGCACTTAACGAGTGCTCGTTTGGGCATCTTTCAATTACCGTCTTACAAGGCTGACCCCGGTGCACAGGGTGAGTGCACATGTGCATGTGTGTGTGTGTGTGGGTTTGTGTCTCTGGCATACAGTATACTTTACTGCATTAAAAGAATGTGACTGAACATACACTGAACATACATACAGGTACAGTATATTCCTGCTTGTGTGTGTGTGTGCGTGTGTGTGTGTGTATGTGTGTGTGTTTGCCTGTGTGTGTGTGTGTGTGTGCACCTTCATACTG
Organism: Nansenia antarctica; assembly: GCF_963989245.1. Classification (NCBI taxonomy): domain Eukaryota; kingdom Metazoa; phylum Chordata; class Actinopteri; order Argentiniformes; family Microstomatidae; genus Nansenia; species Nansenia antarctica. The sequence continues at coordinate 45,167,996 of NC_137688.1, read as the reverse complement.
AATGTGGACATGTTTGTGTCTATAGATACAGTATGTGTGTCTATATGAATTTGTGTGTGTGTGTGTGTGTGTGTGTGTGTGTGTGTGTGTGTGTGTGTGTGTGTGTGTGTGTGTGTGTGCGTAGGGAGGGGGACAGACAAGCAGGCAGTAGGCGGTGAATGTGTTTTTTTGTGGCAGATCCCATTTATCAGGCCAGTTAACCCTTGGCAGCAGGTTGTAATGTGGAGTGGGGGACAAGGCTGGGAGGCATGCACTTGCTCTAATTAAACCCCCCCAACAGCAGTTCCTCCCTAGACACGGGAAACAATCATCCCCCTCTCTCCCCCTCCAAACTAACCAGCCCCACAGGACTCCCACCTCTGCACTGTAAAATCCATACATAGCAAGGTGAGACTGGTGCTCATTGGGTTAAATGGATTTTAGTACTGTTTAGTACCATTTCCATTACACTGCCTCTTTATTACTGATCAGGAGTTTCAAGCTTTTTGTCTGAGAGACGAAGTACAGGCTGCACCTACATCCGCAATGCATCTGACCTGACACTAAACTCACACATATACAGTATCCGACAATAATCCAATAATATTGACACTGTACAATGGCCTTGCCTATCCAGATGAATACCGCCACTGCAAAGCAACAAGCTAATCCCCTTTATCTCCAGAAAAATGAAACAACGTCCGCAGCTCTGATACAAGCTTCCAACGGTGAATTATTTGTTGGAAGCAAACACAGAATAATCTTATTGACTTTCCCTGGAGTGTTTGAGCTAATTGAACTATGATGGTGTTCTTTTCACCTTTTAAATACATCTGGTATTTACCAAACCTGTTGACCTTTCAATCGAGGCTACTTCTTGGAGTGACAGACATGTTTTATGCTGACTCAGAGCAAAGGCACATTTTCTCAGCTTGTTAACAATACAATAATGAATATGTGTAGTGTTCGAGAGAGTGACATTTGCAAATGGCACCCATGAGTGTTTGAATTGGTGCAGTGCCATGTTGCCAGCTTTTGTGCAGGTTCTCCTGCTGCCCCGGGTTCAAAGGGGGGCTAAGCACTGGCGATTCATCTGGGTGACAGTATCAAAGGAACAGGCATCATTAATCTAGTCTCAGGCTGTCTGAGGCCTAATCAGAGCGGCTCTGTCTTCTGTTTGCTCAGACACATGCACACACACGTGCACACCAGGGGAGGCTGGTGGATGTAGAAATCGTGTGTTTGATACCATTTCTCATTCCATCCCATGCATTACAATGAGCCTGTCATCCGGTTTCTACCTCCACCAGACTCCACTGGTGCACACTTTACAGGCTTACCGTACCTCAGTAACGTTATACAGTAGGTTCAATTCCTCTTCCTCCAAATGTCCTCTTCTCTTTCTCTATTTGTATCTCTTTATATTCATCCATTTATTTATGTAAAATAAAGCGTAAGAAAAAAGCATTATGTACTTGTAAGGGTGTCTGGTGTTATTTTCATACCAAGGAAATGCCTGCTTGAGGAACTGAACCCCTACTTCCAATATACTGTATGTTATATCATTTCAACCTGAAAACAGACAACAGAGAAATTATATTCACAGGTTTGTGGTGTGTGCGTATATTCATGCATGCAGAGAGTGGCACGTCAACACCTCATTTATGTAATGGCTCGACGTTTATTGCAGCCAGACATGACAGACAGGTAATGACATCACTAACATTTCGAACCCCCATCCTGTTTGATCTACAGTAAGTAATATGTCCTAAGTAATATGCATTCCTTGAACAGGGTGTTTTTCCCTCATCTTTCTTGCCTTGCCTCACCCTTCCCCCCCCCCTCCCTCTCGCTCACACACAAAACCCTCTCTCTCTCTCTCTTTCACCGCCCTTTTTCCTCTCTATTCCTCCCTTTCTCTCAACTCTCGCCAGTTCTCTGCACTCTTCTCATCCTCTCTCTCTCTTTTTTACTGTCCTACAACCTTATGGTGTCACTGAGCTATCCAATTGGCATAATTGTGCCAGGTCAGGTGATATGGGGACCCGTAACAATCAATAAAGGTGAAATAAAAAACAGCTCTCTGTTATTGCTTTAGTCCTCGACAACGTCAATCAGCCACAAATGCCAGTGCCAGGAGAGGGATAGGCGGAGGACGGGTGCAAGTGCACACACACCCACACGCACGCATGCACGGACACCTACAGGCGCTCACACCTACAGGTGCACATACAGACACACACATCTACAGATACGTATTGTACAGACGCACACACACTCACTCACATAGAGACTATGCATGGTAAATAAAAGCTCAAATGTAATAAAAAAGGATGAGCTAAAATAACACACACACACACATCTGAATATGGGCTCTATTTCAAAGTACTGTAGCTAACTGAGGCCTGAGTGCTGGTAGGTGATGTGATGGTTTGACAGCCAGGAGAAGAGAGACTGGTCAGCACTATGGAGACAGATGGGACGGGCTGTGACAAGCTGCCACTCTCCTCAGCACCATCTCATCAGCATGACAGAGCTGTCACAGCCCTATTTCAGGAAAATTAAACAGGCTTACGGTAAACAGGCCCGCTCGGGCGGGGCCAGGGCCAAAGATGCCCAGTGTATGTGTGTGTGTGTCTGTGCGTGTGGAGCTGTTTGACTAGATTTTAGTGTGCAATGCACCCTTTAGAATTAGCCCCTGGGTGCATGCATGGAAATTACAAGATGAGTACTGAAGATGATAATTGAATACTGATGATGAGGATGGTGGTGATGGCAGTTTGTATGTAATTAAGTGCCTGATTAAGATCATACCGTTTTGTTTTGTGAGGGGGTGTGGAATGATGACAATGACATTGGTTTGTGTTTGTGTGTGTGTGTGTGTGTGTGTCAGATTGATCACCTGCAGTGTACAGATGGGCACACACAGCTCCTCTCGACTCTCCTCCCCCTCTAGTCTCCTCTCCTCCTTTAAGCACCATCCTCTCCTTTTGACATGGTAATGGATCCAAATTGATGAAGACATTTCACTCATTCACAGCAACTCTCTGACAAGCTACACAAACACTCCCCCTCCCACCCCCTCATCCATCAATCACTGCTGCTGGTTGGACGGGGGGGGGGAGACTGCTTAATCAGCTAATTTGATCTTGCCCACTTCCACTATGCCCCCAACAACCATGGCACAGCGGGATTATCTTGTCGTCTCTTTCTCTTAATCTGCGTTAATGAACTCCTCATCCACCTATTAGATGCTAGCTCTCACTAAGGGGGCAAGGAGGTATGTGGGCATGTACCCAGGGGCTAATTCTAAAGGGTGCAATGCTAAAGAACGTTCAAATAGAAACAGTGTAGAACAGCTATGGCTGTCTGTTACGCAGAATAGGGAATCGTGAGAGTATACAGCATGCACCTGCAGGCTAGGCACATTGAGCATGTGTGTGCACTAGTGTGTGTGTGTGTGTGTGTGTGTGTGTGTAACCGGTAGGTGTGTTTGCGTGAGTCCGATCTTGTCCTGTTTGCCTGTTTATGCCACTTTCCTGCCTACATCAGCACATTCCTGTGCTGCCGGTGAGAGTTGTGATGCCTTTAAAAGCAATAACACCCAACCTGTGCTGACCCTGTGGCAAATAAAAAACGATCGATCCTCCCTCCTCTACACCTCCACCACCCTCCCTCCCCCAAAAAGACTTATTGTTGAGCTCCACTTTCATCTAATCACTTGGCAAAAAACAGGCGCAGGCCTAAATAAAGAACGAATGAATAAAAAAGTCCTCGAGCCCAACGTGTTGCTCTCACCTTTGCAGATGAAATTACCCGAAAAGCTGTTACAAATCAATATAATCAATGCAATCAGCTAACTGACACAAGCAATCGCCTGCCAGAGAGTAAAATACCCCCGGTGGGGGGATCTCTCAATCTCTCCGGCCATAATTGCCCCGGGGGGCAACGTTAGCACGTAGCATTTTGTACACTTAATTAAATTAGCGAGGGGAGCAGACAGGACAGGTTTTCCATGGGTCCAGGGGAGAGAGCATTGGCCTGGCGCTACGCCAGTAATTAAGGCAATACCTTTCCTGATTACGCCAATCCCCCTTAATGAAGTCATTATGCATTTTAACCCAAACACTCACCGGAATTAATGAGCATGCAAAAAGCAGCTCTTAGAAAAAAAACTACCACAAGCATAACTCATAACTCAGAGACTCAATGAGGCGGATGTAATCTCGTCCATACGTTTTCTGTCTTATGGCATCAAGGCCACTTTGAATCTGTTTTGAGTCACAGTTGAAGTAAGGCTTAAAGGGTATCACTGCAGAGGTACTGAGGTACTATAAAGGGATAGTCCTATATCAGGATATTATACACTTACTATACAATATATTATCTTATTATTTTCCATCCATTTTGGATGTAGGCATATAAAGGAGCTGGATCTAAACTGCAATTCATCTCTACTTACGATAACTGTAGAGGTATGACACCATCTTTAAATTTAGAATTTTAATTCGTCTGGTCTTTTAATATAAAAATAAAATTAAATAAATAAATAATCCACAGTAGGTGTGCATAAACAATCTGGTATCAAACGTATTCATGTCACCCACACCCACACCCACACACACAGGCAGGTAGTGATTTAGAGAGACCTGGGTACACGGCAGGGTGGGAGAAGCTCAGCGCTGACCCATAATGTCTGGCTAATTAAATAATTCACTAATTGATTCATCACCAAATCAATAAAGCCCACAGATGGTTTATGGTGTGAGAGCTGCAGTGAGTGGGGAGTTATTACGGTATTTCAAATACACAATGAAATACACCTACACCATACACACGCATTCACACGCACACGCACACACACACGCACACGCATCAATCAAACAAAGAAACACACACCTACAAAACGTACACTTGTTGTGTGTTCACACCTGCACAAAGAAAGCCACTATGAAAAACCTGATTGCTGCCTTACTGCTCATCGCCTTTATTGATGGACAAAGAAGAAGGAATGGAAATTGGGTGTTAAAATGGAAGCCAGCATTGCGTTGACCTTGTGCTTGTATAGCATGACATCATTTCAGGCCCTCACAGGCAGATGATGGTGAATATAAAGGTGCTGCTTGGATGAGGGTGGGGGGGGGCATCTCCTCCCCTCCTGAACCCATAAACACTGCCACTGCATAATGAATACAATCCCAGGGGAGTCTGGGATATGGGTGGGCCGGGGGTAGGAGGTACAGTTGGGAGAAACGTTAATTAAAGTGTAATGAATCATGCAGTTTGTGTATTTTCAGTATATGTGTGTGTTTGTGGTCAGTTGTTCTTTCTGTGTATTATGTGTGTGTTTATGTGTATGCGGTTTATGATGGGTCGTTCCTACACTGGGTGTGTGTGTGTGTGTGTGTGTGTGTGTGTGTGTGTGTGTGTGTGTTCTGGGGGTCACCAGTGAGATTGATTAGGACAAAGAGTGAGGTACGACATCGCTTTGACCTCCACGACCCCAAGGGTCGTAAATCGAGCTATCTAAACAGTTTCTGATAATTGTTTCATACCTCCAAGTGCACACACACATAGAAGTGCACGCACGTGTTAACATGCGCAAGAGCACACCACACACCCACACACCCACACACCCACACACCCACACACCTACACACCTACACACCTACACAGGGGAAGTCAGGGTTAGTTTGCCTGCCTCTCTATGTAATCCAAGGCTGTGATACTGTACTAATAGCACCTCCTTGTGTTTTCTTCTGATTGGCCCGTTGTGTCAGTGGGTGTCTTCCATGTTATCTTTGATTAAACATTTTAAAATAAAAAAACATTAAAATGTTGTAATCTGGGATTGGTACATACATTCTTTTTTACTTTTTAATGATATAGATCGATTGATTCTTGACTCTTCAATCGGCGTAGTTCAACTGTCTTACCCCATCAGAGCCTATAATATAAGATTGTTTTAATCCAATGACACAAACGCTGTACAGCTTCAAAACATGGTCTCATGGACAGTCAGTCTATGCATCCATAGCTCAAGAATGAATTTGAGATTTCCCCAGCTCCATTGCTGTATAATGCAGCCCCCATTTCCCTATCTGTTGGTGGGGTGACCACTTTGCTATTGAATCTTAAATTGACCCTTTAACCAGGGTGCATGTGTAATAGGCATAGGGAAAAGAATGTCCGTTATTGAAGCATATTGCATATAAGTACCTTTTTATTTCCATGTATTGGTCAGAGAACATGTTTTTTCTAACATTCACATTTTGAGACTCTGTACCTCAACTCAGACCTCAGCTTAAACCATTTTGAGAGGGAGCATCTCCCCCTAGTGGAATAAAAGTCACAGAGCACTCTTACACTTCCCTTTTTCTTTTTCCCCCCTTTTTTAAAGCATCCTTCCTGCTTTCTGTGAGGTAATCACTGATCGGATCACATGATTGGATGGGCGAAAGCAATGTTACATCTATGTTGCTTTCACCAAATCCATCATTCCAGATCAGGGATTACCTTAAAAATTAGAGAGGGAAGAATGCATTTCAAAAGTAATGAAAGATGCTTAGAAGCTTAGCAACACATTTAAATAATAGATTGAATTAAAACACATGGTTAAATTAAAAAAGGAAAAAACTTTGACTTTGCAGTTATGGTGCAGTCAAAACTGCTAAAGAAAACTTGAACAAAACATGTATAGCAATATTCTCCATTATCAATACACACACTCCTACTTCATAAGAAAATGATTCATATAGAATAAATGATACATACCATTTCTCTTTGTATAGATGCATATTCGAAATAATGATTTCAAAAGCAATCCTTCGTTTTGAAAGTTCCTTAAATCAAGCAATTGTGTTAAACTATGAAAAACCTGAGAGTGAACCAAAGCGACAATCAAATCAGCGGCAATCAAAGATACATACAGGCAATAAGGCATACAAATGTAATTCTTAGGAACGCGACATAATTATGCAATCTCATTATGTGACTTCAAATAACAAAATACAGTGGAAATACAATTAAAGTGGACTTAAAACACGTTTCTAATATGCCAACAACAAATTGTGACGACTAGCCCATGACTAAAACCTCTTTAAAGCTTAACCGTCATCAGTTCTGAAGCTTGGAGGGCAGAGTCCGTTACGTGCAATGTCCATTGCCGTTTCTATGACAACCGTCTGGGAATTTCCACAATGTCCACAAGGTTCCAAATTCCTTTTCATGGCCCTGTGCACATCCCCATCTCCTGCAGTGTCTTAGTATAACCCATGCGGTCTGCCACTTGCAGTGTCCACTCACGTATCATTAATTTACACAAGAACAGCTCCGTGTGGAATTGACTGACAATCCACTGTGTAGGAGCGAGAGTGATAGATGCCTAGGGGTGACCAAGATGATGATGGTGTCTCTGTTTTCAATTGCAGCATAACAGGTGAAGGGGGAGCATGGGGGTACCCCTGAGGTTATGGTGGCGGTGGGTAGTGGGGGCAATGAACCCAGTGTCATCATGACAATTATAGTCCAGAGCTCAAACACTTCAAAGTTTTCAGTGTCCAGAGGTGAAGAGGGAGAAGAGCCCCAGGCCAGAAACAACCTCTATAGGTCTACTGGACCAGGCCAGAGAGAGACCATCATACCATGTTGGTCTGGGTGTTGGGACTGCAGGTCTGCAGGTCCTGGATCTGGTCCAGGATCCAGTTGATGTCAGGGCGCTCCTGAGGGTTGGACACCATGATGGAGCTCAGCAGCATCTGCAGGCCTTCCGTGTAACTGGAGAAGATAACAACAACAACAACAACAACAAACACAGTCGCATTTTCAGGACCAGTCACTGGGGCTTACGAATGATTCCATTTTGATTGACTCAATTTCGGGATTCCATGATGCTTCCATGAGGTCTATGATAGAAATAACTTTGCAAATATGTAGCTAGCTATGTTTGGGGAACAGCGAGCATAGAGTACAATGAGCTAGCCTTAAGGTCAGCTAGCCAAGACACAATTAGCCATAGAGTACATCTAGCCTTAAGGTCAGCTAGCCAAGACACAATTAGCCATAGAGTACAGCTAGCCTTAAGGACAGCTAGCATAATAGCTTGCATAGGGTACAGCTAGCCAAGACACAATTAGCCATAGGGAACAGCTAGCATACGGTACGTCTAGCATAGAGTAAAGCTAGCCATAAGGACAGCTAGAATAGGGTACAGCTAGCCTTAAGGACAGCTAGCCTCGGGGACTGACCTGCAGGGCTGTGGGATGGTCACAGGGTTCTGGACGGCAAGTGCCACACTGTCCCCCTTCTGGAATACCAGGTCATAGGGCCCCTCCAGCATCATCATACTATACAGCACACAACCTAGGGACTGGAGGGAGGGAGAGGGGAGCAGATAGGGAAGAGAGGGGAGCGAGATAAGAGACATAACATTTCATTGTATAAATGTTCAACAGGCATGAACACCAGGCACTATGAGGCAAGAGTCAAAACGTAAATCTCTACTCTCGTCAAAATGATGATTGGTCCATGAGAAAAATGTATCCAATAACCCACGTAATCTGCCTGTAATACTGTAAGCTTTCATGGACCCAACTAAAAGTGATGGGGGGGCGGGGGGGTTACCCAGATGTCGGTGCGCTCGTCGATGATGCAATGGCTCTCCACGTTAAAGAGCTCAGGGGCTCGGTATGAGATCGTACATCTCTGTGCTGCCCAGTCCTGACAAACACACAAACAGAAATTAAACCATTGTGGACAATTTGAGAGTCACATATGCCCAATGCCTAATCGACCCCTAGCCAGTACCCCTTAGACACTTGTGGAGATCTGAGGATCTCTGGATTGGCTAGGTGTAATGAAGATGGTGAAAAAAATGCTACCTGGTAAATCAGAGGGCAAGATTGAGCTAAATACCATATTACTTATTCCGGTTTGGTTGGGATGTCTAATTCTCTCAAATCTGCATAGCAGGTGGGGGCTAGGGGTGCATTTGGGATTTAGCAATAGAGTCATACAAAAGCAAACTTTCCACAGGAAGCAGGACTGGGTCTCACCTGTACAGTCATGGCCTCTCTGGTGCCCCTGACCTCCACCCTTGCCCGGTTCATAGAACCCAGGTCCATCAGGAGCGGTCGATCGTCCTCTTCAAGGAGAACATTTGTTGGCTTCAGATCTCTGAGAGACAAGGAAAAACGTTTACAAAGCTCTACATAACACATAAGGCCTATACCTGTGTGCACAGCAGCAATCATGGATGGGCGGACTGTGTGTGTGTGTGTGTGTGTGTGTGTGTGTGTGTGTGTGTGCGGGGGGTCCCGTACCTGTGTGCGTAGCCTCTGTCATGGATCGCCTTCAGCCCAGAGCAAATGCCATGTAGGATGTGCAGGATTCGTCTCTCTGCCATGAAGCTGCCCTTGTCCCTCAGCTTCTCCAGTACAGACCACAGGCTGCCCTTCTGTAATACGTGTACACAGACACACACACACACACACACACACACACACGCACACGCACACGCACACGCACACGCACACGCACGCACACAGAGGGAGTAAATTGTATGTGACTAAGGCCCGATCCCGATTCCCTATTCTACCCATATGGTTAATTTTCGAGTGATGCGAGGCCTCCGAACTGAGCCACAAGCCGTAGTGGTTGAAATCTCCCCCTATGAAATGGGACAACCCTTCCAGACCCTGATACGTCATCAGTAATGTCAAAGAAAAGCATTGACGCTCGCGATTAATTCACAACTTAAGTTTTACGCTATCAAACAAGTCATCAAATAAAAAAGAACAATGCTTCACTATCAGACCGTCAGACCGACAGAATAACGGTGCTCTGTAGGCTATTAACCTGTGCTCCTACCCTGCCAGTCTGCACTGATATAGGACAGGACATATAGGACATATAGAACAGTGCGGCTGAAATTTTGTTAAATTTCGGGCGTCATATGCCATTAAAGGGGCGAAATAGACATGTAAAAATGCATGACTATCATAGGTAGTCTGGTCATGAAAAATCTCCAAACAAAGCCGTGGATAGCCCTCCCCCTTCCCCCTAGCCCTCGATGAAACATGAATTGGGACACCCCTACCCTAAACGTGAACGGCCCTAAGAGTTCCTTCTCCATTACTGCATTACCAATATGTGAGCCAAAACTGTGTTTGGTGACTCACGCTGACGTAGGGCAGCAGTAGCCAAGCCTCACTCTTCCCCCCGCGCTCCACAAAGGTGTGTCCAGCCAGGCCCAAGACGTTGGGGTGGCTGAAGAGCCGGTGCATCTCCATCTCCGTCTGGGCCTCCTGGCACCCCTCGCGGTCGTGGCACAAGATACGCTTCAGGGCGTAGAAACGCCCATCCTGCACTCCCTCCACAAGGTCCACATAGCTGAACCCACTGGCAGTGGGGTTGAGAGGGGGGATGGAGGGAAGGTGGGAGCCAGAGAAGTGGGAGAGAGAAATCAGGTTGAGAGATAGGGGAGTGGAAAGAGAGACAAGGAGGAATGAAAGACAGCGGAGATACACTCCCATCTCTGCATCAGGACCCTTTATCTCTCATGTAGATACATGTAGCCTCATACATGTAACCCAAGCCCCCATCATATGAGGACTAATACTATAGGTGTATCTAAAGTAAGTCATGTCTTACCCTTCATCGAGTTTCTGGATGAAGTAGTATCTCTTATTGTCGATGGTGATGGACCCACGGGAGCAGATACACAGCGTCTGACCCATCCTCTCTGGGGCATCGCTCAATGCACACACAGACTGACTGAGAGAGAGGGGGGGGTTACAGAAGGGAAAGAATGAGATAGAAAAAACTGTTGATTTAGTTTAATTTAGAAGGGGGGGGGGGTTGTTGAAGGGATGGAGAGAGATTTGGGTATTAGAGCACAAAATGCTACTACTCTATAGTTATTTGGAGATGTTCCATAATATTTGAGCATTAACTGGACTAACTAAATTCACACATGGTAAACGACTGTGCGTATTGTGCTACACGCCCAGGTAATGGTGGCGCACAGGTGTGGCTGTAGCTGTGGCTACGGGAGGACACCCACTGGCAGTGGGGTGGCTGGGGAACAATCAGCTTTACTTCAATGCAACTGGCTACAGGGTTTGTCCAGTGACGGCTTAACAACAACCCCACCTCAAGTGAGTGTGGCTCTTTTTGATCAGGTAACGTGGCACACAAGCGAGTACAAAGCAGGCTGGCCGATATCCGAGAGGAAAGGCGATCTAAAAATGGTCCTTCGTCTTCGTTAACATGCTAGATCTCAATCTATACAATGTATACATTTGGTAGAGTTTTAAAATAGGTGAAATTGAAATAACCTGGTTCTGTCTGTGTCCTTTCTGACTGATGTTCCTCTTGTGTTGATTACTTCCGTGTACATGAAAGACGTAAAGGTGACGTAAGCTGCGAGTTAACCCATTGGTTACTCCTTAGCATTGAATGATTTGGGCCAGATGGAAGTAACCTATCTTTATTTTCAGTCAATGAACATATCTAGGAGAAACTCCAGGCATTAAGTATACATTTCAGGACACTATGCTCCCATTATAATAATAGCACTACCTTGCGTAATCACCGCTTTACGAGGTGGGTTGTAATATAATATAATAATATGCCATTTAGCTGACGCTTTTATCCAAAGCGACTTACATTGCAGTGAGTACATACATTTCAGTATATATGGACCCAGCGGGAATCAAACCCACAGCCTAAGCGTTTTGGGACCATGCTCTACCAACTGAGCCACAGAGGACCACATCATTTCAAATGTACAAGTTGTATATTTTAAATTGAATCCGAGTCAAGTTGCTTCCTCTTCTTGTTTCCCTATTCAGTGACCTTGAATAAATATCAACTGTCAAGTATATCAAATATAAACTGTCAGATGAGTGAGGAGAGAGCAAATCTTTGGACTACTGAGATGCACCATGCATGGAAGCTATAATTGTACCATGATTATCTAATGCCATTGTATGTGAATCTCACTATGCCCAAAAATTTGTTGAGGTCCTTACGAGTGTAATTTGACAACATGCCTTTAGCAGTGGTTGAAAAACAGAGTCCCACTCTCTCCTTGCAAATTGACATTCATTAAGTTCATCAGAAAGACATAAAACTACACTTAATAAAATGTCCATGTTGAAGCAGAGACAGGAATCCTTGTATTTTTCTAGGTGGTTTCCCCTTACTCGTCTGTTGGAAGAAACTTTCAGGCGTGCCAACGCTTTTATTGAGTAGGGCAGTAGGCAATCAGTGGTTAGCATGACAAAAAAGCAGAGTGACACTTCATGAACTGAGAAAACAACTTTATTTACAAAGGAGGTATGGTGATGTGGTACAATCTTTAATAATACACTGCTGTGGCAACAAAGTACACAGACATGGATAAAGAGAATAATAAAATCAATTGGGATAAAAAGAACAAAATAACTCAAATTTTAATGAGCTATTCCATTAATTAAGGTAAAATAAAATTAGCCAACCGATTTTTTGTTCAGCAGTAACTTTAACTTTAGCGTTTAGGGCAGATCTGAACACAGACGTCAACGAAGAAAACATTTTCATGGTGACAGATTTTATCATCAAGGCTGTATGGTGCCATAGTCAACCCTCTTGGAAAATTTAGTCAAACATGAATGCTGTTTCTTTGGTGAGGAACACATTGGCATACAGAATTACAAGAGGGAATCACATTACTCTCTCCATCAGAAGTAAAGGCAGTTCTCTCTCAGTTATGTTAACCATCAGAGGACCCATCCCTCCTTTGTTGATTTCTTCTAATACTCCTCTCCTTCCTCTTCCTCTTCAAACGAGTCAAGGCCCACCTCTTCGTAGTCCTTCTCCAAGGCGGCCATGTCTTCCCTGGCCTCTGAGAACTCACCCTCCTCCATGCCCTCACCAACATACCAGTGCACGAAAGCCCGCTTGGCATACATCAGGTCAAACTTGTGGTCCAGACGTGCCCAGGCCTCAGCGATGGCGGTGGTGTTACTCAGCATGCACACAGCCCTCTGGACCTTGGCCAGGTCTCCCCCTGGCACTACGGTGGGGGGTTGGTAGTTGATACCGACCTTGAAGCCTGTGGGGCACCAATCCACAAACTGGATGCTCCTCTTGGTCTTGATGTTACCGATAGCAACGTTGACATCCTTGGGCACCACGTCACCACGGTACAGCAGACAGCAGGCCATGTACTTGCCGTGGCGTGGGTCGCATTTCACCATCTGGTTTGCTGGTTCAAAGCAGGAGTTTGTGATCTCTGCCACTGACAACTGCTCGTGGTAAGCCTTCTCGGCAGAGATGACGGGGGCGTAGGTGGCCAGGGGGAAGTGGATGCGGGGGTAGGGCACCAGGTTGGTCTGGAACTCAGTCAGATCCACATTTAGGGCACCATCGAAGCGTAGTGAGGCAGTGATGGAGGAGACAATCTGGCTGATGAGGCGATTGAGGTTTGTGTATGACGGACGCTCAATGTCAAGGTTCCTGCGGCAAATATCATAGATGGCCTCATTATCAACCATGAACGCACAGTCAGAGTGCTCTAAGGTGGTATGGGTGGTCAAGATAGAGTTGTAGGGCTCCACAACAGCCGTAGACACCTGGGGAGCAGGGTAGATGGCAAACTCCAGCTTGGACTTCTTCCCAAAGTCCACTGAGAGGCGCTCCATCAGCAGGGAGGTGAACCCAGAGCCAGTGCCGCCACCAAAACTGTGGAAGACTAAGAAACCTTGGAGTCCTGTGCACTGGTCAGCCTAAGAGACAGAAAAAAAACATGTCACCTTTTAGAAGGGAGGTGCAGGTTTTTGTAAAGCACATGTAGGCTAGCTTCACTCTTAACCCAAGGTCAAATTACCAACCAAATCTATAATGGTTTCTCTTACCAGTTTGCGGATCCTGTCTAGTACAGAGTCGATTATCTCCTTGCCAATGGTGTAGTGCCCACGGGCATAGTTATTGGCGGCGTCCTCCTTTCCTGAGATCAGCTGCTCAGGGTGGAACAGCTGGCGGTAGGTCCCTGTACGCACCTCATCTGTGTGACAGAAACAAACAAACATGAGTAAGCATGCTCGCCAGCCAACCAGGGGGATAGTCCATCAACGTCTCGTGAAATAAGACAAAAGTAACCAATTGGTGATGCCCTCTTCTTTCTTTCGGATGCCTCGTCATTACTGCCCCAAAAACTATGGCAAAACTATTGTGTTTGTAATGTTTCCATGTTCTAAATCTAAACAAAGTGTCTGTTCCCATTTCCCCCACATACAAACTCACCAATGACTGTGGGTTCCAGGTCAACGAAGATGGCACGTGGGACATATTTGCCAGCACCAGTATCACTGAAGAAGGTGGTGAAGGAGTCGTCGCCACTTCCCACGCGCTTGTGGTCGGGCATGGAGCCGTCAGGCTGGATACCATGCTCCAGACAGTACAGCTCCCAGCAGGTGTTGCCCATCTGGACACCAGCCTGGCCCACGTGAACAGAGATACACTCACGCTGGAGAAAAACACAGGGGGAGGAAGGGTTATTCATTTGTGATTCACTTCAACCACATTTGTGACGGCGGCTGGTGAAAAGTGCAACCACTCGTGAACTGTGAAACCTCGTAAATCCTAAAAATGGTTTTCTTTTCAACAAAATGTGATTTGCAACAGTTTTACGATCACTAAATACCCGTAATTTATCAGCAAAGTAAGCTTGTTTTTTCGACACACATTCTCTTTTACTAGCGGTTACTAGCATAGAAATGGCCACAAAGTTTGCGTTTGCATGGAGGGCGAGGATCTTCAAAAGATCATAGTTCTATAATAATAATAATAAATATATTATATATAATAATAATAATAGATCATGTTCTGATGAGGCACAAAACATCACATGCCCTCCACCAAAGTCCCATTAGATGCATTATGGACTATAATGATAAATGCATACACACGGCCACTACATTATTATTTTTTACTATTCTATTATTGTATCTTGCCTTATGGTTTCCTTTTATAAATATTGCCATTTTGTTTTCTCATCTTGCTGCAATGTTGACTGGAACTGAAGCTATACAAATTGTACTCTTCTGTACTTGTATAATGGGATGTAATACACTTTTGGCACACATGGTAATAAAAAAAATCATGAATCTTGTGGTTGTCCTGGGGGAGTGGAGTTAACCAGCTGTTAACCACACCAGAAAAGTGTGAAGTGACATTTGAGTTGTACCAACATTCAAATACGCATATCTTTTTTCCGATTTCATTTGAAAGCTTACAATCTGTCCTTTCAGAATATGTAAAAATAAATAAATAAAAATTACTTGTTCCCCAAAACACCAGCAGCTGTCACATACGTGATTAGTTCCACTCTATCTAAATGACCATGTATTTCCATGAAGACATCTTTTCTCCAGCAAGTGGCAGTACACCACCCTTGCAGTGAAAACAAAACAGAACCACCCACCAGGCGGCCTGTCAATCATACCAGACCGACAAATAACAGCTGGTCGTGTGTACTTGCATGATGGAACACATGCCGTCGGCGTTCCAGGCAAGTCATCAAGACTTTGCGTATATTTACATCCTGACCTGATTTGTGTGTTAAAATAGGACTGTAGACAGTTTTTCCTAGCATGGCTTGCCATCTCTGTTGTCATCCATAGATGTGAATAATCTGTCATGTTGAAATAATAGATCTAAAATAGCACAACACCAGTCATCAAACCCTGGTCTGGTCACCGCCCATGACTCAAGACTGTTAGCTCCTTGAGCAAAAGCCTAGACAATCACTTGGAGTAGCCTTGAGTTTCACCTAACCTCATCCCCTATACACTACATAGACCTATAATCTCACACTAAATTGAGTATGCGACAGCGCAACCAAGAGCTCTAACAAGTCTGAGCCAGGGCCAAAGGACTTCTTCCACACCCTATTGAGGTATTTCTAGCTCGTTGTGAGTTAAACAAAAGTGTGGATGGATGAGTGGAGAGGAGAACAACACGTTAGGGCGCTGGCTCATCATTTTCTAATAGCACCACACCAGAGACAGTTCGTTGACTCAAAACACCTGTCTATCCTGTTCAAAAAACTGGTTTGTAACAGACAGACAAGGAGAAGAGGAATTAAAGACTAGGAAATTATGTAAATATTAAAAGTGGTGGGGGGATAATTATCGGCCCGATATTGGGAAATTAATGTCATTAAATATTTATCGGTTTCATTAAATTTTAGCCGATAATATGAAGCCGGAAATATTTCCGGTTCCGGTTGTCGCGCTGATGATGCGCCTGCGTACAGCCATGCAGTCAATTGGTAAGCTAAGGTAAATAGATAGCCAATGTTATCTAGTGCTAATGTTCACCATCTCTGTAGTCTGCTCTAAAATACGCAATCAAACAGTGCAGGCAACCCATGCTGTTCTGTGAATGAGACGAGCTATTGACTGATGGCTTTCTACTGCCAAATCATATTATTACAGCAAACATGTCGGTAGTTTGGCATCTTGTTCTCTGAACAACAAGGAGAGGCTCATTCCGACATTGACTTCTGTTTTCGTTTTCGCGATTTCAAAATAAAAGCGTGAGCTAAGCGTTGTTGAAAATGAATGACACATCGCTAGTCAACTAACACAGCTTGTTTTGTGAGCCTGCTAACAATGTAAAGTAGTGTTCTAGTTAACTAGGTAACAATGTAAAGTAGTGTTGTAGTTAACTAGGTAACAATGTAAAGTAGTGTTCTAGTTAACTAGGTAACAATGTAAAGTAGTGTTCTAGTTAACAATGTAAAGTAGTGTTCTAGTTAACTAGGTAACAATGTAAAGTAGTGTTCTAGTTAACTAGGTAACAATGTAAAGTAGTGTTCTAGTTAACTAGGTAACAATGTAAAGTAGTGTTCTAGTTAACTAGGTAACAATGTAAAGTAGTGTTCTAGTTAACTAGGTAACAATGTAAAGTAGTGTTCTAGTTAACTAGGTAACAATGTAAAGTAGTGTTATAGTTAACAATGTAAAGTAGTGTTATAGTTAACTAGGTAACAATGTAAAGTAGTGTTCTAGTTAACTAGGTAACAATGTAAAGTAGTGTTCTAGTTAACTAGGTAACAATGTAAAGTAGTGTTATAGTTAACTAGGTAACAATGTTAAGTAGTGTTCTAGTTAACAATGTAAAGTAGTGTTCTAGTTAACTAGGTAACAATGTAAAGTAGTGTTCCAGTTAACTAGGTAACAATGTAAAGTAGTGTTCTAGTTAACCAGGTAACAATGTAAAGTAGTGTTATAGTTAACCAGGTAACAATGTAAAGTAGTGTTCTAGTTAACTAGGTAACAATGTAAAGTAGTGTTATAGTTAACTAGGTAACAATGTAAAGTAGTGTTATAGTTAACTAGGTAACAATGTAAAGTAGTGTTATAGTTAACCAGGTAACAATGTAAAGTAGTGTTATAGTTAACTAGGTAACAATGTAAAGTAGTGTTATAGTTAACTAGGTAGCAGTGGGGATTACTCACCCAATCCATGCCTTGCAATAGTTTGGCTTGACTAGCGAGTGTGATGTGATTTTCAACAATGTTGAAATGTATTTCCTTTTTTTAAATAAATGAACATTTGAAGAGTCAGAAGTGTTCTCTTTGTTGTGTTAACAATAGTGATGTAAGTTAGATTTGGTGAGATCACTATGGAATATTAAATCATCAATCTTGGCTCACTACATAGCCTTTCTTACCTTCAGGTGTGCATGAACTACAGGTTCTCAACTGTGAAATTATATCTGTTCTCATATCGGTTATCGGCCACGAGAAGCGGGTAAACATCGGTTATCGGTAGGAAAATGCATATCGTGCATCCCTAATTTGAATGTATTTCATGAACTGAAATCATTTCAATACAAACCCTGATTCAGTTAGAGTTAACCGTTATTGCCTAATATCAATCCAGTCAGATGCAAATTGGCAAGTGACCTAAATATGAAAAGACTAGTTGCTACAATGAATGAGGCCTTTGTCGTTCTCAGGCCTCTCTCCCAAAATATGCTTCGGTCTACTTTGGAAAACTACTGCCTGTTTCTACACCCCTTTTGCTTGTTATTATTCCCAAACTAAATTAGACTGGGGCAACACTTTACATTACTTTTACTCCCCTGTGCAATTTGGCCTGGGGAAGGTAGTGTGTGTGTGTGTGTGTGTGTGTGTGTTAATGAGAATGCACAGGGATGTGGGAGTGCCTAGTTTGGGCATGGCAGCTAGGTCAGCAGCCAGCTATTTCAAGGGGAGGCGTCAATCATTCGACCCCCCTCTATGCAGTGTGAACACGCATACAGACTTTCTCCAACCCCCCATTCTACCCCACTGACCTCTGTGTAGGCACAGCCATGTTATATACTCCATGTTGGCACCACAAAATAATCTTACCACCATACACTCCATAACATTTTTTATTTGCATTCTAACTGGAATGAGGCAGAACTGTTAATATTGGGGTATGTTGAGGAGGATTGTCTTTGAAATTATAATGTCATACATTGACATAAGGCCTACTTTGCTTCCTATGAGCTAGGAAATCAGCCAATTGCATCACATGGTCTCCTTCAAACAGTTTATCTACTTATGTTTGCTGATGGTGCAACACACCATCTTTGTAAATGGTTACCAGACAGAGGCAAAGTTAACAGTCTCAGTTATTAGGGGGGGGGGGAGAATCCTACCACTTCCTGTCTGTAAAGAATTCAGGATCCAGTGATACCGCTGTAGTCATTGATGTTCCGATAAACATAGATAGATAGGAAACATGTAAGCTGGTTGAAACACTTTGAACCAAAATGGCTGTTGGATTGTGAAACACTGATTAACTGCATGTAATGCATGATGAGCCCACAGGCTAGTAGTGGGCAACCCCCCTCCTTGCAGTTAGCTTCCTGTTTTGTCCCACATGGGGCGGTAAGCAGTACTAAGAGGCCTGTGTAATGCCGGAAACATATGGGCCTGGAATTTACATCTAAACAAATGGTCCCCAACTCACCATTTAAATTAGACTCCAGGCATCATACTCCCCCATTGTTACCTTTGGTCATGCGTAAATCGATTGAGACCAGGGTAAGATATAGGCCTAGCACATGGAAGGACTTTTTAAGACCCATATTATGGGCTCATGGGCTAAACAAGATGCTAGTACATGAATTCTGGATTATGAAGTAAGATTTTTTTTCCTCATTAGAGAGTACACAAGTCACCTTCTGGGTCTTACATTCTTTTTTCAGATATGTTGATCCTGTAGTTTGTCCCAACTACTTATAGATTATGGAGAGGGTTGCGATATCAGGGCTAAAGTGCACCATACAGATGACTTGAGATACTATTGTCTTATTTAAGGGCAGTTGATAAATCAAGTCATGTTTCATGAATATTTCAGTCTAAAATGCTTCTATGTAAATTGTATGGCAAACATCTATTTGATAACTAGTTGCGCGAGGTTAACTGACTAGTCACTACACACGGATCGGAGGGAGCCACATCAGCATTTCAAACCAGCAAAGCAAATAAACCCACCCAAAACCACACTGGACCTACTGCTACCGCGCATATGGAAATGGTTACCGTTTTTTTTAAATCATTCAAATCCGTGTAGGCTGTTGAATTACTGTTTTAAAGCTTTGAGCTAAAATGTTATTCATGTACAACACACGCGACTGTGGAAGCCCACAGCATCAGATGAAATATGAGAATTAAGGTGTGGTTTGGGTTCATCGTACTCCACACAAATGATTTTATCTGCTGCGCCACTGGTGAACGACTCTTGAATGGCAAAACGGCGCGCTTCTCTTGAGCGCCGCAGCAAAATGGATACTGAGTGACGCATCACTATAGAGGGGCGATTTACTTGTTCTCCAAATGCAATCGAGCCGGAGCGAAGTCGTATTTCATTACTAAAGTAAATAATAAGGCTAATCTGCATGTATGAATATGGACAAATTGTAGACCTTTTCGTTTTGCTCCAAAAACCTACATTGTTACACCGTGATACAAAAGGTAATATTTGAAAAGGAAAAATCACTCACCATTTTTGTCTTTGTGTTTGATTGCCTTTCGGAGGAATAAGTAAAAATATATTTTTTTCTTTCTATACCGTCTCACAGTGCACCTTTTAATGAGGTCTCCGTGAGTATGTCGCAACTGAGAATCGCAGCGGTTTGCTTTTATACTGCGTCTGGTGGAGGCGGGGCTTCTAGGCAGAGAGAGCGCTACGTGCAGCGGAAGAGCCACTCAACTTCTTCCGTCTGAAATGTGGCCCATCCCCATCCACCCTCCGGTCGCGAATTTGCGGAACCTAGGATGGTAGGGGAAGGTAGGGCAATACCGCTACCTGATTGGTTGGCGAAGCAGGGAAGGTAGGGCAATACCGCTACCTGATTGGTTGGCGAAGCACTCATGAAGAGCCCCCTCATTGGCTGGTGAGTCTCCAGCCAATGAGGGGGCTCTTCACCAGTGCTTCGCCAACCAATCAGGTAGCGGTATTGCCCTACCTTCTCCTACCATCCTAGGTTCCGCAAATCCGCCCCCCGGCCCTCCATGGCCCTACCCCTCTGCGCTTTCACGTGTAGGGCTAGTAGCTGTGTTAGCTATCGAATGTTACATCTTCTAAGGCTGATTTGTGCATGACATTCCCGCATTTGACTATTTCCATGTCGCATTTCCCCCCTTTTGATGGCATATGACGCCCGAAATGTAACTAAAGTTCAGCTGCAGAGTTCTATATCACTGCAGACTCACTGCACAGGCCAGGGTGCTGCTGGCCGAACACCGCTATTCTGTCATGAACTGGCCTGGCTGGTAATGAAGCATTCTTATTTTTTATTTGATGACTTGTTTGATCGATTGATAGCGTGCAACTGACTCTCTTCCGTGACTGTATTGTTCATTAATAACGTTGTGCTTAGATAAGCGACCTCCACTTTAATGATGCATAGGCCTAGGTTGTAGGTACTGCTATGAGTTAGGAAGTATGTCATGATGCTCGCTTTGAGAGAAAACCCACCCATTGGATCAGAATTGCGCCTATGTGGACTTGTGTGACCCGCTCATGAATATTCACATTGCTCTCGTCTTAGGGCACATTGACTGGCTCACATGCATGAATATATTAAATATTCAATAGTCTACTTCCGTACTGCGTACATAACCGTACTTCCGGACTGCGATGCCCAAGTAGTCTGATCGCCACACCTTGTCATTCTAGCAAATCACAACAAATCACAAGTAGCCACACACTCCAAGTAGTCTAACGTGTCTGAAACCAAACTGAGATTTTGGGTAGCTGGCTGAACCTGCTCTATCCTGAGTGGAAGGGACAGACGAGATTCGTAATATTATTTAATCATATAGCCTAATTCACATGACAAAAGCTGCCATAAGGTGGTATCTGTGGTTCTATATATTATAGAATAATAATGTATATGCCTATAGTAGTATAATGGTGCATTCATGACCAACTCAGGAACTCATAATTCCCACCCCGTCATCTCGGATCTACTGCGTACATAACCGTACTTCCGGACTGCCAGTCTGATCGCCACACCTTGTCATTCTAGCAAATCACAACAGTTTATTAGCCACACACTCCAAGGTGGTATCTGTGGTTCTATATATTATAGAATAATAATTTATAGGCCTATAGTATAGTATAGTGGTGCATTCATGACCAACTCAGGAACTCATAATTCCCACCCCGTCATCTCGGATCTCCGAGTTCGGAAACATTCATGTGATTTGAGGTCGGAAACTCCAAACATCATGAACGTCCGCAGCTGATGGCAAACATTGGCCAGTTATAACCGCTTAATGTATTTTTTTTTTCTTGTTATGAATGTACTATAAATGTGTGTTTCTTGTTTCACATGAAGGTGAAGCGGTTTTGTCAAAATGTAGTTAGTGAATGTATTTCCGGTTCAAGCCAAAAATCCCAATTAATATTTTCAATGAATCAATTGAAAAACGATTTCAATGAATATAAACGTTGTTGATATATTACAGGTAATAACAAATTCAGATAGGCTCTGAGATTTACCCCTTGTAATTCTATTTATTATATTTGTTCTAAACTGGATTTATAGCCACTAGATGTCAGCCTTGTCCAAATGTTTTGCCTGCTGGTTCCTGGTTTGCCTGTAGGAAGACGCGGATCTCTGTACAAGATATGTCATCTGTGTCTTATTGACAGTTTTTCCATTTGTGTGAGTGTGGTCAGAAACAAGTACACTTTTAGCACTATATTTCAGTTTTTGCATACTCATTTTGTTACTCTCAATTATGTAATTATGAATTCACCACCCTTTGACACTATCCTCCATGCAGGTACTTGTATATCTGCGCCATGTGACAGACTGGGTTGAAGGTTATCATCAGTGAACCACCAGGTACGCTTCTCTGTTTTGCCTGAAAATAAACATAATCATAAACCCATCAAAATATTAGGGAGTCATTTAATTTGACTTTAGATACATCAACATTAGTTAAGATACTTAAAAAATAAAATTATTGAGACTCTGCTAGAGTTGAACTTAGTGTTTTCTCTCTTCTATCACAATTTACAGAAATCTTCACCTGAGCTATGCCTCCTGAGGCCTAACCCTCTTCTCCAGATGTTGGCTATGAATGAAAAAGTCTTAATCCCCAAAGAAGGGATGTGCTTCATCCACCATTCACTCATTTCTCTTCAAACAGTCTCTGTGGCTTCCTTGGGCAAGATATACGGATGATCGAAATCTTTTTCGAGAGCACTATTTTTCCTCTCCCACAGAGAACGCTATAGGGGCCAAGGATTGCTTCTCCCCTTTACATCTTCCTCACAGGTGTTTGGCAGTAAACTGTTTTATTTTTCCCTTTTCTTTCTTGAGTCTTGATTTGGCTTTCTAAAAGTCAGACTTTATTTCCAGTTCGTTCCATGACAGTAACACTGACAGCTCTTTCACAAATTGACCATAACTTCACACTTTTCTTTGCTAATCAAAAAAAGAAAATCTGTTTTCACTCAAATTTTATTTAGCAATTTCATTCACAATGACTGAGCTTTCTCCATGTTAAATGTAAACAAGTGCTTAATGTGTTGGTGATTGTGGGTTCAACATCATAGGGGTTCTGATGATGCCAGTACATACTTGCTGTCACCAAGAGAAACATGCTGAAATAGCATCATACTTATTTTCATGCCTCAGCAATCACTAGCCTAAAGGACAAGAGAGAGGGAGATGGGGTATAGATTGTTTCCATGTTGGTACCAACTTCAATTCATGCTCCTTGTAGAATTCATTTTAGAATATTTAGAACAGTTTTTAGACTGCGATTGTGCTGAATCAGCATTACTCTCCACAAAATAACCTGATTGTGCCATGTGTTTGTGCCATATAATATGGTCTCTGTCTTCTAATATAGTTAGTTACCTTCTGTCACTTCCCCTCATCTTAGGTTACTGCTAAACCACAAATAGTAAGATTAGCTTGAATTCAATTAAATCTGCACTGGACGAGGACCAGCACTGAGCAAATAATAACATGCTCTAATACCGTCTACCAATTCGGTATTTATGTACCAAACTCATGCATTCTTGTGGCACAGAAGCAATGGGATGTGTCCACATTGCAGATTGGAGATATTGAAGAATCTCTCAGAGTGTGCTCGGTCAGACTATGCCCTGTGCATACAGATTGAGAAATGAGATGTGTCCCCTGCAGCCCCCCCCCCCCCTCGCTCCCCTCTTATCCTCCCCTAAGCAAACCCCTGGTCAAACAGAGCCCCCTATCCCTGTGGCCCAGCTCCTATTATTCAAACTGAGAAACTCTGGGCCTGTGTTTGACCTCATACACACAACCTACTGATTGTAATGGGATGAAGCTGTTGGAGATGGGTGTGTGTGCATAACTACACGGGTATAAAATGATAAGCACCGATTAACGATCCATTGGATGATGACTCCATTCGACGTGTGAGGCATGTTAATAGAAAGAAACCCATTTATCTACAGCACTTTACTTTTTCAGAACATGCAGTACATAACGCCTCATAGATCATCAGTCATGAAGCATTAGGACATGGTACAATAAAGCAGTAAAAGAGGCCTTTATTGTGAATCTATCACAGCTCTCTTGCCTAATCCTTTATTATATAGTATCTTTGTTTAGTATTTTCTCATCTTGTATAAATGTCAGTTTCATAATGCTCTGTGACAGCTTCACAACATTACAAGTTCATCATACATTCGTTATGCTGTATGACTACAGATCTACCAGGTCAATTAAATATGTTTATATGGCAATTTAACACTTCAGAAGGTGCTTCAGGTATTGTTACCACAACATTGCAATTGGTATGCTGACTGCATGAATGTCCACTAGAGCTGTTGCCCGTGAATTGAATGTTCCTTTCTCTACCATAAGCCGTCTCCAAAGTAATTTCCAAGAATTTGTCAGTATATCCAACTGGCCTCACAACCGTAGACCATGTGTAACTACGCCAGCCCAGGACCTCCACATCCGGCATTTTCATCTGCAAGATCGTCTGAGACCAGCCATCCGGACAGCTAATGCAACAATTGGTTTGCATAACCGAAGTATTTCTGCACAAACTGTCAGAAACCGTCTCAGGGCAGCTCCTCTGTATGCTCATCGTCCTCACCGGGGTCTTGACCTGACTGCAGTTCGTCATCGTAACTGACTTGAGTGGGCAAATGCTCACCTTTGATGGCGTCGGGCACTTTGGAGAAGTGTTCTCTCCACTGATTCTCCACTGGTTTTCACTCTACCAGGCAGATGGCAGACAGCGTGTATGGTGTCATGTGGGTGAGCGGTTTGCTGATGTCAACGTTGTGAATAGAGTGGCCCATGGTGGCGGTGGGGTTATGGTATGGGCAGGCATACGCTAGGGACAACGAACACAGGTGCATTTTATTGATGGCATTTTGAATACACAGAGATACCCCACCATTACCTCATGTTGCAGCATGATAATGCACGGCCCCATGGATCTGTACACAATTCCTGGAAGCTGAAAACATCCTGAAAACATTGCACTCAACAGACATGTCACCCGTTGAGGATGTTTGGGATGCTCTGGATCAACGTATATGACAGCGTGTTCCAGTTCCTGCCAATATCCAGCAAATTAGCACAGCCATTGAGGAGGAGTGGACCAACATTCCACAGGCCACAATCAACAAGCTGATGCAAAGGAGATGTGTTGCACTGCGTGAGGCAAATGGTGGTCACACGAGATACTGACTGGTTTTCTGCCACCCCCCCCCCCCCCCAATTTTATCTGTGAAATCCACAGTTCACTCAATGTCTCTTTGCAAGATAAAACTGCACATTTTAGAGTGGCCTTTTTTTACCAGCCTAAGGCACATCTGTGCAATAATCATGCTGTTTATTCAGCATCTTGATATGCCACACCTGTCAGGTGGATGGATTATCTCAGCATATGAGAAGTTCCCACTAACACAGATTTAAACACATTTGTGAAGAACATTTGAGAGGAATAGGCCTATGTGTACATAGAAAAAGTATTTGATTTCAATTTGAGCAAAAACAAAAGTGTTGCGTTTATATTTTTGTTCAGTGTAGTTCAATGTGTTTATAATGCATTATAAGACTTGTTGTATGATTGCATTATAATGTCTTATATAATGTCATAATAATCCTGAGCTATTATTAGCAATTTTTCATCAGTTGGAAAAATAGCCAGCAAAAAAGCATCATGCATATATGATGAGTAATAACACATTGTATCTGTATGCTTTAAGTAAAGTGTTAACAACTACATGTAATACATTTCATGTATGTGAGGTTATTATTATTTTCTTTTCCCCCCATTCATTCTTTTATAGATTTAAAATGTGTTGTGGGATTTTGTCTTCTGTTTCTTCTATCTTATTCCGTTACCATGTTCCTACAGGGCTCTTCTGCAAAATAGACTCAGGTCTCAGTAAGATCTCCCTGTTTAAATAATATAAAATATAAATAAATAAATATTATTGTGTTCTGTCTCATCTCCCAAGTTCCCCCAACCTGCTGCTGAACCAGTCAAAGACCCAGGAAATCATCATGGACTTCAGGAGGAAAAAATCTGAGGTCCAGCCCCTGCTCGTCGATGGAGGGAGCGTGGAGAGAGTCTCAACCCTCCGATTCCTGGGGGTACAGGATGACCTGTCCTGGAAGACCAACACAGCAGCCATCATCAAGAAGGCACAACAGCGGCTCTCTCCCTCAACCACTCAGAGACTCACCCTCACTCCTCACTTTTAAATCTCACCTCAAAACCTACCTGTTCTCCCACGCCTACAGCCTCCCCTACCCCTAGCCATCTCCCCCATCCCTGCCACCCCCGCCCCCCCCTGGACATGCATACAACCTCCCCTATCCCTAACCATCTCCCCTAACCCTGCCACCCCCCCCCCCCCCCATGGACATGCATACAACCTCCCCTTCCCCGTTCGTTAACTCTGTGTTCTATGTGCTCATGTTATCTGTTGCTTGTTATTTCTGTGTTTTTCCGTTTTTCCCATATTGTCAGCGTCTTTGAGCCTCGGAAAAGCGCTATATAAATCTAATGTATTATTATTATTATTATTACTTCCTGAGAGTCCTCAGGAAATACCACCTCAAACAGGAGCTGCTTGTGACCTTCTACCGCTGCACAGTGGAGAGCATCCTCACCTACTGCATCTGCGTGTGGTTCTCCAGCTGCACAGCCGCAGAGAGGAAAGCGCTACAGAGAGTCGTGAGATCGGCCCAGAAGATCATCGGCGCCCCCCTCCCCTCTCTGGAAGAGCTGTACAACACACGCTGCCTCAGGAAGGCCTCCAAGATCTCCAGAGACCCATCCTACCCTGGGAACGAACACTTTGTCCGGCTGCCCTCGGGCAGGCGGTTCAGGACCATGTCCGCAAGGACAAATAGACTGAAGCTCAGCTTCTGCCCTGAACACAGCAAAGACCTAGGTTCTAGGCCCTGGACAATCTAGACAATTTGATGGCAGCTACTAGATTGTAATCAATTGCAATACTGAAACACAACTGTGAACATTTCAAACCTGCAAACTGCGACACTTTAAATGAATGTGCAATAATACTATGTGCAATATGACAACCCTCGGGTACATAAGGTTCAGATATAGGAAATGTTAGGATATTTATAGCATAGCATAGAGTGCAGCACAGTGTTTTATTTGTATAGTATAGTATAGTGGATAGTGTATATAGCCTTTATTTATGTAAACCAGCTCTTTTCCCTTCTTGTTTTTAGTATTTTTATTTTATTTTATTTTATTATTATTTTTTCCTAGCACCAGGGGAGCCCCCCCTCCCAAATGTCGTTGTATGGTACCTGTACTATATTAATGACAATAAAGACCATTCATTCATTCATTCATTCATTCATTCAAGTGCTCTCCAATCCAGTGATTATGTTTCAAGTGATAAACAGCCCATTGCCCCTAACATAGAAGAATCCTGACAGCAGGTAAGCCAGAGTTAACTCTTTTTTTTTTTTTTTCCACACAAATCAGTTATTACAAGACAGGATTTGTTACATAAAGCATTATATGAATACTTGAAATGATCTTCAATTGCTTGAAAAACAATCAGAATTGTGTAATTCTAAACAGATTCATGTCATTGGTTATAGAGTACATGGCCATTTTCTTGAAAATCCATGGTCAAAAAGTAACAGTGCACACATGTTCAAGACACAGATACGTCTGTGTTTGGCAATCTAGAATATGTAAATAGTGTTTGATACAGTAAGTCACTATAAGTAGCTGCCATGTTTGAATGTTATGGACCCCTCCCCCAATCAAGATCAGTTGAGAAATGGCCACCCTTATGCTGTCACAAATACAATGAATGGATAACTATTTGGTGGACTCATAACTATGGTTTTTGGACCACAGAGAATGTAGAATGAGGTAGCCATTAGAAATGGAAAGAAGACTGCCAGGGTAGCAAATATGCTTGCTGAAGTTTTACATCCCAGTGGGTAACTACATAGACATGACACTGCCATGTTTGGGATTATGCTAATCATAACATTGAAGTTTTAGAGGCAAGAGCCTCTTTTTATCGTAATGTCTTCAATTACGGTACCTTGACTGACTTAACTCAACTTGTTCATTTAGCAGTTAAACTGTAGGCCCTGCGAGAGACATTTTGGGGAGGATTTTTAAAATTGTTTTCATGTTTCATGTGGGAAACGACATAGTCTACTTTGAGTTGTGTTCTTATGTTTGTGAAAACACCAATTTAGTAAGAGACTGAGTTTGTTTTACCTATTTACTTCTCCCTCCAATCTACTGTAAAAGAAACGATGGTATTTTGAAACGCGGAAGGGCTACTACAGTGACCTTGGCTCTGGGGAATCTGGGATGGCCGTGATAACGGCTTAGCTGCTTTGAAGCTGGCTGAATGCTGAGATCAAGGTGGGCTACAGACCTCAATAGTAGTATTCAGGCCCCAGACATCCCAAGAGCTCTGCCCTTGAGATTAAATGTTGTCCTTATCAAAATTAAATTGCACTCAAAGGGTCACACAGGCCTCAAAAGATGCAATTATGCCATGAAAAAATGCCATGAGTTGGTCTAGTTGATAAATGGTTAATATTTGATCCCAGAATCTATTAATGGTTGATGTATGGCCACAATGTATTCTGTGTCAATGTTGAATGTGGTATAAGCCATAGATGTTCTCCAGTCTTCACAGTCTTCACCATCAGTGTGTGATGCTAACAAGGGTCCATCCTTGGGGATCAGTCCCTGTCACTCTCCATCCATGTGATTATAATGTATTTGACATTTCACCCATAATATTGAATATTTTATCTTAGTATTTCAGCATGCATGACACCCCATGAGCAGAGAGCATCATTATTGATCTCTGGCCTATTTAACCCTCTTGAATGTAATCGTTTTTATAAGACCTTTTACAGCCTATAAATCAATGTTTCATATTCCCAGACACAACAGACAGAGGAGAATGTCGGAGAGGAGGCATTTTACACCTGCACATCTTCCCCAGATGCGCAAATGTAATTCTTCAGCATTTTCTTTCTGAGATAAGGACCCGAGAGACATAGCCAAAGAGAGGTTGGGTGAGTGTATTGTATTTGTGCCATTTAAGTCTTGATTCATAACGTTTTTGCAGCAGGTGAAATGTTTGCACCTGTTTTCTTAGTAGGGAATAAAAAATGAAATATCAAGTAACCTCTCAAAACTGTATATTTTAATCTTGTGTTTATGTTAAGTATATCTTATTCCTCTTGTAAAAAATAAATAAAAATAAAACAATAATAATAATGAAGAAAAAAACGTATTGGACATATATATCCCACAATTGAATATGGTGTTCATATTTCTTTGTTGTCACTGATGTACCATGAATGTTGTTTAATGCTAAACCTGTCCTGAGGGTTTGGTGTGGAAATGTCATACAGCAGGTCAAATCACACACTCCAGCAATTTGTTCCTGCTCCTTTTGGTGCATTGTTCACCCTAACATGAAATGCTATACTAACAGGACCATGACTGGTTGCACTTTATTTTGTGGTTTAGAATGTTTTTTTAATGACAACCAAGGTAGCTAACTACATGCAAACTGACTCAGATATGAATCGATATGTAATAACCAATCGATACCTGATAGACTAACAAAGAGCAGTCAATAACGATGCACAATCATCCTTATTTTGTTATTACTGGGAATACTAACATATTCAACAGCAAAATATAACGTACACTTGACTGGAGAAGAAATAATATAGGCTAACCATCGGG
Source organism: Nansenia antarctica (assembly GCF_963989245.1). NCBI lineage: Eukaryota > Metazoa > Chordata > Actinopteri > Argentiniformes > Microstomatidae > Nansenia > Nansenia antarctica. Next base: position 45,138,213 of record NC_137688.1, on the reverse strand, counting down.
AACAGTTTGCAACAGCACATATGCCAACACATTCTATGCCTATTCAATATGTAATAATTACATTACAGTCTTACTGGGTCTAAATGAAAATGTTTTTAAATCGGTCAAATTTAAATAATCCACAAATAATGTTACATTTGGCATCATTTTATTACTTGGAACGGAGGCAAATCCTCAGACAAATTGTCATCAAATTAGTTGATTTTGTTAGAGTGTAACATTTCATGTAGTCCTATACGTAATGCATAATATGTAGGACATTATTAGGAATTTTCATGACACAAAACCGGTGCACAAATAAAATGGGTATTTAACGAATCTCGTAGCAAAACAATGGAAACAAAATATGTAGGCTATGTTATTGGTGTTGGTATTTCCATTAGGCTGTATAATCCGACATCTCAACACCCCCAAAATAGTGTAGCCTACACATTAAGTATTTAGCCATAATAAATTAGAACGTCTGATTAACTTAGAAACCATTTGTTTTCATTGAAATAATAATAAACAGCATGAATTGCATTTTGCATGGACAAATATATACACTAGTCCTCCCATTTATCAAAAACAATATGACATAGATCGAACAGATAGACCTCTAATGACGAACACATTTAACGTTGGATTATTCTAGCATGTAGGCTATATACATTAATGCTTTTCACGTCTGGTGAGACATAAAACACATCCCAGTGTGAGTCGTAAAAATCTATAACACATCACGCACGCATATACATCCAGTAACACCAAACAACAATGTTCCCGAGAATGGTCACTTCAAACTGATGATCAATTTGAAACCATGGTGATTCTTATCTGCAGATGTCCTTTACACATCACGCTAAGACATTTAAGTGTTGTATAATGTCCTCTAATCTGTGCAGTATGATGAGATACATAAATGCTGGGTTCTCGTCTAATTATATAGATCTGTTTAACTCCATGATGGGAGAATGGATGTGCTCTAAATACAAAGCTCATTCACCTGTGTTCAATATCATGTATATCTTACATAAACCTCCTCACGTATCTGAATTGTGTAAACAAAAGAAAAAAAGAGAAAAGAAAGAAAAACCCGTACATTTGCGTAAATGACCTTCTCTGATATTTAAAAGGGTAATGTGTCGAGGAATAGCTTGTCTATTATGGCGGGTGGAGGAACCAAGTCTTCGAGCTTCAAGTAGAATATCCGCTGCAAACCCTGTGTACATAGCGTGCGAAGTTCTGGTAACTTTTCCAACAGCTTTGATAAGTGATGCACTTGATGTTTCAAGCAGTTCACTATCTTGTTTTGAAGTTCCTCTACTCTCCTGGGTTCCTTTAGTCCATGCCTGTCTGTAATGACACGGGTGCAATTTATTTATTGAGCACAAACTCGGCATGGCATTACACATTATGAATTGATGGAAAGAAAAAAGAAAAAATAATTTGGACTGTCTCACCTGTTACCATGGCAAGGGCGGATATACAGCAGAAAGTTGACACGTCTAAATTCATGCTTTGAAGGTTAGCAGAGAACTCCACAATGGTGTCAACCCACGCCCCAAAGCCGCGCCTGCATTGAAGCATGTGCAAAACCAATCCGTTGCAAAAGATTAGCTTCCCCTCTTCTGGGTTGGACCTGTATTCGATTAAAAGAGGACCGTTAGGAGGTCGACTAAGATTTAGTAATCGAATGGAGGGTGAAGTATATCATTATAGCAATAATAACCTGTAGCTTAATCAATGATTGGCTATTGTGCGATTGTAACCATCTTAAGCCAGGTTACCTATATGATAAACGTAGAACGAAGAGTTCCAGGAAGGCTGATTCGAATAGGAGATCTTGGTCTTGTTTGGGGAGATCGGTAAAACCCGGGATCTTTTGAGCCCATCCGCGGATGATCTCCATCGAGCCAGTCAGAACGTCATAGAACTGCTGGACGTGTTGCGTGTCGTCTCCAGTAATTGGGCTGTCAGGGTTAACCTGGAACTGGAAATGGATGATATTAATGGTCAGTGGTATTCGGATATCATAAACGTAATGGTCAAAATGGCATTGTAGTTTCGACAGTTGTGTTGTTTTATGTCAGCGTAAACTCGTGCGTAAAACAATCACACCTTCGCTCTCCACGCGCCTAGATGAATAGGGACTGAATTAGTGCTGTTCGTTCTTACTTTTGAATAGTCTAGACGAGATAGGGATGGGTTGGAGTCCACATGGGCCCTCACGAGCGCACTTAGGATGCTGACCGATGGCGAGGCATCTTGCGGACTCTTCGGTTTGGATGGCAACCGCCCCCGTCGACCCTTTAAACTGGCAGTCCTAACGACTGAATGTTGAAGAAAGACAAATGGATTTGATGGTGAATAATCATTTTATGTAGGTCTATAAAGGCCTATACATCATAGTACATGCCAACACAAATATAATGGAACAATCACGTTCGATGCGTAAACGTGTGTGTAATATAAAGTCAAAACACACCAAATGCAAAAGGTTGTCATACCCTCTTTGACCATTCCCACGACAAGGCACTTTTGGAAACGGCAGTATTGGCATCTATTTCTCCGGCGTTTGTCAACAGGGCAGTTCTTTCCAGCTAAACACACATATTTCGCGTTTTTCTGGACAGTGCGCTGCGGAGACAAGAAGAGCACATTATGAATGCTATATTATGCGTTGCACCTGATACCTGGAAACAAACACAAAATAACTTTGGATGGAAAATACATTGCCGCAGCACTGCACTCTGATACCTCTGCACAATGTACAGCTGTAATCGATTCAAGGAGCGGACAGAGAAGACGGTAGGTAAACACAATTCCGTGGCCACTCATATTTTGACGTATCCCTGAGACCCTCTCCCAATTCTCCACAGGCCAAACGAGCAGATTATTCAGTCAGGTAGGCGAAATAAGGAGGATGCTTGATTTTTTTTTGCCTCAATAAGAATAGAATCGGGTTTAGTTACATCCACCAGAATTGCTCACTGCTTACCCGAAAAAAACATACAATTCAGGTCTCCAAAAAGCGAATCAATAAAGAAGACTCTTACATATCGCAATTCATCAAAGGCATGCTATTCAGGAGATCCCCCTTCCATGCATTTATTAATGTCAAACTTGGAATGGTTTGACTTATGGAACATAGCCTACCTTAAAAAATCCCTTACATCCTTCGCAGGTTCGCACTCCGTAGTGTTGGCAGGCAGCGTTGTCCCCACATACAGCACATAAGACGTCATTGTTGGGGGATCCTCGGCTCGGAGGGGACGGTACTTGGTTATCCATGAAGTGTTGCCCGTGACCGATTTGGAGTGAGTGGGGGAAGCCCATAATGTGCTGCGTCCTTAGTGCGCTGGGACCAAAGATGCCCTGATGGCTCTCTAATGTTTGGTGCCCGCTCGGGGTGTCTGGGTTTACGGATACGCGGAGCGAACCGTCGAATCTCATCTGGCATGTCGACATATGGTTTCCAGGTTGGGAATGCTTAAGAGAAAACAATGAGAACCTGGGTATCGAATTTTTCCGTTGGTCCATCCTATGCGCCACCGCCAAGTAGTCCTGGTGGAAACCGTAAAAAGACCCAGAGTCGTCCCATACGTGGCTGGGTGGGTTTTGGAAATGTGTCGTGGTGGTTGGTGTATGTGGCGAGGGGGACTTGTAGTACATTGGCCGGGGGGGAGTGACTATTTCGTCGCACTGATGTGGTTGATGATGACTCTGCTGGTGGTAGCCTTGCACGGGGATGTCTTCAACTTTGACGGAGGACAGTTCCCCTGAATGTGGCATTTGAAATAGACACGGAGGCTTGACGTCGTATGTGGAATTGTAGCTGTCCACGAAATTAGGCAGAGAGGTCGTTGCTGCGATCTCGGTGTTGGTCAGGTCCATGCTGAACTTGACGAACTCGGGCGTCAAAAAGTCACAGCTGTGCTCTCCAACGGCGTGGACACTGGCGCTCTGAGATGCGGGACTTGCTCCTTGAGGGGACGACCCGCATTGAGCTTGGACGCAAGGCATGGCCGCTGAGAGTAGGAGACACGAACGGTTCTATGAATCGATCATCATGTCAAGGCACAATCCAATCAAATTCAGATGCATATCATGTAAATCAGAATAATATGCATGCGTAAAAGCGCATCCCTATAACATCAGCCAGCGCGTGGTTAGCACCACTCACCACTAGGGATTAGACGATAATACGCGCAGTCTTCAATATAATGTGTATAGTCTTACCTTCAATCAAATGGCCTAATTGGTAGATAATTCACTCAAATGTGCCTAGAAAACAGAAAAGAACGGGTCAAGTAACATCTACTTGCACACACATGGCAAACATGATATTTCTTTAGGAATATTTCATTATACTTTGAGCTTGTTGGAATCCAAAAGGGATCTTTCCCTGCTCTGATCCACCGAGGCAATCCACCTATCCAAATAGTAGACTTCTCATACCTTTTGGCTTCACCAAATTATTTCCCCCCCCATACTTCAAGTATGGGGAAAAAAAGTAGCTAATCAAAGCTGTACCTTATACAATAATCCGCAGTACCATCAAATATGCATTAGGGGAATTCCATCTTCTCTGCTGTATTAATATCCAAGGTTTGAAGCAATAGTATTGAGAGACTGGGGCTTCCGGACAAATGCTGACTTACCAGTAGACTAACCGCGGGTCACACTGACAAGTCTTGACGTGGCCCACACTTGGAATACAGCTGCTCACGTGCCCATGCGAGACGTCATACCCCTTGACGCGCTCCAATCGAAAACCATGGGTATGGGTGCTCTCAGAAATATAATAATAATAATAATAAATAAATAAATAAATAATAATAATAATAATAATGACCTTTATTTAACACTTTTCCTGCAAACGTTGGAGCTCAAAGTGCTTTTAAACATTATGCATTATGGTTAAATACTCGATGCATATGTTGCACAAGGGATCTGCAACAGGGATGTAGTGGTAAAAAAAAAAACGAAGTAACTGATACCAATTTTTCATATGGACCTATATGTCACACTTGGCTACAAAGATGAAACTATAATCATGCTTCGTCAGTCCAACAAGAGAGTTTAGGTGAGCAACAACACACCTTATTGAATCTCCTGGTAATGTATTTCTGACATCTATCACTTTTTCTGTTGTTAAGACACTTTATTTAACTATTTTGGTAGTCTGTCCAATGTGACCAGCTCACTCGCCCCCCTCCTGATTTTTATTTTGATGATAAATTGTAGCTAGCTGCCTATAACCTCTTCATATATATATATATATATATATATATATATATATATATATATATACTATACTATGCAGGCTATATAGTGATTAACATCATTGGCAAATGCATCACCTATCTTAAGAAAACGTGTCTCTATCTACCACTCCAATTGTGTCAGTTATCTGCATAATCTTGTATTTGCATGCTTTGTGCTAAAAAATTATAATAATGCACAATCACAAATCGAGTCCCTGGCACTTGTGACCTCAAAGATGTGACTCAAGCATTGTACTCGAGTGGGGAGGGCAACAGAGCAGAATATTGTGCAATTGTATCCAGCCGTTACGTCAACATGTAGTAACGCCCTCTCAAACACGATTGGACAAGTCATGGAACCTCATTCGTGCTTCCTTATGACAATCAAATCATGTTTGCTTCCTGGTTCTCCTGTCAAAAGATACGAATTGGATGTCCACAGGTAACGCCCTGCCTCTCCCAGCGTTGTTAACGTCATTTGAACTGAGAAAACAAGTAAGTAAAAGCCATGAAAATGTAATGTTTGCCCTTTCTTGGTTGTTCTATCAATAGCCTATGATGAGAAAGCTTGGTTGTTCTATCAATAGCCTATGATGAGAAAGCGAATGTTTGATACAGACACCATGGGCACGTCAATGCGCCTTCATATCAGTTACCAGAATTATGCTTATTTGTAATGACATGTAGGCCTATATACAAATGTTTTCTCAATAGGCATATTCTCGTGGGGTTTATTCACTGCGTTCATTAGCAACGTGAATGATGCGAAGTGTCCAGTGAACAGGTGGGGCAGCTTGACCCTCCTTAGGCTATTATTGCATATCAAGACTGTTAAACGTTGGTTATTGCGTATTGGCTAAGACCATAACGATCGGACTACACACTGAACGGAGGAATCATACGCTGTCAGACAGGGTTCATGTTATCAAGGAAGCAACGTTTATTGTGGGAATGGTCACATATATAGGATCAGCTGGCTCAATCATTCATGTCACACAGCTGGTGTCAATCAACCAATTATGCCCCACGAACACTGGGATAGGGATGACTGGAGAGCACACTCATGTCAACACCCCCACTTGCTCTCACCTGACCAAGATGGAGAGAAAAATAAACAAATCAATAACAATCAGTAGCCTACAATTTCCATAACACTCTTTGGGCTGTCATTCCATCAATCAAACAAACAAAAGCTGGCACTGATATTGTTCCTCTCCTGTGAAACAAGAATATACATCATCATCATCATTTACAAACAGTCTTCAGTTTTTCACTGGTATTCTCTTATAACACTTTGAAAAAATAAAGCAAGAAAACCAAAACAAAAATTGACCGCTTGGTCTTTACTCACACTGATGTGGTTTCTCTCCCAAACATAACCTTTGTGAACCTAACCAATTTGTCCTTAGTTACTGGTTTGGTAAACACATCAGCCACCATTTGATCTGTGGGACAATATTGCAAACAGATCTGTCCATTCTGTACTGTAGACCTGATGAAATGGTACTTTATATCTATGTGTTTGCATCTTTGTCTGCGGACTGGGTTCTTAGCTAATGCAATCGTTCCCTGATTGTCCTCATGGACAATGGGTGGTGCATACTTGCATGCATCCATATGTGTCAACAGTTGAGTCAGGTGTAAACACTCTTGGGTGGTTGCAGCTAATGCCATGTACTCCGCCTCACATGTGGACAACGCCACCGTTGGTTGCTTTTTGGTCTTCCATGAGACCAATGGACCATTCTCATGTAGACTAACACAGTAACCTGTTGTGCTACGACGGTCTGTGACATCTGCTGCCCAGTCAGCATCACTGAAAGCCTGTAATCTCAAATCAGAGTTACACCTTTTGTAACACAACATTTTATCACTGGTGCCCTTTAAGAACCTCAATACATGTTTGGCAGTGGCCCAATGCTCCTCGGTTGGTTTGGTAAAATACTGGGACAGTTTACTCACTATGAAACAAAGATCTGGCCTAGTACACATAGTCAGGTAGATGAGGCTACCGACGACCTCTCTGTACCGAGTGACATCACTCATTAATCCTGCCCCTTCAGTGTAATTGAGTGTCTGCTCACAAGGCGTCGATCGGGGTTTACAGTTCTGCATGTCAAACCTCTCTAGCATGTTCTTTACACACTGCTTTTGTGACATTGTTACACATCCATCACACTGTTCAAAATCGATTCCCAGGAAATGTGTCAATTTGCCCATATCTTTCATCTGAAATTTCTTTGAGAGCATCTCTTTTACAACATTCAGTGCATTCTCGTTACTGGCAGCAATAACCAAATCATCGACCCATATAATCATGATCACTTTCTCATGTTCCGTTTCTTTAGTATATACACAATGATCTGCAGGGTTTTGCACAAACTCATTCACCATTAGATAGTCGTGTAATAAATGGTTCCAATTTCGGCCAGACTGTTTTAGACCATACAGTGACTTCTCTAGTTTACACACCACTGTCTCTGTGCCAGATGTCTGCTCATAACCCTCTGGCTGTTCCATGTATATCTCACAATCTATCGGTGCATGAAGATAGGCAGTTTTGACATCCATTTGATGTAAAATCAAATTCTCCTGTGCTGCTTTTTGCATCAACACTCGAACACTGGTTAAATCGGCTGTGGGAGAAAAGGTCTCTTCATAGTCAACACCCCTTCTCTGACTGTAGCCTTTTGCAACATATCGTGCTTTGTATTTTTCTGAACCATCTGCATTTTTCTTGATTGTATACACCCATCTACCCCCCACTGCAACTTTGCCCTGGGGTAAGTTAGTCAAAGTAAACGTACCATTCTCTCTCAATGATTGCATTTCGTCGTCCATAGCACTGACCCATTCTCTAGACTTGGGTGACTTCACTGCATCACTGTAGGTCAAAGGTACGTTACACAACATTTTGTAGCAGTAATCAATGTTTACCTGTGCCTGGTCCTGACTTCCTACTTCATAGACACGGTCCCCAAAATAATCAGGTCTCTTCCTCTCCCTGGGAGGATAGCGTGGAGACTCCTGTTTCTCCCTAGTCTGCACCTGTTCGGGCCTGGTCACAGGAATATGCTCTTCAGCTGTCTTTGGACTCGCGTCCCTTTGCTTAGTCGTGCTGGCCCTTTGTGGCACATCACAGTCCTCATCATCTATTGATATCTCAGTCTGTGTCTGCTGCTCACCCATCGTCTTTGGCATAAATCTGACCAGTCTGTGCTTCCTCACCTTTCCACTGTCAGGATAGAAAACCAGGTAAGCTGGGCTTTTCTTGTCATGCCCTACAAAGAAGCCCTTCTCACTCCTTGGGTCTAGCTTTTTCTTATCCTGTTTGTAGGCATAACACACCGTTCCAAACTTCTGCATCCTAGACATATTGGGACGTCTCCCTGTCAGCATCATGTAAGGTGTCTGTTTTGTGCGATTGTTAAAACACCTATTTCTCACTACAGATGCAGTCTGTACTGCATAAGGCCATAACACCTTGGGTAGCTTGCTCTCTAATAACATGCATCGAGCCATGTCAAAGAGAGTCCTAAACTGGCGTTCTGCAGTGCCATTCTGATGTGGCGAATATGGAGATGATGTCTCATGTCTGATACCATTTCTTCTCAGTAGCCCTTGGTACTCTTTCCCTGTGAATTCAGTACCATTATCTGACCTGATACGTCTGATCCTACCATACGGGGCGGTGTCAGCTATGAACTGCTCTGTCGCCTGTACAGTATCACTCTTGTGCTTAAGAAAGTAGAAAAACACAGTACTAGTATAGTCATCTGTGAACGAAAGTGCAAATCTATGTCCATCTATGGACACTGGGTCAATTGGACCCGCTAGGTCTGTGTGCACCAACTCTAGAGCATTTTTGGCCCTTCTATCAGGCTTCCTGTTGAAGCTCTGTACAAACTTTCCCCGAGTGCACACTTCACAGTTCAGGTTAGACTTATCAATTTTTCCCTTAATTGACATACCATCAACAACATTCTGGAGTTTCAGAACATCCTCAAAATTACAATGTCCTAGAATTTCATGCCATGTCTTTAGATCAAAACAGCTCTTACTTTGATCACATTGGTCATCCACTGTGGGCAAATAATATAGTCTATTATGCTCATGGATGTGAAATGCAGTACCGTCTCTGTGCTGTAGGATGTCTTCTCCTGTTCTGAAGATCACAGTTGCCCCAGTGTCTGTGGCTGCTCTCACAGAGAAGATGTCCTGGGGGAATGAGGGGATGTACAGCGCCCCTCGCAGCGTTGTAGTCAGTCGCCTCCCTCGGCTGTCCATCAAGCACACCTCCGCATCTCCTCTGCGCTCTGCGACCCCTTTGCTCCTCGTGCCGTCCGCCAGCTCCACGCAGTGCGTCTCGGCCTGGAAACCGTCATCGAACACCTTGAACCTGGCCAGGTCGGTGATAATATGCGCAGTCGCACCGGTGTCCACCATCAGGCCCCTCGTAACACTGCGTCCTGGCTTGTCTTGCTCGGACACCCCTCGCGCGTCGTCCTGGTCCGGTCTCCTTTTGCAGGCGGCTCCTTGATGTGTGGATCTCCTACAGTGGTTACACCACACCTTGCGTCGACAGGTCCTTTTGATATGTCCCTTTTTGGCCACATTTGTAGCACACAATGTCTGTTCGCTGTGCGCTCTGGCTACGTGCGCTTTGGGCGTTCTGGGCACCCCGGTCAGACAGGGCTTGGGCTCGCATAACATTGTCCTCCGACGCCGTTACGCGCATTTTCTCAGTGTCCTCAAAACTCCTGAGCTTAGTTTTAAACACAGAAAAAGGCATGGTCTCGTCACTCTGTGACATGTATCGCAAAGGGTTTAAATGACTCGGGCAGTCCTTTCAATACCATAGCCACAAGTAGGCTATCACTCAAAGTCTCATCTGCATTCCTCAGTGCAGTTATTGCCCTTTCTGCACGAATGATATAGTCGGTCACTGTTTCACTGTTAGACTTTTGCAGTGTGGTCAACTCTGTATAGAGACTTATAACCCTTGGCTTCCCTGAACCCGCATAATAATTGCGCAATATCTCTAGGGCTTTCCGTCCGTCATCTGGTGCGTCTCGCATTATGAGCGACAAACTTTTGTCATCTAGAAACTGAATGAGCTCTGCGTAAATCTCTGCATTCTTCTCCTCATCTTCTCTCAACTCCTGAGCCGAAGCTGTTAAGGGAAGGTCTGTTTTGAGAGTGTCTTTCAGTTTCTGTAGCCGGAGATGGCCCATGAACTTTGTTTCCCACAGTTCGTACCTTTCCTCATCTCCGTCAAACGCTAGTCGAGACCAACGCGAACTTCTTTCCGATTGTCTCGCCATGGTAGCACTCTGGGCCCATAACCTGTTAAACGTTGGTTATTGCGTATTGGCTAAGACCATAACGATCGGACTACACACTGAACGGAGGAATCATACGCTGTCAGACAGGGTTCATGTTATCAAGGAAGCAACGTTTATTGTGGGAATGGTCACATATATAGGATCAGCTGGCTCAATCATTCATGTCACACAGCTGGTGTCAATCAACCAATTATGCCCCACGAACACTGGGATAGGGATGACTGGAGAGCACACTCATGTCAACAAAGACCATTGATCAAGACAAGCATGAAGTAAAGAGGGTGGAGTGATGTCTATAGTGTGAAATATAAATATGAACTATTACTTGAATGCCTATAAATTCACAATGTCGATGACCATTATTTATAATTGGATGACATGCGTTAACAGTGATCCATAACAGGCCTCCATTACAGTACTCTTAGACCTTCATTAGGAGTTATGTTTTATGTAGTCAGTGACGATGCTGTTGGGTAAGAAAGTCTGTTAATCAGGCAAAAAATAATAATAATCAAATAGCAATATTAACAATAAGACATCATAATAATAGGAAATGGTGTAGACCTACAATATAGACATTTAAATACACTGAACAAAAATATAAACGCAACACTTTTTAGTTTTTGCTCCAATTTGTCACGAGTTGAAGTCAAAGACCTAAGACTTTTTCTATGTACACAAAAGGCCTATTTCTCTCAAATATATCCAGGCGCTGATTAGACAGCATGATTATTGCACATATGCCTTATGGTCACAATAAAAGGCCACTTTAAAATGTGCAGTTTGTCACACAGCACAATGCCACAGATGTTGCAAGTTTTGAGGGAGCGTGCAATTGGCATGCTGACTCCAGGAATGTCCACCAGAGCTGTTGCCTGTGAATTGAATGTTAATTTCTCTACCATAATACACCAATAATAATATTTTCATATCACATTTAAAGGGGCAATCTGAGATTTAACAACAACAAAGAGGTCGTAACTTAGACTACCCATGACACGCCTTATCCCATATATGGATTATACTGGTAGGTAGGGCTATAACCATGGACCGTTTCTGGTACTTACTGCAAAGAAGACACAAATGGGATCTGCCTACCAACACAAATGGGAACTGCCTACCAATTAGTGCAAAGTCTTGCTTGATTCAATGTATTCTCAAAGAAACCAAACTGTAATTTATATGGAATTATTAGGTTGATCCATTTGACTAGCCTGATATCTGCCCTCTAAAACACCTGATGTTAACTATTTACGTCACCGAAAAGCTATTTGATTGCACAGGTAGGGGTATTGTAACCTGAAGAGTGAGTTTATCACTTGCATGCATAAACACAACGATGTTTGCTCTGTTCAAGATTACAGCACTTTGAAAAAGATATGTCACCAAACAGAGAGATAAGTGAGAAAATGCCAGTCATTCTGCTTTACAGCACCAGAGAAGAGCTGATTCACTTCATGCCATCCCCCACTGACCACCTGCCATGTCAGTATAATATAACCTCTGTCTAATTCATGCCTAACCAGTCCAAGCTTGTGTTGCAGGACCAATGGCATTCCGGAAGGCTCTGAAAGGGACAGCCATTGTAGGGGGCGGAGCAGTCGCTGCACTTCTGGGCCTATCACAGCTGTCGGAATACAGGAAGAAACAGGTAAACATGGGGAATGACAGCTCTCCTAAAACATACCCTAAATGCTTGTTGAGATGATTTGGTGCTAGCTATTCCTACCCTAATACTCTGCACTATGACTAGGATGTACACAGTAATGGCAATGAGAACATCTGATAATGGCATGCACTGAGCCTATTAAGGCAGCCACACCTATGGCACACCTAAGCCACACCTATGGGCATGCCTTATCTTGACCAAATAATGTGTTCGGCTCTTTTATACCACTCTATGCTGTGGTTCTCCTTTCTCCGTAATACATTCAGTTGGGTATCAAACTCCAAAGTTCAGTGAATGAAGATATACAAATGTAATAACAGTGATTAACAACAATATTTAATACAAGCTTGCAGGAGTACATTGTCTCTCTCTAAGAGATAATAAAAAGTCAGTCAGCAGTACAGAGAAAAGGGTGCAGTTCTTATCGGAGAGAAAGCTTTCATAGTATGGCCAGGCCATGTACGTTTCTTTCTTGGTCTGTCTTCCAGTTTCTCAAAATTCTGATCCATGACTAAACTGGAAGGTACCTGCCCCCTCATCTCTCCCCCCAACACCCAACCACACGGGAATGTCTCCTAGACTAACCTTGGTTGTACATATTACTCTGCATTCTGTCCTTCTGTGGTAGAGCATGGTTCTACCTACGCTTGGGTCTTGGGTTCGATTCCCGATGGGATCATACTGAAATGTATGTACTCACTGCAATGTAAGTCGTTTGGATAAAAGCGGCAGCTAAATGGCGTGTTTATTCTATTTAATTAAATTATAGTTATACAAAATAATTAATAAATGCAATTATAGTTACGGTATACAAGAGGATTTGGCTTCCACAATACTTTGCTTAGGTGTAGGTGTAGAGGTTGTTGCACTACTGTCTCCACCATGGAGGTCAATGGTATTGGCAGTTCTATGAGATTTAATGAAAAACCATTAGACATCCTGATGATGCAGTACTATAGGTTACAATTTAGTTTAGTACATTAATGTTTGTAAACAGAAAATAGGCCTACATACACCCACCGAACACTTTATTAGGAACACTATACTAATACTGGGTCGGGCCTCCCTTTGCTCTCAAAACACCTTTAATTCTTTGTGGCATTGATTCCACAAGATGTTGGAAACATTCCTTTGAGATTCTGGTCCATGATGACATGTTCCTAATACAGTGTCCGGTGAGTGTAGATTAGGCCTAATTATTATGTCAATGATTGGAGGGTGTGGTTGATGTTTTGGCTCATGGCTTCTGGCCAACCGTCTCAACCTACCACTGCATTCTATAGAAAGTGGTGAGAAAGCATAACTTGATTTGACCACTTTTATTCCACAGAATAGTAATTTAATCTGATTTTAATTTGGGTCTCTCTCTTATTATGGTTGGGAAACAAAAATCGTGTATACCTATACTGTCTTACTTTATATGTGAGAAACTAGCATTTACTTTATGATATGTGCTTAATGTGTGAATTACAAAAACATGATCACCATGAAACACAATTAGTGCAGTCCTAGGGTCTCATCCTCACATCTCATTTTATTTACATTTAGACAAGAAAGAGCCCTGGGGAACTTGTCTTATGTGATTGTATTATTACAACAAATAAGTTAAAGTCAAGTAGTTTTGAGATAATCAACACGACTTCTGTGATAAACAAGGGGAAAAAGGATGTTGAGGAGCAATGGGAGTCCAAATTCTATTTGATTATTTTTTAATATTTATTCAAATCTGCTGAATCTCATTTGGATCATTATCCCAAGTCTTCAGAATAATTGCTGAATGGAACTCCAGGGAACAGGCGAAAATACCCCTCAGTGATCGTTTCCATGGAAATGCATCATTTGATACTAATGATTAGAGAACATTTGTGACTGGTATGAATAAGAAATGTCTAGATTGGAAAAAGATATATAAATCATGAATCTTGAAGTTTTACTGTTGACCTAGGCCTATATGTTTTGACAGTACAAGGATAGTACTGTATAGCTGTCTAGTTTCAATACACTTGCCAGTGTTTCCTCCAGGAATTTTTACAATGGTGGCGGGTAGTGCTGACCGCGTGCACGCGCATGAAACGCGCACGCGCGCTCAAAACAACGACGTAATTTCAGCCAAAACTCGAGGATGGCCCAAAAAAATAAAATGTTTTCCTGTACTTCTCCCGTGTGTCTCTTATTGTCTGTGTCTGCATGTTTTTCCAGCATGTAATTCCGTTGTCAATAAAAACAAAAACACTGATCTGACGGTTTTTTTCACAACGTTATTACTTGTCACTTTAAGCCCAGGAGGGAGTTAGCGATTAGCGATGTTTAGCTTAGCTTAGTTTAACAGAAGTATCTTCACTTTTAACATGACTTCCCGTGGTCGTAGAGGGCTGGTCGACGGCTTAAAATGACCGTGTAGACCTGTAGACCTTATATAGTCATATATAACCTTATGACCTATATATAACCTATATGACCTTATAGTCTTGTGTTTCTACCCCGGGCATAGCCGGTGTTATTCACGGACAAACACTCCTGTTAGAGTGGTTCTAGTACACTGGACATAGGTAACACATAGAGAGGCTTCTCCTCTCTCTCTCCATACTACACTACACTACACTACGCATCCTATACTACACTACACTACGCTAGCTCGCGGTGTTCGGGTGACAGCCAGGGCGCGTTCGTAAATACGCTCTGGAAATCTGATCAGCACTCACGGAATGCCTCTTGTCCAATCAAATGACTTGGTCCCTTTATGACGTTGAACCCAGTGTGCGCTCCGGGGCTCTCAGAGCGAATTTACGAACGCAGCCTCAAGTTCAATACTCGCGACACACACGGACTGGTCCAGTTTCAGCGCTTGTGGGTGTGTCTAGCGCTGTGAAGGTCTGAAAAGCGGCCTAAATCTTTTTTTTTTTTTTGGGTTGAGAAATCTGAATGGTGGCGGAGGAAATTCCATCGTGGCGGCGCGCCACGATGAAATGCATGTAGAGGAAACACTGCTTGCACTTGGCTTTAGTAAAATCTTGATATCATTTACACACCTTTAACAAAGGTTATATGTATCTCACTAATTTGTTTAAGTGTGTGTTAGTGTTGTTAGTTAGTGTGTTAGTGTTTGATGTCTTTATGAATCATGTCATAAAACTATGACATTACACCATGTATTGCCATCCATAAGTCTTTCTTCCAGCAATAGTGTAAGTGGCACTACTGAATCACTATAGGGCTTGAAATAGCCATGGAGTTGCTCAACACTTGAGTCATGGAAACTTTTGAAAGAGAGAAACAGGTGAGTTGTGAAGTTAGATCTAGATGAACTCTCTGAAGCATTTGACCCTTTTGGCCTAATGTCAATGTCTAATGTTGTTTTGTATCCCTGCTGTACGAATGTTTCCCCCCCAATGTCCTCTCAACCAAGCATAAATGGGTAAGCAAAAGTCAAACCTGCCACGAAAAGATAATCACAAATCAGGCGGGTGGGCGAACGACAATCCTTGAAATTGTTATTCTAATTGGATAAATATGTCTGTTTTGTCTCCTCTATGGCAAGGGCACACTCAAATTCGGCTCAGAAAGTTTTGGCGCCACTGGCCGATTGGTCATTTGCATGAGATTCACCGTGGCACTGGTGTACTTAATGTGATTGCAGGGCAGACTGACACTTAATTGTCTGTGGGTGTTTAGATATGCATGTCCTTGGAAATAGATACTAATTATTTGATCTTGTTTGCGTTTACAGCCCTAAATTACAAATGCCCAGGTTTCATTCACCGATTTGCAAGTCAAATGGAACACAGGCATCATCGGAGCAGCTTGATGTAATCATTCAGAGCGAATGCTTAATAGAAAATGAATAAAATGTTTAATTATGACTGAAATCCTTGACATGCTTTGTGCCCACCCTTGAGTTCAGCATCTTCTTGATTTGACTTAGATTTTTTATTTTGTCTCTTTACAAATAAGATGACAGTAGTCAGTGTTATTGTCTGTGGCTGATATTCAGATCGAGAATTGACTACACTGTGCTCTCAGACGTGTGTGGGATTTGCAAAGCAACGTGTCCGATTGACACTTGAGTTGAGTTGACACTTGATTTAGTCCCAGTGTTGGCGAACCTGGCTGAGAAGTGCAGATATTCTGAATCTGCTGATATGTATCAATATGTTAGGTAATAATCTAGTGTGTGTGTGTGTGTGTGTGTGTGTGTGTGCATGTTGCAGGCGCGGCTGACATATGTGGCAGCAGAGGGGGAGTTGAAAGTGCCGTACGCAGATGGGTTCCCGACCCGGAAGGCCCAGTTGTCCACCCTGGAAGACACGGAGGAGTTTGACGTCCTCATTGTAGGGGGAGGGGCCACAGGCTCTGGGTGTGCCTTAGAAGCTATCACACGCAGTGAGTACTCTTTCTGAAGCGCCCCTTTTTGAAAATGACAAGATATGCCAGGGTTTGGGTCAGTTCCACAATCTGCAGGCCCTGCTCCCCCCCCCATGCACAATACAGGAGATGTATATACGAATGATACCACTGCATCCTGACTAGATTTGTTTAGATTTGAGATTTGACTCTGTACACTACCAGACTGTTATTGATCTGTCTGTCTTTGTGTCTTCGTGTCTCTGTCTCTCCTCCCAGACCTGAAGACTGCCCTGGTGGAGAGGAATGATTTCTCATCAGGCACCAGCAGCCGCAGCACCAAGCTCATCCATGGGGGAGTCCGCTACCTCCAAAAGGCCATCATGCAATTAGATTACGAACAGGTAAACATATCGTTTTCTATTCCCTAAGCTGGCGAAGAGCTCACTTTATCATCACATTGCTTAGTTTTCCCTACTCTGGCCATTTGTCATTGAAGAGATTTAGATATTGTACTGCTTTCCCCCTGGGTACAGTATATGATGGTGAAAGAAGCCCTCCATGAGCGCTCCAACCTGCTGGATATTGCACCCCATCTATCTGCCCCTCTACCAATCATGCTTCCTGTTTACAAGTAAGTGTGTACAAAGAGTGATGAATGTTTTGAGACTGAAAATATGTATCAAATATATGTACCAGGTGTCAATACATGCTGCACAGTGGAAGCCATCATTAATGATTGTACTGTGGTCTGTGTGCTCAGGTGGTGGCAGCTTCCCTACTACTGGGCAGGGATAAAGATGTACGACCTTGTGGCGGGGTCCCAGTGCCTTAAGAGCAGCTATGTCCTGAGTAAGAGCAAGGCTCTGGAACTCTTCCCCATGCTGAAGAAAGACAAGCTGGTGGGAGCCATCGTCTACTACGATGGTGAGTTGGTTTAGGCCTAGACTTAACATTCACGCAAAGATGTTCCACTGGGTGTGGTGCAGTTTCCAAGTCCAATCACTGGGATACATCATACTGGTTAATGTTTACTGGGGGCAAACACAATAAAGCTACTCATGTCACATTGTTGTGATTTTCCCGGCTATGTGGGTTAGATTGAATATGGCCCCAGGAGGTCAAAACAACAGCTAGCCAGTGGCCATCAGATCTCCACTGTTCCCCCTGAGTGAATGTGTCTGCAGGCTGCTGGTGCTCTGCATGCCCTGTGCCCCTGCTTAGCCCTGGGAAATCCAGCCATACGTGATGTCTCTATCTGGCTGTGTAGATTGTCACCCCCTTCCCCGTCACTCAAGACCTCTCATTTTCACACTGCAAAAAACTCCCAAACGTGTCTAAAGGCTATTCTGTCAGTTCTTTGTTTCGAATTATGTGGATACCTCCAAGAACAGACAGTCAACATGTTTTCTGAAAGGGAATTATGTCCACAGTCTGTACAATTCAGTCATTTAAAAGCTCCTATTTACATAATGTGTGGGTGAAAACAGAGATCAAGGGGAGTACTGCTTTAAGCAGGAGTTTGTGAGAAAAATGGTCATCTCATTTAGCCTAACCCGTCCTCCATAGGGAGATATAGCAGCATTGTCTCTGGGTATGCTCCTGGTAGCTGACAGAGAAAGGTTTCTAGAGCTTCTATCAGTGTGTGTTTGGTTTTTACCCTCCCCCATAGACTGCCATAGGGGGGCTTTTCTCTCCAATTATTCCGTCTGGAACAATCACGGCCGTGACATTTCAGAATTTGACCTTCTACTCTGTAACGCAGAGCCAGTACCGTGGTCCGACGGCCTGACTGCTGCTTTACAATCTCTCATCCCTCTTTACCCTGCTAGTTTCCCCCAAGCAGAGCTGCCGCCGTTCCTGTCTCCCAGGGGGCCAATGTGGTCCAGAAAACACACACTACTCAAGCTAAACACAACCTCACCCTGAAAAGCACAAGGATTCCTGGTTACTACTGATTTTGAAGTATGACATTTTTTAAAAATGGATTTATTATTCGGTCAAACATTAAAAATAAAACAACCCAAAAAACATGAAGTTTCAGTAGAAACTGCTGTCTGTCATCACCTCCCCTATTAGATCCGTGGACTCTCTGTGGGGTGTAGGGTAATGACTGCGTCTCCAGCTGTAAGTGTCAGCCTGGCCAAGTACAGTCTAGCGACTCATGACTGTGTTAGATGACACTGCCTGCCATGACTGTCCCCTGTCATTTTCCCACAGCCTCTAAATGTTTAAACCAAAAATGAAATCAAAATAATATATAATTACGCACTCTTATTGAGTTTAGTAGCACCTAAACCCAAGGCATGGGTTAGGATCGAATCATGGGGGCATCAAATCGTTCTGCAAGGAATTCCTATGCATCCTACAACACACTGCAAGGGTCTGTTCCGGTGAAAGAAATGTTTATTCTTTCCTTCTTTCCTTGAGGAAATCACTGCTAGAATACAACTGGACAGGTCCTGTGTAGGGCTCAATTGCATAGCTTTGACCTATCCTGCCAGGTCAGATCAGTGATCGTCCTCAAGGGAGGAAGGACCGATGTGTTAAGTACAGTGGGGTGCAAACATTTGGGCAGTGGGCACCCCTAGTCAAAATGCCTTTTACAAGGCCGGGCCGTTGTGAGTAGGGGTCGTCAGCTCTTCAGGTCTGAGGGAGGCGTGATGCTGAGCTCGGACTCCCTATCGTCCGCTTCATGTGCAAATTATCTTAACTTTACAGACACCACTAAGTAAGTGATAGTGAAGGATGGCTAACTTAGTACTTGTTGGTATAGTGATCGTAAATGGATAAATGGACTGCACTTATATAGCGCCTTTATCCAAAGCGCTTTACAACGGCCTCTCATTCACCCATTCACACACACATTCACACACCAATTCTTTTTCTTCTCTCCCCTACTTCTTTACTTCTTCTTTGTCTGTCACCTTTCCCCACGCTCCTCTTCCCCATCTTTACCTCTCCCTCTCCCTCCTTTCCACCAACCATCTTCCTCTCTCCCTTGCACACATCCTTTTTTCTCCTTCTCCCATTCCTCCTCCAAACCTCCTTGCTCCCCCTCTCCAATCTTTCTTCCCTCCCCCTCCACTCCTCCTGTTCCTCCTCTTCTATCCCCTCCCCCTCCTCCCCCTTTACCCCCTCCCCTTCTCTCCTCTCCTACCGTCTCACCCCCTCCGCCGCTGCAGGGCAGCACAACGACGCTCGGATGAACCTGGCCATCGCCCTCACGGCGGCCAGGCACGGCGCCGCCATCGCCAACTACACAGAGGTGATGCGCCTCCTGAAGAAGAAGGACCCCCAGACGGGCAGGGAGAGAGTGTGTGGGGCCCACTGCAGGGACGTCATCACAGGTACACACACAGCGACAGACAGGCAGACACGCATATACATTCTCTCCCTCTCAAACTACTTTCTTTCTATTTCTCCATCTTTCAAAATCTTCCTCTCTCTAAATAAGTTTAAATGTTTTTGAGTTTTTTTGAGTTTTTTTGGCCGCTGTTTTGATTGGCTACCCACATATCCGAATAAATTCATACTCCCTATCAACATTTCCCCTTGTCTACCCGTTAAAGTGAGCGGGCAGTCTAATAGATGAGCTCATAGGGGTTTATGGCCCTGGCTCTTGGTTGATGCTGTTACTGTGCCTCTCTCAGGGCAAGAATTTGATGTCCGGGCCAAGTGTGTCATCAACGCCACAGGACCGTTTACCGACTCACTGAGGCAAATGGACGACGAGAAGAATGAGAACATCTGCCAGCCCAGTGCTGGCGTACACATCGTTATCCCTGGCTACTACAGGTACTGCACAGCGACTCCATTCAGTCACGTAGTAGAGCAAGGAATACACACTGGCAGGGCATAGGGGCTGACCAGCCTGTCTTCTCTTGTAGAGGGAACTAAAGGCAGAACACACAAACGGGCAATTGCAATACAAAAAGAGTAAGGTGGCCTGTATATGGCAAGTATAGAGTGCACATTGCTCCTATATAGTACAGGCACTTGCAGGCAGGTCTCAGAAATGTTGATAATGTAATAAGATCAATGAACATAAAAACTGTTTGGTGTGGTGTACTACTTTGAATGCTAGTGCTAGACAACGGCATAATGATATAATGTGTGATTAGAGTGAGACATCGCTTTAACCCACCCCATCCTCTTCTTGTAGTCCTGACAACATGGGCCTCTTGGACCCAGCAACCAGTGACGGACGCGTCATCTTCTTCCTGCCCTGGGAGAAGATGACCATCGCCGGGACGACGGACTCGCCCACAGCCGTCACCGCCCACCCCATCCCCAGGGAGGAGGACATCAACTTCATCTTGAATGAGGTCCGCAACTACCTGAGCCCCGACGTGGAAGGTACGTCTACTAGGGAAGCTCAATACTAGTCTGATCAGCCATCATATCGGTATTGGCAAATAACGCTTATGCTTAAAATTACAGGAGGCTTTTTCTGATATTTGTATTGGCCCAGAATTGTCATATTCGTGCATCCCTATTATGTGTGTGTGTGTGTGTGTGTGTGTGTGTGTGTGTATGTGTGTGTGTGTGTGTGCGTGTTTTCTCCATTTGGTCCTCAGTGCGGAGGGGGGATGTTCTGGCAGCCTGGAGTGGTATCCGTCCCCTGGTCACAGACCCCAACTCCAAAGACACCCAGTCCATCTGCAGGAACCACATAGTCAACATCAGCGACAGTGGCCTTGTCACCATCGCTGGTCTGTACTCTAAAACCGGGCTGAAACACTTTGGGATTTTTTCAAATATAGGAGACATATTTAGTAGCTGTTTCTCTCTCCATATTTATTGAGGAATAGCTTGTGTGTGTGTGTGCTAATATAACCAGACAATGTTCTAACCCCAGGGGGAAAGTGGACCACCTACCGCTCCATGGCGGAGGAGACCCTGGACGCGGCCATCCAATCCCACGGCCTGAAGGCTGGGCCCAGTAGGACGGTGGGCCTGTTGCTTGAGGGGGGCAAGGACTGGAGCCCCACCCTGTACATCCGCCTGGTCCAGGACTACGGACTGGAGAATGAGGTGAGACACATCCCATAAGCAGTCACTTCACCACTTCACCCCCCATTTTGGCTCCAGAACCTAAAAGCACTGTCAGTGAATTCTGCATGCATGGCCACAAACAAATAATACCAGTTTGTCAAATGCAAGCGTTTTCCCTTTTCCAACACCAACAAAAAGTAAAGAAAGGAAATGCAAATAGCACTTTATTTCTGTTGTGCTTAAGCAATACCATTCCATTAGAGCAGCATTGCTTTTTTTTTTTAAATCATGATTTGAGGCTATACAGAATTTTACAAAAAAAAACTAAAACTAAAAAACCCATTGTTATCAGTCCTTATTGCTTTGGTTATGAAGGCATCATTGTTAGGGGGGTTATTAATAATACTGAATATATGACAGTGGCTTTTAAGTTTTCTAGGTGTCACAGTAACAATGTTGTAGTACCATTAGCAATTGAGTTACAATGCTGCTTAGACATGGTCCCATTGTTACTTTTACGATGGTTGTAGTTGTAGTGTTTTTTACATTACACAACAACACATCATTCTGTGATTTTGTTTGACTGCAGGGAAAAATAGTTTAAATTCTGCAGTGCTGGTTGGATTCAGTTGACTCCCCATTCTAATCTCGATTGTAGACATGCATGTACTCTTAACACTCTATGATTCAACCATACCAGGTAGTAAAAGAGCTCAACACCCAAGTATGTTAACTCCTCATTAGACCAAGCACTCTCTGCCATAGTGGTGTTTTGTAGAATATTCCAAAAGGTCAATGTTGGTGTTTTGACAGCATTTGACCTTTGATGTGAGAGGTAAGTCAGCCATCTGAATAGCAATACCCCTTTGTTTAGTCCAAACACAGGATGAATCCTAGACAAAACTGTACCTTCCCCACTACCCTCCCCAACAGATCCTCAACAGTGAGCGCTCTGTCGAGAGATCATATTGATCCTAGAGCAATAGCCTTTTGTGTGTGTGTGTGTGTGCGTGTGTGTGTGTGTGTGTGTGCGCGTGTGTGTGCATGTATGTCTGAGAAATGTGTCTTCTTTTCACACTAAACCAATGATGCAAACATGCAATTTCAGAGGATAACATTGTCGTTTATCTACAGGTAGCCCAGCACCTGGCCGCGACATACGGAGGAAAGGCATTCGACGTCGCCAAAATGGCACGGGTCACCGGAAAGAGGTGGCCGATTGTGGGCAACAGACTAGTCTCTGAATTCCCTTACATTGAGAGCGAGGTACAGTATTTCTGTATAGTGTTTCAGAGTTTTTCCTCACGCTTTTGACTTTTGTGAGATACACTCAGACCTTAGAGAGTCAAAGCAGGTAGAATACACAAGAATAAAGAGTGAAAGCCTGCACATGACCCACACATACACACACTTAATACATAGCTAAATCACAACCATAGACCACAATCTTCGTCCCATTAAAACGCTGCTCCTTCTCCCTCCTTCTCAAGGTGCGGTACGCCATTAAGGAGTACGCGTGCACGGCCATTGACGTGATCGCCCGGCGTACAAGACTGGGCTTCCTCAATGTGCAGGCCGCGGACGAGGCACTGCCGCGCATCGTAGAGATCATGGGCAAACAGCTGGACTGGAGCGATCAGAGGAAGACCGTGAGTGACCAGCCCAGAGACAAAAGACACAAATCACAGAATCTTTCATAGCACTTGGAAGGTCCCCTTATTACCTGGTATGGTAACAAAGTAATGACATAATTCTTTATTACTAGGGCTGTCAGTCGATTAAAACAAATTGCTTATTGCTAACTAACCCTAACCCCATCCTATTAATCAATCAATCAAACGTGGAAATGCGGGGAAAAAAAATCACCCTTTTTTTCACCTTGGTTTGAGATTTTAAAAACACTTCTAGACAAGAAACCCAAAGTGGTGCCTAAACAATGAGTTGGGGAGTAATAAAGTGCCCTACACGTTAATAATGAAATGATGGCCTCCCCATCAAAGGTGCACGTTTCTATTCCTATTCCCACAGATGAAGACACAAGGCTTAAACCAAGCTTCCTTGGTGCTACACTCTTGCTTACTTGGCTAAAACACTATATTCTGATTGTCTTATAAAGAATGCAATGGGAAGATTTAAGGGGCCTCCTCATTCAAAGTATTGTTTATATTGGCTTATTGAATATGAACATGCTTCCTTTCTGCACAAGAATCATGTTTATTTTTATCCATGTTTATCGACACAATAACAATGTTTATTTTTGTCCTACTCCTGAAATCTGGTAACCTGTTTTGATTGAATAGGGCCTTACATTTCTGTGCTGCTATTATGCTGGTGTATGTGTGGATAAAAGTACAATAGAGAGGTCCACTCCCTTCCTGTATTTCCCCCTCTAGGGGAGTGTGGTGTGTGTGTGTGTGTGTGTGTGTGTGTGTGTGTGTGTGTGTGTGTGTGTGTGAATGAACCCTGACCCAGTTCAGTTTAGGTGTGCGCTCTATCTCCCAGGTGTGTCCAGTTTCCCCATTAGGATGAACTACACCTTATTACACAAGACCCTGTAACAGCCATAAAACGTAACTGCAGTGGACTGGTGCCAGGCCGACTTTTCTCCATACTGTTCTGAAAACAAAAAAAAAGTCTCATATTTTCACTGTGATTTCTGTAGGAAGAGCTGGAATCTGCCAGAAAGTTCCTCCACCAAGAGATGGGCTACAGGTCTCGGGATGAGCAGCTGACCAAGACAAAATCCATGCCAAACATCCTTGATGCAGAGGAGGTGGCTAGGTACTGTGCTGGGGCAAAAGGAAGGTCTTTCACACATGCTCCAACGTACCTATCAGAAGGCAAGGTGTAGCCACCGCCATCTTGCTTAAACTCCAAATCTTTCAGGGAGAACTCCAAATAATTTCAAGTGTCCAGGGACTGCTAGGGGAGTTTTAGAAGGGAAGTAGGGAGGGAGCAAGTTTACAGATTGAGATGTACAAACAAGGGTATATTGTGTGTCATTGATGGCTATACTTGTATTGACAGGTACACAAAACGGTTCTACAAATTTGACAAAGACAACAAAGGCTTCATCACTACAGTGGATGTTCAGAGGGTCTTAAAGGTGAGCAGCGTTTCCATCTTTTAAGTCTTTGTCTGTAGGTATACAATTTTTGATACCGTTAAACCTTTTCCAAACAAAACCGCGGTTTTTCAGTTAACCGCGGGATTCAAAATGATGTTGTTGTAGGGCTTTGACGGATAATGGAGCCCTATACTACTACAATACATTCATGTGAAAACATCGGAAGCACAGTCGCAACACAATTAGGCTACTTTAATACATGAATTAAGGCACACTTTAGTAGGCTACACCGTACATGAAAATATATAAACACATAAAATACATGAAACATGGAGGGTGCAAGGAAGATCTATGAAGAAATCTTTGAACAGTGTCTTAATTTAATGAACTGCTTTTTCTCATTAGCTTGGTTCTTACACAAAGTTTCAACTGCTTCTCAAGGTATTTCAGTTTTTGAATTAGGGTTAGGGTTAGGGTTTGAATATCTGATTTAGAATTATGCAGTGAACATACTTCAAGCTCTTCATAAAAACCACATGCCTCTTTCTCATTAAACCAACGTGACTCTGACTCGTCTTGAACTGTCGTAAGTCTATCAACAAAGAAAATGCTATCAAAAATAAAAGTAACCTAACCATGGTAGAGCTGTCAAAATAAATGTACTAATACAGATACAGATAAATACAGCATTATATTTGCGTTCACTAGTGATCGTCTACCTTCTGAGAAGCAGTCATGTGACACGCGATTATGATTGCTTCTAAATAGTAGTTTTTGACAGGTTATTTATTTGACAAATAAACTTTTGTAAATGTTTTACAAAATGTTCTGTCAACAGTTTCAATAGCGTCTTCAACCACACAGACAGTGGAGCTTTGCACAAACACTCTTAAGGCATTTATTATTATCTCCTACCTCTTGTTTTATTGTATTGTGGTTTATTTACTACTCGTCAGCACTTGGAGTTACATTCAATGCATGAATTGTGCAATATATATATACCGTATTTTCCGGACTATAAGTCGCGTTTTTTTTCATACTTTGGCTGGTCCTGCGACTTATAGTCAGGTGCGACTTATATATCAATAATTCATAATCTCTGACTGACATGAACTGACATACGGTAATCTCTGACTGACATGAACCAAGGAGTAACTTCCGCTAGCGCCTCATACACGATAGAATAGCCATTATACTTGACAATGTGGACATTAAACACGACATGTGGACATTAAACATGATGTTATGGACCTTCTACACAATGTTATGGACTTTATAAACGATATTAAAGTCATTTATTCCTTCCAGAGACTGTTCTATGTTGCTAAGTTACCCCCGCGAGGCTATTTTGCTACTTCCGCTAGCGCCACATACGCGATAGAATAGCCATTATACTCGACAATGTGGACATTAAACACGACAATGTGGACATTAAACATGATATTATGGACCTTATACACGATATTATGAACGTTATACACGATATTAAAGTCATTTATTACCTTTCAGAGGCTGTTCAATGTTGCATTGTTTGTAGGCCGCCCTTCATCCTAACTACTTCCGTTTTTCACCAAGCTATCTTTGTCATGGCCTTATACACGATAAATAGTCGTTACACTCGACAATGTGGACATTAAGCACTATATTATGAACGTTATACACGCTATTATGAACGTTATACACGATATTAAAGTCATTTATTACCTTTCAGAGGCTGTTCCATCCTGTTTGCTTGCTCCCGCGACGCCATTTTGCTAACCTTCGTTAGCAACGCGCTAGCTAGCCCTGGCATTACACTCGATAATTTAAGTATTTCTAACCTTTCAGAAGAAGTTTTAACGTGAATTATGTCCTTCCTGGGCTTACAAATCCTCTCATGTCTCTTCACAGTGCCAGACTAGAGTCAAGCTCAACAGGGTCTTCTTTCCCCGCTGATTCCGCCAAGCCCGTTCCCTTGAACCATGCGACTTATAGTCCAGTGCGACTTATATGTGGTTTTTTCCTCTTCATGACCCATTTTTGGCCTGCTGCGACTTATACTCGGGTGCGACTTATAGTCCGGAAAATACGGTATATATATATATATATTTTTTTTGTGATACATTTTTTATTAATTTTTCTTCAGGGAATGGTACAAGGGAGTGGTAACATGTAAATGAACAAAAGAGAAATAGAATAACACAAATCCAGTAGAAACCTCCCCCCCCCCTCTCCCAATCTCCCTTTACCCCAGCAGTCCCCTACCTCCCCCTCCTCCCACACATGTCCCTCCCGCCACAAACCTCCAACCCACCCGCCCAATCACAGCCCCATGCCCCCCACCCACTAAATACATTTGATTGATTGATTTATATCATTGCGCTGCAGATTCATTGACTGCATCATTGTTATTTTGACACAACAACAAAAATGTGATACATGTTCCAGTTTTATTCTTTTTACAACAGAATAGCAAACGTTAACAACATCTATAAATATATATATATATATATAAATACAAATATAAAACTTGAGTGGAAACTCAAATAACACAAAAACGGCAGTACCAAAAATGGGCATAAAAACCTGTTGCGGTCTGTAGCGGACTCTGCAATGTAGAGGTCTGCACTGTACCCCCATCACAGTGGGCCTGAGAGTTGCATCAAAATGAGTCTATTAAATAGTCCATTAGGCTATTCTAGGTTTTTTGCCAGAAAAACGAGGATGTTCACCTTTTCAGGATTCACGGTTTAACCGTATAACCATCCAACCCTAGTATACATAGGTATACATTCTCTATTGATAGGTTGCTCAAAGGGAACAAACTAATGTGGATTTTGAATGGGACCCAAAGCCGCCATTTTTCCTAGGTCTCCTTCTGGTAGATGAAGGCACACATTGGCTCTCTATTACTGAGGAACAGCCAATAGAGCAGTGATATCTTTATTTATTTATTTTATTTTTATTTTTTATAAATGTCTCACCGATCTCTCTCTCTCTCCCCTCATCCAGAATATCTGTGTCCAGATTGACGAAAATGCGCTCCACGAAATCCTCAACGAAGTAGACCTCAACAAAAATGGGCAGGTTGAAATCGATGAGTTTTTACAGGTACAGTAGGTGTTTTTTTAAAGTAAAGTAAAGAGGTGTCTTCCGTAAGTGCAGGCGCTCATGCGTGTGAGTGTGCGTGTGCGTGTGTGTGCATGTGCCCATATAATCTCTGTCCTGCTAATAAAGGGACTCATCATAAAGATCAGACAAGGCGTGATGATAATGGAACCCCCAGGGAGTGGTATCCATTACACACACACACACACACACACACACACACACACACACACACACACACACACACACACACACACACACATACACTAATACTTTCAGTTAACTATAGCTCCTTGCCCTTCCTTTCAGATGATTACAACACTACAACTTAAAAATAGAATATAGAATCTTCATGTTCTTTTCCCTCCTTTTTCTTGGCCAGGCATGAGCAGTCCTCGCTCTAGGTGTGAAAGCTTCACTGCAACGTAATGTACACCCCAGACCAGCCGGTCTCACTAGATAAAGATAATTAGTCTAAAGAACTCCTCCTGACAGAATGAGTGGAGGTAATGAGGTTGAAACCAGTCCAGTTCCTGAGAAGTGATCCTGTGGTAAATGAGAGTGTACCATGTTGAGAGGGCCTAGAGAGGCTTGGTGACAGCAGTAGATGAGCACATAATGACTCTTCATTAGTGCATGTCTTTGACTCTGAGACCCTTGGATCCTTGGTCTGCTGTGCGGCCACCAACGGAGTGTGTTACAGGGGACAGAAAGTCTTGGAGGTTGTTCTTCCGTGTTTACCAGTGGTTCTTGTGTTGGTATTATAGTGATCAGTCTACTCTCTCTTTTAATTACATGCACTGAATCACACACACACACACACACACACACACACACACACACACACACACACACGCACACACACACTGTTCTTCCCTCTCTCCACAGACACTGACACACACACACACACACACACACACACACACACACACTTTCTCCCACTCAACATTTCATGTACATTTTTACGATTTGGCAGACACTTTTATCCAAAGCGACTTACAATTAGAGATTACAGGGACATTCTCCTTGGAGCAATTTAGGGCCTTGTGTTTGATACGTGTTTGATACGTGTCATTCCATTGAGAAGGGTGCTGACATATCATTCTCCTCTGTTCTATGGTTGTGTGTCCTCCGGTAAACTGTAGCTGATGTGCGCAGTAAAGAAGGGCCAGGTGTCCAACAGCCGTTTGGACATGCTCATGAAGAAAGCAGAGGAGACTCTGGACCTGAGGGGGCCTGTCTCTGTGGATCGCAGCGGGGGAGGGGTATGAAGTACCCCTGTACGAAACAGAGCTGTGGTGCCAAGGAGGTGGAGAGAAGCGCGTTTCTGGTGGCATGGCAGTTCAACCATGTGGTTGGTGACAGGAACGGAGATGTCATATGGTAATATGATCATTTGAATGACAATGTTGTAATCAAGGAACCATTCTGAATTCTCAAAATGTAGACCGTAACACTTCTGGTTATTTTTTGTGTGTGAAATTGAATCTAAATAGTGAATTGGAACTAGGGGAAATATGTTCATTTTAATTTGTATATGTATATTGGAACTAGGGGAAATATGTTCATTTTAATTTGTATATGTATATATATATAGTATATATATATATAGTCTAACAGAGTTTTTCATGATAATGGATTGCACTCCTTACTACTGTGGATTACACAACTCGTGCCTCTGACTGAAATGATGCTATTGTGACGCACCCAAAGTGTCTGTTTTGAGATTCTCATCAATGCTCTGCATTTAATGCATTTAATCATGTTGTAATTGTTGTAATGTTATTTTGTTGGGGCTTATTTGTTAGTTGTCTCATATGGCTGTCCAAGTTGTCCAAGTAACTTTCTTTAGCTGAGATACATAAACTATACAGTTTATCCATAAGAAAGTTGAATGTTTCTGACTTGCACATTTATGTAACTACCTATTATACTCCGTACCATACTGCAGTACTATTTTTTTAATGGTTTCCTAGAGATATTTTTCGAGAGCTGCTAACATACTGTACCTCTTGGTTTGTCAAACTATTGAGGTTGCCATTACAAGGTTTCTAGCTTTATTGTTACTGTTTAATCAAACTGCTTTTTACTACTGATGTTATCATTATATATTTTTGCATTTGCATTTGTGTTTATCATTAAATACATTTGCATTTGTGTCTTAATTTTTTAAGTTAACCCAGTGTTGATGATGTTGGCATCTTGCTGAATCTATAAAATATTGCATAGGAATCTCTCCTTTCACTGTCTCTATCTGTCTGCACATGAGATTATTTTATTATGTATTAAGTAATTACTGCACTAAAAAAGTAAATAGAATTTGCACGTTTTTACAGTGTCAATGAATAATGCAAACATTTCAAGCATGTAAAGATGAACAGTTATATAAGTCTATCACATAAAATTATTTTTTACAAAAGGGAAGTTTTATATTGTGCTGTGAATGTTTCTCAATATATGTTTTGAGTTATATAATACAATAGCATGTGTGTACACTTCCTTAGACAAACATTTGTGTTGTGAGAAAATCATTTGTGAGGTTTCAGTTGTGTACAATTACTGTAACTAAATCAAACCATGTGTATCAGTTTGTTGTCACATGGGGTTTGTGCACAATGCCTTGACAGCAAGGGCTCTTGGAACTGCCAACTTCAGCCTATGAAGAATACCTGATGGGCAACTCGACTTCAATCACTGTTCCTTTGATTGTGTCTTCTTGGATGAAATTTCATCTTTATCCAGATTGAAAGAGATTCATATTCCTCTTTTTTCAAAGAATACTATGTAAGTCAATCTCTTTTCAGAAAAACGTAATTATCTAATTAAATGTATTTGGTTACAAACAAAGCATTGTTTTGTTGTGTGAGTATTTTTAAGACATAGCTTCTTTTTTTAAATCCTGATGACTACCATTCATAAAGTTAGCATGACAAGCTTGCATTTCTCATGGGAATTATATCTGTTATGAAACACAATACAGGAAATGGTTCCATGTTTAACTGTACACACCCTGTAGGGTTGGAGGGCTGGAGGGCTGGAGGAGGTTACCTAACGATTACTCCTGTGCACAACAAACAATCCAGCACTATACATCTATTTAACACATAACTACACATACAGTGCATTCGAAAAGTATTCAGACCCCTTCACCTTTTCAACATTTGGTTGTGGTGGTATGCCTCAATTTAAAATTGATTAAATAAAAATAATTTCCCATCAATCCACACACATTTCAACATTCTATATGACACAATAATGCAATGATATAATGAAAAGAAACGTCATATTAACTGCATTCAAGCAACAATAATTCATGTTTTAAAATTAATTGACCTATATGGGCAACCATAGATGATGTCATTTTGAGTTTCCTTTTCCCCCCTCACCTGCTCCAATAGGATGGGAAATTACAAATGTATAGGAAATACTAGCTTAGACTGCGCTATTGATTAGTTCATAGACTATTACAAGGATAGTTCACTGTATACTGTATGTTTTGAATGAAATCATGTTTGTGGAGCTCATACTACGGTACTCCTCAAAGCTTCAGCATTCAAATTGAATTTAGCCTCAGATATATCTGTCAGAATTGAAAGCCATTTTAGTAAAACTGTGTCCTTAAAGTGAAAAAGTGAAAATGACTACCATTTTCTCAATATCTGTATTATATATTACTCTAAGCTAGTGGTTACCAAACATTTTACAACTGTGGAATTGTAATGAAAGGCTACAACACACAATACTTGTTATTCATAATGCAGTTATGTGCATTTATGCAGTATTAATGCGCATTAATGCGAGTTAGACCTCTCTGCACGTTTTAAAGTTGGATTGGTTTCAATATCTTAAAAATTGTAGTAGGATCAGCAGGTAGAAGAATTGGAATAATAATAATGATATGTCCAAGAACAATAGTTGGGCCTGCTGAAGCAAACCCCACCGAACTAGAGGAACTTTGTGGGCATACAGTCTTATGTTGATAGTGGAAAAGGTTTAAAGATGTTTCAATAGATAGATAGATAGATGGATACATACATAGATACATAGATAGATACCCAGATTGCTTGGTAATAGTAGTTAGTGGTGTTGGCCATAGCTCTGCTGTCATAGGATTTGAGGCAGGTCCAGTAGAAATCATGTCCCTGTATCCTGCACATATTGTTATTATACATATAATACATAATAACATAATATAATAACATATTATATTATAATTATAATAATATAATAACATAATATAATACATATTATACATATTATATATGTGCTAGTTAAAAGTTATACAATTATTAAAAAACATGTTTTCCAAACTATTTGTGTCTTGATTACAACGGTAGTTCATCAGGTGATCAGCAGTCAGCATAATGCAATTAAGAAGTCTGCACCATTCCACACCCTCTAATCCTGAACAAATTTGAACTGCACTGTGATAACTATAATCAACTATAATAATGTGGGATGCTAATGTAATGCTATGTGTCAGTGAGGAGAGGGGGAACACAGATCGGCCAAAATGTCTTAACTATCTACAACAAGGTGTCATGAGGAATTAGCCTCATTATAACCTGCAGAGTATGTGACACGGTCTGGTGAAAAGGGCTGCATGTCAGCAATTCTCAAGTTGTGCAAATGAGCACAAAGCTTCTTTTTTTCTTTCGTTTTTTTTTGCGTGTTGAAGTATTGAAGAGCCCACTGGATATAACAAACAACAGTTTTAGGATCATTAAATACTTTGTGAATTGGATTCACTGTCTCGTCTGCCATAGGCTACTGGGTAGGCCTAAGTGATACATGGTTTGTAAACAAACGTACGTTTTAGGACGTGTTCAAAAGTAAGGACTGTGTGATCATCTAATTATATGCAGTTATGTGTTTTTAGCATGTTGATGTTCTATCAGCATGTTGTGATGTGCTGAACATGCAGTCATATGTTCGTAGCGATGTTCCTTTTTAGCGCTAGCCTACTAGCAGCTGTTTTGCATGTGTTTTGATTCAGATCGTGTTTCTCCGCTATTTGATATAAGGTCTGCCAACATTCAAACTATTTTCAGATTTCAATGTATGACACATCATTTGAAAGCTTACAATCTGCACTTTCATAATCTGGAAAAAACTGAAAAATGACATTGCCTTACTTGAGGACTTTTTTTTACCAGACCCTGTCACATCCTCTGTATGCAATTGGGCAAGAGAGTATCTTAAGTGATATGGATTTAAACAGTTAATATTTTATTTTTCAAGTTTTACAACGGTAACAAGGTTTCACATGTGTTGTGTGTGTGCATAAATGAGCGAAAGAAAGAGTACAGTATTACCACTATAGTACCACTGGTACAGTGGACATATTTGTTTTTATGTATGGCCATTTATCTATTCACTACTCAAAGCCAGTTTGTTCTTTCTTCTCTAGCCTTGCTGCATTTACAGAGCCAGCACTGGTAGGAAAGTTATTCAACATGGTCCTGAAACGACATCACTAGGTCAGTTGTCAGTCAGAAATCTCTGAACGTTCAATCTCGAGCAGAAGAATCCTGTGTTGTGTTGATTCCATGACCCTCTTGACTTTGGACATTTTATTACTTTAGATTATTTTTTATTTTTTTTATCTAACCAAATCTCAATGACACCACAGCAAATGCTGTTTTCAATATCATGTCTCTATGATCCCATGCCATTTGGTAGAAATATTGTCTTTCAGTTTCTTTTGGAGGGGAACAGCATCTGATGGGGGGGGGGGGGGGGTTAAACTGGCCCCAGGACTGAGGGGCGGTCACTTACAGTATAACCAGGTAGGCTGAGAAGACCTCTGCTCACTGCCCACCTGTTCATAACACGGACACGATTATTAACACCAATTATGGAGCCTCTCGCTAGTCAACCTCTGATGAAAAAAATACAATTAAAACAGGCGTTTGCTAAAGGTCAGTGTGAGATTTGAATGGCAGGAGAAGTCCTCAGCTCAATTTACACTTTGGTGTGCATTTGCAGTGGGCCGTCCTTAAAGGCCTTGTGTGGGAGGAGTAATTAATTGTGATGGATAATCGGACAAATCTGGTTGACATATGACCGCTAATGCTCTCCATCTCTGGGGGATTAGACCAGGGCTAAAGAGACTGTCAGCACACTAATAGAAAAGAGCAGGGAGAAATTGGGGAATTCAACAGTGGTACTTGGCTTCTCTCCCACTTTCCAGAGCTATAATTTGTTATGATTGCCTTATTGACATGACATTAATACTGTAGTGCTACGGCAATTATCTATAAGCAAATGTTATGCTACCATACATAAAGGTGGGGAAAGCGTCATACCTCGTTTAGCAAAGCACCTTATGTGAGGATCTGTTACAGTACCCTTTGTACAGTATGCATTTGCAAATACATTGTTTCTAATAATAATTGAGTTTTAATAAAGTATTTTTTAAAGTTCTAATTCATTGTAACAGGCTAAACTAGTTAATAATTAGTGCATATTTGGTGATGACCAGAAATGTACATGTTGGAAGTTGAGGTCAGTTTTTCAATCTAATGTGTGTTGCTAGCTCTCAAATCCAGTTTAAGACATTAGCAATTGTATCATGAGGAATAGACTGAAGTATGGATCTAAATACATTGTCAAGACTGTAGAATGATAAATACACATGAAATAATAATATACAGTAAATAAGATAACCTCACATTATCTCACAATCCAATCAGTTCTTGAAAACTCGAAAAGGAGAACTTTCCAATTCAGTGCCCGTATTATGTTTGTCCGCAGAATGTTGTCATTAATTTACAACCACAGTTGTTATGAACCGAGCTGACAATAAAACTGTCTCAGTACACCTTTGTTCGATTACAACAGGTCGTGTCATATGGGAATCGTTTTCAAGGAGTTCTTTTGTAAACAAAAGGCCTAAGGCCTGATGTTATCTTAGCTTGGGAAAGAAGAGATCTCCACCACAAAATTGTATCTATTCATAGCAAGTTCACCACCCTACACTGAACTCGGCTAAGGTAGTACGGGGAAAGTACAAAAACGCATCAGAAAAATATATTCCATTGTCCAATGTTTGGAAATTATTTCTCAATAACCTTAATTATTAATTAACATTTGCCAAAATGGAACATTGAAACATTGAACCTGAAATTCTATTTATGTGAAACCCCAACTGTCAAGAACACTCACTACCTAGGTGTACACATACAGTGGGGGAAATAAGTATTTGACCCCTGCCGATTTTGTAAGTTTGCCCACTCAAATACTCAAATACTTATTTCCCCCACTGTAAGTGTTTTATATGGTATTTACCTAGCAACAATACTTTGATTGTCTACAAAATGAAGCAAAAATAATGTATGCATAGAATGTTGACAATTTGGGTTGACAACTTTATTCACACTGCACTAAATGAGTTAATAGAACACATGTAATCATCAATGTCTACTGTCTTTTATCACCCTACACTATGTACACAATTCTGTCTATGCTTTGACATGGTGTGCCAAAGCACGGAACATGGTCAAACAAACCTGAACATCTTTATGATACACCAGTTAACAAGCAAGTCCCATGTAATAGAGAGGATTCAGGAGGAGTCCTTTGGTGTTGGTGTATCTGCCTGACATTTGTAACTTGATTTAGAACAAGTGAAATCTCCAATGTCCATGAAAAAACATACACACAGTGTTTCTATAACTCTTGCAGTCGTATTCATAAATCATAGTTAATTAGTCTTAATAAGATATAGGTTAGGGAGGGGCATATTTAAAAGGAGCTGTTATTTAGTTTCAGTTAACGA
Organism: Nansenia antarctica; assembly: GCF_963989245.1. Taxonomy (NCBI): domain Eukaryota; kingdom Metazoa; phylum Chordata; class Actinopteri; order Argentiniformes; family Microstomatidae; genus Nansenia; species Nansenia antarctica. The sequence continues at coordinate 45,102,677 of NC_137688.1, read as the reverse complement.
TTATGTTAATTAATTAATTTTAATTGTGTAATCATGGTAATTAATTATGCTAATCGTTCAAATTGGCTACTCAATAATTGAAGTTGGAAAACCATAACAAATGTACTGTATGTTCTAGCTGTAGGCTATCGGTGATACGGGGACAGGCCTTAATAAACAGCAATGATGGACAGACCCCTCACTAAAAATACCTACTTATGGTGCATCAGTGTCAAATAAAAAGCAGATTTATCAGGTCAGACTTAATGTCTTCCTTCAGACCACAATCCTCTGCATCAGGTTTTACATTGTGCTCTTCCACTCAGCTCATATCTATTAAGTCTGATATGAAGGTACTGTTATCAGTAACCTGACCAGAAAAGATTGTATTATGTGAAGCTGCCTTTTATTTCTTATCTAATCATTGTTCTCAACCAGTTCATGGCATACCAGAACATTCTGGAGACTGAAGACCCACATAAAGTCCCTACATACAATAGTCATAGGGAAAAGTCCCCATGGTGTTTCAGTAGTTGCCATGGTTTCAAGTCCAATGCAGCTCACCCACCCACACACTTAAGCGACTGTGTGAATAGCTGGCCTGTATCCTCAAGATATTGTGTGAAACTGAAGAAATCCAGTATCTTCACCATGACCCCTGATACTAAGTGAACTTTTGTGATGAAAGCATACTTGAAGGTTTACTCACAGCAGGCTGGAACTACTCCTGTTTTCCTCAAAATGTCTTTTAACATGTGTAAACATTGAGGCTGATTGATCTGTGAGGCCACAACAGAACAAAGTGTGTGTTGAAGTTGCAGTTGTTTTTTTGGACTGATCAGTTCTTGGTGTGAAAGCTAAAAGTGTATCTCTTGATGCAAATCCAGCAGGTTCCTGATAGTCTAGACTAGTGTGAAAGCAATGTTTCTTGAGGTGTTTCTGGCCAGAATCAAGAACAGAGTACATGTTTCAGATTCAGCAAACTGAACCAATTGTCACTATTAGGGGGTTGAGAAGGTGAACCACTGAGACACACTCTCTCAAAGGAGAGAAGGGAGGCAATAGGCTGTGTCGCTTTGTATCCAGCCTGGCTTTCACCTGAATGGAGAGAGCTGAGACAGTCTGGAGCACAGCAATGGAGCACAGTGGAATATTCATGGAGAGTCTGGAAGGGGGAGATTAGTGAATAACCGTAACCTAGGCCATGGGGAGCGATGATCTTGCTCTAACCCTACGTCACATGACGCTTCTGTCGCCAGGGGTCTGCTAAGTTAACAGATAAGGATAGGGAAGGATGGCTAAAGGACCTCACGAATACTAATAATAACCCTTCCATTGTGTGAAAAGAATAAATAATATGGCGATGCTAAGTCTGCCCATTTCTACATCCCCTGATCCTCCCATGAATTAAGGTATGCCGGTATTCATCCAGGCCATCCGGAGGTTTAGGGTTAGGGTGTCATAAGGTGTGTGAATTTTAGTGCTCAAACTGGAAGCTGTTTCTCTGGTTTTGCTAAGGGTACAGTACCTGTCATTCATGTCAAAGAACATCCCTGTCTGTCCTTGCATGGGGCAAGCTCACGGTCTGTGAACCCTCATATGTATAGAAAAGACATAAAGTATACAGTACATGTAATATAATACTATCAAATGCCCCCCCCCCCCACTTCAACATTTATTTGTGCACCCAATTAACCAACTTACGATGCAACACTATCCATGGGATGTGTGGTACCAAGCATCGTACAAAGACAGTGATCCCCCTTCACATTCAGTGCAACAGTTTGGTACAGTGTATGACATATTTCACTTTCCTATACTGCAACTCATTTGGACTCTCTACTATGCAACAGTGGCAGCATTTGTCCTTTGAGGTCCAAATGGCACCATCCAAGGATAGCTGTCCCCATCAGGGGAATGTTGAGAGCAGTTACTGCATGTGTAGAGACACTGGTGAATGAATGGCCCCCATGTTCTGCACTGCGAAACACCATTGTTCCCCCCACGTAGGGAAATTAGAGAGTCTGCACAGAATCTGGGTGAAGTAAACACTTCATGTGTTTTTTCTCTCTCTTTCTCTCTCAAATATGTTCCACTGCCGTTCGCAGCACTCCTCTCAACAATGTTCCTTTTCAGACTGGGGTTTGTGGATGGACTAAGACCCATGTGGGCTGACAAAATTACAGATAGATATGTAATGAGGATTCTGCATTGTTTAGCTTCTTCCTATTCATTTTCTTTTCTTTTTACAGCCATTTCTCGTTGAGAGACATCATAAAACAGCTTCTAGACCTCTGAAACTGCAGCGGTCATGCTTGAACCCAAAGAGCAGTGAGCACCTAGGCAAAATGAACATCTTCCTCAACCCTGTTTGAATACACCCTTCAAATGCATAATTTCATCCTCCCTCCCATGAAGAAACCCCTGTTCTGACATTATTATGAAAAGCAATGCACAGGCCATAGTATACAGTAGGTCAATGATTACATCAAGGATGGGAGGAAGGAAGGATGTCTTATATGGAGACATAACGATGGCTTTTATGTTTTGCAGTAAACCATTTTAACGTAGGTTTTCACCCTCTCTGCTCTCTAAAACTCACCCCCATAGTTCTCACTTTGCTATCATGGTTTAATTACTTCCTAATGTCACCAGAGAACATGCTGTTTTATTTGTTGAATTAAGACCTCATTAACAGGGAATGAAATTCCACTGGCACCAGCAGAAACAAGACAATATGGAGGCTGCCATGAGGGGCCACTCCCATTATCGCTTGACCTTCATTGCAATAGCTAATGTGTGTCGAGCGTTCTAGCACAAAATGCTGACCATGTGTGAGTGATTTACCTCAATACAATGTAAACACTTGGGGTCTTGTGAAAAGTTTTACTGTTTTGTATTTGACTGATACCAAAATGTATTATCATTCATTGTCATTTTACCAGGTAATCTTTCAGTAAACACCAGGAAAGAAAACCTTTCTTATCTTGGTATTAAAAACAGTCCTACTAGCCACCCTACTGTCACACCATGCTAATTAGACAGGCATCACATGCTGTAGTTCTCCCCCATGACAACTAATGATGGGGTGTGAATACACTGATAGAAATGTCGCTGTATGCATCTGTGTCTCAGTGGGCAGCTGGAATTTGGAATTATGGAAGCTTGTAAGCAAAAATGACTCACGTATCAAGGTTATTTTGAAAGTTGGTATCCTCAAGTTTTGGGTTTCATGGTTAACTTTAATGAGTGTGAAATGGTTATGGAATGGACACTAATCAGGAAATTAATTAAGCTTTTAGCCCCATGATTCAACGGAGTAGGTAAAAGGGACAGCGACAGCCTGTAGTGAAATTGCACCAATTAATTTGAACAACATGGTTGAGTTACAGATGACGATTTCTCAGTATGAATGAGATGCAGTAAGGTGAAATATGTTGTTACTACATATTAGTATACAATATATACTTTTAGTTATCAGTAGCAGTATGACCATTCGGTCACTGCCAGGGCTCTGACCTGGAAGTGCTTCCTGTGAGCTCTGCTCCAAGGGCTCATCTCAGAGGGAACAGGTGGCCTGCAGCCATGCATAGCTGACATTTGCGCCTATGCTAATTAGACAGGACAATATGCTTCTTAATACAGTCTTTTCCCCATTCTTCTGCTCCATAGGCTGCCATGGGGTGTTCATAAAGCCAGCATTGCCCTTTCATCCCCAACATAGCCCGGAAGGGTGAAAAAACTCTCTATTATTGAACAATATGTAAAAGAGATGGCTCAATAGAATTAAATCAAAGTAATTTAACGTAAAATACATAATAGAGTTCAATCATTTGATCAGCGGTACAGCGAAACTATGACTAGGAAAATAAACTTGGGTGGAGTAAATTAGCAAGGACAATTAGGCCTACTTCAATTGAAATTATCCATCTGATCACAACAGAAAAATTAAGATTTGAATTTGAGACAAACAACTAATTACACAGCCACTGTTTACACACCATATTTCTTAATGAGCTTCTTGATTGCCACTGAGTATTCACGTTTCTAATTCATGCAGCTATATGTATGGAGCTATTATAGTACTCCATATTATATGTTAAATCACTCATGCTTTTAACAAACTAAAACTGATTAGGATATTCTAATAAAGGTGTAAATGTCACATCAATCTGCCACAATCTGTAACATTTAGCATGGTTTGTTAGATCTCTTTTACGTGCAAATCACTACACCTTACATTGTAGTTTGGATATGACCTTCAATCAGCCATAGTAGGGTGCATAGGCCATGTTGGCAGGCCTATTTTCTATAGGTCTGTATTGCTTATATACAGTCAATTGAAACTATACTATTTATCAGACACAAACACATGATGCACGCACACGTATTTGGCCCACTGAGTCCGATAGAGCCCAAGCACCCTCTTGTGTCCTAAAATGGAATGTCTGGTACTTTCTCAGTTTGTGAGAGGGAGAGGGCTCTCGCCTGTCTTTTAAATTGTTTAATATGAATACATTACACTTCACTAAATAATTTGCAGGTCAAGTGTGAAACATACCCTTAGCACCTCCAAACATAATATGTGTCTTTATTGTGCTGAATACTGATATATTTATAAGACAATTTTGAGATATGAAATGTATCACTTATGTCCTTGAAATGTTTGGTGTTTCATCCTTCTGTAATGTATATGTTTCTATGTATTGTTTACCTGCCCAGGGACTGCAGATATACTGTAAATGATCTGTAAAGGTACAAAGCATCAGATCTTAGTGTCTGAGATATACAGTATGTGTTTTTTTGTATTATTGTCTCTGTCAAATAAACATAATAAATAGATAAATACAAAAACCCTACCCCTAACAAAAAAAACTGAACAAACGATAAAGTTCATATGGTTAATGAACTTTATTCAATTCCACTCTACTTGAAGTTTCTGTTACATTGTAAGTGTTTTATTGTAACAAATAAGCCATGGGGCACTATTGATAATCCATCCATCAGGCAGAAGAAGCATATTAGACCTAGAAAGAAAACCGTTCTTATCTTGGTATTATAGAAACAGTCCTACTAGCCACCCTACTGTCACGCCATTAAGCTATGCTGAAATTCTCCCCCATGATGACTAATGATGGGGTGTGAATACACTGATAGAAATGTCGCTGTATGCATGTGTGTCTCAGTTGGCAGCTGGAAGTGAAGATCAATTATGGAGCTTGTAAGCAAAATGACTTACCTATCAAGGTTATTTTGAAAGTTGGTACCCTCAAATTCTGGGTTTCATGGTTTGATGAGTGTGAAATGGTTATGAAATGGACACTAATCAGGAAATTAATTCAGATTTTAGCCCCATGATTCAGCGGAGCAGGTCAGAGGGACAGCTCTATAAAAAAAACAAAAAAAAACAGAACAAACGTTTTTTAACTGGTTAATGAACTTTATTCAATTCCATTCTACTTGAAGTTTCTGTTATGTTGTAAGTGTTCTATTGTACAAATAAGGCATGGGTCACTGTGTCTTATTTGGTAATTCGATCAAGGTTTACTATATGTATGCTGCATTACTATTCTGCCAGAGACCTATAAAAACGTTTAATCTTCTACAGCAACTGTATAAAACATGGTTACAACTAGCATTTTGTGTGTTTTGTTATAACTATCAGTCTGTGCATCCAAAGCTCTGTCTGTGAATTCTCCATGGTGGGGAGACTTTTTTTATTTTTAGCATTTAGCAGATGCCTTATTCCAAAGCGACTCACAATCAGTACATTTGACTAAGTAAGTGAATCATCAATCCACCAGTTGTAGCAGGAAAAGCAATCTAGCTCAGGCCAGCAGCCAGTGGCTATTGACAGCTGTTGTGCTAGATTTTTATTTTATTTTTGTAGACACTGGAGAAACAGTACAAGGGGGTAACAGAAATCTCAGGAGAAGTAGTATAGGGGGAGGGAAACAAGCGTCTCTGGAGACAGTGCAGGGGGGTAGTAGATGTTTCTTGAGATGGGTCTTCGTCTCCGATGGAAGACGGGGAGTGACTCTGCGATTCTGACAGCCGTGGGAAGCTCATCCCACCCGTGGGGAGCCAGTGTAGTGAAAAGACGCGACCGGGCAGCATTGCACATGACAACAGTGTTGTAAGTAATGTGTCTTGGTCACTGTTACTGAGTCTAGTGATTGATGATGAAATTCAGGTTTATGCTATATAGTTCAGAACATATTTCCGAAATCAATTCAAGTATGCAGTTAAATGTACTGTCTATACCCTGCACTCCCCACCCACACCCCCTTTGACCCCCACCACTTTTCTCATTTGCCGCATGCACCCACTCTTGACATCATGTTTATATGTCTATCATGGACTCAAACTCATCTATCCGTTGTTTTGTGTTTCCCTTACGGATCTTTCTGTAGGATACTGTTTGATATTTGGTTTGGTTAATTGGTTTCTTCCCATCGCAGAGGATCATCTCCCCACAGGACTCGAATCTTTGTGAACTAAGGGAGCCATTTTCTTTCCTTTCTTCCGCTTCGTCCTCTTCTTCACGGTCCGCTCGGTTGTCATTCATCGGCTCTCTGCTGGATGTGCTCTCTGTTGTCTCCACTGCCTCGCTCTCTGTTGTCATTCATAGGCTCTCTGCTGGATGTGCTCTCTGTTGTCTCCACTGCCTCGCTCACTGCCCCCTCCCCTATTTCAGGCTGACAAGTGGACAGCTTTATCACCTGCTTTGCCTCCTTTGTTGTCTCCGCCATTGATGTCACTTCCTCTTCCAATGATGAAGAAACTGGTGATAGTGAGATTAAACATTGAGAGGACTCTCTAATTATCATTCTTTCTTATAGCAATGATTTCACCAACAATCTTATCCATACCTCTTGGTGAGACACAAATAATCTGACTAGAGAGGGCTATGATACTGTAAAGTGCTTTGGATAATGGCTGGCATTGCCTAAGAAGTGACTTTGTGGAATTTTAATTTGGTTTTAATTAACCAACCTGGCCTCATGCCCAGTGTGTGTTTAGACATTTGTGCACACAATAATAGTGGTTGTGAAGTGCTCCCATTGACAAACTACACAAACTCATGAATCTACATTGTACATCATGCATAACTCATATTATATTAAAACACCTTAAACTCCCGTTGCATATAAAATAATAAACTTCTCTTATCAACTTTTCCAATAGACCACAATGTTATACTATGTAGAAACCTCCTACCTTCCTCTAGGTAAACCTCTGTGACTGGTTCAGCCGCAGTGGTGTAGTCTACGTGATACGCAGGACTACGCCGTATACCCACTAGGAAAGGCCAAGGATTTGCGTATACCCACTAGAAAATGCGCGAGGATACGTAACGGCGTTTTGTGACAGAACTTTCACTTTCATTCATACAATTCACCCCGTCTCACAAGAAAAGAGGATATTACATACCTGGGCTCCATCTTAGAGGCAAATCTTTCCGGAGATAAAATGGCAGCAAAAGTAATCAAAAAAGTGAACCATAGAACTAGATTCTTGTACAGGATATCCTCACTTGTCAGTAAAAACACACTGAGGACCCTATCAGGAGCTCTCATTCAATGTCACTTCGACTATGCCGTAACATCATGGTACTATAGAACCACAAAGGCCCATAAAACAAGACTCCAGACAGCCCAAAATAAACTGGTTAGGCTTCTGCTAGGCCTCAACCCTAGGACACATCTAACCGCTGCTCATTTTTTGAGCCTTGATTGGCTACGAGTAGTTGACAGAGTGCAGCAGCTTGCACTGGGCCTGGTCTTCAAGATACGCTACACCACAAAGACACCCAAGTACCTGTCAACATACTTCCAAAAAGTGAACAACGTCCACACATACAACACCAGAGGAAGCTCCACGAACCACGTTCAACCGCGTTGCACCACAAACAAGGGGTTAAACTCGTTTGCAAACTATGCAGTAAAAATGTGGAACGCCCTTCCTATAATCTTAAAGGAGTGCAAAACACTGCCCACCTTCAAAACCACTCTCAAAAAACATTTACAGGAGGCTGCAATCCGTAACTGGACCCTCTAAATCAAAAATCAGATTAAAAGACCCGAACTACCCACTGTACATACTTTGTGTTTTGTCCCCCGCCCCCACCTGTGGTGTATGTCCCCACCTGTCCTACCCGCTGTACATACCTTATGTTTTGTTGTATTGTTCTTCCCATGATGGATGTATGTTTATCTTGTAGATAGTAATAGTTATTTGTCTGTATTATCTTGTAGATAGTACTAGTTTTTTTTGTCTGTCTTACATGTAACGATGAATTGAGAATCAAGGACCCCAATTGAAATAAGCCAGTGGCTTTCTTGGGTTTTTATCCTTTTAGTTGACCTTGTATGTAATATGTACTTTCATGTACCTACTTCTGCAAATCTTCTAATAAAGTTTTCAATCAATCAATCAGTCTGTGTTACGAAGCACTTACCGTATTTTCCGGACTATAAGTCGCGTTTTTTTTCATACTTTGGCTGGTCCTGCGACTTATAGTCAGGTGCGACTTATATATCAATAATTCATAATCTCTGACTGACATGAACTGACATACGGTAATCTCTGACTGACATGAACCAAGGAGTAACTTCCGCTAGCGCCTCATACACGATAGAATAGCCATTATACTTGACAATGTGGACATTAAACACGACATGTGGACATTAAACATGATGTTATGGACCTTCTACACAATGTTATGGACTTTATAAACGATATTAAAGTCATTTATTCCTTCCAGAGACTGTTCTATGTTGCTAAGTTACCCCCGCGAGGCTATTTTGCTACTTCCGCTAGCGCCACATACGCGATAGAATAGCCATTATACTCGACAATGTGGACATTAAACACGACAATGTGGACATTAAACATGATATTATGGACCTTATACACGATATTATGAACGTTATACACGATATTAAAGTCATTTATTACCTTTCAGAGGCTGTTCAATGTTGCATTGTTTGTAGGCCGCCCTTCATCCTAACTACTTCCGTTTTTCACCAAGCTATCTTTGTCATGGCCTTATACACGATAAATAGTCGTTACACTCGACAATGTGGACATTAAGCACTATATTATGAACGTTATACACGCTATTATGAACGTTATACACGATATTAAAGTCATTTATTACCTTTCAGAGGCTGTTCCATCCTGTTTGCTTGCTCCCGCGACGCCATTTTGCTAACCTTCGTTAGCAACGCGCTAGCTAGCCCTGGCATTACACTCGATAATTTAAGTATTTCTAACCTTTCAGAAGAAGTTTTAACGTGAATTATGTCCTTCCTGGGCTTACAAATCCTCTCATGTCTCTTCACAGTGCCAGACTAGAGTCAAGCTCAACAGGGTCTTCTTTCCCCGCTGATTCCGCCAAGCCCGTTCCCTTGAACCATGCGACTTATAGTCCAGTGCGACTTATATGTGGTTTTTTCCTCTTCATGACCCATTTTTGGCCTGCTGCGACTTATACTCGGGTGCGACTTATAGTCCGGAAAATACGGTACTTCGAACTTTCTGACATGTTTGTTATCGCATAACCAGTCGTTCAGAATGCTAGTCTCAGTATTCTCAGAGAGCGTGGAGATAGTCTCAAACCTCCGATTCCTGGGACACAACATGCGGGATGACCTGGCCTGGAAGGACAACACTAAAGGCACCATCAAGAGGGCACAACAGCGGCTATACACCCTGAGATGCCTCAAGAAACAACACAGCAAGAAGGAGATGCTGGTGGCCTTCTACCACGGCGCAGTGGAGAGTATCCTCACCTTCGGCATCTCCAACTGGTTCCACAGCTGCACGGCAGCGGAGAGAAGCGATCTACAGAGAGTCGTGAGAACAGCACAGAGGATCACCGGCGCCCCCCTCCCCTCTCTGGAGGAGCTGTACAAAACACGCTGTCTCAGGAGGGCCTCCAAGATCTCCAAGGACCCGACCCACCCTGGGCACGAACACTTTGTCAAGCTGCCCTCGAACAGGAGGTACAGGACCCCGGCCGCTAAGACAAACAGACTGAAGGACAGCTTCTACCACAGGGCCGTCAAGGCCCTGAACACAGAAAAGGCCTAAGTTCTGGGCCCAGGACAGTACGGACGGATTGTATGGCAGCTAGTGCTGAGGCACAAACATGTACATTTTCAAGCCTGCAAACTGTGACACTTTAAAATAATGTGAAAAAATACTTTCTTGTGAAATATGACAACCCTAGTTGACTATCTGTGCAGTATAGTACAGTGGATTGTGTACATAGCCTCTATTGATGTAAACCAGCTCCTTACCTTCTTGTGATTTTATGCATCTATGCTTTTTCCAAAATGTGTTTCTTTTTCCTTTCCTAAACACCAGGGGAGCCTCCCCTCCTAAATTTCGTTGTTTGGTACCTGTACTGTAGCAATGACAAATAAAGTCTATCTATCTATCTATTTCCCCTACAGAGACTTGGGGTGGGCGGGCCGCGAATTTGCGAAACCTAGGATGGTAGGGGGAGACAGGGCAGTCTCGCCAGCCAATGAGGGGGCAATGAGGGAGTGCTTCGCCAACCAATCAGGTAGCGGTATTGCCCTGCCTCCCCTTACCATCCTAGGTTTCGCAAATTCGCCGGCGGGCCAGACCTCCACACACAGCTTCGTGCCGCTGGAGAATGGTTTTGGTTTTGTTGTGTGTGCGCGTGCGACGCGAGAGAGTTTTTGCAGGGTGAAAGCTCTGCAGAAGAAAGTAAGCAAGTTGAAACGTTAGCAAATGTAAATTACTGTGTTCTGACAGAGAAAGTTGGTTCAAATTAGTCGTTATTATTGTGACTAGAAAGTGTCTGATTATAGTTTCATGGTGTGAATAATAGTGTCAAAGAACTAGCAAGCTAGCTAGCGTGCTCAGAGGTGATGAGATGAGCTAGTCTGCTGCACACATGCCAGCTAAAGAGCTAACTGGATGCACTTTATTATTTTACTTAAAGTAGATATACAATATTTCTTATTCTGCTAGAATTGGGCTTTATGGTAATACCATAATGGTATATTTACAGTACATGGACAGTGGATTGAAGCATTGGAACAAACCCTCACTCATTGGAAATGTCTGTTTTTTGTAGTTGGACATACGATTTTCTTACAGGTGAGAGAGTAAGTAAAGACAGTATCTGACTGCATTGCCCACAGCAACCCAATATGCAATTAGAATGATGTTATGATTTGATATGAATTCAATGTATACCTCTTATTACATTATAAATACTCTGGTTGTTATGTTTGCCTTTTGGTTGACTGCAAAAGTGGGAGAGAGGAGGATAGAGAGGGAGAGAAGGAGAGAGAGCAGGATGGTGTGAAAGTGGAGAGAACCAGGTGAGAAAGTGGACATGTAGTCAAGACCACATAAGTAAGTAGCCTAACGGCCCTTAGGGGGCAGGAGCCTATCTCCTGTTTCTGTTGCGTGAGGCAGCTTGATGTACAAGTACAGTCCATGCCACCCCCCCCCCCCCCCCCAAGGCAGCAAACACTGGTGTAGATGCATACTGTATGCATAAGTGAGTGTGGTGGTGCTTATGGGGTGTCGCTACGGGACAGGTGTCGCTCTGACTGGGAGGGCAAAATCACAGTATACCCACTAGAAAAAACTAGACTACACCACTGGGTTCAGGCTGTGTCTTTGGGTCAGACTCTGGATCTGGTGCAGACTGTGTAGAGTTGGCAGCTCGGTGCATGTCTTGTGGACCAATGTCTGTGGCTGTGTTTGGGGTTCTGTGTTGGAGGCTTTGGTAATGTGACAAACACTCCCCCTCCGTGATAGTTGGCTGCCTCCCCTACCCAGCTGTGTCCCCGCTCCCTAGCTCTCTGGTAGGGGTCACTTAACTCTGTTCTAAGCATCTCATCAAAGCTCATTTCCAAAATGATCAGCTAAACAATGTTTAGATTAACACAATAATCGGCCTGATTGTAAGACCAATACAAACTTGTTTCAATTTGTATATTCTGAGAGATTTGTGTGTGAACAAAAGTTGTGGTTATTACTCTTTCTGTTAAGTATTACAGCAAGTTCACATTGTTCTTATGTTCACCAATGTTTTGCCATTCAATTTTGGGTTTGCGAAGAAACTTTTATTTTGACATGAGACGATACGAACTACATACTACCGGAAGTTCACCTTTTCTAATCCGGATGTACTTCGAATGTGCAGCAGGAATTACTGACCAAAATCATCACAATAGCAGTCAAAACTTTTTTGTTTTGGATGAATATTTTGTTTGTGGAAATCTAGGCATTATTTATGGTAATAATTATGCGTGTTTATTTTATTAGCTAACGGTTATCAGAGCGGTGTAGCAATATAGACCCAGACTTTGACAGTCCGATTGAATGAAGTCAATGCATGCTTTTTTTGGTGGCAAGCAAGCTAACTAGCTAACATTCAAATAGCAATGAGTGATATGTGTAATTTCTTCTACTAGCTTGTACAAGTCTGTAATCGTCACGATTAGCTAGTTAGGGCCCCTAACCGGAAACAACTCTTGAGACAACATGATAATAGAGGTTTGCTTGAATATCTGTCAAACCACATCTCAACTCTTTACAGGTGAACGTCCTGGACCCCAATGGCTCACATAACTATTAACCAGTATCTTCAACAGGTAGCCACCTTTCTGTTACATCTTGCCAGTTACAGGATGCTTACATGTATTATTATATTTTTTTTGCATAAGCACAATTATTGGATTCATAAGAACTTCTTACCTAGTGCGCCCATACAATTGATTGCTGCCTCCCAATCGTTTTATATTGTAGCTAAACACACAAGTGGCCGAGGGGTATAGAGTGTGTGGACTAGCTACCGTCTTAACACCAAGTTATCTTTTCCAGGTTTACGAGGCCATTGACAACCGAGAAGGGATCTTCTGTGCTGAACTTCTGTCATTCCAACACCCTCATGTTGCTAATCCACGTCTCCAGGTAGGGCTGCAGGGGGTCTGTTCCCTCTGGCAATGATAGCAGTCCTAGCAGAATTGTATGTATCTGTAATTGTTGATGTCTGTAAGTCGTAGATTTTTTTTGTAATCAGTATTTTAAGTCGTAGAATTTTTAAAAAGATGTCATGAATGTGATTTTATTCACCATGTTGATGATGCCACTCTCCTCTCTCTGTGGCTGTGACATCATTGCGGTGTGTTGACAGCTCCCCAATCCCGAGGAGAAGTGTCAGCAGGTGCTGGAGCCACCGTACGATGAGATGGTCGCAGCTCACTTGAGGTACAATACTGGGACCCTGTTCAAAATGAAATACTTTTGAGATACGTCCTTCCTTTCTAACTTGAGATGTTTTCTGAGCTAACATCATAGGTGGGAGATTTGTGAGTCGCTGTCTCACAGCCCTTGGGAACATAATAGGAAAGCATATTGTCACTTCAGTATGGTCATAACACTGTGTTAATGTTGCTCGCATAGTGTACATGTTTAGTAATGTCTTCCTACTGTATGTTTACGTCTGTTTTCAGGTGTACCTATGCAGTGGCAAACCATGACTTCATAGACGCCTACAAGTGTCAGACTCTGGTGGTTCAATATCCTTTTGTGTTCTTTAGACAACTTTGAATATGCAACACACGTACTACAGAGAAGTTAATTTACAAACTGTTCTTTGTGGCATGACATACTTACTCCACTTTTTCTCCTTAACTTGTTACGTCATTCCTGAGGGCCTTTCAATCTCACAAAGAGGAGAATTGGTAAGACCAGAGTGGCATATTCAATACAAAAATACAAGAAAAGTGGATTTTGCATAAAGGTTGATGTGCAATACATTCCTACAATACAAGTAACAACCTGCTAATTACATGTATAGGGCTTTGTCAGTGATGTTCGCTGTAACCCTGGACCTACGGATATTCGCCAACAATGTAAGTCAACGTAAATCACACATGGCTCAGAATGTTTTTTGTAGGATTGTGGTTGAGTTAAGTTGAAGTCGGGTTTTGATTATTGTGGTTGTGGTCAGGCAGAGCAGCAGCTGTTGAAGAAAGGGAAGGGCAAAGTGGGAGACATGTTGGAGAAGGCAGCCGAACAACTGATGGGCTGCTTTAGAGTGTGTGCCAGCGACAAGTGAGTCTGAAGCCACACACACACCCAGGAGAATTATCCTAGAATTGACTGACTAAAACATAATAACTTGGCTTCACTGTGGTTTGCAGTCGGGCCGGCATTGACGACTCCAAGAAGTGGGGAATGTTGTTTCTCATCAATCAGCTCTTCAAAATCTACTTCAAGGTGAGAGTTGTGTTCATCATATTTTGGTCATTTGAATAATGTTAAAATCACGAAAACAATGGGCTGTTTAGTTGAGTTTAACTTTAGTCACATCACCTTGTCTCATTAACCGATATAAACATAAATCACTGACTTCCATGCGCACAAATATACTTTACTTGTCCTACTGAACATGCTTTGTCCTACTACTAACACATTTTTCTGATAACAATCTGCAGCAGATTAAAAGTCACACCTCTGGACCTGTCACATAAAGGGCAGTAGGCCTAATCAATGCAAAAACAAGATCTTCCTTTGAGAGGATCACTGTATTATTTACTAAAGAGTATTGGTTCAGGTTGGCACAATATTGTGAAAGATCCCTTCATGTTTCTTTGTATTCCCAGATCAACAAATTGCACCTGTGTAAGCCTCTGATCCGCGCCATCGACAGCTCCAACCTAAAGGATGACTACAGCATGGCCCAGAGAGTCACCTACAAGTACTACGTAGGCCGCAAGGCCATGTTCGACAGTGACTACAAACCAGGTACCTTTCATGTGTATACTTTGAAAATTGCTTACAAAAAATAGTCATGGTTGTTATTGCACTGGTGGACAGTGGTCATATAGCATAGCTCCTATCCAAACAAACCTACAATAAGTGCCTTAGCATACGAACACTTTAATGGCTGTCTACAACGTCTTATAATTTATATCTTCTATCGTCCATCTGTCTCCCTGTCTCACCTTGTGTGTGTCCGTGTGTCCTTCTCTGCAGCGGAGGAGTGCCTGTCCTTCTCCTTTCAGCACTGCCACCGCTCCAGCCAAAGGAACAAGCGCATGATTCTCATCTACCTGTTGCCTGTCAAGATGCTGCTTGTGAGAAAACACACACACACACACACACACACACAGCCTGTAAAGACACTGCTGGTTGGAGCTAGTGGATTTACCACTGAATGTTCTCAACACTTACATGTGCAGTAGTCACCAAACTCTACTACGCTCTCATTTACTGTACACTCAACTTGACTACTCTCACCTTTAACTACTTGACTCCACTAAAATCAACAGATTGCTTCAACTGGCCTTCTGAGCTAAATGTATTTGACTACTATGTTGTTGTTCCTGTTTCAGGGTCACATGCCCACCTACCAGCTACTCAGGAAGTATGACCTCATGCAGTTCGCTGATGTCACCAAAGCTGTGAGGTGAGTAAGGCATACAGCTCCTCCCCTCCTATTTCCTCTGCCATTCCCACAACTCTCGTCAATTCCTTTCTTTTGCTCCGTTAAGCCCTGCCGCACCTTAACTTAACCATCCCCGTCTTCCCTCATTCTCATTCTCCCTCTCTCTTTCTCCTTCCTCTCTCCCTCTACCCCCTCTCTCTGTAACAGTGAGGGGAACCTCCTGCTCCTGAACGAGGCCTTGGCTAAACACGAGACCTTCTTCATCCGCTGTGGCATCTTCCTCATCCTGGAGAAACTCAAGATCATCACCTACAGGAACCTCTTCAAGAAAGTGTGAGTAGTTATGGACTGTGTGTGCATGCATGCGTGTTTGCATGCATGGGTTATGGTTAGGGATGGGGCGATTATCGTTTTTATCGTTAATCGCGATAAAAACACCTGCGATAACTTAATCGTGGAGAATTGTAATTATTTAAATAATCGTATGTTATGAATAAACTGTAATATAATTGCGATTCCTCACATGAGCCGCGCGCGAATATCCTCACAGAACTTGTCTCGCGCTATTGTTCAGCCTGCATGGGTAACGTTACTGTCAAGTCAGCCTTGTCAGTCAGTCACTAGGTAACGTATGCTAGCCTACTCACCATGGCTGGTGAAAAACTTAAGACGGGATACTGTCATTTGCCTACCTTGTTATTAACAGGCAGTGACAGTCTATGGCTGCAAAAGGCACGGTCGCTCCTAAGTAGGGATGTCCCGATCCCACTTTTTCACTACCGATACCGATACCTGGGCTTCGGGTATCTGCGATACTGATCCGATATTTGTATAATTTTTTTGACCCCTGAATAATAACAAATACCTCCCCAGTATATAGTCCACACCAACAACAGTTAAATTAAAGACTGCCAGCCTTTATTAAAGCAACAAATGCGACGTGTTGTGGATTGGAACTACGGATCATAGGCTTTCAAATGATGTGTCATACATTGAAATCCGAAAAAATATGAAGTTAGAGTCATTTGAATGTTGTTAGACGTCAGGCACATATAGGGTTAACCTCTTTGTAATGAAACCGGAAGCACACAGCGCTACGAACTATGACAGCTGTATCCATTATGCGCATTTTAAGCGCATATAGGACTCGCGTGAAGCATTTCTGCGACACGCGTTTCTGTTCACTGTTTTCATTCCCTCATCGCTTATAATACACATAAGTTTGACTGCGCATGACAGTAGTTCAGCAGTCTCTTAGTCGCACTGGTGCGATTGAATGTATTTCCAAGTCGCACAGAAATATATTCACTCGCAAATGCGACCAAAACAGTCGCACTATCGAGCCCTGGTCATGCACGTGACCACTGGCTACTACTGTTGTCGTCACTTGAGTGACGCGCGGATCGGAGCCTTTTTTTTCTGGTGCGATCCGCGATCCAGCATTCAGGTCCAATATCGCGGCGATATCCGGTATCAGTATCGGATCGGGACATCCCTACCCCTAAGCTTTAGCAAATATATTGTGGTTTACTTAATACTGTTCAGCACTTGGGGTTACATGCAATGCATGACTTGTGCTTTATAGGCTTAATAAAATTATGAAAGCGGCAAGTAGCAAGTGTGCGCATCAAAGGCATTAGGCACGTAACATCCATGCTGTATAAACACATGACAACCGTGCGTTATTTCCCGAACTTTGCCCGAACCCCCCGCGAGGACCCGGGGAACAACGGTACGCTGCCCGCGGCTGATATCAGACTGGCCGCGGGAGTGAGTGTTGAGGGAGAGAGGAGACGGCAACCCTCGCTCGCCATAGACTGTATCCCTACTCGTCTCTCCTGAGCTCGGTTGTAACGTGAACCGTGGAATACGGGATATGTTAGATGCTTTACAGTAATTCCCCAAATGACCAGAAAGGGAAGTTAGATTTGTCGCTGGTCGCTTTTGACTAATTAAGTCGCCATGGGGCTCTGGAAAGTCGCCAGATATAGGGACAAAGTCGACAAGTTGGCAACACTGGGAGTGCGTTCTTTAAACTTCCTTGGGTACGTTAATGAAAGGTGCTGATTGGCCGAAAAGGAGTTAGGTCAATCAACGCTCGATTGCTCTTCCTTAAGGACCCGGATTATGGCCAGAGATATGTGCCACTAGAATCTGAATTTGAATTACTGACTTAAAATGTCATAAAAATACAACAAAATCTAAGTTAAAGTGATATTTTATTTTATTTTATTCTCGCGATAATATCGTGGATCGCGATTATTTTGCCCATGATAATCGTGCCATGAAATTTTCTAATCGTCCCACCCCTAGTTATGGTTAGTACCCTGGCCCGTTTGTGTTAATGTTTATGCATGTGTGGCAACGTGCATGTGTGTTTTTGTGTTAACGTGTGTGTGTGTGTCATCTGGACTGTGTTAGGTACCAGCTCCTGAAGACCCACCAGTTGCCTCTGGATGCCTTCCTGGTGGCCCTGACGATGATGCAGGTGGATGAGGTGGACATTGACGAGGTGCAGTGCATCCTAGCCAACCTGATCTACATGGTGAGACACTCTGCTTACGTTACACACACACACACACACACACACACACACACACACACACACACACACACACACACACACACACACACATAATTTCATTCTTAAAAATAAGAATTTTACTCTCTTACACTTGTGTAATGTGACGTAACAATAAACTTGAATTTGTACACATTTGCTGGATACATGTTTTTTGCCTGTGTTTGCACCTGATATAGAAATAAAACCCTCACCACCTCTTCTCTTTCAGGGACACATAAAAGGCTACATCTCTCACCAGCACCAGAAACTGGTCGTCAGCAAGCAAAACCCCTTCCCCTCACTGTCCTCAGTCTCCTAAACTACATATCCCAGACTCCCATTCACCCAGCAACTATTCCCAGAATCCTGTCTGGCCCAATCCTGTTACTCGCCACAATACAATTTTAATAGGACTTATTCAATCCCCCTCAGGGATTTTAAATGAAAAGGACTGGTGTAAGAAATATGGTGGAAACTCTCCCTAGGTCATGCCTAACCCTATCCAATGCTTATACATTCATGAGGGAGAGTGAATGAGGGCACATTTAAGGGAGAAGGTTACAGAATCAGAATTCAGCAAAGTGCAGAGAAAGCCTCCTCACATTGTTTCCCTTCCTACTTCATCTGCACCGATCTGAAATGGCAGGATAGGTGAAAGCAATATGGCAGAGACATGTTTGCAATTTGTTTTCACCTGTCCAGATCTTTCTGATGTGCAAATGAAGGAAAAGAGGGCCTCTCAGGACTATTGAGAAGAGTTGCATCCCGAAACACCAAGTGGGTTTTCTACTGAGTCCTCAGTCCTAGTCCCGGAGTCCCCATTGTTTGCTGGTTATTTCAGATTTTGGCTGGTTTTCTGGAATCCACACCCATGGGTTCCCAGATCATTAAAGACAAGAATACCAATATGTTGGGAATACTCAACTAGATTCCTTGTTCAAACTTTTTTTCTCCAATATTTTGATTTGCTTTATTTTTTAAGCTCATTTATATGTTGCTGTTTTGTAATGTAAATGTTGAATAAAACCCATTATAGTTTGTTATGATTGTGGGGTTGATTATTCAGTATTGAATTATTACTCTGTGTGTGTGTACCATAATGCAAGCAAGTCAAATGTAACAACTCATCTTACAGTCATTGTAATAACTAATCATGGCAGCTTACGGTAGGCCTATGTCAATAATGATTTGATACTGATAATTTGATCATGATCTTATTTATATTATCTTGCTTTATTGTATTATCATTATATGATATTTGATGCTATGGTACAGTGTGATAGTGATGTGTTTCTACCTTTTGACAGAAAGCTGGTTGTTGTGTTTCTCCCAGACCCTGGTGAAGTTCATGTACTCCCTCAGTAGGGCAATCACCTACCACAATTGGAGACATGGCTTCAACGTGGGCCAGACCATGTTCACCCTGCTGATTGGGTTCAAACAGAATCGGTCCCTGTGCTGATGTAACACACTGAACTGTCACTCACTCTACAGTACATGCACAGATTCTACCACTACAGTTGATACATGACATCCATCTTGAAGCTGTAATGGCCAGCGATCCAAAGTGTTGTTTTACTGCATTTTTAAGCCCTGAACATTGATTCCACTCATGGTGTGAATCATTAGGGCATAACCTTTACTCATGCTACATTGTTTCTCTTCGGTGATACACGGAGCTCCTCATTGTTACTCACAGAGGAGGGAGGAGCAGTACGGGCAGCCTCATTACCAGAAGCCCTCAGAGACTCCTCCATGCTTCATTGGTTATAATGAGCCCTCAAGAGACAGGCTTCTCTATGGGAGCAGCATGTGTGTGTGTGTGTGTGGGGGGGATGAGTGAGAGAGAGAGAGATGCCAAGAGTCATAGAACTAGGACAGCATAGCACTGAATGAATATGCCATTTATTTATAGAATCATTGCAGGGGGAACAACTCAGCATGACAGCATTGGTGCAAATTCAATATAAAAACTCACATTTGTATGAGTTTCTGTCAGTTTCCTAGTTCCGAGCACACATAAACGGCACATAATTATCATGTACATTGAATGATTTAATTTAGTTGTCAAAGAGGTGTGGCAGATGTTAAGTAAATCATTCAATGTACATGATAATGATGTGTCGTTCATGTGTGCTCGGAACTAGGAAACGGACATTTCCAACTTAGAAACTCGTTGTACAAAGATGCTACCTGAGTTTCCCACTCAGTGGAGTATTTGAATAAACTAATAGGAAGCTCTATGCAAATAATTGTAACTTGAAATTCAGAGTATGTTCGTATGAACACTACATTATCCTCAGCCATCGTAGTGGAGCCATTTTGCCCCCAGTTATTTAAGTCAGTCTTTTTATTTCACAAGAACAATTAGACTACAGTCTTTAATGCAGTCTTGTTAGCTTTCAGTCCAGTGTAGCTGAAGTGTAGCTCTCTACATAGGTCAGAGTTAAGGTTCAGGTGGATACTGGTTAAGTTGGGGTGTCATCTCTGACTCGGCTTTATCCAGGTGTTCTTGAATCCAGAGCAGGTAGCGGGACATCTTGGTGAAGACCCGGCCTTGTCCACAGTCATGTAGCATGGGGGAGAGGAGCACCCCAGTGAGGAACACCGTACCACCCTCCACAGTCGCCATGGGGGTCCCTGGCAAGAGGCTGCAAAACTCCCTGGCCTCCTGCCCTGCTCGGACTGCCTCTGCATTCGTATTGAACCCCTCTCCGCCATCCTCTATCTTCTTAAGTGTGGATCTCCGCTCCATTTCATCATTTTGGCTCTCCATACAGAACATCTTGTTGCTGAGAGGGTGGGAGAGGTTGAGCTGGGTTCGACACTGCGCAAGGGGGAGGTAAGAGAGGCGCGGGGGGGTGGAGGGTGTCTTTACCGGCCCTCTGGCCACCCCCTCCTTCCCTGCTCTCATCAGAATATTTTCGCTGAAGTCCTTGGTTGGCAGGCAGACCTGGAAGGCAGACTGGCCAAGGGTGATGGGCCGTCTGAGTTTCAAGAGGGCTAGGTCATTATTCGGATTGCCATTCTTGTAGCCGCTGTGAATATACATCCGCTGTGCAGGGATCCTCACACCGGTAACCGGGTCATCTGAGTAAAACAGAGAGGGTTTGTAGGTATTAGATTTTAGGCTTTCTCTTCTTTTTAGCCAGAGGTTTTGGGGGTGGGGTGGGGTGGGGAAGGTAGGGCTAGCTATAGAGGGTGACCTAATTTCCTCTCTTCCATCCTGGCTGGTTTTCTGACTTTGTGTCTTGAAAATGTCACTAAATTCAAGGTAAGGATGGGAGGAAAAGTCACAAGGAAAGAGCAGAGCTAAAATGAATCTTCATTCACTCCAATGTTGCACAAAGCAACATTTATATGGATTTATTAATTTACCAAACTTACTGCAGTGATGCTGCAGTGAACATATAATTGTGTAAATAAATGTGTCAGAGAACATATATTTTAACCTATACATTTTTTAAAAATTCAGAACCATGCAGTGTTGAGCAAAATGTTCCTAAACGCTTCCACAAGAGCTACATCCATGGGGTTGAAAATGGACCGCAGCCCAGATATGAAATTGGTGTAAACTCTTATAAGCTCTTACAATCTACTAGGTCTGGAACGTGTCCCACATCTGGGTTAGTGTATGTGTGGACTCACCGACTTGTATAGGTATCTTGTCCATTGTGGAAAGGCACCTAGCAGAGGTGAGAAGGGTGCGTGGCCCCAAGATCACCCCATTACATAACTCCTCTCCAGAATCATTCACAAGTGCTACCTGTCAATCACAAATGATGGGTTATCCAATCTGGACTGATTTGGTTTTAGTACTCAGGAACTCAGGAATAGCCATATCGACATGCATTGGGGGAATAGTTGTTTTTTGTAAGTGGAGGGACTTACTTGCCAAGGACAACGACCATGTGGACAGATGTGATTAGTTGCATTGGTTTGGTTCTGTGAGGCAACTCTTCCACAGGGGTTTTTGACTAAGGAAAGGCACACTCTCATAACCACAACAGCAGAGGAGAAATCACGTGTGTGTGTGTGTGCATGTGTGTGTTAGTGTTTTTTTCAGCAATAGAAATATGCAGCAGGCGTGCAGATGTATAACTCAGAAGTGGTTTACCTGCCGGTATGCAGCTTCTGCCATCACTGTGAATCTTATATCCCTCAACACAAGAGCAGAGGTATGTCGACCCGAGCTTGGGGGTGCAGAAATGTTCACAGGATAAAGGCCCTTCGGTTGGGCACTGTGAGATATCTGTAACATACAACACAAACAACACCAATATCACTTACTTACTTACTTACTTACACACAAACACACACACACACACACACACACACACACACACACACACACACACACACACACACACACACACACACATACAGGGCCGGATCTAGGCATAAGCATTCTAGGCACATGCCTATGGCCTCCTTGCCACTAGGGGGCCCAGACAGAGAGGGGTAAAGAACATCAACTGCCTAAATAATGTTAAACATATATTTAAAAATATTTTTAAAATATAAAAATCCGATCTAAAACTTTATTTCAATGTTTATATATATATTTTAAAATTCATTTCTTTTTTTTAAACATACACAACGTTACGTTAGCACCAATGTGAGGGACAAAATATTTCCGGCGGTTCAGTGGAGATCATCACTGTATGTTAGCAGGAGCTACATATAGGCTAACTGTTTAAAATGAAGAGGAAGAAAGAAAATGACAGAGAGGGGCTTTACACAAGTTTCTCTCAGACCCTTCAAAGCCCACAAGCCAGCCTCAATTACCGACGGCAACTGCAAGATTTTCCACTGCTGAGGAGAACGGAGGCTCCGCACCCAAAGAGTCGGCGGCAGAGGCGGGTGATATTACCAAGGATGGTTCCTCTACAACGACACAAAAACATCACCACAAGCAACAAGGATCGACAAATAAAACAGATGAAAACAACAACAATGAAAAAAACCTGGATAAAAGCAACAACAATGCATCAACAACATCAGCATCCACATCACAGGACAAGACTATGGGAGAACATGAGACAAATGTTTTTTTCTTAGGTCTGTAGGAAAAAAAATAATTGAGAAATCCTGTTGAGAGAATGGTTAGTATATTCACCATCTACAGGCTCTATATTCTGTTATTGCTGCGAGTTGTTCAGTAAAAGAGACACTGTATTTACCACCACCGGATTTAATGACTGGAAAAACTGTTCCAGTCACTTACATGAACATGAACATTGTATGGACCATCGCAGTGCTGTGCTCCATCTGTCATCATTCGGAAATGAAAATGCACGAATAGATTAAAATTTAGTACAGCAAGTGGAATCTGAGAGAGCATACTGGCGCAACATTTTAAAATGTATAGTGACGACTTTCTTCCTGAGGACTGCCCTTCCGTGGTGAAGATGAGCTACTGGGATCACCCCACAATGGGAACCTTTTTGGCTGCTTGGAGTTAATTAGTTGCTTTGATCCACTGCTATCAGAACATATAGCCAAATACAGAAACAAGGTCAGGGGAAATACCAATTACCTGTCCTCTACCGTTTGCAATGAGTTCATTCAATTGATGGCTGAAAAGGTCCTGCATGCCATTGTAAAAGAAGTTAAAGATGGCAAGTATTTCTCTATCATTGTGGATTCAACACCCGATGTTACACATGTTCATCAGCTCGCTCTGATAATTCGCTATGTCCAGAAGAAGAACGGGGAGCCTGTCGAGAGGTGTTTAGAGTTCACACCACTGCGTGGTCATACCGCAGAACACATGGAGACAACACTCAAATTTGTGTTAAGAGACATTGCTGAAGGCATCAGCGCAGGACTTGTGTGGGCAAAGCAGTTCCGACCCTCCAAGAAAACCATCGCCTTTGTCAGAGCTGGGGAGCAGCCAACCCCTGCCAGGAAAACATCTGCAGGCATCTTGACCTCTGCAAAAGACTGGCAGCTGTTGGTTGACCTTGAACATAAGCGCGGAATCAAAGCGGCCAAGGCAGAGCACAGAGAGAAGATTGAGGAATGCCTCCTGAGCAACGACTCCAGGCGGATGTGGCAGGGGGTTCAGCAGATGACAAACTTCAGAGCCAACAGGCTCACAGCCGCAGAGGACGACCCCCTGCTGGCGGGAAAGCTGAACACCTTCTACGCCCGGTTCGACGAGCGGCGAACGGAGGTAACCGCAACACAAACACCACTCTCTCCAGCTCTCAGCAGCCTCACCCTCACAGAGCATGAAGTGAGACGCATACTGAAGGCGGTGGACCCCAGGAAAGCCTCGGGGCCGGATGGCGTCCTGGGACGGGTGCTGAGAGACTGCGCCGACCAGCTGGCCGGGGTTTTCACCAACATCTTTAACCAGTCCCTGTCCCAGGCCACCGTCCCACCCTGCCTGAAAACCTCAACTATCATCCCAGTCCCGAAGAAAAGCACGGTGAGCTGCCTAAACGACTACCGCCCGGTGGCACTCACACCAATCATCATGAAGTGCTTCGAGAAACTAGTCCGGGCCCACATACTCACACGCCTCCCGCCCAACCTGGATCCATACCAGTTCGCCTACAGAGCCCACAGGTCCACAGAGGACGCCATCGCGACGACTCTCCACGCCACTCTATCCCACCTGGAGAGGGGAAACAGCTACGCGAGACTGCTCTTCGTGGACTTCAGCTCCGACTTCAACACCATCCTTCCAGACAGGCTAGTGACCAAACTACTAGACCTGGGTCTATCACACTCTATATGTGCGTGGATCAAGGACTTCCTGACCGACCGCCCCCAGAGGGTGCGGGTGGGCCCCCACACCTCCACAGCCCTCAGCCTCAGCACTGGGTCCCCCCAGGGCTGCGTGCTAAGCCCCATCCTCTACAACCTCTACACCCACGACTTCACCCCCGTCCACCCCAGCAACTACATCGTAAAGTTTGCAGACGACACCACCGTGGTGGGATGTATCTCGGGGGGGGACGAGGCGGCGTACAGGGATGAGGTAGAGCAACTGAGCAAGCTGTGCAAGGTTAACAACCTGCTGCTGAACAAGTCGAAGACCCAGGAATTCATCGTAGACTTCAGGAGGAAAAAGTCCGAGATCCAGCCCCTGCTCATCGACGGAGAGAGCGTGGAGAGAGTCTCAACCCTCCGATTCCTGGGACATCACATGCGGGATGACCTGACCTGGAAGGACAACACAAAAGGCACCATCAAGAGGGCACAACAGCGGCTATACACCCTGAGATGCCTCAGGAAGGAACACAACAAGCAGGAGATACTGGTGGCCTTCTACCGCGGCGCAGTGGAGAGCATCCTCACCTACGGCATCTGCAACTGGTTCTCCAGCTGCACAACAGCGGAGAGAAATGCGCTACAGAGAGTAGTGAGAACAGCACAGAAGATCACCGGCGCCCCCCTCCCCTCTCTGGAAGAGCTGTACAACACACACTGTCTCAGGAAGGCCTCAAAGATCTCCAGGGACCCGACCCACCCTGGGCACGTACACTTTACCAGGCTGCCCTCGAAAAGGAGGTTCAGGACCCTGGCCGCTAAGACAAACAGACTGAAGAACTGCTTCTACCACAGGGCCGTCCAGGCCCTGAACACAGCAAAGACCTAAGTTCTGGGCCCTGGACAGTCTGGACGGATTGTATGGCAGCTGCTGGACTGAAAAAATCTGGTGTAGTGCTGAGGCACAAACATGTACATTTCAAGCCTGCAAACTGTGACACTTTAAATAACGTGAAAAAATACTATTGTGCAATATGACAACCCTAGTTGACTATCTGTGCAGAATAGTACAGTGGATTGTGTACATAGCCTTTATTTATGTAAACCAGCTCCTTACCTTCTTGTGATTTTTTTTTTTCTTTTTTCTAAAAGTTTTTTTTTTTTTTCCTTTTCTAACACCAGGGGAGCCACCCCTCCTAAATTTCGTTGTTTGGTACCTGTACTGTAGCAATGACAATAAAGTCCATTCATTCATTCATTCATTCATTCATTCATTCAACATCAGCTGAAGTTCCCCAGCCACATTGTAGTCACCACCCTGCGACCAGAAATTGTTCTCTTGTCTGAGTCCACCAGGCAAGCAGTGCTGCTGGAACTGACAGTCCCGTGGGAAAACCGCTTGGAAGAAGCCTTTGAGAGGAAGCTCTCCAAGTACGCGGGACTGGTCAGTGACTGCCAGCAGGCTGGTTGGAGAGCGAGGTGTTTCCCAGTAGAGGTTGGTTGCAGAGGATTTGCAGCCCGTTCCTTGGCCAGAGCCTTCAGCAGTTTGGGCATCGATGGAGAGAGAAAGAGGAGAGCCATCCGCAGTACCACCAATGCGGCAGAGAGAGCCTCTAGATGGCTGTGGCTCAAAAGAGGAGAGCCATGGAGTCATGGTAGCTAGTTAGCCATCTGGACACAAGCTGGGGTCTGATCAGCCCCGGCTGGGTCACCTGGAGGAGGGTGTATGATGTTGAAAGACCCGAAACGCCCGATGATTCCAGGAACATCACTGAAGATGTGTCCAGAGGCATCAGTAGATGTATGTACACAGGACATTGATTTGATGGACTGTCGTGGGCAAAGCTATGGCAATGCCTGTAATATGGCAGGTAAATATTATGGACTTCAGGCTAGAATAAGAAATGAAAACCCTCATGCTGACTTCACACCATGTTCTGCACATTCTCTTAATTTAGTTGCTGCATGTGCAGCACAATGTTGCCTAGAAGCAGTTTCATAATTTGGCTTCATTCAAAGAATACAGCCTAGTGTAATCTATCCATCCGGCCCTGCACACACACACACACACACACACACACACACACACACACACACACACACACACACACACACACACACACACACACACACACACACACACAGAAACACACAGTTGTCATTTCCCAAAAATGCTTTTGGCCCTGTTTACCCCATTCACAATTGGGCCCATGGTACAGATCAGTGCATTCACAGGTGTAACCCCCAATTCCATCTGTGCAGCTGCCCTCATGGAGACAGGGATTAGGGCTGCACTGGTCCCCATCTGGGTGGGAGAGGAAGGGGAGGGGGAGAGGAAGATGGAGGAGGGAGAGAGGAGCAAGGAGGAGGGAGAGGGAGAGAACGATGAGTAGCTAGTCTTGGGAGAAAACCCAACTTCCCTCTGCATATGATTGAAAAATGTGTCTTACCAATGTAGTCATTCCAGAAAGTGTTCTATTGGGATACAAGAGAGACACAATTAACACTGGTGGAAACAGACAACTACAATTGTCATCAGTTGGGCCCAGAGTTATTCCTGCTGAGAGTGGCCAGTAAAAAAATCAGGCCCACAACGGAAATGGATAGATCAAGGGCTTAAAGACCCTGTGAGGCATGTGTTATTGTACCTCATGGGCAATTCAATCATATTCAACAATGAGATAATATTATGATACTGTGTATGCCAATGATATATGATATAATGTACGCCATATGATACATAGATGACAGTCTTTACATGATATGATACGATATCAGATGATGTGCTACAAACCCACAATATGATACAATACTATACAAGATCAGTAAAGATGGAGATATGCTGAGATATTCTGTGCAACATTTGAGGGTACAGGTGGTAGTTTATTGACAGTATGCATCTGTCACTCACAGTTTTGGCGATGTTCTCGAAGACCTCCCTGGCCTCCTCATAGGTGCAGCGTTCCTCAAAGCACTCTCTTTCCAGGTTGCCTTGCAGAAGCTCATCAAATAAGAATTCATTTGCACGCTTGGACCGTAGGAAAACCATGCTGGCGTGTGCCGGGGGTCTGAACACTGCCATGTCAGAACCAAAAAGAAGAACACAAGAAGTCAAACAGTCAAACTCTGTTATCTTCCTCCTGCTGCTTACCTGCTGCTTAGAAGTGTGCAGGCTTTGGTTCCAGCCCAGCTTTACCCTCACCTGATTAAACTAATCACAGTCTGAATCGAAAACCATGATCTGTGGAGTGTTTCAATCAGATGTCAGCTAGGCTGGAGCAAAAGCCTGTACGCACTGCGGCTCTCCAGGACAGAAGTTTCCCCAGCCCTGCCTTTGTTTGACGTTTCAACAATGTTAAGACAAAATTGTCCCGTCTCCACTTCAACAAATCCCATGAGATTAGACACACAGAACACGGTAAACTATACCAAACACTCTTCTCGCCATGGACTAGAACATACAGTATATGCTATGCTTTAAAAGGCTTGAATTCATAGTTTTTACCTCTCCTGTTGCTCTGGACCAGGAGGAAGCTGCTCAGAAGAGAGAAGGACAGGAACCACCATTGCCACGGCCCCATAACGATCCACTCTACTGCACCCACAAGCCACTCTGGCTGTACCAAGGTCCTGTTGTCGGAGTCCCCCTCTCTCTCTCTCTCTCTCTCTCTCTCTCTCTCTCTCTCTCTCTGTTTTTCTGTATCTATCTCTCTCTCCCTCTCTGTTTTTTGTTACCACCCCCTCATTCACACAGAGACACACACACACACACACACACACACACACACACAAGTGCACACACACACACACACACACACACACACACACACACACACACACACACACACACAATGTCAGAGAGCTGTTTTTAAATTGTATTAAATACCTTGCAGATATATGTGAGAGTTCAGACCAACATACTGTATTATGTTTTGCCCCCTCTAACCAAATCTGTTCTGCTGTAATGACTTTGGTTCCATTTCTGGACATTTTAACATTGAATACTCTTTTATCAAACAACAACAAAAGCAAAAACATTTCTAATTTACTAGTGATTGTTTAAGAGTTGTTTTTGCCACTATCAGTTATAGAAGCTCATTTATTTGGTGATGAATTGAGAGGAAACCATGTTGTGTGTTGTACTGATGGTAGAGCAAGATACGTAATTGTACCCACTAGCACACTCTTACCCATAATAGAGCTTGACAAACACAGTGTTCCAGGAATGGACTCTAGTCTGTACACACAGACACACACAGGATGTTGTGCAATGTTGCGAATCAATGGGGTAAACAAAAACCATTACCATTTTGAAGCTTTCTGTATTGAAGGTGTACAATGTAGTTTTCTGCATTGCTGCCCTCTTTGGCTACAGCGTCAAATGTGTGCATATATATGTAAATAAAACAAAACTCAAACATACGTACTGGACCTTTAAGACATAGAGGTTATTGCTTACATTTCATGAGGAGAACAGCATTTTTATTTCACAGTGTTTCTCGAAGGCTTTTTTTAATTCTAAAAGCTTCTTTATTATTTATCGATGCACTCTCTTCCGTGTTGTAGCCTACATATCTGGCTCAGTATATCTGGTTCAAACCCAGAGCGTCGAGCGGCTGGTCCACCTCTTCCTCCTCCTCTCTGACATCGGCATCTCCTTGGTGGGGATGAACCTCGACATGACGTCACGGATCCATTGGATATACCTTGACACCTGTGTGTAGATGCCATACTTGCCCTCGCGGGCGCAGCCCTCGCCCCAGCTAACGATGCCCGTGGAGAACCACGTTTCCCCAAAGCGAGTGACATGTGGCCCGCCGCTGTCACCCTGGCATGCGTCCATCTTTTCCATGTCGTAGCCGGCGCAGAACATGCGGTGGGAGATCTTATGCTGGCTGGACTCGATGCAGGTGGCTCGGTCAACGTAGGGCACAGTCAGCCGGAGGAGGAGGGTGGAGGGCTGCTTGGACTCGCCCACGCGACCAAAGCCGCTGATCAGGCCGTCGGGCTGGTTCATCAGGACCTTCTCAGCAAAGTTGCGCTCAGGCAGGCAGGCGGGCAGGATGTACTCGGTGAAGACGATGGGCGTGGTTAGCTTTATGAGGGAGATGTCGTTGTGGTAGGTCTCATGCATGTAGTGCTTGTGGATGAGGACCTGCTCCACCTCGTGGATGGCCTCCCGCCCCTCCCTCACCTCTGTGTCAAACTCTCCTGCAGGTGAGGGTCGAATCAATGTTGCGTCAGTGCACAGTAGTCTCAATGTAGTTTCAACGTAGTTTGAATTCAGTAAAAACATTAATTGAAGCCGCTTCAATTCAAAGTTATGACAAGTGCCCATAGTTTTTCCTGAACATGTGACCTGACCAGGAACAACTCTGCGCCCTAATCACAGCCTACAAACAATCGTTTTTCCTGGTCAGGTTACATGGTCAGGAAAAACTATGGGCACTTGTCATAACCTTGAATTGAAACTACTTTGAAGTTCAATTTAACTGAATTCAAATTACATTGAAACTGAGTTTTTCCTAGTGAGGTTACATGGTCACACTAAGGGCCTAGAGTTCTCCTAGTCAGGAATCATGCTCAATAACACCTACCTGAGGGGGTGTTGCAATTTGGTAAATTGGACTACTTACCAAGTACAACATAAAAGGAGCTTGTCTGATTCATGCAGTGCGCTGCAGTTAAGATGAAGTACTCATTCAGGATGGTTCCTCCACAGAAGCCTCTGTCTTCATGGTCAACTAGAAAAGCCTACACACGGATGGACCGAAAGAAAGAACACAATTAACACATTGTAACGACTCTAGCATTGTAAACCCCTTAAGAGTTAACTTCCCCAAAAGCGAGTTAACTCTCTTGGAATAGTGGTCAACACCCCAGGTTTGCTTGCTGTGCAGAGAACCCATGTTTGATTCCCTCTATGGGCATTTGCCCTGTTAGAATTCGCAACAATATCAAAACAACTGTAACAAACACACAGAACTGCAACATCACAGAGGCATATCTACCTGCCAGGGGCATTCTCCAGGCGGACACTGCTGCCCGTTAACAATGCGGGTGTCGATCCTGGTACTGGGTACGATAATCTCCTCCTTCACTTGGTCAATCAGAGTTATATTATCGAACTGGTCAGTTACGTTCAACATCATGATTCCGTCAACTGTGTTGTTGACATTGGTTGTGGCATTGCTATGGTAGGTGAAGATGCTGCGTGTTTTCTTAACTTTCACAAAGCCACATTTAAAAGGTTCTGCAAAGACAAATGATAATGTTGTAAGTGCACAGAGGCCAGGCTAATGTCAGTCTCTTTTTTGTATCTATCTGTCTATCTTACTAATTTTCTCTATCTCCTCCTCTCTCTTTCTCTCTAAACCGTCTGAGCAGCTATCTGTCCACTCTTACCATCCGAAAAGCATTTCTTATCGTCAGATTGAAGGTAGTAACCATCAGCACAGGAACATTCCACCCGGCCCCGTTTCACAGTGCAGAAGTGTTCGCAGCCTCCGTTGTTATTCTCACACAGCTCTGGGGTCGCTGCAAAAGGGTGGTGGAGACAGAGACACTGAGGGAGGCAGAGACACTGAGGGATGCAGAGACACTGAGGGAGACAGAGACACTGAGGGAGACAGAAAGACACTGAGGGAGGCAGAGACACTGAGGGATGCAGAGACACTGAGGGAGACAGAGACACTGAGGGAGACAGAAAGACACTGAGGGCGACAGAAAGACACTGAGGAAGGCAGAGACACTGAGGGAGATATAAAGACACTGAGGAAGGCAGAGACACTGAGGGAGGCAGAGACACTAAGGGAGACAGAGACACTGAGTGAGACAGAGACACTGAGGGAGGCAGAGACACTGAGGGAGGCAGAGACACTAAGGGAGACAGAGACACTGAGGGAGATATAAAGACACTGAGGAAGGCAGAGACACTGAGGGAGGCAGAGACACTAAGGGAGACAGAGACACTGAGTGAGACAGAGACACTGAGGGAGGCAGAGACACTGAGGGAGGCAGAGACACTAAGGGAGACAGAGACACTGAGGGAGACAGAAAGACACTGAGGGAGACAGAGACACTGAGGGAGATATAAAGACACTGAGGAAGCCAGAGACACTGAGTGAGACAGAGACACTGAGGGAGACAGAAAGACACTGAGGGAGATAGAGACACTGAGGGAGATATAAAGACACTGAGGAAGCCAGAGACACTGAGTGAGACAGAGACACTGAGGGAGACAGAGACACTGAGGGAGACAGAAAGACACTGAAGGAGACAGAGACACTAAGTGAGACAGACACTGAGGGAGACAGAGACACTCAGGGAGACACAAAGACACTGAGGGAGACACAAAGAAACTGAGGGAGACAGAAAGATACTGAGGGAGACAGGAGACAGAAATACACTGAGGGAGACAGAAAGATACTGAGGGAGACAGGAGACACAAAGACACTGAGGGAGACACAAAGACACAGAGAGAGACATAAAGACACTGAGGGAGACACAAAGACACTGAGGGAGACACAAAGACACTGAGGGAGACACAAAGACACAGAGGGAGACATAAAGACACTGAGGGAGACACAAAGACACTGAGGGAGACACAAAGACACAGAGAGAGACACAAAGACACAGAGAGAGACATAAAGACACTGTGGGAGACATAAAGACACTGAGGGAGACACAAAGACACTGAGGGAGACACAAAGACACAGAGAGAGACATAAAGACACTGAGGGAGACATAAAGACACTGAGGGAGACACAAAGACACAGAGAGAGACATAAAGACACTGAGGGAGACATAAAGACACTGAGGGAGACACAAAGACACTGAGGGAGACACAAAGACACAGAGAGAGACACAAAGACACAGAGAGAGACATAAAGACACTGAGGGAGACATAAAGACACTGAGGGAGACACAAAGACACTGAGGGAGACATAAAGACACAGAGAGAGACATAAAGACACTGAGGGAGACATAAAGACACAGAGGGAGACACAAAGACACTGAGGGAGACATAAAGACACTGAGGGAGACACAAAGACACAGAGGGAGACACAAAGACACTGTGGGAGACACAAAGACACAGAGAGAGAGACATAAAGACACTGAGGGAGACACAAAGACACAGAGAGAGACATAAAGACACAGAGAGAGACACAAAGACACAGAGAGAGACATAAAGACACTGTGGGAGACATAAAGACACTGAGGGAGACAGATATACTGAGGGAGATAGAGAAGGCAATGGCTGACATGGACAAACAGCTAGGCTACATACGAATCTCGCAGTTGTATCCCTGGAACCCTGCACGGCAGAAACATGTGAACTTCCCAATCGCATCCTTGCACACTCCTCCATGGACACAGGGGCTAGAGACACAGGCGTCCCCGTCTGTGAAACCATAATTAGGGTTTATAGACTTGATCTGTGCAGTCATTTACGGACCTCTCAGTATGGACCTACAGAATTACCAAATACACTGAAAACCAGGGTTGGGGTCATTCCCATTATATTTTAGGCAATTTAAGGAATTCATTGCAATTGATGTCATCGATTTCACAAATTGAAATATTTTTTCTTTAGACTTTTTTTTCTTCACTTCTTCAATTGACTGAGTTGAAATGGATTTGCTCCCAAAACCTGCTGCAAACATGTTACTGTCATGTGTTCCAAATCTCCTCTCCACCTAACCTACTGTTTCATCCTCAATGTCCAACAACGTGGCCTTACCATAATATACGTTCCAGAATTCATTCTGATGGAAGAAAAAAGAAAGAAAACACATCTCAACTGCAAGTACAAACCAAAGGTAACTTAATCATTGGGAAATGTTTTGGTGTAAAAGTCTTTAGAATAGAATGCACAAGCCTGTGTAAAGGAAGGGAAAGTGTGTGAAAAAAGGTGGGAATTAGACAGGATGAGGAGTGAGAGAGCAAGGATGTGGATGTGGTACGCAAATACACAGAGCCAAGTACACAGAGACAGGGAGGGAGAGAGAGAGAGAGAAATAAGGAGGGAAGGGTGTGAGGAAGAGCTATACACAGTTAGTGATAGTGGTTTAAATTGACAGACAGACAGACACACACACTCACAGACACACACACACACACACACACACACACAGGCACACACAGATAGATAGATGTTTTCGCATGTACAGTCTTTTCGTCGTGTTCAAAGATCTCCCTGGCTTCCTCTCTGTCACAACGCTCCTCCAGACACTCGCGCTCCATGTCTCCCTGACGCCATTCCTCAAATGGGCTATTGGCCCGCTTCCGACGGTTCAGCACCTGGCTGGCATCGTCACTGTGGAGGAAGACTGGGGAACATGGGGACACATCCATCGTCATCATCATCATCATCATCCTCATCATCATCATCATCATCATCAGAAGTGTACAGCATTCTTCAATCTCACATTCTTCTAACAACACATTTCAAAAGGCAATATTCAGGACAGTGTCACAGGCATGCACAAGTATGCAAACACTTCATCATCATCAACAACATCATCATCATCATCATCATTATTATTGTTCTTGTCATTATCCTTTTCTACCACTTTTCTATTAAATTCTACCACCATTATGATTGTTTGTGTTCATCTTGATCATGAATTATTCTGTCATTTGCATCATCATCATCATCATCATCATCATCATTTTCAAGCTGGCATCACGCAGATCACATTAATCAAAGCAGTCATCCCTGGCATCCTCATTGGCATCAACACACACACAAACACACACACACACACACACACACACACACACACACACACACACACACACACATCCCTATCATCTTCCCACCACAATCACTGTGATGCAGACAACATATCACACATAATCTTTCAACACCAGATATTTCTCAACCTCACGTCTCTTCTATGTAACAGTTCATCAACACGTTGAGACAGTGGAGTGATTGAACATACCATTGGCGGACACACAGTGCAGCAGAAGGAGAAGGAAACAAGTCTGGGACAGCCGAAACATGGCCGATTCTCGGGTGAGGCGCCTCTACACTCTACACTCTAACTCTGGGGAGAGCAGCTAGAGGGAAAGAGCAATGACCTGTGAGCCAGGAAGAGACAGAGAGGGAGAGAGAGAGAGAGAGAGAGAGAGAGAGAGAGAGAGAGAGAGAGAGAGAGAGAGAGAGCAGGAGGGGAGGGGGATTAGGACAGAGAAAGGGAGGGGACTCAAGAGGGATAGAGGGAGGAACAAGGGCTGTATGTGTGGGCAAAAAAGAGATGAAGAGACAAACACAGAGAGATAAATAGAGATAGAGAATAGAGACGGGGGGAAAGGAGAGAGACTGAGGAAAAAGAGAGTGACCAGCACGTACGGTGGATTTGTGAGCCTTGAAATGTTGAAAGGTGTATGAATTATAAGGTTTGTTGCAGATCAATGTTTCTTCCTAAAACTGTAGTTTAAGAATGTGTGACTGTGGAGCAGGGACGGGTAATAAAATATTTATGGTGGGCTTGAGTAAACAAGGTGAGGTGAAAGAGAGCGACCAGGGCAAGTCTTTACAGGGTCAGAGGGAGGTTGCAGGGAGACACCACAGGGGTTCATAAATAGCAGGAACGGGTGGGTAAGAAATGGCTTAGAAAACAGGATTTCAGCCAGATAAACAACAGGTGATGTTAATGTTAATGTTAATTTTATTTATAATGCGCCCCCCATCCAACTTTTACATCGGCCCGGGGAGCAGCCCGGGTAAAGGAACAGATAAAGACAAAGACAAGGAACACAGAAAGCAATCAGACACAGACGACTTAAACGTAAATCTCAGGCATACAATTCACAACAAATAGGGAGTAGACTTAGGGAATATCATTTAGGAAGAGGTGGGCTTTTAACTTGGCTCTAAAGGAGTCCAGAGTGGGGGCAAAAAAGGTGATAAGGCAGTCTTACTTGAAAAATCAACAGCTCTGATTTCTGTCATAATTTACTAGTCAGTAATTGAGTAAAGATAAATAAGATATTGAAAGAATTGCCCACGACACACTTAGGTTCCAAAATCTAACTTTGGCCACTCAGGGAGCAAAGCCTTGTCCACTCCACTATACAGCCCTGTGCTCCTCAGCATGATGGCCTTTATGGTAGCCAATCAGAAGAGCTCATACTAGCCAATCAGAAGAGCTCATACTAGCCAATCAGAAGAGCTCATACTAGGGGCAGAAAGTCACAGATCATGTGAGTGTTCTGACTGAGGTCCAAAAGATTGAGCTAATATTTGCACTAAGGGATCTGTGACTTATCTTTAACAGTGGTCAACACCATGTTTTCGAGAGAGAAAGAAACAGGCTTTATATATAATAATAATAATAATAATAATAATAATAATATGGTTATCAAAAGAAATCACATTGTTTTACAGTGATTTTGCATTGCAGAGAGAATGAAAACTATGTGAATATGGTGGCTTATTGCTTGTTAGTACAATGCATCCATTAAAATAATTTAGAAATGTTCACATTGAAAAGTTGCCCATATCTTTGTCTCCCGCAAATACAAGTCAATATTACTAACTAAATTTTTTTCTCTCATTCCGTCTCATTCCGGGATTTTTTCACATCACATATCCTCTGTATTTACAACGGTTTACTGTCAGAGACACAGATAACAAAAATCATCACAAATGAGAAAACATTGAGTTTGTCAGTGAGTTATGTTTATTCTACAGAGATACTAGAGACAATCTTGGGAGAGACATACAGTATATGACAGGTCATGTCCATCATCATATATCTTCGTATACATCAATGAAATGCAAAATGATAAGAAAAGACAAACATTGTTGTGATGTTTGTGTCATTGTGGTGAGGTTAGCATCATTTGACTGGTTGAAATCACACAAGTTTCTGCTCTGGCATGGCAGGCAGTACCGTTGAGGCTTCAGTCTTCTGATTGACCTGATCTTGGATGCCAGCTTTCTCTAGGGGCTTCTCATTGGCTACAGCAATGCTGGGAGGAGCCTTCATTGTCTCCTCGATCCAATTCAGGAAGTTGGCTACGTTGGCGTAGGCCCCATAGTAGCCTGGATGGGGGCAGCCCTTCCCCCAGCCCACCACACCCATCAAGAAGTGGGTGGTCCCGTACTGAGTGACCAGGGGGCTCCCATCATCCCCTCTGCAGGCCTCTTGGCTGCCCTCCATGTACCCAGCACATAGCATGTTATGGGTGAAGTTGAACCCACTCTTGAGTGAGCAATCCGAGTTGGACAGGATGGGCACAGCTAGCCTGCGGAGGATGGGCGAAGAAGGGGAGAGCAGGCTGCCAGGTGGGGGCAGGTTACCCCCGTCGGTGCGCCTCCCCCACCCACTGACAGAGTGGAAGCGCACTGCCGCCAGCTCACTCTTGGCGAACGGGTGCTGGGGCAGGCAGATGGGCACAGCATAGATGCCCAGAACCACAGGCTGGCTCAGCCTCAGCATGGCGATATCGCTGTCACCCGTTGCCGGGTCATAAAGCTTATGGGGGATCGCCATGGAGACAGGGATCCTCTGCTCTGTGCCCTCATGTACCTCCAGGTTGTGTTCCCCTGGCAACAGAGAATGTTATTAAGTGGGGATCACATGACTTGAGTATGAATAACTCGGGACCCTATAAAAGGCATATTTTCGTTATGTGATGTACTGTAGGAGTGCATAAAACAATTTGCTCTCTCTTGCACTCAAAAGCCAAACAGACATGCGCACACGCACACATGCACCACACGCACACATGCACCACACGCACGCACAAGCACGCACATGCATGCACACACACACACACACACACACACACACACACACACACACACACACACTATGTACCTGCTACCACAGTCAGATCTTTGGCGTCTCTCATGTGGACACAGTGGGCGGCGGTGATGACCCAGTCAGGGTGAACCAACACCCCACCACACAGACTGCTTCCCTTATGTTCAAGTAGAACCTTCAACAAAACACCACAGGTACGTCAGTCATTTCCAAGTCATAACACCTGCAGCTTAAATAACACGGGTCAAATAAATACACCAATATCGTGGTTTATTTATTTTCTTGCTTTTTTCTTTCTTTGAGCCATTGATTGAGCCTGCCTGGAGTGCCACACGGGCAGGGGTTACACTGATTGGTTCCATTGCGCTATGCAATAAGCTCTGTCTGTAATGAGCGTGAAGTGATAATTACCTGCCACGAACAGTCACCTTTGGGACAGTGGTTACCACCAACAACTCTGACGTGTGACTGGACTGTCTGATTCATCAGAGCTTCCAGGGTTGGGATCTTACCACATGGATACTGGACTATGATGGACAGACAGACAGACAGACACAAAGTGAGACAGACAGAAGAGTACCTGTGCAAATCATGATGTCTAACGCTAGGTCCTTTGGGTAGTGTAATATCACCAAGTACTGTACTGTACTGTAACAACATGAAATGTACAATCATAAACCACGGGGGGTGGGGGGTTAACCTCCACAGGGGGGGGGGGGGGTTAACCTTGGGCAACACACTCTCTGCCGTCCTCTCCCAATGAATAACCAGAAGCGCAGCCACACTTGCGTCGTGGTCCTGAACCGTCACAGAAGTGCGCACAACCTCCATTGAGGTAGAGGCACTTCAGGGTGTCTTCAAACACTATGTATGGAGATATAGGAACAAGGCCGGTAACATAAGCAGCATTGTGTCAACTTACAATATACTGTAGATATCTATACAGTTCCATATAGTTAATGCAAACTATGTACATCTGAAAATGGTGAACATGATCATCATCACTTAATTGCTTTGACATCGTTCAGGTGTCCTTGTTACCTGTTTGACAGTATTTTCCCTCAAAGCCCTCTTGACACTGGCAGGTGTAGGTGTTGGCCATGTAAATGCATGTGCCATTATTTTGGCACGGGTTGACCAAGCAGGGATCACGACCTTTGAATGATGAAAAGTAAAGGTCATGACACAAAGAGGTCAGGGCAAGAAACAGTGCAACATTTGTGCTATTTGATTGAAATATCTTGTGCAAACAAACCAGGAATGTGTTAACAGACATACAGTACTACATAGTCCTAGGCCTACACCTCAATCAACATTCAACATGTTTAGAAGAGGTTAGTTTCAAAGGTTCTAAAAGGCTCTCAATAAACAAGCCTATGGCATTGATCATTGATAAAGCTACCCTTTGAGGTATTCCCTGATAACAATTCACAAACACCACTCACCATTGTATGTCAACCAATACTGGTTCTGTAAAAACAAACCATAAGAAGAGTTTACTTACAAAACCTAACAGTTAACAAAGCTCGTCTTTCCTCAACAATTAAAATGAAAATTCGAATATATGACAACGATAAATCAATCACAAAATGTACTCTAGGCTACCGTTTACATTAAGTTACCGTTTTGTCAACGTCCTCAAAAACCTCACGAGCCTCTTCATAGTCGCATATTTCTTCCACACATTCGCGCTCCAGGTTGCCCTGTTTCAGCTCCTCCAGGTAACCGTTGGCGCGTCTGCTTCTGTGAAGGACGACGTGCGCATCATCTCTCTCCAGGAACACTTTCGCAAATGGCAAAGGACGATAAAGATTCAGATTCAGATTCAATGTAATTGTCATTGGCATAGTACAAGTAAAGTGACAACGAAATGCATTTGTGAAGTGAAGTGAAGTGAAACTTTATTTATATAGCGCCTTTCGTACACGGATGCAACTCAAAGCTTTTTACAATGACTGAAAACAAGATTACAGAATAGAACAGTCTGATTGAAAACAAGATTACAGAGATGGGGGGACACGAGACAACAGGAAGGGAGGGGTGAGAGGGGTTACATCAATAACACTAATAATAACTTGTATAACTGCATCAAGCTTACACTATGAATGAATGAATGAATGAATGGTCTTTATTGTCATTGATATAGTACAGGTACCAAACAACGAAATTACTAATAACAACTAATAATCATTTTGCATAATTAGTTGTATTTAACATTCTAATAACAAAAAAACAAAAAAAAAAACTTACCTGCAGCAGAAATTACATTTGAAAAAGCCCAGATCGCGCATAAGGTTTTCAACAGCATCGTCATTGCAGAGAATCACCCAAGTGCCTTGAGGGAAACGTTTTCTACAGTGCTGCAGGGGTTTAAACAGGTCAGCACGCAGATGTTCACTCCCACTGCTCTATTAGGGGTCAATAGGCCAAATAGTTACCACATCTGGTTTGTGAAGACAAAGAAATTTGATTATCCAAACCAATCTCTATCTCTAAGATTATTTCAGCTCGGTTTTGATTTACCTTTGTGTGTTCAACATAATTATTAACCATAATTATAGAACCATGGTGATAGTGAATCACATTACCCTCACACTTTCCACAGAACTCATTCAATACATTTCGAATCAGTACACTATTTAGCTTACTTGATCATAATAATATAATAATAATAATAATAATAATAATAATAATAATAATAACTTTGTTATAGCACTTTTCCTGCAAACTTTGCAGCTCAAAGTGCTCGATAATATGCATTGAATGTACATGAACATAAGAGTTCCAATGGTACCCACAGAGCAAATTAGCATTGCTGAGGCAGCGAAGGGGAATGTACTTTATCACAAATTTGATTTCACAACATTTTCAGAACTTCTTTAGTGTCCATTTTTCTTTATTCTGTGACAATTTAGTTTTACAGTGTTGGTCACTTACTGTTTGTTTCCCTCTTACTAAAATCATTGAATTTACAGACATAAATGACACATGAAAATGGAAGAGTCACTCATAACAATTTCTTTCCTATTTCAAACAGAAATATATGTATTAAGTCAATGAACATACAGAGGTCACTACAACATGTAGTTTAAGCACCAGCCATGTTAAATATAAATACTTTGATCAAAAACGCTCAGTATGATGAAGAGCTGTACTCGTTAAACCAGCAGACCTTTGGGCTCAGCTCTACTACTGTCATACACATAAGACTCATGTTGGATTAGTCTGGACTATGAGGCTGCTGTGGTGTTCTGACCGTTCACTGTCGTGTGGTCGTGGATCCAGTCCAGATAGTTGGACACGCGGGTGTATATCCCATAATTTCCTGGCCGTGCGCAACCCTTCCCCCAACTGACAATGCCCAGCAGGAATATGGTGTCCCGGTAAAGGGTGACCAGAGGGCCGCCGCTGTCGCCCTTGCAAGAGTCCTGTCTGCCCTCAATGTAGCCAGCGCAGAACATGTTATCGGTAAGCACAACTCCGCTCTTCTCTATACACTCCTGGGTGCGGATGCGGGGCACCTCTAACCGGCGGAGGAGGTGCGAGGTGGGTCCGTTCTCGTTGACGCGACCCCAGCCGCTCACTGTGTGCATGTTGACGGCCCAAAGGTCACGCTCAGCCATTGAGCGGGTTGGCAGACACGCGGGAACGGCAAAGGGTGTGATGGTGATGGGCTTCTTGAGCCGCAGCAGGGCGATGTCGCTGTCCGCCGTCTTTTCAATGTAGCCCTCGTGCATGATGATCTCCGCCACTTCCATCACCTGCTCAGTACCCTCGTTTATTTCTGTGTCGTGTTCACCTGTGCACACACACACAAACACACACACACGCACACACACACACATACACACACACACACACACACACACACATACATACATACATACATACATACATAGATCTCTCTGCGACTGACAACTGAGGTTTAAACATGCAACGTGGTACATACAGAAATCCTCATTGTCAATATGCACAGCCCATACCTGCAACCACCCTCAGGAGATTGATGTCGACAAGCTCCAAGCAGTGTGAAGCTGTCAGGATCCAAGTGGGTTTGTATATCACTCCTCCACAGAAGCCCTTACCACGATGCATCAACAAGACCTGGAGAAACACACCCAGTTGGCAAAGACTCAAAAAGAGCTTCAGCTCCATCAAATTAGTTATTTTTGCTGTTTGGTTGTCAATATACAAATGCCGCAACACCACAATGTTAAAGTGTTGACTGGATAAACCATCAACATAAAAACTCAACTCAATACATTAAACATTTTACTTTTCAACCTTTTAGTACTGGATATTCACTACTTAACTACTGACCTTGTACTGTTGTAACAGCTCATGTTAGTTGTAGTTGTAACAGTACACTCTGAGTTGTCTTTGACCTCAAGGGCCTTTG
Source organism: Nansenia antarctica (assembly GCF_963989245.1). NCBI lineage: Eukaryota > Metazoa > Chordata > Actinopteri > Argentiniformes > Microstomatidae > Nansenia > Nansenia antarctica. Next base: position 45,060,780 of record NC_137688.1, on the reverse strand, counting down.
TTTTACCTGCCAAGGGCAGTGACCCTTAGGGCACACTGTGCCCCCCACGATGCGCCCCACGATGTTTTCTTTCTCTGAGGCTTTTCCCTGCAGGACAGGGACCATCCCACAGGCAATTGTGTCTGGAGCAAAGAGTGGGCCAGGTCAGATATAAGATAGACAAAGATCATGTCATGTCACTAACAAAATGATACAGTACCACAATGGATTCACAAGTGGATCGTCAACAGAATTCATAGGTGTAGCTGTTCTCATTGTCACCATACTCAAGATCCTATTCATACTTGAAGGGGTATCCACAATTACATATGGAATAAAATGTGAATAAATGTGAGGTAAAATACACCAAAATAATTCTAAATTACATATACACTGTTTACAATGTCACACTTATGGTTTCTGAAATCATGATCTTGAAACCTCCCACCTTGCGTCAAGCAACTCTGTCCATCAGTTCCCAGGAAATAGCCGTCTGCACATGAGCAGTTGCGTGTCCTCCCATCCTCCTCGCAGAAGTGCTTGCAACCCCCATTCTCGTGCAAGCATGAGTCAGGGGTGGCTTTGAATTCTGAAGCAAGAGAAAGTGATGAGTTCATCAACAGGTGTTTGTTTTTCAGTTTTTTCTTTTTAAACCACAACATTTTAACACAGTTTTAAAACACCGTTTTTTACTATTATTTTTAAATGACTGGACTTTTTAAATAGGCACTACATTATAAACACTGCTATGTCTGTCTGTTTTTATTGTATGTATTAATGTATGTGACCTATGTGTGTTTTTAATGTAGAAACTGTATTCTTGAGCTGCACTTCTGCCTGTCAAAGGAGAATTTCTGTCACTGTGTGACAGACAATAAAGCAATCTTGAATCTTGAATCAACAGGTGTTTAGTAGAAACTGGCAGAAATGTCATGTCCAGAACTTTTCTCTTTTAGTGATTTTACCGAGCTCGCAGTTACGCCCACTGAAGCCAGGCGGACAGAGGCAGGCGTAAGATGATCCTGATGGGCTGGAACAGTTTCCGTTGTTCATACATGGGTTGGATTGGCAGGTGTCTTGAACTGCAGGGAAGGAAGTGGACATTAGTGAAGATTCACTCAGCAGTAGATTCAGATTCTGAAAATTGTTGTTCCATTGCTGGGAAATTTGGTTGCAGCAGGTTGGTTTAGGTATTATTATAGTTGTAGTATTAATTGATGACTAATTGATGGTGAGAAACCGAACATGAGGGACCATAGCTTACCATTATAGATTTTCCAGAACTCATCCTAGAGGAAGGGAATAGGAACAGTTGTCACTGTCATAATTAGGTTATGTCTAATATGCTGACCATGGTTTACTGATGGTCATGTTAGGTCTACCGAAGGCACTGACCGTGGTTTCTTTGTGTTCAAACACTTCCCGTGCCTCCTCGTAGGAGCATATTTCCTCCAGGCACTCGCGCTCCTGATTCCCTTTCTTGAGCTCCTCAAACCAGCCTGAGTTGGCCCGTTTCAGACGATTCAGGAGGCCATGGGCCTGTTCCCGTTCCAGGAACACTGAAAGACAGGCAGTTACACACACATACACACACACACACACACACACACACACACACACACACACATACACACACACACGCACACACAGGAGCATACATGATATGTGTGTTCTGGGCAGATACTGCATGTTTTACACACACCTACTTGCAAGATAAGTATTATGAACAATAAAAACATAAACAATTATTTGTATTATTCAACTTTATTTAGGCAGGGGGTCCTAAATTATAAATGACAACAGTGGGTCCCTGAAGATGAAGCGCAGAGCAGAGTGATAAACCAAGTGTAAGGTTTGAGAACTGAGGCTATCGAGTGCATGTAAATTATGTCACCATAATTGAGGACAGGGAGGAGCGTGACTTGGACAATACTCCTATTATCAAAGGTAAAGCAATTTACAACTCCATCCTGTAGGTAATAATAAGTATCAAAAAACCTTAGAGAAGTTAATATACAGGGCTGTACAATGCCTTTTCTTATCCAGGGAGATCACAATGTCAAAAAGGAAACTGAAAAAAAGGGCTGCATCTGAGAATTGATTAAGGAAATTATTTTTGCTAAGCAAGAAAGCGTTGAGATTGGACGGTAATCACTAAAGTTTGGGATCACCCTCCTTGTGAAGAGGGAGTATACTGTAATATAATAAGCCTTCCACACTTTTGGAATGGTAGCATGGAGAATTATCATGTTAAAAATGGAGGTTCAGCTATTATTAAGTGAAACTACAGACATTTGTAAATTAATGACACTCAACAACAACTTCCTATCTTAATGCATAGGATTCAATAACATATGATGTCTATGTATGTACTGACAGACAGACAGACACACACACACACACACGCACACGCACACACACACACACACACACACACACACACACACACACACACACACACATACACACACACACACACACACACACACACACACACACACACACACACACAGTAAGATAAGTATGCTATCTTACCTGATGCTGAATGACAACAGCAGATGCTTAGTGCCAGACAGAGGACATAAAGCCACATGATGAAACCTCTAACCTCAGGAGATCCAGCCACACTATCTCTCTCTCTCTGTCCCCTTCAGTTTACAGGTCCAAAGTCTGGCCAAAAACACCTCCCCAGGGCCCTGACCCTCCCCTTGCACGTGGTCTCAATGGACCACCCCCTACAAATTGTCACTATGCAGGCTCCGCCCCCTAATCCAATGTTTCATGATTAATGGACCTCACACATGATGTCCCTGTTGATGTATATGGTAGTGACAGGAAAGCCAACGGGAAATGGTACCTTTCAGTGACTCTCATTGCTGAGACAAGGTCCTTGTGTGATCCTTGATGTTGCGTTATATATTGTGCTTATAAAACTAGGAGTAATATCTTATAAATGAAGAAATCTATTTTATTTCTTAAAAACCTCTGATAACCACACATACATTAGAATTGGATTGAAGAATATACAAAAGTAGAACAATAGTTTTTTTCTTGTATTTTTTTGTATTTGAGTTCTGATAGCATGGTACACTAATGTGGACATCTTTGAGTATTTTAGGATGGGTACGGCTGACACCTTCCCCATCTTATCCAGTAGCCATGGTTTGATCAATCCAGTCCAGGAAATTGTCCACACGAGTATAGATCCCGTAGAAGTCTTTACGGGCACACCCCTTCCCCCAGCTCACCACGCCAGTGAGGAACCAGGTGTCCTTGTAGCGGGTAACCAGCGGCCCACCGCTGTCCCCCTGGCACGCGTCCCTGCCCCCCTCCCTGAACCCGGCACAGAGCATGTTCCTGGTCACATTGAGGCCTGAGTGGGCACGGCACTGTTTCAGTGGGACCCTGGGTACTTCCAGCCTCTGGAGCAGCTTAGAGTCGGGCCCTGACTGTGCCAGCCGGCCCCAACCGCTCACTACCGAGGTGCGCACGGCCCCCAGAGTACGCCCGAAGGAGCCGTCCAAGGCAGGTAGACACACGGGCACAGCGAAGGACCCCAGCTCGACCTCTTTCTCGAGCAGCAGCAGCGCTATGTCTCGGTCAGTGGTAGTGTGGTTGTACTGGGGGTGGATCAGCACCCTCACCACCTGCCTTGTCTGCTCAGTGCCCTCCTTCCGCTGACGGTCGTGTTCACCTTGAAGTTGGGAGGAGGAACTCAGGGTTAGTGGACACAGAGAGAGAGAGGTGGGGAGGTTGTGATAACTGAGGTACTTGGAGGGTTGGGAAAGCACTATTATATATATATTATATATTATATATTATATATTATACTATCTGTGCCAGGGATGCTGCGAAGCTAAACAAACTGGTGAAGAAGGCCAGCTCTGTGGTGGGGACCGGGCTGGACAGCCTAGAGGTGGTGGCAGAACAGAGGATGGGGAAAAAACTGGCGGCCATGCTGGCCAATCCCTCCCACCCGATGTACTGCGAGCTGGCGGGGATGAGGAGCAAGTTCAGCCACAGATTTGTTCTCCCCCGTCAAAGTACAAAATGATTTGGACAGTCCTTTGTTCCAGCTGCACTCCGACTCTACAACCAGGCCCTGCAGGGTGGGGGAGACCTGGAGCTGGAACTTTGGAACTTGGAACTTTTTACTTATTGAGCCTGCACTGTTTTATGTATTTTATTGAATGTTTTCTGTCTGCCCTAACTAAGCTGTTTGACAACAAAATTTCCCCATTGGGGACAATAAAGGTTTTCAATATTATATGATACACATGATAATCATCAGAAAAAAAAACTGCATTCAATTCAACTTTACTGTATAAACAAAACTTGGCTTGAGAAAAAAATGCACAAAAGTGCCTTGATCTTTGTTGCAGGCTTATTGTTAAACTCAAACTACAATATAGTTTTGCTGTCAGTCTATTTTGACCTTGTTTTCACTGATCGTTAAATCTTTTAATATTTGTATATAAACAAAGCAGTGCTGTTTATCCTCTCTTCTCTACAACTCTACATTGAATTTAATAGTTTCCTTTCTTTTTGTATCATTTATTTTATTTATTTTGAAGGGTTTTTCCTGACTAAGACAAGCTCCTGGTTCTACTGTATAGTGTATGAGCAGGACTTCAAAATGAAACTGTGGAGCCTGGTAAGGGGGCTGTACCATTCACTTACCCACAGTGACCTTCAGTTTAGAGGCATCCGAGGACCACACACAGTGGGCAGCTGTGAGGATCCACTGTCGAGCCAGAATGATCCCTCCACATTTATAATTACCCATGAACTCCAGCAGAGCCTGGAGAGAAAGAGGAAGAGAGGAAGAATGTGTGTGTGTGTGTGTGTGTGTGTGTGTGTGTTAGTGTATGTTGTGTGATACTGTACAGTACCTGCCAGGGACACTGTCCCTTAGGACACACATCTCCTTTTACAACTCGTGGGATTAAACCTCCCATAGTTCTTCCGCAGGGGACACGAACTAAGTAAAAAAGAAAAAGAGTGATTGAAGTTAAGAGGAGGATGCAGAAATAAGATAAGATAGAAACAATACAGGAGGAGTGAAATAGATGCTGGTACACACAAAGATTTTCTAAATCTTAACCAATTTTTTATCTGAGAGAGATCCCACACATGAAGATAAAAAATCATGGATTGAACAGTTTTGATCGTATTGTGTGTGGTGCGCTCCGATATTTCCAATACAGCACACCACATACATAAAGATCTGTCCTACGACAGTCTAGAGTCTCGTCCCCCAAGCCAGAAATCTCGTGTGATCAGGGTAGTAGTACCCTGACCAACCTGTACGAGGCAACCATGCGCGACAGGGGAAATAACGTGCCGAAGAACGAAAAGAAGAAGACGAGTCAGTCAGCTCGCTTCTTGATTGGCTACATTCCATTCCACGTCACAATCGGACTCGGGACTTGTCAATTTCGCCCACAGACAAGAGGACTTTTGATCGTAAATATTGAACATGTTTAATATTTACGATCGTCGGCCGGTTCACACATAAAGATAATCTGGCCGATTTTGGCCCGATTCCCACCCTTCCGACCAAGGACAGCAAACGCCCGATTATCGGATGGCTCTAAAGATTACGATCGTAAATATTAAACGTGTTCAATATTTACGATCAAAAGTCCTCTTGTCTGTGGGTGAAATTGACACGTCCCGAGTCCGATTGTGACGTGGAATGGAATGTAGCCAATCAAGAAGCGAGGTGACTGATGCGTCTTCTTCTTTTCGTTCTTCGGCACTTTATTGTGCCTTAAGATAACTAAAGTGGTCTGTAGGATTTTGCTGGCTGATGTAGCACTGACTGACAAAGGCCCTGAAAATCAGGATGGGCATCAGTTCCATTTCACCTCAGTCAATAAAGGATTATGGATTGTAATTCCAATTTTACCATATTGTCTTGAATAGTAAATGGGCTCATAGAGACATGGCTATGCGTTCCAGGGCTTGTAGTTACGAGGGTTTGACCCAGTGTGACACAGACCTTGAGGTAGGCAGCTGCTGTTGTCCTTGCCCAGGCTGTATCCGGGGGCACAATGACAGCTGTGGGACAGATCCAGAAGCTCCCTGCAGAAGTGTTCGCATCCTCCATTTCTGTACAGGCAGCCGTAAGAGATCTGTATTGCTGCAGAGGATAGAATCTGTACACCTTTACAGGAGAAATGGAAACCAGTATAGAAGAGACTGGTTCAACTTCATTCGTGGATCTAATAGGACTAGATAGGTGAGATTCGAGAACATTGTCACAGAAACTACTGACAAACTAAAGTACAACTGCCTAGTTGTCTCACATCCTCTAAGGGGAATGAATGAACAGGGGCAGAGGAGAGTGAACACTTTTCCTGGAATTAAATGAATTCCAGGTCTCTTTACAAAATGCATTTTGTAAAAAAGGGAAAAACCTTGCTTGATAAACAATATTTTAGTCTTAAATGCTGTATTATATTTGCTACACTAAGTGTAACCTCAGGGATAGGTTCAATTTCAGACAGATGCAGGTATATTTGACTTACCTTTATCACAGTTGCGTCCCTCAAACCCAGGAAGACAAATACAGATGTAGGTGTTCACCTGATCAGCACAGGTTGACCCGTTTAAACAGGGTCCAGACTCACAATGATCCACCACTATTGACAGAAATAAGGACCTGTGGTCCATTACTCCATTTTTTTTTTTACTGAAGTTCACTACTCTATGAATTTTAAAACCATTGGATTGGTTAATGAGGAGGAGTAAAGGGCACCCATGAAGCAGAAGGGTGGAAAATCGGATGGCAGCCTAGATTTCCCATTACTGAACCTTCCACTAGGCCTACACATATAGTATTTAAACAGCATACGACGTTCATTCAGTGCAGAATATCACTATCACATAAATAGCTCTTATTGAGCCCACTGTGAGTAGATGCATTAAAGTCCTATTCACCATAACCTTTGGGTCTATCATTCTGCTAAATGGTGATCCAACATCACGATGTACAGTAGATATATATTGAATGTTACTGAAATGATGAAATTGAATGAACTGTCTTTGAGTTCCTCCAGAGAGAAGTTACCTGAGTAGCCCCTCCAGAACTCCGCCTGAAAAAAGGAGGAAAGGGGGGATAGTTGTAAAATTAGAGAGAATCTACTATTATGGAAACAGTTGGGCAAAATCTATTGGTTCATTGAGTCTTGTTCCCAGACACTTGTGCGAAAGATCTGGTGGACCAATGCATCAAAGTTGTCCTTCATTAAGCCAACAGAAAGAGTGTTGAAAACAGACAGCACATAGCCATTGGCATTACTTCACATCAATCATCTCCCACAGCACTTCCCCTAATGCACACCACAAGTTTCTGACTCTGAGCTACGCCTCACAGCCGTGTGATTATCTGACATCAAATAATAACAGATACTTTGATCAGTAAATTCACTCCAGGCCAGGTTTGAGTCCAGGGTTTGTTATTCCAGACTTTTTACCCTGTGCGCAATAACCTGGGTAAGAAGTTAATTGTTTTATAATAGTAGAGTGACTAAGAGCAGGCTTATGTTTACATGACAACAATAATACACAGAACCTGTCTTTTTCAAACAACCTAAATCTCACACTGCTGCTTAAATGGCTCCAACTCCAACAAGAGTTCTGAGCACTTCTTTCACTCACCAACTGTTCAGGAAGCGTGAAGATCTCCTGCGCCTCCTCGTAGGAGCATTTCTCCTCCAGACACTCCCTCTCCAGGTCGCCCAGCCTCAGCTCCTCCAGTATGGAGTTAGCACGTCGCAAGCGTTGGTGTTGAAGCACCCCACTGGCTTCTGGTCTGTTCAGGAACACTGGGGCTGTCACCCACATAACACACCTGGTTATAGTAGTGTCCACACATCTAACAATGGTCTCAGGTTCTCTAGCTTTTCTACATACTTCAACAAACATACTGATTGTGTGACCTTCCCATGATGCATCAACAAGACTTGGAGAAACAAGCAGTTGGCAAAGACTCAAAAAGCTTCAGCTCCATCAAATATTTTTAATTAGGGGCTTGATTGTTAATATGAAATTGCTACAACACCGCTATGTTAAAGTGTCAACTGAATAAACCATCAGCATAAAAACTATAATGACACGTTCAGTGTACCCAGTTGAAATGCTTTTTAAAATACCAAATACTGTAACTATAGTCTATACACATCATTCACTGAGTCATGAAAGCCGGGGTGATTTATTTGGCCTTTTGCTTATACTTATCCAGTCTTTCAGATCTAAACAAGGGTCTACAGTGAAGGGCAGTTATTTCTATACAGCGCCCTGGAGACCCTTTGCTTGGATCTCAGACTTACCTTCAGAGAGCCCAGTACAGGCTGGGATACAGAGGGACAGAAGGATCATTTGGCGGAGCGTCACTCTCAGTGTATCTATGCACGACGCCATTACTGCTCTTTCAGGGCTCAGTCAAAGTCCAGATCTTTCACAAACTCTCACACAAAAACAGTCAGTATTTCCTCTCTCTGCTGTCTGCAAACATAAGTGGAAACAGAGGGCAGTGGGCTTCAGAAGTGATGTTGTGTAATGCAGATGGACAGAAGCCAGAGTTGCATTGCTTCTCTTGCACCAGTAGGAGATGCTATCCTATAGCCTTTTCTCAAATGTTGTTGTTTCTCAACATGGCCCCATCCTCTCCTCCATCCTCTACCCCCATCCTACAGACAACACATTGGAGTAAAGATCTAGGTTCCTACCCTTATATATTCTCCTTCAAAGTGTTTTGAGGATGAAGCGAGTGGAGGACTCGCTTTCTAACAATTGAGATTTGATTTTGCTGACTGCTGTAGCACTATCTGGCATAGGCCCTGAAAATCAGGATGTGCGCCAGTTCCATTTCACCTCAGTCAATAAAGGAATTAATTGAAATTACAATTGCATCATGTAGTTTTGAATAGTAAAGGGGCTCGTATAGAGATGGCCATGGCTTGTGGCTTGATAGTGCCCTTATTAATATAGTGTGTTTTGTTTGACTGTTTTACTACTTACATTTTTGTTTTTATTTGCATATTTGTTTTATCTGCACACTTGTAAAGCATTTTGTCTTGAAACGTGCTATATAAATAAAGTTCATTAATATTATTGTAATAGTTGGGGGTTTGAGCCAGAGTGATTCGACTAAGAGTTTTGTAAGGTATATTTCTTTTATGAGCTACCGCTCCAAAACAGCATGTGGCGGTAAAGCGAAATAAAAATGTTTATCGCGCTGTTATTGGAGAGCAGAAAAACACTAGAAGAAGTGCACATGCTGCATAGCCATCCAGCTGCGGGAGATAACCTTGCATTCTTTCAACATGTCCAAACTACAGTTGTTAAATGTGTATCTGACTCAGCGATTGACAGCGGCTGCTGTGGAGATATCCGTGGAAATTGAAAAAACGATAGTTGAATATGAGCAAGAAATCTCCCGGTCAAAAGAAGAGAACAAACGTTTGCGGAGGTTGCTGGATTTGGTATTGAAACCAGAGATCCATTTACACAGAGCAGACCATCATCAGGTAGGCCTGCTGTCTCCCCCTGTTTCTGGAGAGGAGGGGTCCCCTCAGCAACAGCAATGTGAGCAGGAGTGTCCCCGTCACATGCTCAGTGGTCACCTACAGAAGAACTATCCGCTTGTTAAGTCGTGACGTATTTCCGGGGCCAACGTTGGCTGAGGCGCTGTCTTCGAGATGCCTAAATAATAATAATAATTAATTATATTTATATAGCGCTTTTCCGAGGCTCAAATACCCTGACAATGTGGAGAAAACGGTAAAGTGCTGTGTCCCTTGTTGTATGAATAGATCCGAGTCTAAAAAAACGATTAAACTGTCATTCTACCGCTGTAGTTCACAGGTACTCCGGTGCGGAGAATTTCTGATTTGGACTAGGAAATGGCTAAACGTCACTTTTGACGTCAGACTTAACAAGCGGATCAGACGTACCATGCTTTCAGAAAAAAAGTCAGAAAAATAAGATTTCAGAATAAAAGTCCGAAAATAAAATTCAGAATAAAAGTCTGATAAATAACATTTCAGAATAAAAGTCTGATAAATAACATTTCAGAATAAAAGTCAGAAAAATAAAATTTCTTTTATGCGATAGGACCCGATAGATGGTGAACTATGCCTGGGCAGGGCGAAGCCAGAGGAAACTCTGGTGGAGGTCCGTAGCGGTCCTGACGTGCAAATCGGTCGTCCGACCTGGGTATAGGGGCGAAAGACTAATCGAACCATCTAGTAGCTGGTTCCCTCCGAAGTTTCCCTCAGGATAGTGCTCTGTTGAGTGCTCTGTTGAGTGCTTTGAGTGCTCTGTTGCATTGAGTGCTCTGTTGCATGTAGCAACTGCAAAGGATTATTGCAAACTCATCTCAGGCTGCATGTGATGAAGATGATGACGATGAAAATGGTGAAGATGAACCAGACACGTACTGATAAAGTTTTACTTAAAAGTTAACATGTTTACGTTTTTGTTCGATAGTGCCAACATACTGATTAGTGCAAATCTACCAGTCCAAAATATTTTGAAAGTAACATAAAAGTGTTATTTTAATAATATTGTTTTCAATTGTTGTTAATCAATGCCTATATTAATGTTGATTACTGCCAATTTATGTTGCCTTGTATAAAAGTATATTAATTTAGTGATTCGATTAAAGTTTCAACATTTTAAAGCTTTATTATGTCATTTTTGGAAGCAAAAACGTGTTACCAGGTTATGGTAAAAAAATATACTTTCCACCACTTGGATTTCTTAAGACTTTTTATGTCATATAGGAGACATTTATGAGCAATAAACAGTTGAAAGATTTTTTGTTGCAATTTGTCTGAGGTTCCCCCCTCTTTTCTCACAAAAAGCCTGTACTATAGGGTATGTAAGTACTGGTACAAGCTACTGGTTGCATGTCATTGCTTTTCTGGCATTTATGGAAAGTCTGATTTAGTGAGACTATGCCATTCAAGATCAACACTAAACCCACTACTAGTGACAGATATTACTGGGTAAATCAACAAAGAGCCTAATAATAATAAAATAAATAAATAAAGTATTTATCAACCTGTCAGTCAATTGTTGGAATTCTGTATTTTATGCTCTAGGCAAGGGGTCGGCCATAGACGGCGACCCTGGAGCAATTAGGGGTTCAGTGCCTTGCTCGACACGTGGCCAGCCGTGATTCGAACCGCTGCGAGCTGCCGACTTTTGCAATCATTAGATGCCGCTGTACTGGCTTCTTTGCTTAGCACACCAAAATGGTTTGTGTGCACAGCAGCCAGTGGGCCCAAAGGCAATACACGGTTGTAAAACAACAACCATACAAGATGTAACCAGATTGACTTTTTCAACACAAACAAATAGAGGCAAGGAATCTAGAGGTGAATTACTGTACATGTGTTTACTTTTACACAGTTTTTCTCAGTATAAAATCAAATGTATTGTATTGATTATGGTGTGTGTGTGTGTGTGCGTGTGCGTGTGCGTGCGTGCGCGTGCGTGCATGTGTGTGTGTTCTGGCTAAACTACCTAAAGTGAGGACTTGGACCTGATAACACACCAATAGAGTGGGGACCAACATTCTCTCTAACTTCTCTCACTACATTTACCTTACCAATTGCTGTAAAACATTGTTTTAAGGTGCCTGGTATCAAAATCTACGTCCTCACTAGTCAGAAAAGGTTACCACATCTCATTTGGTGAGCACAACCAACATTGATTGCACTTAATATATACATAGAATCCAGGTCAATATTAATATTTATGTTGCATAAAAAAAATATAACTGATTCCAACGACTTCATTCTTTAATAATTTCTACTTGTGTATCCATTTTGTCCATTTAAGTTACAATTTTTTTGTCTTTTTTCTAAACAGACAAGAACAGCTGAAAGCAGTGGGAGCACTGTTAACCTTAAATGCGATGAGAGCAGCATTATCTCCAGTGATGAGAGCATTTCTTTCTCCAGTGATTTTAAGTCCTCAGAACATGTTCCAGTCCTGAGAAGAACAGAGAGTGTTTTTGTAAGTTTACTTCTTAATTATTTGCCATCCTAGCTTAGTCTTTTGTAAATTAATGAACAATTGAAAAATATGTTATTTCATTTGTGCTCTCCCCCTCTCTAAGCTGATTAAGGAAACACTGGCGGATCTTTCCGGTTCCAGAGAGGGAGGGCATTATGTTCTTATTCCTGAAACTGATGAAGATTCTGAACACTCTTGGCAACCCAAATCCACCCGTTCTCGAAAGAAAAGTTCTATCTTTCCAGACATTGAAGATGAGCCTGATACAGTCAGAGCAAAGAGACAACATATCAAGTCTTCCAGTGGGCACACTGCTTTTTCAAAACCAACTTCAGAAAGTAAAGGTGAGTCACCAGTGGCCCTTCAAATCTACACACGACCAAAGCGATCTCATACCTCCCTCAACTGGAATCCAAATGTAAAACCATCTGAAGAGAGTGAAACCCATACCGATGTTTCCTTAAGTTCACTTGACAACAGTGAAGACAAGTCCATCCCAAATGCTAATGAATGTTCTGACAGCAGTTCTTCAGACCAAACAAAAGGCTCTATAACCCCTCAGAAATCAGCCAAGTCTCAAACATTGAAGCACAGAAGACTGTGTCATACAGACAGGAAGGGTCTCTCTAACTTCCCGCATTCTCGAAAGCGGATTGCTGACTTTTCAGACAGTGAAGATGAGTCTGATGCAGTGAGAGCAAAGAAACCAGCTGTCATGGCTTCCAGTAGGCAAGAGACTCAGCAGGAAGACCATCTCACGGGCGATACCGTAAATGTACAGGCATCAGGCAAAAAAATCTATGGAAAAAGGAACTACAACAAAAGACAACATTGTTTGTTTTGTGAGAAGCCGTTCAGCAAAATGGCTAGACATTTGGAGCGGGCCCATCTGAATGAACGGGACGTTGCCAGGGCCCTCAGCTTCCCCAAAAATTCAAAAGAGAGGCGACTTCATCTGGAGGTCTTTAAGTGTCCATGTATTGTCAAGAGTGATTAAGAGCAGATTCTGGTCTACAGCTGATCTCTCACAGAGGCACATTGAAATGCAAAGTGATTGCAGTATCAGCTTTGATGAGTAGCTCAGGTTTTGAAAACTAGTTTTGGTGGGAATGAATTGAAATGGCCTAATCATTGTTACAAAACTGGACTATCGCCTTAAGAACACAATGTTGTGCCATCATTTTAGTTGTAGTTCTAATTAACATTTCCATCTCCATTAGGAAACATCCAGCCACAGTCCATGTCTTCAGACCAGATCAGAGATCAGGAGACTGTTAAAGGTAGGGGCAAATATTACCCACTCACTAAGAGGCAAACATAGAAGAGAAGATCTCTTGGTTCTGCCCTTTGGAACTGTTAGGAGTTCAGTCACTAGAAACAAGTAGCGCTAAAATGATCCATACCTACAGTGTAGCAGGAGTAAGATGGCTTGAAGCTGGTTTGATTCCTTAGACTCTTGATGATGGTGTTACACTTTGACTGCCCTTCTCCCACTATTCTGTGGCTTGATATTTCCCCCTAAGGACGGTGTCGGTAACATGAGCTAAAGACCATGGGAGTATGCCTTCCTGACCCTCAAGTAAGGTGTGAATAATTGGCCATTTAGCAGACGCGTTTATCCAAAGCGACTTACAATGACCAATTACAGGGACATTCCGCCTGGAGTAACTGAGGGCTAAGTGCCTTACTCAAGGGCACACTAGTGGTGGTGTTCCAGGCGGGATTTGAACTCACAACCTTCTGATCATCAGCCCACCTCACTATCCATTAGACCCCTGCCTCCTGAATGACCCTAGCTAGGGCGCTAGGCTAGACGGGCTCACCTGTGGGCTGCCACTGTGTTGGCCTCTGTAGACAGCTCGGTCACCATCCGCATCTTTGTGCTACAGGAACCTCTGCCTTCTCTCTTCAAACTGATCTGTGCCGATCATACATCCTTCCCTATCTAACTAAACAGTTCTCTTAAAGAATGAGTAAGGTTAGTTCCAACAGTTTATCCAGAACGTGGCCGGAGAGAAACGTTCCCACTTCTCAACAATGGCGTCTCAATTCTCATCTCCCCAGCTGAGTGGCCTTAAACCCATAAGCCACGCCCACATAGCCCCCATGCCATTCGTCAGTATTAACCTACACTTAATCCCACTAATATACATACTAACTCAATCCAAACTGAACACATCCTAAACTAATATCCTAAAATATGTGATTAAGAGCAGTCTGGTCTATACTCTCTATTAAACTCTATGGGCCGGTTTCACAGACAAGGCTTAAGCCTAATCCTAGACTAAAAAACATCTTCAATGGAGATTTTACATTGCCTTGTCTCTGAAACCGGCCCCATAACTCTGATAGAGGCACATTGAAATGCAAAGAGATTGTAGTATCTGCTTGGAACAGTGGCTCAGGTGTTCAGTGATTCTGGTTTTGAAAACTTTGTGAATTAATTGAAATGGCTTAATTGTTACAAAACTGGACTTTCACCTTAAGAACACATTGTTGTGCTATAAAATGGTTGACTTTTTGCTGTGGTGCTAATTAACATTTCCATCTCGAATAGGAACCATCCAGCCGCCGTCCATGTCTTCAGACAACAGAGATCAGACGACTGTTAAAGGACTGTTAGAGGAGGGGTCCCCTCAGCAACAGCAATGTGAGCAGGAGTGTCCCCGTCTGGGGCTCGAGGACGCAGAGACCACATTTAAAGAGGAGGAGCAGCAGCTTCCAGAGTCTGATACCAAAGACATCATCATTCTCCGTGTAGAAAGTGACTATAATCAGGACCCACATCTGCACAAAACCCAACCAGTGGAGGATGAAGTAATGGATTTTATACCTAACAACAATACAGCTGAGCAGATCAAAACAGAGCCTAGTGGAGATGATGGAATATTAGAACCAACCATTGAGTCTAAGCCATTCCCTGCAGTAGGCCTACATCCAAACAGTTCTGCAGAACTGATTCAACGTCTAGATGGGGAGGAGAGTGAACTTGAAGGACTGCTGTCAGAGGTAAAGCCACTCAAACCAAAGACAACACAGTCAAAGAAAGGACAAAGCCTGCCTAGTTCTAATTTGAAAGGCCCAATGAGGCTTCACTCTGGGGAGAAACGATATATGTGCAAAGATTGTGGCAAGAGTTTTACACATAAGGGTCACCTGGCAGTGCACATCATGATTCATACTGGGGAAAAACCATATAGCTGCCCGTGTTGTTATAAATGCTTTACTTGTAGAGGTAATTTAAAAAAACATATGCAAATTCACACTGGTGAGAAACCGTATCATTGCGATAAGTGTGGGAAGAGCTTCAGACAGAAGGTTCACCTGGTGCTCCATAAGAGGAGGACTCATATCAGTGAATGAATGAATGAATGAATGGACTTTATTGTCATTGCTACAGTGCAGGTACCAAACAAGGACATTTAGGAGGGGTGGCTCCCCTGGTGGCTCCCCTGGGCAGTGCAAGGATTGTGTAGAATGCTTCCACTTGAGGGAAACCTCCAGTGCTCCAATGACACAGGCGTCATGCTGCCACAAACGTCATGCTGCCACAAACAGTATCCGGTTGTTAAGTCTGACGTCAAACGTAACGTTTAGCAATTTCCGGGTCCAAACCAGAAATTCTCCGCACCAGAGTACCAGTGTACTACAGCGGTAGAATGACAGTTTAATCGTTTTTTAGACTCGGATCTATTCATACAACAAGGGACACAGCACTTTCCCGTTTTCCCCATATTGTCAGGGTATGTGAGCCTCGGAAAAGCGCTATATCAATATAATTAATTATTATTATTATTGCGGCATTTCGAAGACAGCGCCTCAGCCAACTTTGGACCCGGAAACACGTCACGAATTAACAACCGGATTGTTTCATCCCACTCCTAGGTCACAGAAGTCTCAAACCTGTCCTCTCAACACCCAATGTTACAGGAAGAACAGACAGGACTACAATTCCCAGCCCTTAGACAGGTCAACTACTTCAGAGCGAGCTGTATGTGGTGTTTGATAGGTTAGGGGAAACATCACTCTAGTCTAGTCCAATACCCCAGAGAAGTTTGTTATCAGAAAAAATAAACATATTTGTGAGACACATTTCATTTGTTTATTTTGGATTGAGACCACTCTGGTGTTGAAACATACAATTTGTTTGGTTTGAGTGCTCATGATCAACATGAAAAGCAGGACATTTCACAGAATGACAAGATAATGATGTCTGTATGAATGCTTCATTTATGGATATGCTTTATTGAAGGAAGCCACTGCTTGGTAAACAACAAGAGGTATACTAAGGAACAGCATAGAAGTACACTGTACTTACATTACATTTAGACATTGTTTCGCCGGCGTCTAATGATCGCAAGGTCGGTAGATTGGCGGGTCGAGCCCTGGCTGGCTACATGTCGAGGTGTCCTTGGGCAAGACACTGAACCCCAAATTGCTCCCAATGAGTGGGCCGCTGCCTTGCGTGGTAGCTTGCCGCTATTGGTGTGTGAATGAGAGGCCATTGTAAAGCACTTTGGAATAAGGCACTATATAGGCTAAGTCAGTCCATTTACCATTTTATATAAAGTGCCTTGAAAAAGTATTCCAAACATCTATAGGTGTCACGATCCAACTGTTCCTAGTTGTCATGGTAAGCTCAGGGGGTGTTGATTGGCTACCCAGGGTACATGGGGGAGTGGCTTGCCTGTTGGCGGGACTCTCGAAAGGTATATGACAGGTGCTCATTAGCTACCTGGGGAGTCGAGAGAGGAGTTATCCGAGAAGAGAAATACTGATTGAGACGCCTTACCTAGAAGAGAACGGCTTGGACAATTATTATCAAGACTATTACCGTGTGAAATAGTGGATTACCCCCGAGGTCGTGTTGTGTCGTGTCCGGTTTTGTTGTTGTATGTTATATGTCAATACTGAATGGGAAGGAACACCCCACTGAACGAACGTGCGGGCTGTTCAGTATCCCCGCGGACCACGCCACGATACATCGGAGCCAGGTAAGCCATTTCCCCTTACCATCTACCTGGGTGCTGTCAGCTAACCCTGAGCTAATCTACCTGTGTCCGGCCTCGGCCCTGTGTGGGAACGAGCCCATTGACTATCTATGTACGCACATGGCTGGTGGGTCGTGACATAGGCTAATCCCATATCTGACCCTTTGAAAGTATGATAAAGATTGAAGATTAATGCAAAAATAATTCCATATTAAATGCATTTCAATTGCAGATTGTGAGGTAGCAAAATGTGAAAACTGTGCCAGGAGTAGTAGTACAGGCATTATACAATATGACCTCAGACAAATTGCAACAGAAACTCTTTCAACTGTCCTAGTCTCATGGATATGTCCTTCATAACATATCAAAAGTCTTAAGAAATCCAAGTGGTGGAAAGTATTGAAAAATACTGAAACTGGTGATGCCACAATTTCCCATTGACGCCCATGTTAAATAATGTTTTTATGCATGTCTTCTTGTCTGATGTCCACACAAAGTGTTCAATACTGTCCACAATCACCCAGAAACTGTTTTACATGAGACATGGAGTTGGATGCAGTACTATATGTGTGTAAAAGGAAATTCTTAACCCATAGATGCATACAGGTAAGTGGGTCAAGATGAAACAGTGGGTTCGTTTTCTTGCAATATATTTGTAATGAAAGGTGTTTATAATTTCATATTCCAGGTATTCCTAAAAATATATCAGACCATCTAACCCTAACCCATTAAAAAAAAAGATTTACCTTTTACACTTTTTATGTATGTTTTGTATTACTAGCCCAAGCTTCCATAAGAGGGTCAAAGATACAAAGATTAGGGATCAGTGTCTGCAGAGAAGGCTTGCAATGCTGATGTGATACTCAGAATAAAAGAACAACTCAAAAGCAAAAGTGAATACTTAAAATCCTGTAGCAGGACAGCTGCCCTCTGGTTGCAGTACATGGATATGGTGGACATACTTCGCAAGTTTCTGAGAGCTGAACGTACTGGCAATTGGGCACTGCACCTTGAGGCAATATCAGAAATGCTTCCTTTCATGGCAGCATCTGGCCACAATCTCGAAATCGGCTCGGATCTATGTGCAGCGGATGTGCAAGCTCCATTTACATTTAACTTATTTTTTTATTTTATTTTTTTACATTTTTTGGCATTTAGCAGACACCTTATTCCAAAGCGACTTACAATCAATACATTTGACTAAGCAAGTGAATCATCAATCCACCAGTCGTAGCAGGAAGAATAATCCAGCTCAGGCCCGGGGCCATTGATAGAAGGAAAAACCTTCTTCTAAACCTAGGTTGTTTTTTTATTTTATTTTATGTTATTATATATAGACACTGGAGAAACAGAGAAACAGTACAAGGGGTCAAGACACGTTTTTAGGGGACACAGTAGAGGGGAAAAGCGGGTGTCTTCAGGAGACGCAGTGCTGGGGTGCAGTAGATGTCTCAGGAGGAGCAGTTAAAAGTTAAGGGAAACACAGACACATCCACAAAAGACATGACACACCGCAGGCGAGCAGGTGGGAGGACTGGAGCAGCCGTAAGACATGCCTATTACGTAAGACATGCCTATTACGTAAGACATGCCTATTACGATGAATTACCTGTTCCTTTCAAACAACACAAACAAGCAGCAGTTCATCAACATGCTCAGTGGTCACCTACAGAAGAACTATCAGACGTACCATGCTTTCAGAAAAAAAGTCAGAAAAATAAGATTTCAGAATAAAAGTCCGAAAATAAAAATTCTGAATAAAAGTCTGATAAATAACATTTCAGAATAAAAGTCTGATAAATAACATTTCAGAATAAAAGTCAGAAAAATAAAATTTCTTTTATGCGATAGGACCCGATAGATGGTGAACTATGCCTGGGCAGGGCGAAGCCAGAGGAAACTCTGGTGGAGGTCCGTAGCGGTCCTGACGTGCAAATCGGTCGTCCGACCTGGGTATAGGGGCGAAAGACTAATCGAACCATCTAGTAGCTGGTTCCCTCCGAAGTTTCCCTCAGGATAGTGCTCTGTTGAGTGCTCTGTTGAGTGCTTTGAGTGCTCTGTTGCATTGAGTGCTCTGTTGCATGTAGCAACTGCAAAGGATTGGGGTATGCAAACTCATCTCAGGCTGCATGTGATGAAGATGATGACGATGAAAATGGTGAAGATGAACCAGACACGTACTGATAAAGTTTTACTTAAAAGTTAACATGTTTACGTTTTTGTTCAATAGTGCCAACATACTGATTAGTGCAAATCTACCAGTCCAAAATATTTTGAAAGTAACATAAGTGTTATTTTAATAATATTGTTTTCAATTGTTGTTAATCAATGCCTATATTAATGTTGATTACTGCCAATTTATGTTGCCTTGTATAAAAGTATATTAATTTAGTGATTCGATTAAAGTTTCAACATTTTAAAGCTTTATTATGTCATTTTTGGAAGCAAAAACGTGTTACCAGGTTATGGTAAAAAAATATACTTTCCACCACTTGGATTTCTTTTCTTGGATGACTTTTTATGTCATATAGGAGACATTTATGAGCAATAAACAGTTGAAAGATTTTTTGTTGCAATTTGTCTGAGGTTCCTCTTTTCTCACAAAATGCCTGTACTATAGGGTATGTAAGTACTGGTACAAGCTACTGGTTGCATGTCATTGCTTTTCTGGCATTTATGGAAAGTCTGATTTAGTGAGACTATGCCATTCAAGATCAACACTAAACCCACTACTAGTGACAGATATTACTGGGTAAATCAACAAAGAGCCTAATAATAATAAAATAAATAAATAAAGTATTTATCAACCTGTCAGTCAATTGTTGGAATTCTGTATTTTATGCTCTAGGCAAGGGGTCGGCCATAGACGGCGACCCTGGAGCAATTAGGGGTTCAGTGCCTTGCTCGACACGTGGCCAGCCGTGATTCGAACCGCTGCGAGCTGCCGACTTTTGCAATCATTAGATGCCGCTGTACTGGCTTCTTTGCTTAGCACACCGAAATGGTTTGTGTGCACAGCAGCCAAAGGCAATACACGGTTGTAAAACAACAACCATACAAGATGTAACCAGATTGACTTTTTCAACACAAACAAATAGAGGCAAGGAATCTAGAGGTGAATTACTGTATATGTGTTTACTTTTACACAGTATTTCTCAGTATAAAATCAAATGTATTGTATTGATTATGGTGTGTGTGTGTGTGCGTGTGCGTGTGCGTGTCCGTGCGTGCGCGTGCGTGCATGTTCTGGCTAAACTACCTAAAGTGAGGACTTGGACCTGATAACACACCAATAGAGTGGGGACCAACATTCTCTCTAACTTCTCTCACTACATTTACCTTACCAATTGCTGTAAAACATTGTTTTAAGGTGCCTGGTATCAAAATCTACGTCCTCACTAGTCAGAAAAGGTTACCACATCTCATTTGGTGAGCACAACCAACATTGATTGCACTTAATATATACATAGAATGCAGGTCAATATTAATATTTATGTTGCATAAAAAAAATATAACTGATTCCAACGACTTCATTCTTTAATAATTTTATACAAAGTGTATCCATTTAAGTTACTATTTTTTTGTCTTTTTTCTAAACAGACAAGAACAGCTGAAAGCAGTGGGAGCACTGTTAACCTTAAATGCGATGAGAGCAGCATTATCTCCAGTGATGAGAGCATTTCTTTCTCCAGTGATTTTAAGTCCTCAGAACATGTTCCAGTCCTGAGAAGAACAGAGAGTGTTTTTGTAAGTTTACTTCTTAATTATTTGCCATCCTAGCTTAGTCTTTTGTAAATTAATGAACAATTGAAAAATATGTTATTTCATTTGTGCTCTCCCCCTCTCTAAGCTGATTAAGGAAACACTGGCGGATCTTTCCGGTTCCAGAGAGGGAGGGCATTATGTTCTTATTCCTGAAACTGATGAAGATTCTGAACACTCTTGGCAACCCAAATCCACCAGTTCTCGAAAGAAAAGTTCTATCTTTCCAGACATTGAAGATGAGCCTGATACAGTCAGAGCAAAGAGACAACATATCAAGTCTTCCAGTGGGCACACTGCTTTTTCAAAACCAACTTCAGAAAGTAAAGATGAGTCACCAGTGGCCCTTCAAATCTACACACGACCAAAGCGATCTCATACCTCCCTCAACAGGAATCCAAATGTAAAACCATCTGAAGAGTGAAACCCATACCGATGTTTCCTTAAGTTCACTTGACAACAGTGAAGACAAGTCCATCCCAAATGCTAATGAATGTTCTGACAGCAGTTCTTCAGACCAAACAAAAGGCTCTATAACCCCTCAGAAATCAGCCAAGTCTCAAACATTGAAGCACAGAAGACTGTCATACAGACAGGAAGGGTCTCTCTAACTTCCCGCATTCTCGAAAGCGGATTGCTGACTTTTCAGACAGTGAAGATGAGTCTGATGCAGTGAGAGCAAAGAAACCAGCTGTCATGGCTTCCAGTAGGCAAGAGACTCAGCAGGAAGACCATCTCACGGGAGATACCGTAAATGTACAGGCATCAGGCAAAAAAATCTATGGAAAAAGGAACTACAACAAAAGACAACATTGTTTGTTTTGTGAGAAGCCGTTCAGCAAAATGGCTAGACATTTGGAGCGGGCCCATTTGAATGAACGGGACGTTGCCAGGGCCCTCAGCTTCCCCAAAAATTCAAAAGAGAGGCGACTTCATCTGGAGGTCTTAAAGTGTCCATGTATTGTCAAGAGTGATTAAGAGCAGATTCTGGTCTACAGCTGATCTCTCACAGAGGCACATTGAAATGCAAAGTGATTGCAGTATCAGCTTTGATGAGTAGCTCAGGTTTTGAAAACTAGTTTTGGTGGGAATGAATTGAAATGGCCTAATCATTGTTACAAAACTGGACTATCGCCTTAAGAACACAATGTTGTGCCATCATTTTAGTTGTAGTTTTAATTAACATTTCCATCTCCATTAGGAAACATCCAGCCACAGTCCATGTCTTCAGACCAGATCAGAGATCAGGAGACTGTTAAAGGTAGGGGCAAATATTACCCACTCACTAAGAGGCAAACATAGAAGAGAAGATCTCTTGGTTCTGCCCTTTGGAACTGTTAGGAGTTCAGTCACTAGAAACAAGTAGCGCTAAAATGATCCATACCTACAGTGTAGCAGGAGTAAGATGGCTTGAAGCTGGTTTGATTCCTTAGACTCTTGATGATGGTGTTACACTTTGACTGCCCTTCTCCCACTATTCTGTGGCTTGATATTTCCCCCTAAGGACGGTGTCGGTAACATGAGCTAAAGACCATGGGAGTATGCCTTCCTGACCCTCAAGTAAGGTGTGAATAATTGGCCATTTAGCAGACGCGTTTATCCAAAGCGACTTACAATGACCAATTACAGGGACATTCCGCCTGGAGTAACTGAGGGCTAAGTGCCTTACTCAAGGGCACACTAGTGGTGGTGTTCCAGGCGGGATTTGAACTCACAACCTTCTGATCATCAGCCCACCTCACTATCCATTAGACCCCTGCCTCCTGAATGACCCTAGCTAGGGCGCTAGGCTAGACAGGCTCACCTGTGGGCTGCCACTGTGTTGGCCTCTGTAGACAGCTCGGTCACCATCCGCATCTTTGTGCTACAGGAACCTCTGCCTTCTCTCTTCAAACTGATCTGTGCCGATCATACATCCTTCCCTATCTAACTAAACAGTTCTCTTAAAGAATGAGTAAGGTTAGTTCCAACAGTTTATCCAGAACGTGGCCGGAGAGAAACGTTCCCACTTCTCAACAATGGCGTCTCAATTCTCATCTCCCCAGCTGAGTGGCCTTAAACCCATAAGCCACGCCCACATAGCCCCCATGCCATTCGTCAGTATTAACCTACACTTAATCCCACTAATATACATACTAACTCAATCCAAACTGAACACATCCTAAACTAATATCCTAAAATATGTGATTAAGAGCAGTCTGGTCTATACTCTCTATTAAACTCTATGGGCCGGTTTCACAGACACGGCTTAAGCCTAATCCTAGACTAAAAAACATCTTCAATGGAGATTTTACATTGCCTTGTCTCTGAAACCGGCCCCATAACTCTGATAGAGGCACATTGAAATGCAAAGAGATTGTAGTATCTGCTTGGAACAGTGGCTCAGGTGTTCAGTGATTCTGGTTTTGAAAACTTTGTGAATTAATTGAAATGGCTTAATTGTTACAAAACTGGACTTTCACCTTAAGAACACATTGTTGTGCTATAAAATGGTTGACTTTTTGCTGTGGTGCTAATTAACATTTCCATCTCGAATAGGAACCATCCAGCCGCCGTCCATGTCTTCAGACAACAGAGATCAGACGACTGTTAAAGGACTGTTAGAGGAGGGGTCCCCTCAGCAACAGCAATGTGAGCAGGAGTGTCCCCGTCTGGGGCTCGAGGACGCAGAGACCACATTTAAAGAGGAGGAGCAGCAGCTTCCAGAGTCTGATACCAAAGACATCATCATTCTCCGTGTAGAAAGTGACTATAATCAGGACCCACATCTGCACAAAACCCAACCAGTGGAGGATGAAGTAATGGATTTTATACCTAACAACAATACAGCTGAGCAGATCAAAACAGAGCCTAGTGGAGATGATGGAATATTAGAACCAACCATTGAGTCTAAGCCATTCCCTGCAGTAGGCCTACATCCAAACAGTTCTGCAGAACTGATTCAACGTCTAGATGGGGAGGAGAGTGAACTTGAAGGACTGCTGTCAGAGGTAAAGCCACTCAAACCAAAGACAACACAGTCAAAGAAAGGACAAAGCCTGCCTAGTTCTAATTTGAAAGGCCCAATGAGGCTTCACTCTGGGGAGAAACGATATATGTGCAAAGATTGTGGCAAGAGTTTTACACATAAGGGTCACCTGGCAGTGCACATCATGATTCATACTGGGGAAAAACCATATAGCTGCCCGTGTTGTTATAAATGCTTTACTTGTAGAGGTAATTTAAAAAAACATATGCAAATTCACACTGGTGAGAAACCGTATCATTGCGATAAGTGTGGGAAGAGCTTCAGACAGAAGGTTCACCTGGTGCTCCATAGGAGGAGGACTCATATCAGTGAATGAATGAATGAATGAATGAATGAATGGACTTTATTGTCATTGCTACAGTACAGGTACCAAACAAGGACATTTAGGAGGGGTGGCTCCCCTGGGCAGTGCAAGGATTGTGTAGAATGCTTCCACTTGAGGGAAACCTCCAGTGCTCCAATGACACAGGCGTCATGCTGCCACAAACAGTATCCGGTTGTTAAGTCTGACGTCAAACGTGACGTTTAGCAATTTCCGGGTCCAAACCAGAAATTCTCCGCACCAGAGTACCAGTGTACTACAGCGGTAGAATGACAGTTTAATCGTTTTTTAGACTCGGATCTATTCATACAACAAGGGACACAGCACTTTCCCGTTTTCCCCATATTGTCAGGGTATTTGAGCCTCGGAAAAGCGCTATATCAATATAATTAATTATTATTATTATTGCGGCATTTCGAAGACAGCGCCTCAGCCAACTTTGGACCCGGAAACACGTCACGAATTAACAACCGGATTGTTTCATCCCACTCCTAGGTCACAGAAGTCTCAAACCTGTCCTCTCAACACCCAATGTTACAGGAAGAACAGACAGGACTACAATTCCCAGCCCTTAGACAGGTCAACTACTTCAGAGCGAGCTGTATGTGGTGTTTGATAGGTTAGGGGAAACATCACTCTAGTCTAGTCCAATACCCCAGAGAAGTTTGTTATCAGAAAAAATAAACATATTTGTGAGACACATTTCATTTGTTTATTTTGGATTGAGACCACTCTGGTGTTGAAACATACAATTTGTTTGGTTTGAGTGCTCATGATCAACATGAAAAGCAGGACATTTCACAGAATGACAAGATAATGATGTCTGTATGAATGCTTCATTTATGGATATGCTTTATTGAAGGAAGCCACTGCTTGGTAAACAACAAGAGGTATACTAAGGAACAGCATAGAAGTACACTGTACTTACATTACATTTAGACATTGTTTCGCCGGCGTCTAATGATCGCAAGGTCGGTAGATTGGCGGGTCGAGCCCTGGCTGGCTACATGTCGAGGTGTCCTTGGGCAAGACACTGAACCCCAAATTGCTCCCAATGAGTGGGCCGGTGCCTTGCGTGGTAGCTTGCCGCTATTGGTGTGTGAATGAGAGGCCATTGTAAAGCACTTTGGAATAAGGCACTATATAGGCTAAGTCAGTCCATTTACCATTTTATATAAAGTGCCTTGAAAAAGTATTCCAAACATCTATAGGTGTCACGATCCAACTGTTCCTAGTTGTCATGGTAAGCTCAGGGGGTGTTGATTGGCTACCCAGGGTACATGGGGGAGTGGCTTGCCTGTTGGCGGGACTCTCGAAAGGTATATGACAGGTGCTCATTAGCTACCTGGGGAGTCGAGAGAGTTGAGAGTGGAGTTATCCGAGAAGAGAAATACTGATTGAGACGCCTTACCTAGAAGAGAACCCCTTGGACAATTATTATCAAGACTATTACCGTGTGAAATAGTGGATTACCCCCGAGGTCGTGTTGTGTCGTGTCCGGTTTTGTTGTTGTATGTTATATGTCAATACTGAATGGGAAGGAACACCCCACTGAACGAACGTGCGGGCTGTTCAGTATCCCCGCGGACCACGCCACGATACATCGGAGCCAGGTAAGCCATTTCCCCTTACCATCTACCTGGGTGCTGTCAGCTAACCCTGAGCTAATCTACCTGTGTCCGGCCTCGGCCCTGTGTGGGAACGAGCCCATTGACTATCAATGTACGCACATGGCTGGTGGGTCGTGACATAGGCTAATCCCATATCTGACCCTTTGAAAGTATGATAAAGATTGAAGATTAATGCAAAAATAATTCCATATTAAATGCATTTCAATTGCAGATTGTGAGGTAGCAAAATGTGAAAACTGTGCCAGGAGTAGTAGTACAGGCATTATACAATATGACCTCAGACAAATTGCAACAGAAACTCTTTCAACTGTCCTAGTCTCATGGATATGTCCTTCATAACATATCAAAAGTCTTAAGAAATCCAAGTGGTGGAAAGTATTGAAAAATACTGAAACTGGTGATGCCACAATTTCCCATTGACGCCCATGTTAAATAATGTTTTTATGCATGTCTTCTTGTCTGATGTCCACACAAAGTGTTCAATACTGTCCACAATCACCCAGAAACTGTTTTACATGAGACATGGAGTTGGATGCAGTACTATATGTGTGTAAAAGGAAATTCTTAACCCATAGATGCATACAGGTAAGTGGGTCAAGATGAAACAGTGGGTTCGTTTTCTTGCAATATATTTGTAATGAAAGGTGTTTATCATTTCATATTCCAGGTATTCCTAAAAATATATCAGACCATCTAACCCTAACCCATTAAAAAAAAAGATTTACCTTTTACACTTTTTATGTATGTTTTGTATTACTAGCCCAAGCTTCCATAAGAGGGTCAAAGATACCTGCATGCATCTGATCTGGATGAAGTTGCTGTCCTCTATGCACAGTTGATGGAGGGATCTATTATTTATTAATTAATTATTAGGGATCAGTGTCTGCAGAGAAGGCTTGCAATGCTGATGTGATACTCAGAATAAAAGAACAACTCAAAAGCAAAAGTGAATACTTAAAATCCTGTAGCAGGACAGCTGCCCTCTGGTTGCAGTACATGGATATGGTGGACATACTTCACAAGTTTCTGAGAGCTGAACGTACTGGCAATTGGGCACTGCACCTTGAGGCAATATCAGAAATGCTTCCTTTCATGGCAGCATCTGGCCACAATCTCTACATGAAATCGGCTCGGATCTATGTGCAGCGGATGTGCAAGCTCCATTTACATTTTACTTATTTTTTTATTTTATTTTTTTAAATTTTTTGGCATTTAGCAGACACCTTATTCCAAAGCGACTTACAATCAATACATTTGACTAAGCAAGTGAATCATCAATCCACCAGTCGTAGCAGGAAGAATAATCCAGCTCAGGCCCGGGGCCATTGATAGAAGGAAAAACCTTCTTCTAAACCTAGGTTGTTTTTTTATTTTATTTTATTTTATTTTATGTTATTATATATAGACACTGGAGAAACAGAGAAACAGTACAAGGGGTCAATACACGTTTTTAGGGGACACAGTAGAGGGGAAAAGCGGGTGTCTTCAGGAGACGCAGTGCTGGGGTGCAGTAGATGTCTCAGGAGGAGCAGTTAAAAGTTAAGGGAAACACAGACACATCCACAAAAGACATGACACACCGCAGGCGAGCAGGTGGGAGGACTGGAGCAGCCGTAAGACATGCCTATTACGTAAGACATGCCTATTACGTAAGACATGCCTATTACGATGAATTACCTGTTCCTTTCAAACAACACAAACAAGCAGCAGTTCATCAACATGCTCAGTGGTCACCTACAGAAGAACTATCAGACGTACCATGCTTTCAGAAAAAAAGTCAGAAAAATAAGATTTCAGAATAAAAGTCCGAAAATAAACATTCAGAATAAAAGTCTGATAAATAACATTTCAGAATAAAAGTCTGATAAATAACATTTCAGAATAAAAGTCAGAAAAATAAAATTTCTTTTATGCGATAGGACCCGATAGATGGTGAACTATGCCTGGGCAGGGCGAAGCCAGAGAAAACTCTGGTGGAGGTCCGTAGCGGTCCTGACGTGCAAATCGGTCGTCCGACCTGGGTATAGGGGCGAAAGACTAATCGAACCATCTAGTAGCTGGTTCCCTCCGAAGTTTCCCTCAGGATAGTGCTCTGTTGAGTGCTCTGTTGAGTGCTTTGAGTGCTCTGTTGCATTGAGTGCTCTGTTGCATGTAGCAACTGCAAAGGATTGGGGTATGCAAACTCATCTCAGGCTGCATGTGATGAAGATGATGACGATGAAAATGGTGAAGATGAACCAGACACGTACTGATAAAGTTTTACTTAAAAGTTAACATGTTTACGTTTTTGTTCAATAGTGCCAACATACTGATTAGTGCAAATCTACCAGTCCAAAATATTTTGAAAGTAACATAAAAGTGTTATTTTAATAATATTGTTTTCAATTGTTGTTAATCAATGCCTATATTAATGTTGATTACTGCCAATTTATGTTGCCTTGTATAAAAGTATATTAATTTAGTGATTCGATTAAAGTTTCAACATTTTAAAGCTTTATTATGTCATTTTTGGAAGCAAAAACGTGTTACCAGGTTATGGTAAAAAAAAATACTTTCCACCACTTGGATTTCTTAAGACTTTTTATGTCATAGGAGACATTTATGAGCAATAAACAGTTGAAAGATTTTTTGTTGCAATTTGTCTGAGGTTCCTCTTTTCTCACAAAATGCCTGTACTATAGGGTATGTAAGTACTGGTACAAGCTACTGGTTGCATGTCATTGCTTTTCTGGCATTTATGGAAAGTCTGATTTAGTGAGACTATGCCATTCAAGATCAACACTAAACCCACTACTAGTGACAGATATTACTGGGTAAATCAACAAAGAGCCTAATAATAATAAAATAAATAAATAAAGTATTTATCAACCTGTCAGTCAATTGTTGGAATTCTGTATTTTATGCTCTAGGCAAGGGGTCGGCCATAGACGGCGACCCTGGAGCAATTAGGGGTTCAGTGCCTTGCTCGACACGTGGCCAGCCGTGATTCGAACCGCTGCGAGCTGCCGACTTTTGCAATCATTAGATGCCGCTGTACTGGCTTCTTTGCTTAGCACACCAAAATGGTTTGTGTGCACAGCAGCCAGTGGGCCCAAAGGCAATACACGGTTGTAAAACAACAACCATACAAGATGTAACCAGATTGACTTTTTCAACACAAACAAATAGAGGCAAGGAATCTAGAGGTGAATTACTGTATATGTGTTTACTTTTACACAGTATTTCTCAGTATAAAATCAAATGTATTGTATTGATTATGGTGTGTGTGTGTGTGTGTGTGTGTGCGTGTGCGTGTGCGTGCGTGCGTGTGCGTGCATGTGTGTGTGTTCTGGCTAAACTACCTAAAGTGAGGACTTGGACCTGATAACACACCAATAGAGTGGGGACCAACATTCTCTCTAACTTCTCTCACTACATTTACCTTACCAATTGCTGTAAAACATTGTTTTAAGGTGCCTGGTATCAAAATCTACGTCCTCACTAGTCAGAAAAGGTTACCACATCTCATTTGGTGAGCACAACCAACATTGATTGCACTTAATATATACATAGAATCCAGGTCAATATTAATATTTATGTTGCATAAAAAAAATATAACTGATTCCAACGACTTCATTCTTTAATAATTTCTACTTGTGTATCCATTTTGTCCATTTAAGTTACTATTTTTTTGTCTTTTTTCTAAACAGACAAGAACAGCTGAAAGCAGTGGGAGCACTGTTAACCTTAAATGCGATGAGAGCAGCATTATCTCCAGTGATGAGAGCATTTCTTTCTCCAGTGATTTTAAGTCCTCAGAACATGTTCCAGTCCTGAGAAGAACAGAGAGTGTTTTTGTAAGTTTACTTCTTAATTATTTGCCATCCTAGCTTAGTCTTTTGTAAATTAATGAACAATTGAAAAATATGTTATTTCATTTGTGCTCTCCCCCTCTCTAAGCTGATTAAGGAAACACTGGCGGATCTTTCCGGTTCCAGAGAGGGAGGGCATTATGTTCTTATTCCTGAAACTGATGAAGATTCTGAACACTCTTGGCAACCCAAATCCACCCGTTCTCGAAAGAAAAGTTCTATCTTTCCAGACATTGAAGATGAGCCTGATACAGTCAGAGCAAAGAGACAACATATCAAGTCTTCCAGTGGGCACACTGCTTTTTCAAAACCAACTTCAGAAAGTAAAGGTGAGTCACCAGTGGCCCTTCAAATCTACACACGACCAAAGCGATCTCATACCTCCCTCAACAGGAATCCAAATGTAAAACCATCTGAAGAGAGTGAAACCCATACCGATGTTTCCTTAAGTTCACTTGACAACAGTGAAGACAAGTCCATCCCAAATGCTAATGAATGTTCTGACAGCAGTTCTTCAGACCAAACAAAAGGCTCTATAACCCCTCAGAAATCAGCCAAGTCTCAAACATTGAAGCACAGAAGACTGTGTCATACAGACAGGAAGGGTCTCTCTAACTTCCCGCATTCTCGAAAGCGGATTGCTGACTTTTCAGACAGTGAAGATGAGTCTGATGCAGTGAGAGCAAAGAAACCAGCTGTCATGGCTTCCAGTAGGCAAGAGACTCAGCAGGAAGACCATCTCACGGGCGATACCGTAAATGTACAGGCATCAGGCAAAAAAATCTATGGAAAAAGGAACTACAACAAAAGACAACATTGTTTGTTTTGTGAGAAGCCGTTCAGCAAAATGGCTAGACATTTGGAGCGGGCCCATCTGAATGAACGGGACGTTGCCAGGGCCCTCAGCTTCCCCAAAAATTCAAAAGAGAGGCGACTTCATCTGGAGGTCTTAAAGTGTCCATGTATTGTCAAGAGTGATTAAGAGCAGATTCTGGTCTACAGCTGATCTCTCACAGAGGCACATTGAAATGCAAAGTGATTGCAGTATCAGCTTTGATGAGTAGCTCAGGTTTTGAAAACTAGTTTTGGTGGGAATGAATTGAAATGGCCTAATCATTGTTACAAAACTGGACTATCGCCTTAAGAACACAATGTTGTGCCATCATTTTAGTTGTAGTTCTAATTAACATTTCCATCTCCATTAGGAAACATCCAGCCACAGTCCATGTCTTCAGACCAGATCAGAGATCAGGAGACTGTTAAAGGTAGGGGCAAATATTACCCACTCACTAAGAGGCAAACATAGAAGAGAAGATCTCTTGGTTCTGCCCTTTGGAACTGTTAGGAGTTCAGTCACTAGAAACAAGTAGCGCTAAAATGATCCATACCTACAGTGTAGCAGGAGTAAGATGGCTTGAAGCTGGTTTGATTCCTTAGACTCTTGATGATGGTGTTACACTTTGACTGCCCTTCTCCCACTATTCTGTGGCTTGATATTTCCCCCTAAGGACGGTGTCGGTAACATGAGCTAAAGACCATGGGAGTATGCCTTCCTGACCCTCAAGTAAGGTGTGAATAATTTGCCATTTAGCAGACGCGTTTATCCAAAGCGACTTACAATGACCAATTACAGGGACATTCCGCCTGGAGTAACTGAGGGCTAAGTGCCTTACTCAAGGGCACACTAGTGGTGGTGTTCCAGGCGGGATTTGAACTCACAACCTTCTGATCATCAGCCCACCTCACTATCCATTAGACCCCTGCCTCCTGAATGACCCTAGCTAGGGCGCTAGGCTAGACGGGCTCACCTGTGGGCTGCCACTGTGTTGGCCTCTGTAGACAGCTCGGTCACCATCCGCATCTTTGTGCTACAGGAACCTCTGCCTTCTCTCTTCAAACTGATCTGTGCCGATCATACATCCTTCCCTATCTAACTAAACAGTTCTCTTAAAGAATGAGTAAGGTTAGTTCCAACAGTTTATCCAGAACGTGGCCGGAGAGAAACGTTCCCACTTCTCAACAATGGCGTCTCAATTCTCATCTCCCCAGCTGAGTGGCCTTAAACCCATAAGCCACGCCCACATAGCCCCCATGCCATTCGTCAGTATTAACCTACACTTAATCCCACTAATATGCATACTAACTCAATCCAAACTGAACACATCCTAAACTAATATCCTAAAATATGTGATTAAGAGCAGTCTGGTCTATACTCTCTATTAAACTCTATGGGCCGGTTTCACAGACAAGGCTTAAGCCTAATCCTAGACTAAAAAACATCTTCAATGGAGATTTTACATTGCCTTGTCTCTGAAACCGGCCCCATAACTCTGATAGAGGCACATTGAAATGCAAAGAGATTGTAGTATCTGCTTGGAACAGTGGCTCAGGTGTTCAGTGATTCTGGTTTTGAAAACTTTGTGAATTAATTGAAATGGCTTAATTGTTACAAAACTGGACTTTCACCTTAAGAACACATTGTTGTGCTATAAAATGGTTGACTTTTTGCTGTGGTGCTAATTAACATTTCCATCTCGAATAGGAACCATCCAGCCGCCGTCCATGTCTTCAGACAACAGAGATCAGACGACTGTTAAAGGACTGTTAGAGGAGGGGTCCCCTCAGCAACAGCAATGTGAGCAGGAGTGTCCCCGTCTGGGGCTCGAGGACGCAGAGACCACATTTAAAGAGGAGGAGCAGCAGCTTCCAGAGTCTGATACCAAAGACATCATCATTCTCCGTGTAGAAAGTGACTATAATCAGGACCCACATCTGCACAAAACCCAACCAGTGGAGGATGAAGTAATGGATTTTATACCTAACAACAATACAGCTGAGCAGATCAAAACAGAGCCTAGTGGAGATGATGGAATATTAGAACCAACCATTGAGTCTAAGCCATTCCCTGCAGTAGGCCTACATCCAAACAGTTCTGCAGAACTGATTCAACGTCTAGATGGGGAGGAGAGTGAACTTGAAGGACTGCTGTCAGAGGTAAAGCCACTCAAACCAAAGACAACACAGTCAAAGAAAGGACAAAGCCTGCCTAGTTCTAATTTGAAAGGCCCAATGAGGCTTCACTCTGGGGAGAAACGATATATGTGCAAAGATTGTGGCAAGAGTTTTACACATAAGGGTCACCTGGCAGTGCACATCATGATTCATACTGGGGAAAAACCATATAGCTGCCCGTGTTGTTATAAATGCTTTACTTGTAGAGGTAATTTAAAAAAACATATGCAAATTCACACTGGTGAGAAACCGTATCATTGCGATAAGTGTGGGAAGAGCTTCAGACAGAAGGTTCACCTGGTGCTCCATAAGAGGAGGACTCATATCAGTGAATGAATGAATGAATGAATGAATGGACTTTATTGTCATTGCTACAGTACAGGTACCAAACAACGAAATTTTGGAGGGGTGGCGCTGTCATGCGAAATCGTGTGCACTGCCAAATCGTGTGCACGCGTCACGACCTAACGCGTCACGACCAGCTGGCACACGTCACGACCAGCTGGCGACTGTGACGCGTCAGTCTAGTGTTTTTGAAACCTCCGTTTAGCGAAAAGCTTTAATTTGGCTCTACAAGTGTCAAATGTCATTTTATGAAGTTTTAATATGTTTTCAGGCGAGAAAGTAACCATATATATTCACAAAATGTATCCGGTTTATCAAAATAACCCTTATATCTATCTGATCTGACGGTTTTTTTCACAACGTTATTACTTGTCACTTTAAGCCCAGGAGGGAGTTAGCGATTAGCGATGTTTAGCTTAGCTTAGTTTAACAGAAGTATCTTCACTTTTAACATGACTTCCCGTGGTCGTAGAGGGCTGGTCGACGGCTTAAAATGACCGTGTATACCTGTAGACCTTATCCAGCTATAGTCTTGTGTTTCTACCCCGGGCATAGCCGGTGTTATTCACGGACAAACACTCCTGTTAGAGTGGTCTGATCAGCAGATCATTTTCTCATAAAGTTGCAAACGCAACTCAGCAATTCAACTTAATTAAAAAAATGCGCGTTTCGTTCAAGATCCATTAGAGTAGGACATGTACAGTTATGATAACTACAGTCATATGTAACTTTTGGACTAGTATAGTAGTTGATATTGTAATAAAACGTGCCAATGTCAGACGATGAACAAACACACCACGAGTCCACACTGATTCAGAAAACAGAATAAACTTTATATATAAATACACAACACTTCAGGGGGCTAACGTTTGCAAAAGAACTGTACAGGTTACAATCAGGTATATAATAATAGTTAGGGAGTAACATATCATTCACAAATTCAACAATAATAGAACAGATAAATACACAGATAGCCCTGCTACGTCCTCCGTGAGGGCCCGTTCCCCTGTACATAAGTCCCTGTCCAGCCCTGCTACATCCTCCGTGAGGACCACCTCTACCACATCCTGGTGGTGTGTCTGAGGTGGTGGTGGTAGTGGTGTGTCTGAGGTGGTGGTGGTGGTGTGTCTGAGGTGGTGGTGGTGTGTCTGAGGTGGTGGTGGTGTGTCTGAGGTGGTGGTGGAGGGTTGGGGTAACATCTGGGAGGTTAGGGGATAACATCTGGAGGGTTGGGGGTAACATCTGGAGGGTTGGTGGGTAACATCTGGGGGGTTAGGTAACATCACACCAATCAGCTCTCCTGTTGAGGTAAGCAATAACCATCTTGTTAGTGTAAACACACAAACAAGCACAGATATGTACAGTCAAAATAACATTTTGTGAGTAAACACATTTCTAAATCATCCCTATTCAATGTGACTTACCAGTGTACTGGGTGGATGGGGATGAAAGGTAACTGTCCAGATGTAATTTTGTCCAAAACATCTTGGTGCTGTGTGAATGAATGAGCATACATTTAATGTATTAGTAATGAAACAATCAATATGAACATTTAAAAATAACAATGATGTAATTGTGGCTCATACTTGCAGTAGCCTGAGGTAGAGGTGGTCCTCACGGAGGAGGTAGAGGTGGTCCTCACGGAGGATGTGGTAGAGGTGGTCCTCTCTGAGGATGTGGTAGAGGTGGTCCTCACGGAGGATGTGGTAGAGGTGGTCCTCACGGAGGATGTAGCAGGGCTGGACAGGGACTTATGTACAGGGGAACGGGCCCTCACGGAGGACGTAGCAGGGCTATCTGTGTACAATCTGGAAAATACTTAAAAAACAACTTTACAAGCAGTACAAACAAATTCATTAGGAAACATAATATTAATTGACACACAAGACGAATGGAACAACTTGAAACACCTCCTGCAGGATACCTGAAGCTCTGGTCGGATGGTCCTCCTGCAGATGCAGTGCACACTAACGTCCATAGTGTACACTGACTGGGCCGTGCGTGGACACCGTATGGAGCTGCGGAATGGTTTCAGGTGCTCATACTGAAAGCAGGAAAAGAGGTGCGCACGCATATCAGACTGATCAAATTCCTTGCTTGCTGGGTCCTCACCTCTGCAGCATGTGAGACTGTTCGCAATAGCAAACAGCCCACAGTCTGAGCTGCCTCTCTGCTGCTGGACATCAGGCCACTGCAGAAGGACCTTGGGACCTGAAAAAGAGAGGAGACCTGTTATTTGAGAAATGAACTCCTCGGTCGACCCGTGACCAGCGGAGTCATAAATGTTAACAGTACCTACCTCGCAGTTGATGTTACTTACCGTAACCCAGTGATTTGAACAAACATTTAAAATCTGAACAAACCCCTGGGTTGATGCAGGCACGGAGGAGAGGAGGGAGAGGGACGTTGTGGCGTAGAGGCCTCCTACATGGGGATGTTGAGCCTGTAAAAGAGCCTGAGCATTGTCAATGGAGAGATCATTCAGCCAACAATTGGGAGTCAGAACGAAAGGCCTAAGCACCTCCAACCCGCTACGTAAAGCTGGACAGGCCCGCCCCAGCTGAACATCTGTGATGGTGACATCTAGCAGCTGAGATGGTGCCTAAAAAACATAATGATGTTGGGTTAAAGGGACTGTCATGTTACAGTACTCAGCCATTGGAATTTTGATTATTTAAAATGAATGAAGCTAGGATTTTTAAGTGTACCTGAAGTGAGTCCCACTCCGGCTCAGAGTTTAGCGGTTCAGGGTCATCAGAACACACTGGCTCCGGTGGATGGGACACAGCTTTCTGAGTGGGCGGGCAGGCTCGGAATCCTTAAGTCAATCAACAAAACAATTTTAGAATGACATCTTGTGGTAAAAAAAATACAGTTTCACATTACATTAACTTTAAAATGTGAACTGTATGTTACACTTACTCGTCCGCAGAGGCTTCACTGAGGCATAGGGGGTTTTGGTTCCCAGTTGTTGGCCATCCAAGGTCTCCAACTGCACCAAATTGTTGTCCCCAACCTCAGTCACCCTGAAGAAAATATGTATTAATAATGGCAAAATTGGACATCACACATCACCCTCTCATTCTGAATATTCTTAAAAGTCTAACATTTACCGGTACGTAGTTGGCCAGTCTGGGTCCATTGTGCCACCAGGTCTCACACGTTTCCTCTCATTCTTCTTCAGGACCTCCATGCCCGGGAGGATCTCAAACCGCTTGGTTCCCTTCTTGATCCTCTTCCGGTAGCTTTCCCGCTGTTTCTCCTGGGCCTTCTCCACGTTGAGTCGCACCTTGATCGTTGAAGAAAAAGCGAAGCAGCAGAGATTGTAATTCTCTGTTGTGCAGTATAGCTCTGTATATTGCTGAGGCATTGTTATTGCTTTAGCAGTTACTTAGCATCACTCAGGTGGTTGTTCAGTATATAGTTGTGTAATATCTTTCACCTCGTCAAAGACCTCCTCATCCTTCTCAGCCCTGGCGTGGAGATAGTCTGCAGCGGTGTCTTCATTAATCTCGTCCATCTCCACAAAAGGACGGTCGCCTGTGATCTGAAATGAGAGGCAAATAGAGATACGCAATACATACATTTGCATAGAGTTAGTGTTTTATTTTTTGTTTATATTGAGAATCAATTTGCAAAACAAATTATATATTATAAGAACAATAATATCAAGAGTTGACATACCTCAGAGGACAGCCGTGGCTCCCGACCGTACATCAGGCGGTAGGGCGAGTACTTGGTGGAGGCCTGGACGCTGGTGTTATGTGCGAAAAGGATTAACTTAAGGTTGTCCTCCCACCGTTCCTGGTGCCCTTCCAGAGATTTCCCGATAGCGCTCTTGAGTGTTTGATTGGTCCGCTCGTCCAGTCCGTTGGTCTGGGGATGGTAGGCAGAGGTAATCCGGTGCTTCATCCCCCACTTCTCAAACAAAATCTGGTTGACCTAAAAGTAGTAAGACAGAAGTCATTAGTTTTGTCCATACAAGTATGTCCATAACTGTTACAAGATCATATGTTTTAGCAAGTACATGACCTTGTTGCAGAACTCTTTGCCCTGGTCAGTCAGGATGACCTCCGGCGCACCATGGGTGTGGAAGATGTCTATCAGGGCCTGGGATGTTGCCACTGCCGTCTTGTCCTAGCAGTGTATACACACAGGATATGGTACTATTATATTAATACTTATAATGTTAATTTTAAGATGAAAATTGGGATACATGGTGATGAACTGTTCAAGTACAATACATTCAAGTATTTTAAAAAGCATGGTCATGATCATTATATTTGAGAAAACAACACTAAACACAGATATAACACACCTGGATAGGAATGGCCTCCACCCACTTGGTGAAGAAATCTGTCGCTGTGAGGCAGTAGCGATTGCTATTCTTGGATGAGGCCTTGAACGGTCCGATGAGGTCCACACCTAGCAAGAAAAATGTGTTGGCATACTCTAACATTGGACAAGCGGAAGTAAAACATTCACACTAAAAGAGCATACTGAAAGAAAGCATGGTGGGAAACAAGTCAAACCCCAAAAAATTAATTGGGATATAAAAGTGTAGAACTCACCAATCATGTACCACGGTGAAACAGGCTTGATGCTCTTCAGCTCAGGGGCTTCAGTCTTCACCTTCTCAAACCTCTGGCAAGCCACGCAGGTACGGACCTTGAAACAATCAGTAAAGTGCAAGTTGAAATGAAATGTGAATGAATGAATATTATCTGTGTGTAAAATACAATCTTGCTACTGTTTGTAAAACATAAAAACTAACTAAAGAAATAATAGATTTGCTTGCCCAGTCTTTCACATCCTTCACAATGCCAAACCAGAAGAAGCGCAGATTAATCTTGCTAATCATGCGCTTCACTCCGAAGTGACCGGCATGGACCTCGGTCAGCACTTTCTCCTTTTCCTCGTCTGACATGATGACCCTCCTTTGTGGCTGTCCCTTCTTGGGCCGATAATACATGAGACCATCTACAACATCAAAAGGATTAGAGAAAAGAGACCAGGACTTGTTAAATAATGTTTTTTGTTGTTGTTGTTTTTTTACAGTAGTACACTACTTTATTGCTTTATGGGTTAATTTAACAAATCTTACCCTGAAGCATGTAATTCTCAGCTGCTCTCCGGAGAGCACGCTTCTTCTCTGCAGACATATCCTCCTGGGCTTTGGACAGATATAAGAAAATTCCACTGTGGCTAGTATAGGATGCCATATCTATTATCTGATATGTATACTAATTGTGTATATATATATATTAATAGTAGTTCTAGTAGTTCTCTGTAGTAGCAGGTGTGTCGTGTAGCAGGTGTTTCGTCGTGCGGCAGCAGAGCAAAATGGTGGAGTAAAGTGCGGAGGATTAAACACAGCGCACTAGAATGACGTCACAGTCACCACCTGGTCCTGACACGTTCTAAACGATTATTGATTGATTGACACACCACCACCACAACCTTTAGACTTGCCTAAGAGAGAAACAAATATAAAGTTATAAAAATGCAGGGCTTCATTCTTGTTGACAATGTTTACTTTGATTTTTTTTTCTTTTCTTGGATACAATGTTTACTGTAGTAAAAAAGAGTGTGTGTGTCTAGGAGTGTGTGTCTAGGACAGTGTGTGTCTAGGACAGTGTGTGTCTAGGAGTGTGTGTGACTAGGAGTGTGTGTGACTAGGACAGTGTGTGTCTAGGAGTAGAGAGTGAAACGTGGGCTTAAACACGACTAGACTAGTGTGATCATGTAGTCATATTACTGTGTTAGTAAAAATGATGCGTCTACTACTCTACACAGTGGTTAGTGAAACTGGACCAGTCCGTGTGTGTCGCGAGTATTGAACTTGAGGCTGCGTTCGTAAATTCGCTCTGAGAGCCCCGGAGCGCACACTGGGTTCAACGTCATAAAGGGACCAAGTCATTTGATTGGACAAGAGGCATTCCGTGAGTGCTGATCAGATTTCCAGAGCGTATTTACGAACGCGCCCTGGCTGTCACCCGAACACCGCGAGCTAGCGTAGTGTAGTGTAGTATAGGATGCGTAGTGTAGTGTAGTGTAGGATGGAGAGAGAGAGAGGAGAAGCCTCTCTATGTGTTACCTATGTCCAGTGTACTAGAACCACTCTAACAGGAGTGTTTGTCCGTGAATAACACCGGCTATGCCCGGGGTAGAAACACAAGACTATAGCTGGATAAGGTCTACAGGTCTACACGGTCATTTTAAGCCGTCGACCAGCCCTCTACGACCACGGGAAGTCATGTTAAAAGTGAAGATACTTCTGTTAAACTAAGCTAAGCTAAACATCGCTAATCGCTAACTCCCTCCTGGGCTTAAAGTGACAAGTAATAACGTTGTGAAAAAAACCGTCAGATCAGATAGATATAAGGGTTATTTTGATAAACCGGATACATTTTGTGAATATATATGGTTACTTTCTCGCCTGAAAACATATTAAAACTTCATAAAATGACATATTAACACTTGTAGAGCCAAATTAAAGCTTTTCGCTAAACGGAGGTTTCAAAAACACTAGACTGACGCGTCACAGTCGCCAGCTGGTCGTGACGCGTGCCAGCTGGTCGTGACGCGTTAGGTCGTGACGCGTGCACACGATTTCGCATGACAGCTCCCCTAGGAAGTGCAAGGATTGTGTAGAATGCTTCCACTTGAGGGAAACCTCCAGTGCTCCAATGACACAGGCGTCATGCTGCCACAAACGTCATGCTGCCACAAACAGTATCCGGTTGTTAAGTCTGACGTCAAACGTGACGTTTAGCAATTTCCGGGTCCAAACCAGAAATTCTCCGCACCAGAGTACCAGTGTACTACAGCGGTAGAATGACAGTTTAATCGTTTTTTAGACTCGGATCTATTGATACAACAAGGGACACAGCACTTTCCCGTTTCCCCCATATTGTCAGGGTATTTGAGCCTCGGAAAAGCGCTATATCAATATAATTAATTATTATTATTATTGCGGCATTTCGAAGACAGCGCCTCAGCCAACTTTGGACCCGGAAACACGTCACGAATTAACAACCGGATTGTTTCATCCCACTCATAGGTCACAGAAGTCTCAAACCTGTCCTCTCAACACCCAATGTTACAGGAAGAACAGACAGGACTACAATTCCCAGCCCTTAGACAGGTCAACTACTTCAGAGCGAGCTGTATGTGGTGTTTGATAGGTTAGGGGAAACATCACTCTAGTCTAGTCCAATACCCCAGAGAAGTTTGTTATCAGAAAAAATAAACATATTTGTGAGACACATTTCATTTGTTTATTTTGGATTGAGACCACTCTGGTGTTGAAACATACAATTTGTTTGGTTTGAGTGCTCATGATCAACAGCAGGACATTTCACAGAATGACAAGATAATGATGTCTGTATGAATGCTTCATTTATGGATATGCTTTATTGAAGGAAGCCACTGCTTGGTAAACAACAAGAGGTATACTAAGGAACAGCATAGAAGTACACTGTACTTACATTACATTTAGACATTGTTTCGCCGGCGTCTAATGATCGCAAGGTCGGTAGATTGGCGGGTCGAGCCCTGGCTGGCTACATGTCGAGGTGTCCTTGGGCAAGACACTGAACCCCAAATTGCTCCCAATGAGTGGGCCGGTGCCTTGCGTGGTAGCTTGCCGCTATTGGTGTGTGAATGAGAGGCCATTGTAAAGCACTTTGGAATAAGGCACTATATAGGCTAAGTCAGTCCATTTACCATTTTATATAAAGTGCCTTGAAAAAGTATTCCAAACATCTATAGGTGTCACGATCCAACTGTTCCTAGTTGTCATGGTAAGCTCAGGGGGTGTTGATTGGCTACCCAGGGTACATGGGGGAGTGGCTTGCCTGTTGGCGGGACTCTCGAAAGGTATATGACAGGTGCTCATTAGCTACCTGGGGAGTCGAGAGAGTTGAGAGTGGAGTTATCCGAGAAGAGAAATACTGATTGAGACGCCTTACCTAGAAGAGAACCCCTTGGACAATTATTATCAAGACTATTACCGTGTGAAATAGTGGATTACCCCCGAGGTCGTGTTGTGTCGTGTCCGGTTTTGTTGTTGTATGTTATATGTCAATACTGAATGGGAAGGAACACCCCACTGAACGAACGTGCGGGCTGTTCAGTATCCCCGCGGACCACGCCACGATACATCGGAGCCAGGTAAGCCATTTCCCCTTACCATCTACCTGGGTGCTGTCAGCTAACCCTGAGCTAATCTACCTGTGTCCGGCCTCGGCCCTGTGTGGGAACGAGCCCATTGACTATCAATGTACGCACATGGCTGGTGGGTCGTGACATAGGCTAATCCCATATCTGACCCTTTGAAAGTATGATAAAGATTGAAGATTAATGCAAAAATAATTCCATATTAAATGCATTTCAATTGCAGATTGTGAGGTAGCAAAATGTGAAAACTGTGCCAGGAGTAGTAGTACAGGCATTATACAATATGACCTCAGACAAATTGCAACAGAAACTCTTTCAACTGTCCTAGTCTCATGGATATGTCCTTCATAACATATCAAAAGTCTTAAGAAATCCAAGTGGTGGAAAGTATTGAAAAATACTGAAACTGGTGATGCCACAATTTTTTATGTTAAATAATGTTTTTATGCATGTCTTCTTGTCTGATGTCCACACAAAGTGTTCAATACTGTCCACAATCACCCAGAAACTGTTTTACATGAGACATGGAGTTGGATGCAGTACTATATGTGTGTAAAAGGAAATTCTTAACCCATAGATGCATACAGGTAAGTGGGTCAAGATGAAACAGTGGGTTCGTTTTCTTGCAATATATTTGTAATGAAAGGTGTTTATCATTTCATATTCCAGGTATTCCTAAAAATATATCAGACCATCTAACCCTAACCCATTAAAAAAAAAGATTTACCTTTTACACTTTTTATGTATGTTTTGTATTACTAGCCCAAGCTTCCATAAGAGGGTCAAAGATACCTGCATGCATCTGATCTGGATGAAGTTGCTGTCCTCTATGCACAGTTGATGGAGGGATCTATTATTTATTAATTAATTATTAGGGATCAGTGTCTGCAGAGAAGGCTTGCAATGCTGATGTGATACTCAGAATAAAAGAACAACTCAAAAGCAAAAGTGAATACTTAAAATCCTGTAGCAGGACAGCTGCCCTCTGGTTGCAGTACATGGGTATGGTGGACATACTTCGCAAGTTTCTGAGAGCTGAACGTACTGGCAATTGGGCACTGCACCTTGAGGCAATATCAGAAATGCTTCCTTTCATGGCAGCATCTGGCCACAATCTCTACACGAAATCGGCTCGGATCTATGTGCAGCGGATGTGCAAGCTCCATTTACATTTAACTTATTTTTTTATTTTATTTTTTTACATTTTTTGGCATTTAGCAGACACCTTATTCCAAAGCGACTTACAATCAATACATTTGACTAAGCAAGTGAATCATCAATCCACCAGTCGTAGCAGGAAGAATAATCCAGCTCAGGCCCGGGGCCATTGATAGAAGGAAAAACCTTCTTCTAAACCTAGGTTGTTTTTTTATTTTATTTTATGTTATTATATATAGACACTGGAGAAACAGAGAAACAGTACAAGGGGTCAATACACGTTTTTAGGGGACACAGTAGAGGGGAAAAGCGGGTGTCTTCAGGAGACGCAGTGCTGGGGTGCAGTAGATGTCTCAGGAGGAGCAGTTAAAAGTAGTGTTGTTCCGATACCGATACTAGTATCGGCATGGCCACCGATATGCACAAAAATGCTGGTATCGGCGAGTACTTTACAAAAACGTATTTTTTATTTTATTTTATTTTTTTACTTAAGTTTTACAAAAACTTTACGAGTTTTACAAAGGTTTTGAGCAGTGCCAGACTAAGTGTTAGCAATAATTTTACATCGAGGTGAGTATGCGGCTCAAAAAACATGTTTTTTTGTTTTGTTTTTTCAAACGCCGTGGTATCGGATCGGTACTCGGTATCGGCAAGTACTGCACGGTCAGGTATCGGTATCGGTATCGGGATCAAAAAACGGTATCGGAACAACACTAGTTAAAAGTTAAGGGAAACACAGACACATCCACAAAAGACATGACACACCGCAGGCGAGCAGGTGGGAGGACTGGAGCAGCCGTAACCATGGATGAAGACATGCCTATTACGATGAATTACCTGTTCCTTTCAAA
Source organism: Nansenia antarctica (assembly GCF_963989245.1). Taxonomy (NCBI): domain Eukaryota; kingdom Metazoa; phylum Chordata; class Actinopteri; order Argentiniformes; family Microstomatidae; genus Nansenia; species Nansenia antarctica. The sequence goes on along the minus strand of NC_137688.1, from coordinate 45,017,636 downwards.
CAACACAAACAAGCAGCAGTTCATCAACATGCTCAGTGGTCACCTACAGAAGAACTATCAGACGTACCATGCTTTCAGAAAAAAAGTCAGAAAAATAAGATTTCAGAATAAAAGTCCGAAAATAAAAATTCTGAATAAAAGTCTGATAAATAACATTTCAGAATAAAAGTCTGATAAATAACATTTCAGAATAAAAGTCTGATAAATAACATTTCAGAATAAAAGTCAGAAAAATAAAATTTCTTTTATGCGATAGGACCCGATAGATGGTGAACTATGCCTGGGCAGGGCGAAGCCAGAGGAAACTCTGGTGGAGGTCCGTAGCGGTCCTGACGTGCAAATCGGTCGTCCGACCTGGGTATAGGGGCGAAAGACTAATCGAACCATCTAGTAGCTGGTTCCCTCCGAAGTTTCCCTTAGGATAGTGCTCTGTTGAGTGCTCTGTTGAGTGCTTTGAGTGCTCTGTTGCATTGAGTGCTCTGTTGCATGTAGCAACTGCAAAGGATTGGGGTATGCAAACTCATCTCAGGCTGCATGTGACGAAGATGATGACGATGAAAATGGTGAAGATGAACCAGACACGTACTGATAAAGTTTTACTTAAAAGTTAACATGTTTACGTTTTTGTTCAATAGTGCCAACATGCTGATTAGTGCAAATCTACCAGTCCAAAATATTTTGAAAGTAACATAAAAGTGTTATTTTAATAATATTGTTTTCAATTGTTGTTAATCAATGCCTATATTAATGTTGATTACTGCCAATTTATGTTGCCTTGTATAAAAGTATATTAATTTAGTGATTCGATTAAAGTTTCAACATTTTAAAGCTTTATTATGTCATTTTTGGAAGCAAAAACGTGTTACCAGGTTATGGTAAAAAAATATACTTTCCACCACTTGGATTTCTTAAGACTTTTTATGTCATATAGGAGACATTTATGAGCAATAAACAGTTGAAAGATTTTTTGTTGCAATTTGTCTGAGGTTCCCCCCTCTTTTCTCACAAAATGCCTGTACTATAGGGTATGTAAGTACTGGTACAAGCTACTGGTTGCATGTCATTGCTTTTCTGGCATTTATGGAAAGTCTGATTTAGTGAGACTATGCCATTCAAGATCAACACTAAACCCACTACTAGTGACAGATATTACTGGGTAAATCAACAAAGAGCCTAATAATAATAAAATAAATAAATAAAGTATTTATCAACCTGTCAGTCAATTGTTGGAATTCTGTATTTTATGCTCTAGGCAAGGGGTCGGCCATAGACGGCGACCCTGGAGCAATTAGGGGTTCAGTGCCTTGCTCGACACGTGGCCAGCCGTGATTCGAACCGCTGCGAGCTGCCGACTTTTGCAATCATTAGATGCCGCTGTACTGGCTTCTTTGCTTAGCACACCAAAATGGTTTGTGTGCACAGCAGCCAGTGGGCCCAAAGGCAATACACGGTTGTAAAACAACAACCATACAAGATGTAACCAGATTGACTTTTTCAACACAAACAAATAGAGGCAAGGAATCTAGAGGTGAATTACTGTATATGTGTTTACTTTTACACAGTATTTCTCAGTATAAAATCAAATGTATTGTATTGATTATGGTGTGTGTGTGTGTGTGTGCGTGTGCGTGTGCGTGCGTGCGTGCGCGTGCGTGCATGTGTGTGTGTTCTGGCTAAACTACCTAAAGTGAGGACTTGGACCTGATAACACACCAATAGAGTGGGGACCAACATTCTCTCTAACTTCTCTCACTACATTTACCTTACCAATTGCTGTAAAACATTGTTTTAAGGTGCCTGGTATCAAAATCTACGTCCTCACTAGTCAGAAAAGGTTACCACATCTCATTTGGTGAGCACAACCAACATTGATTGCACTTAATATATCCATAGAATCCAGGTCAATATTAATATTTATGTTGCATAAAAAAAATATAACTGATTCCAACGACTTCATTCTTTAATCATTTCTACTTGTGTATCCATTTTGTCCATTTAAGTTACTATTTTTTTGTCTTTTTTCTAAACAGACAAGAACAGCTGAAAGCAGTGGGAGCACTGTTAACCTTAAATGCGATGAGAGCAGCATTATCTCCAGTGATGAGAGCATTTCTTTCTCCAGTGATTTTAAGTCCTCAGAACATGTTCCAGTCCTGAGAAGAACAGAGAGTGTTTTTGTAAGTTTACTTCTTAATTATTTGCCATCCTAGCTTAGTCTTTTGTAAATTAATGAACAATTGAAAAATATGTTATTTCATTTGTGCTCTCCCCCTCTCTAAGCTGATTAAGGAAACACTGGCGGATCTTTCCGGTTCCAGAGAGGGAGGGCATTATGTTCTTATTCCTGAAACTGATGAAGATTCTGAACACTCTTGGCAACCCAAATCCACCCGTTCTCGAAAGAAAAGTTCTATCTTTCCAGACATTGAAGATGAGCCTGATACAGTCAGAGCAAAGAGACATCAAGTCTTCCAGTGGGCACACTGCTTTTTCAAAACCAACTTCAGAAAGTAAAGGTGAGTCACCAGTGGCCCTTCAAATCTACACACGACCAAAGCGATCTCATACCTCCCTCAACAGGAATCCAAATGTAAAACCATCTGAAGAGAGTGAAACCCATACCGATGTTTCCTTAAGTTCACTTGACAACAGTGAAGACAAGTCCATCCCAAATGCTAATGAATGTTCTGACAGCAGTTCTTCAGACCAAACAAAAGGCTCTATAACCCCTCAGAAATCAGCCAAGTCTCAAACATTGAAGCACAGAAGACTGTGTCATACAGACAGGAAGGGTCTCTCTAACTTCCCGCATTCTCGAAAGCGGATTGCTGACTTTTCAGACAGTGAAGATGAGTCTGATGCAGTGAGAGCAAAGAAACCAGCTGTCATGGCTTCCAGTAGGCAAGAGACTCAGCAGGAAGACCATCTCACGGGCGATACCGTAAATGTACAGGCATCAGGCAAAAAAATCTATGGAGAAAGGAACTGCAACAAAAGACAACATTGTTTGTTTTGTGAGAAGCCGTTCAGCAAAATGGCTAGACATTTGGAGCGGGCCCATCTGAATGAACGGGACGTTGCCAGGGCCCTCAGCTTCCCCAAAAATTCAAAAGAGAGGCGACTTCATCTGGAGGTCTTAAAGTGTCCATGTATTGTCAAGAGTGATTAAGAGCAGATTCTGGTCTACAGCTGATCTCTCACAGAGGCACATTGAAATGCAAAGTGATTGCAGTATCAGCTTTGATGAGTAGCTCAGGTTTTGAAAACTAGTTTTGGTGGGAATGAATTGAAATGGCCTAATCATTGTTACAAAACTGGACTATCGCCTTAAGAACACAATGTTGTGCCATCATTTTAGTTGTAGTTCTAATTAACATTTCCATCTCCATTAGGAAACATCCAGCCACAGTCCATGTCTTCAGACCAGATCAGAGATCAGGAGACTGTTAAAGGTAGGGGCAAATATTACCCACTCACTAAGAGGCAAACATAGAAGAGAAGATCTCTTGGTTCTGCCCTTTGGAACTGTTAGGAGTTCAGTCACTAGAAACAAGTAGCGCTAAAATGATCCATACCTACAGTGTAGCAGGAGTAAGATGGCTTGAAGCTGGTTTGATTCCTTAGACTCTTGATGATGGTGTTACACTTTGACTGCCCTTCTCCCACTATTCTGTGGCTTGATATTTCCCCCTAAGGACGGTGTCGGTTACATGAGCTAAAGACCATGGGAGTATGCCTTCCTGACCCTCAAGTAAGGTGTGAATAATTTGCCATTTAGCAGACGCGTTTATCCAAAGCGACTTACAATGACCAATTACAGGGACATTCCGCCTGGAGTAACTGAGGGCTAAGTGCCTTACTCAAGGGCACACTAGTGGTGGTGTTCCAGGCGGGATTTGAACTCACAACCTTCTGATCATCAGCCCACCTCACTATCCATTAGACCCCTGCCTCCTGAATGACCCTAGCTAGGGCGCTAGGCTAGACGGGCTCACCTGTGGGCTGCCACTGTGTTGGCCTCTGTAGACAGCTCGGTCACCATCCGCATCTTTGTGCTACAGGAACCTCTGCCTTCTCTCTTCAAACTGATCTGTGCCGATCATACATCCTTCCCTATCTAACTAAACAGTTCTCTTAAAGAATGAGTAAGGTTAGTTCCAACAGTTTATCCAGAACGTGGCCGGAGAGAAACGTTCCCACTTCTCAACAATGGCGTCTCAATTCTCATCTCCCCAGCTGAGTGGCCTTAAACCCATAAGCCACGCCCACATAGCCCCCATGCCATTCGTCAGTATTAACTAGGGATGTCCCGATCCCACTTTTTCACTACCGATACCGATACCTGGGCTTCGGGTATCTGCGATACCCATACCGATCCGATATTTGTATACATTTTTTGACCCCTGAATAATAACAAATACCTCCCCAGTATATAGTCCACACCAACAACAGTTAAATTAAAGACTGCCAGCCTTTATTAAAGCAACAAATGCGACGTGTTGTGGATTGGAACTACGGATCATAAGCTTTCAAATGATGTGTCATACATTGAAATCCGAAAAAATATGAAGTTAGAGTCATTTGAATGTTGTTAGACGTCAGGCACATATAGGGTTAACCTCTTTGTAATGAAACCGGAAGCACACAGCGCTACGAACTATGCGCATTTTAAGCGCATATAGGACTCGCGTGAAGCATTTCTGCGACACGCGTTTCTGTTCACTGTTTTCATTCCCTCATCGCTTATACACATAAGTTTGACTGCGCATGACAGTAGTTCAGCAGTCTCTTAGTAGCACTGGTGCGATTGAATGTATTTCCAAGTCGCACAGAAATATATTCACTCGCAAATGCGACCAAAACAGTCGCACTGTCGAGCCCTGGTCATGAACGTGACCACTGGCTACTACTGTTGTCGTCACTTGACTCAAGTGACTCAAGTGACTTGAGTGACACGCCAGATCGCACACGCGGATCGGAGCCTTTTTTTTTTCTGGTGCGATCCGCGATCCAGCATTCAGGACCAATATCGCGGCGATATCCGATATCAGTATCGGATCGGGACATCCCTAGTATTAACCTACACTTAATCCCACTAATATACATACTAACTCAATCCAAACTGAACACATCCTAAACTAATATCCTAAAATATGTGATTAAGAGCAGTCTGGTCTATACTCTCTATTAAACTCTATGGGCCCTATTATGCACTTCATCAATAAGACGAGGCGGTAGATCTAAACTTAAGACGTGGAGGCGTGGTCAAGGCCACTTTGCTATTATGCGTGCTGTAGTGGGCGCCTAAAACCCGGCGCTAAGCAAAGAAATTAGTCATGGGTGTGTTTTGGGCGTCTTCTCAATCAACCCAATCAGCGTGCCAGGTGCCATTCCCTTTAAGAACCGGCTGCGTTGAGTCATTAGCGCTATGCTATTATGGAAGACCTGAGAAGGAGGTCAGCGCGCTTCTCTGCCTCTCCCTTCTGAAATAAAGCATTTATACTGTGACCGTAATTGACGTCTTGCCGTGGAGCCACGTGCGTGTTCATGTGTGCCCACATGCATGCGCAAACCGCGGAGGCGCGCTCGTGTTTCAAAACGTGCATGAAGTCTAAACTTAAGAACGTTTCAAACCACTTCTTAGCGCTAGGAGCAAAGTCAGATCGCATAATATCAGGGGCGCCTAGTGCACTTCATTAACATATGAACACTCCCACAATGAGCAATATATGCACGGGAGTTTTACGTCTTATGTGTGGGCGCCTATCGACACCTGCATAATAGCAGTAGCGCGTATGAAGCGCATAATAAGGGTGGGGGTAGGTCTTAACCTGGCGGTGCGTCTTAATTATGACTTAATACGGCAAGTTAAGAAGTGCATAATAGGGCCCTATAACTCTGATAGAGGCACATTGAAATGCAAAGAGATTGTAGTATCTGCTTGGAACAGTGGCTCAGGTGTTCAGTGATTCTGGTTTTGAAAACTTTGTGAATTAATTGAAATGGCTTAATTGTTACAAAACTGGACTTTCACCTTAAGAACACATTGTTGTGCTATAAAATGGTTGACTTTTTGCTGTGGTGCTAATTAACATTTCCATCTCGCATAGGAACCATCCAGCCGCCGTCCATGTCTTCAGACAACAGAGATCAGACGACTGTTAAAGGTAGGGGAGAATATCTAGCAAAACTATAGCACCCTGCAAATGTATTGGGACAGTGAAGTATCTTCTTTTTATTATTATCTCTGTACTCTAGACTGCTCTAGTAAGGAGAAATAAGCACTAACATTATCCACACCATACACTGCAAACCAATCATTAGACTTGGGGTAGTCTGACTCACTTTACTGAGACCCAGTAAAAAAAGTGTTTTATTATTTATTTTTGATTGAATTAAACATTAATCAAGTGTTGGGGTGGTAAAAAAAAGTTGTATTAAAATGTTACAACATGTGCACGGTAGTGTACAACCGGACTTAATTGATGTTGAGCATGAAACATTTCCTTATAGACCCCTAGACTAGACACTAGACCCTATATCCTTAGACTACATCCTAGACACTACACCCTAGAGTAGAAACTAACCCTAGCCACTAGACCCCTAGACTAGACCCCAGACACTAGACCCCTAGACTAGAAACTAACCCTAGACACTAGACCGTACTTCAGCTGGCCCTGTGTCTTGGTAAACTTCATCTGGCTCCTTGTCTGAGTTCAAACCCTCTCCTGGACTCAATACCATCCTCAAAATCCAGACTCTGGTCCAGATCTGGAACGAACCACAACTGTCTAGACACTGAGCAAATGATACTTTTCCTAGTATTATTTCGGAGACATCGCCGCAACGCAACCAGTAAAAATTATCCGCTTTCTCCGTTGCATGCAGCAGTTCTAATGGGGAAATGGTGATTTGTATTTTAACTGTTTTCTTAAAAGATGGACCTTTGGATTATTGGGGAAGAAATAGTGGAATATTAGGAATTGTCTTTGAGTACCCCAGAGAAATGTATAGTATGAGAGGAATTAGCAAAAACATAATGTGCCCCAAAGTGTACAAAAATGAACTGTTTCAGGAGGATAACATAATTATCATTTGTTTATCCTGTTTTGCAGTGGTGATCTTAGAAGAATCAACAATGCTCTTATTATCCATAGCCAGATTATTGTACAAAAACCCCTGATCTGATCCATTTATTCTTTCTTTCTTAGGTCCAAAACGACGAAAATGGCAGGAGGATGAAATCAAGGCGGTAGAGAAACATTTAGACACATTTATTGGGTCATGCAGAGTCCCACGAAAGTTGGCCTGTCTCAACTGCATCAAGGCTGAACCAGAAGTTCTCAGAGACAGGGACTGGTTAGCTGTTAAATTCTACTTCAAAACCGCATCAGAGCTCACAAGAGAAGGCGGCTGTAGTTGAGTGTGTGTGTGTGTGTGGGGTGAGAAGGGGATTGTTTCATTTATTTGTTGATTGTTATTACTGTTAGAATGTTATTATAATAACTTGAATAATTTGCATTTAACCTTTTAATGGGGGGTAAATGGCACCCAACCTTTTAGTTGAGGCTCCTTTTTCATTTAATTGCATTGTTGTTGATTGCTTGTATGTATACAAGTGCATTGTGGTTGACTGAGGCTCATCAGTTTCCAATAGGGTGGGCCACTACTCTTTTGTATCAATAAATGCATTTGCATTGATTTGAAAATGAGTTAATTGTGATGCTCATAAATGGAACAGACTAGTCATTAGTATTACTGAACACATTTAAAAACTTGGTCATGTTCTAACATGAAAGTCCGAATCAGGACCCGGAGCAAGTGGATGAGTTTTCAACATTGTTGCATAAATTATTTCTCTGATTTGCGTTCTCACAGCCCTTTATGTAAACGAAGTAACATACACAATCGAAGCAACAGACGTGGTAGTTGATTGGTCAGAAAAATGTAAAATTGCCCGTTCGTCCCGCTCTTATCCAGATCAACACGCATGCGCTGTTGTTTTCCTATGGACAGCCTCGATGCGTCGTTTCTAACTGGAGCGAAACCACCCTTTTCAAGCGGAGCATGCCTTGGTTCTTTGCTCTGGGAGTTACTTAGAATGCATGTTCTCACAGCTCCAAACGACGCAGAGCAAAGCGAATTTCATCCTAAACTCCGTTTCAAGTGAAGCAAATGTTCTAGTGAGAACACACCCTAAGTTAAGGAGAACAATAACAAATACACAATCTGAGCATACACAAATACACATTTTTTTTATTAGGTCCCCATTATGACTGAACATTCAGGTCTGCATCTGTTAAGAGATGTTGAAGATTTGAAGTGATTTACATAATCACTGAGCGCCGTTGGTCATATTGCTCTGAAAATCATGTTCCTAGGCCTTTAGGAAAGGCGCGTCCCCGCAGGGAGGCGGCCAGTCATAGTCCCCACATAGTATAGCTAAGCCAGTGTGTGTGTGTGTGTGTGTGTGTGTGTGTGTGTGTGTGTGTGTGTGTGTGTGTGTGTGTGTGTGTGTGCGTGTACAGTATTTGTATTCTTATTGACAATGTGTGTGTTACTATGAGTACAGATCCATGTGTCTCCCTCTCAGGTTCTACAAGGGGCAGTATCATGGCATCTCCTCCAGGATCTTGTGGATTTGCTCCCGAGCATTGCGCAAACCTTCCTTCCACTCCTGGGGCACAGCTCCACCTGTGTACCCTGCCTGTGCCCCCAACAGAGCTCCCAATGCTGCACCCCTGTTACAGTTCTCCCCTGGAAAAATACATAGAAAAATACACACTTTTAAAACCAGGCTTTTGTTGACTAACAAAATATATAAATAATATGACTATTGTCATATTAACACCAGTGGTCTGTTATCTGTCATTCAGGAAATATTGTTTTCAACCAATTTCAATGGACTGACACCCTTAATACACTCACAGGTACTTAATTATATAGACATCAAGCGGACACACTCACTCACTCCTCTATGGACCTACCACCACAGTTGGTGTTTGCCAGGATACCTCCCTGAGGGTCATTATGAAACTCGTGTGCCAAGTAGAACATACTGCTAAGAGCACCTGTATGGAGAGAGAGCAGAGGCAGACAAACAGATAGAGACACACACACACAAACAAAAACAAACACATCAAAGCCAAAAGGGTTAGGGTTTGAATTGGGGGCGGGGTTGCAGCCCAGGGGCCGTATTACAGAAACGTCCTAAATCTTAACTGTTTGGTAACCATGGTAATTAGGATTAGGACTGAAAAGCCATTTCAGATCACAGTTCCTAAGTCAATGTTCCTATCCTAACTTGAGATAGGAAAAGTGTATTACACAAGCTTCCTAACTTCACAAAATCTTAAATAAATTCACCTAACTTTAGGATAAGCGTTAGGCTGTCCTAACTGTCACTGTCACACCCAGGTGGTGGAGTAAGCGCTGCAGGTTTCACAGCATTCCGTTGCTATTGTTCATGGAGTGGCAGTTGGTCATTTACATTTCAAACCCATTTTCTAACTTGTGATGACGACTACAGTTTTTAATGTACACAGACATAATATGTATCAAAATGTTTAGGAAGTTTGAATAATAATAATAATAATGTCTTGAAGTTTATTGCCCGTAGTTTTTCTGATCCATTATAAGATAATTATAAGATAAGATATTGTTTACAATATAGGGACGTTACAATACGTTACAAAGTATAGGCTACCTTACAAAGGAGCTGCGCGAGATGGAAGTACCATTGGTTGCTAGGTAACAGACATAAACGTTGGTAACAGACATAAACGTTGATAACCGACGTTGGATTTAATATTTAGGATGAGATAAGATAGGATGAAATAAATAAGATAGGATTCCTAAAGTTAGTTAGGATTTGCTTCTGTAATACCAAATTGAGATAAATCCTATCTTCTACTTTCCTATACTAAATCCTATCTTCTACTTAGGACTTAAGATAGGAAGTTTCTGTAATACGGCCCCAGGTTCTTGCATTTAAAAATGTATTCTTACATTTTTACTTATGGAGAAGTATAGAAAAAGAGACCTTTGGTGTAGCAGGCAAGGCCCAGCGATTCCACTGCACTCTGGTGAATCCTCAGCCTCTCCTCAGAGGACACTGGAAACCTGCCGTACAACCGAGTCATAAATGTCTGTGACAACACCACCGGACTACATTACATTACTAGAACCTGACCTAGAACAACTCTGGGTCTGGTTATTATGACCGAAACCTAGGAATAGAAGTTTTGCTCTGGGCCCAGACAAGCACATTGCTGGTCAGCTCACATGTTCAGGGAAGCCCGTGGCCTTAATCATAGATATAGCAATTAAGCACTTTGACATTCCGGGCTTCATCTGAATGGTACCTGGCAGCTCTCTGGATGAAGCGCTTGCACGTGTCCCATGTGTCCAGCGTGGGTGACTTGAGCGCATCCTCCGCCTGCTGTCTGAGACTGGCACCGTTCAGGGTGCTGTGGAGGGCGTGGGCATAGAGCGCCACGTACCTCTCCACCTTGGGGTGGGGGTGGGTGAGTCGGGCAAACTCTACTGCTGCAGACACCTGTGTGGGGAAGCGGAGGGGAGAGAGAGAGGTGAGAGTGATAGAAGAAGTGATAATAAGATGAAGCTTCTCTTTATTACTCCTACTCTGTCCCATTGAAGCTTTTTTTTAACACTCACAGCTTGCTCCTCATTGACTGAGGCGGAGAGCAGCACAAAGGGGACAATCATGGGAAGGCAGCCAATACTGTCCAGTTGGCTGTCGGGGACGGACACATTCATCTTCTGCTTGTAGCGCTTCTCTGCAAACTTCAGCACCTAGCGGAGACCAGCAAGGCTGCTGTATCACTGTTCACCACATGGGCTGGTGAGGAACTGTGTCGTTAAAGGTGTGGTCTATACAGGGCAGAGGTAAAGGTGTGTGTGTGCGTGCTTTGTTTTGTTTATTTGTAAGAGTGTGTGTGAACTTCTTTACTGGGCAAAGTGAAGTGTGTACGTTTGTTACCATACCGAGTAGTTGAGAACAACGTGTGTGTGTGTGTGTGTGTGTGAGAGTTCTCTTAGTTCATGTGTGAGTTACCTCGCTGGTGGACGTAGGTCTAGAATCCTGCCAGTCAGAGAAGAAAGATCTATGGAAGGACTCAGCATAAGTGTCTTCATGTGTACTGGGAGTGGTCATAAAATGCACATAATCAACCAGAACGGCTGCCCTTGTCGCCGGCTCTGCAACACAGGCAAACTTGGCCCCCGCCAGGGTCTGTGCCACCCTCAGAGAGCAGATCGCATTCAGTGTGTTGTCCCCCGCCCTCATACCTGCACAGAGTCAAGGCAAAGTGCACAGAGCACTGTTGGAATCAATTCCATGTTCGATGGAAGTTCGATCATTGATAATTCATGAATTGAGTTCAAAGGTGGAATGGTCTCCACCCCTGCAAGAGACCCAGTCGCTGTAAGAACAGTAGGCTGTAAGCTGGTCAGACTTGTACATCTACCCAGACAGGCATACTAGCTGATAGATCAGATAGTGTTATAGTGTTGCAAAGCATCCTGGGCAATAGAGAGCCATCAACACTTTTGCAGATGGCTGCACAGCTGCTAAAACCCATTTTATAATAATTAGAATAATTAGTACCTTGATGATAGTGGACTGATCCGCCTGCTGTCTTCCAGAACTTGAGCTTGTCATGGAGGATGACGTTCCCAACCACATTGGGTCGGTTAGCACCAGATGACCATGCAGAGCGACCGCTACCCGCTATGAACCATATCAAAGAAATAAATAAAGAGAGAGAGAGAGAAGCAGTCAGCAGATGAGAAACCAACCAAATACAGCTTTATCAACATCATGTGGAGAACTAACATTCTGTCTACTAACATGTGTGTTTATTCTGGTCTGATTCTCCCACCAAAATGCAGGAGAATATGTACATGTGAGTATGAATGCATATGAATGCAATATGCATGCAGCAGGTACTTTTCATTTCAAGTGCGTGGTAAATCAGCATACATTTTACTAAAGAGATTAACGAGCAGTTGTTAGTACAACCTCTACACCCACGACTTCACCCCCATCCACCCCAGCAACTACATCGTAAAGTTTGCAGACGACACCACCGTGGTGGGATGTATCTCGGGGGGGGACGAGGCGGCGTACAGGGATGAGGTAGAGCAATTGAGCAAGCTGTGCAAGGTTAACAACCTGCTGCTAAACAAGTCAAAGACCCAGGAATTCATTGTAGACTTCAGGAGGAAAAAGTCCGAGATCCTGCCCCTGCTCATCGACGGAGAGAGCGTGGAGATAGTCTCAAACCTCCGATTCCTGGGACACAACATGCGGGATGACCTGGCCTGGAAGGACAACACTAAAGGCACCATCAAGAGGGCACAACAGCGGCTATACACCCTGAGATGCCTCAAGAAACAACACAGCAAGAAGGAGATGCTGGTGGCCTTCTACCACGGCGCAGTGGAGAGCATCCTCACCTTCGGCATCTCCAACTGGTTCCACAGCTGCACGGCAGCGGAGAGAAGCGAGCTACAGAGAGTCGTGAGAACAGCACAGAAGATCACCGACGCCCCCCTCCCCTCTCTGGAGGAGCTGTACAAAACACGCTGTCTCAGGAGGGCCTCCAAGATCTCCAAGGACCCGACCCACCCTGGGCACGAACACTTTGTCAAGCTGCCCTCGAACAGGAGGTACAGGACCCCGGCCGCTAAGACAAACAGACTGAAGGACAGCTTCTACCACAGGGCCGTCAAGGCCCTGAACACAGAAAAGGCCTAAGTTCTGGCCCGGACGGATTGTATGGCAGCTAGTGCTGAGGCACAAACATGTACATTTTCAAGCCTGCAAACTGTGACACTTTAAAATAATGTGAAAAAAATACTTTCTTGTGAAATATGACAACCCTAGTTGACTATCTGTGCAGTATAGTACAGTGGATTGTGTACATAGCCTCTATTGATGTAAACCAGCTCCTTACCTTCTTGTGATTTTATGCATCTATGCTTTTTCTAAAATGTGTTTCTTTTTCCTTTCCTAAACACCAGGGGAGCCTCCCCTCCTAAATTTCGTTGTTTGGTACCTGTACTGTAGCAATGACAAATAAAGTCTATCTATCTATCTAGTATATGTGTTACGGACCGGTACATGTGGGAATACGACCATGTGGGAAAACTAGGGTTAGGGTTAGGTGCTAGGGTGACTTGCTACATGCTGGCATGTCTAACCCTAACCTTAACCCTAACCCTAATCCTAGTTTTCCCACATGTACCGTAAGATATGCACCTGAATTGGAGAGGGTGAGGATGCTGGACGGGTGTCTGTTCTTGGGCTCGTTGAAGCTTGTTATCCAGCCTCCGAAATCTGTCCTGATGTCTTCGACTGAGTAGTACCAGTGCACGGGCATTGACATGGAGTCGGCTGCGCACATCCCCCATAGCGCTTCACCTACCGACCTTCGCATCGGAGTCATTACAGCAGGACTGCTGTTCCTTCAAACAATAAACTGCATTAGAGAACTTAAGTTGGACATTCTTTCTATTGGTTTAATAACTAATACATGTTGGTGGGATACAACAATGTATAGCATTCAAATAGATAAAAGAGACCAGGCAAATATTAGCCTATATAATAATAATAATAATAATAATAATAATAATAACCTTTATTTGTATAGCAATATACAATATTGTATATGGCTAACTAAGAAACAGTTCCTGACTTACCGTATCTGCAGCTACAAAGATAGCTAGCTTCTCACCCTTTAGAAGGTGTAGTTATTGCTGCAGATTTTATTACAGAATAAAACTTGCATAACTTCATCATTGCTGTTACAAAACAATACAGGAAGTATGGCTACGTAACGGTCTACACGTGCGCTACACAATCGCTGGACAATAGTAAACAATCGACTTTCATTGCGGCGCAGTGCAGTCCATCCCTCAAGTCGCAAGATGAGAAACATTGCAATTATAGATCCAAGCTTGACATTCGTTGCTAAATATACTGTAAGTCTAATTAAATATCCTAAAAGCGGATTGTTGACAAGTGCCCCTCCACGCCTCAGTTCTACGGTGTTCGAAGTGGGTCAAAGCCGAGAGAACGGCGAATAAACACCGGCATGACCATCTCCACGTATGCCCATCGATAATCGTCACATCCAATAGAAATGACTAACGTTAACCTTAGAATAGTGTGTAAAATACCTGATACATATTCATGTCACACATGACAATTAAATGTATGGAGCAATGTTCTTATTCCATACGTTTATGTCTTGGATTTTAGATCGATAATCTACTACCTAGACTCAAAGAAGAAACACATCAGTGAATGGCATTGTGGGTAGGTTAATTTCCTCTATAGAAGCAAGCTGAATGGATATGCATTTTAGCTTATCGTGAAAAGTTTCTTGATCGCTATTTCAGACTAGGAATAACTAGTCAATAGAGGATGGCGGGGACAGAGCAAGTCGGTGAGGATGAGTTCGATGTTTTACATGATCATAAATCCGTTTAAAGTTTTGCTCATGGATCTAATTCTGAATTCCTTTGTTCTGATATCAGCAAGGGCGAAATCGTTCTGGATACAGGTGGATGTGGACCAGACTTTTGATGAGTTATGTGAATATCTGCTAACACTGAGACATGCAATCAAGACCTGCACTGCTACTGACAAAGGTACACACACACACACACACACACACACACACACACACGCGCGCGCACACACACACACACACACACACACACACACACACACACACACACACACACACACACACACACACACACACACACACACACACACACACACACACACACACACACACACACACACACACACACACACACACACACACACACACACACACACACACACACACACACACACACACACACACACACACACACACATACATGGCTAGCTACATGAATTTTACAGAAATAAAGTAGATTATGCAACTACATTTGTACATGTAATCATTTTCTCTGTTGTAGAATATGTTCAGGGGATGAATATGATCACATTATTCGATTCTGGATCGATTGGAACGCCTGCTCCCACCGTGAATGACATTGTTGTGGAAGTGATTATTGGTGCAGGTATGTTCTTAAACAAGGATGATATTATTATCTATTTCAACTAATATGAGGTTAAGTTACCTACTGTATTACCTACTATTTGCTGCTAATCCCAAAATTACCCCAATATTTATGTTGCTGCACAGACATTGAAGCTGACAGCCCCCAGACACCACTACCGCCCCAGCAGACTGAGCCTTCCTCACCCCTTTGCTTTGACGGCTCAGTCGACCCGCTGTCACCCTCCTACGTCAACAGAGAGGACCTCATGCCCCCACTGACTACCGTTCAGCTCCCTTACCAGCCTCATGACTGCAGCCAGGCCTGTGTGGCCATCTTGCCCAAGTCTGCCGATCACTTTCGATGGGAGAACCGTCTGAGGGTTCCCCTACTGTGTTCTTTCCAGCGCCAGTGTTCTGTACCCCTTGGCCTGGAGGTCAGACAAGACTCTGAGGGGGAGTTCTCAGAGGGGGGGGCGGGTCCTGACCATGCAGGGCTGGATGTTGTTTACAAGGCACCCTGTGGGCGGAGTCTGCACTCTCCAGGGGAGGTGATGCAGTTCCTGCTGTTGACGGGGAGTCACGGCATCCTGCAAGTGGACGATTTCACCTTTAACCCCCTGGTGCGGCCGGAGTTTGTGCCGCAGCAACAATGGCAGCCCGGGTTTGCGGACAGAGATTTGAGCCGGGGGGCAGAGCCTATGCCGGTGGAGGTATGTGTCGGGGAGGAAGGGGAGCGGCCTGCGGAGTTCCGCTACAGAAAGGAGCGTTGGCCGCACGGTTGCTTCCTCAGTGCCGGGCAGCTCTTCTCCACCTGCTGCGACTGTACGGACGGCTGCACAGACAAAGATGCCTGTGCCTGTGTCAGGCTGACCTCCAGAGACAAACACTACTCCTACCAGAGACTGTCTGAGCCTGTTTCTGCAGGGTGAGTGGGGCTGCTGGGTCCTGTCATAGACACACAGTATATCTGTCTTCATCCTCTGTGTACCGGTATATGTTTTGTATTGTATTTTCTACAGGTATGGCGTGCACTGCGAGTGCCTGCCGCCAGCAACTGATAACGTTTGATGTGTGCGTGTGCCTACGCGTGTGATGTCTGTCCCTATACTAGGCTGTACGAGTGCGGTCCATGGTGCGGGTGTGACCGTGGTATGTGTCAGAACCGCGTGGTCCAGCGCGGTCTTCGTGTGCGTCTGCAGGTCTTCCAGACTGGGGATAAAGGCTGGGGTGTGCGTTGCCGTGACGACCTAGACAGAGGCACCTTCGTATGCACGTATGCAGGTGGGTGGAAAAATAATGTTTGATTTAATGTGTTTGTATGTCTTTGAGATTCTAAAGCATGTGTGCATGCATAAATATGTAGGTAGGGTTGTATGTGTGAATGTTTGCTGGTCAGCTGTCGTGTGTGCGTGTGTACGTGCGTGTGTGTGTGTGTGTGTGTGTGTGTGTGTGTGTGTGACTGACTGACAAGGGTCCCTTGCTCCTGAACGCTGACCGTGGATGTAAACAATGTTGACTATCTCTTCACCTTTACCTAGGTATGGTTCTTAGGCTAGGCTCAGACTCAGACCACTCTAGCAAGCCCCCCCCACTCAAACGTCCAAGGATAGAGCTTCCATCCGATGACGAGGTGGAGGTGGTGACTGAGTGGCTGGCGCCGGTGGAAGAGTGCCGAACCCATTCAGAACCTCTGGAGCCCTCGCCCCCAACCTCTCCCCCTCTCCATGTGCCCGTCATCCAGAGGCCTGCGGACCCCCTCCAGTCTGTAGTGGACCCCACTCTCGAGGGCAAGGTCAATCCTCATCTACTGTTATTAAGCAGTGATCAATTTTAGCATAGCCAATAATGTTAACCGGGAGATGCCCATACGTTGCTTAATAACCCCAGGAAGATTAGCAAACTGCTACGGCATAAGCTAATGGGGATCCTTTAAATAAACTAAAACAAATAACTACCCAATAGATACAAAAACATTTTTTTTAAGAAGAACCGATAACACCATAAGTAAGGTAAGCCATAGGTAAGTCAAACATATGGTAAAAGGATGATAACTTTTTAGGTAATCTCCAGACTGGCTACATAATCATTAATAAAGCAGTATGACCATACTCCTATGGATATCACGTGTGGGTGTGTTCCATCTAGATTTCAGTACATTTTGGAATTGTCCTATAGAGAAATGCCGTGTCCAATTCAATCAAGGGTTCTTACTTGTAATGGACTCCAACTCCAAGGACCGTGTCTTGGAGTGATGTGAACACTTCCATCCATGTGTTTTTATTCATTATCTATTATCTTATTGCTTATCTTATTAAATGTTTATCTATATATATCTGTTCTTGTCATTTTTTATTTTTTATTTTTGTATCTTCTTACAATTCTCCTCTTGATGTATTTTTTAATGCTGTATGTAAAGCACTTTGAATTGAAACCCTGAAATGTGCTATACAAATAAATTTGCCTCGCCTTGCCTTACCTGTTTTAACACAAACCTCTATCTCCCTCAGATCCAAGCAGTAATCGTGGGAAGCCAACAGCCAGGCCACATTTTTACAGGTACTGTACACTTTGGCATTGGAGACAACTGAATGCATGCACAGTACATCTTTCTCCAAACCTATGGACTCCGTTAAAGTTTCATCGATGAACTACATTATACACACAGACATGGTTGACGCTCTTCCTCTTTTCTAGGTGTGGTGGTTAAGGAGAAGGAGCAAGAGAAGCTGGTGCAGGAGACAGAGTTGAATTCCAAGCCAGTTGTGAAAGATGTAGACATGAAAGAATTGGAGATGGGGACGAGCCCGAACACTGCAGGGATTTCCCAAAAGCATAAGAACCCAATGGAACACCTGTATTATCTCGAGGCTACAAAGGAGGGAAACGTGGGGAGGTTCATAAATGTAAGTGTCAGACTGACTTAAAATAACTTTAAGAAATAATTGTTCTTCTTATTTTCAACTCTATATAAAAAGAGTTGGTTAACAATTAATCAGATCTGGCATCCAGCTTAGAGGTTGATGCATTCCACAATGTCTATATGATTACTGTGCTATAATGGCTAATGTTAGCACTGGACAGTGGGAGCCTATGCAATTCCGCCTATATACTGTTAAGTCTAGTGATCACACACATGATGACATGTTGTGGGCTATTTAAACTGTTACATTTCTGCTGCACTGAGGGAGGTTACTTGCCTGTGATATCTAATCGTGTTTGTCTCTCGCTCTATAGCACAGCTGTGACCCCAACCTCTTTGTGCAGAATGTCTTCACTGATTCCCATGACCCTAACTTCCCCATTATCGCTTTCTTTACCCGCCAGTAAGTATTCCTCTATAGTATTATCGCAGTATTATCCCTGGGTCCATTTTACTGCACTGTACAAACTAAATCAAGAGCAGCTCTATAAAGTATTTAAAAGCATTTGTGAGTATTTGATCCAGGTGTGATTTCTAGTGGGGCAGGTAGTGTTTTTAAAATCAAAGTGATAAGAAATCAAGGCACCCTCACAATATTTTCAAGGCAGCTTAGTGACTGATGATGTGAAATAGAAGTGACACTATATTTATAAATTCTGGTTTGACTTCAAGTAGTTTATACTGGTTACTTGAGGGACGAATTCAGGAAGGCAAAGTTTCCCAGTCCCCACTGTCACGACCCGGCTCGTGGGTCGAGGCAAGAAAGGGAGACTACACATCAGAATCAGTGAAATAACAAATACAATTTATTAAACTAACCAAAATAATACTTACAAAAATGATAATGAGGTGTGTCCGTCAGTAATCAGTAGGGTGAGTGGGTGGATGCGACTATGTATTAATGAAGGATGTTGTAGGGTGTAAAAACAATAACGCCACAAAAAAGAAATGCCACAACAAAACATAATGTGTCCGCATGGAGAGAGGTCTCCCTGAGGAATGGGGAGCGCCTGGTCTTATAGCCCAACCACCAGGTGAAGGCAATTCTGCAGCCAGGTGCACAGGTCTGCTTCTCCTGCAGAAAGAAAACAGAGGCACAGCCAACAGCCCGAACAGACCGTCACACCACATTGAAAGTGTTCTTTCAGGTTGCCTTATTTCTACTTGTGTATTAGCTAATGTGATTCTGAATGTCCATTACAAGACTGATGTTTCACTCTTTACTTGCAGGGTGGTGAAGGCAGGGACTGAGTTGACCTGGAACTATTCTCACAACCCTGGAAGTGCCCCAGAACAGGAAGTTTCATGTCAGTGTGGCAATGATGGCTGCCAGGGACTGTTGACCTGAATAAAGCTAAATAACCTTGGATACCTATAAACTACAAAAAATACCCATTTAGCTGCCACTAAGAAGAGCTGTTATGGACAATTTTTAAGTGTTGCAACCATTTTTACATAATCTGGCATCGTATTATTTGTGTATGATGTCCAGCAAATAAACTGCTTAAAACAGAAGATGGTTCAAAGCCACTGCATACCAGGCGCGGATCTATGGGTGGGCCTGGGTGGGCCTAGATTCATAAAAATACATATTTTTAAATAATAAAATATTTTTAAAGTTTGTACCTATAAATGTACCTATTTATTGTTAATTCTGTCAGACTTGGTCCTCCATAGTTGATGGTTATTGGTTAATTCATTGACTATTGCGTGCGCTTGAATGCCTTGCGTGTGTGTATTATAATAACTTGTTTGGCTGTCCGTTGCATTCTCTGGGTAGACAGGTACTTTATTTATTTTCCGTTCGTTTCATGGTCTGCATAGTGATCTCCTCCAGTCCCTGCGAATATTTTGCGTGTGCGTGTGTGTGCATGCGTGTTGGTCGTACCCAAATGTTTCGAGCACCCACGGGCAGAAACATAAATCGGCGCCTATGATCGCGAGCCCGGTTGTGTTCCATCCATCTGGCTGCTCATACATAGGTCTAAAACGTGCGGTGATGAGTTTCACTCAGGCCTACCCAGATTTTTCCAGGCCTACCCATCAGCCACTTTCTGTATCCGCCACTGCTGCATACTATTGAATATTACTGGCGTTCAGACAAATATTTCCACAGAAGATCTCCATTGAAGATGCATTGTTGTCGAGGATTGGGCTTAATTTATGTACAGTAAATCAGGCCTTGAGCCTCAAGTCCAAATATTGCAGCAGAAGTGCTCAAAACAAATTAGCTATGTTATTGATTCATTTTGTAAAAAAAAAACAACAACAACATCTTAGTAGATTGCTCATTCACTGGTGTCGTAGCTTCAAAACCAATCACCAAGGGTGGGGGCCCATGAGCTGCATCTTCTGTTCTGTTAAGATTCAGAGCCGCCCTTAGCAGAAGCTGCTGTGTCCGCATACAGAGAGGTTGCACTCAAGGTCACCTCAACATTAAATGAGTCAATGACGGATAAGGTTTTCAGAAGTGAAAAAAAGTTAAATGATGCATAACACATTTTCCATTAATTATATATTTTAGATTTTGCACCCAAAGATGTGTAAATAGGACTAACATAGCATAACATAACATAACATCATTCGGTGCAACCAGATTTCTGTAATATAATTTTAGATATTTTAATGGCACATTAGCTGGTTGCATTTGTGTTCGGACGGATACGCACTGTATCCCGTTTTCTCTACTGGAAAGGGCCTCCCTGCTTTGGGACACTGTCATGTAGGTGCGGCATATAAACGGCGCTTAATAACGGCACCCTTTTCCATTGGAAGGGCACCAGTGGCGGCTGGCCGATAGAGGGCGCTGGGGCGCCGCCCCCACCTTCACTTCCTTGTTGCGATTTGTAAAAGTTTTTTTTTTAAATAAACATTGTTTATTCACAAAATGTGGCTGATATTCTGTCGGCGCCTATCAGCATTCATTAAAAATCCTCCAATACAATAAACATTTTTATCTGTGTGTGTGTGTGTGTGTGTGTGTGTAAAACTCACTGTTAAAATACATAGGGAGAGAACGCGGGGCGCCGTGTCAATGCAAGTCTATGCCAGGACGAATACTTTTCGCTTACACGTGAGCTGTAGCAGCGCTCCAATTGGCTGTCTCTATTTCTTGGCCAGGACGCACATTTGTGCGCCCTGGCCAAGAAATCTCCGGTTGTATTGCAGACAATGCATTATGCTGAGGACTCCCGACTTCCGGTTTTCCGGACTTCGGGCTTCCGGAGTATTTTAAATGAACATTCGTAATGTCTGTCTCTGATGTTCATGGTCAATTAAATCAGCCTATTTTGTGCAACTAATAATGTTCCCGCTAATGGGTTAACCAAGCAGCCTTGCACCTAACGTGCAAGCACCTATCTTCGAACTATTCATAGCAATATGCGCGGGGCAAGGCGGAGGTACGGGTAAACACGTACACATGTTCTGTCATCAAAGGTAAGAGTTGGTTTTCTTTAACTCAGCTGATGCATTGTTGTGTTTCTGACATGGTCTGGTTGTGTTACAGACATGGTCTGGTTGTGTTTCTGACATGGTCTGGTTGTGTTACAGTCATGGTCTGGTTGTGTTACAGACATGGTCTGGTTGTGTTTCTGACATGGTCTGGTTGTGTTACAGTCATGGTCTGGTTGTGTTTCTGACATGGTCTGGTTGTGTTACAGACATGGTCTGGTTGTGTTTCTGACATGGTCTGGTTGTGTTACAGACATGGTCTGGTTGTGTTACAGACATGGTCTGGTTGTGTTTCTGACATGGTCTGGTTGTGTTAAAGTCATGGTCTGGTTGTGTTACAGTCATGGTCTGGTTGTGTTACAGTCATGGTCTGGTTGTGTTACAGACATGGTCTGGTTGTGTTTCTGACATGGTCTGGTTGTGTTACAGTCATGGTCTGGTTGTGTTTCTGACATAGTCTGGTTGTGTTACAGACATGGTCTGGTTGTGTTACAGTCATGGTCTGGTTGTGTTTCTGACATGGTCTGGTTGTGTTTCTGACATGGTCTGGTTGTGTTTCTGACATGGTCTGGTTGTGTTTCTGACATGGTCTGGTTGTGATACAGACATGGTCTGGTTGTGTTTCTGACATGGTCTGGTTGTGTTTCTGACATGGTCTGGTTGTGTTTCTGACATGGTCTGGTTGTGATACAGACATGGTCTGGTTGTGTTTCTGACATGGTCTGGTTGTGTTTCTGACATGGTCTGGTTGTGTTTCTGACATGGTCTGGTTGTGATACAGACATGGTCTGGTTGTGTTTCTGACATGGTCTGGTTGTGTTTCTGACATGGTCTGGTTGTGTTTCTGATAGTGTTGTTCCGATACCGATACTAGTATCGGCATAGCCACCGATACGCACAAAAATGCTGGTATCGGTATCGGCGAGTACGAACAAATAATAACTCCCGATACCACGTTGCGTTTTTCTCAGCTTGTCTGTAACCTGACACCGCCTTCCTAACACAGACATGCGCAGACATGCCCAGGCATGCTCCTCCCAGAGCAGCTGCTCTCAACCAATGGCGTGGCAGCTTTTGTTTTCACTTCACTATCGCAGAAAAACAAACACGCATGCTATAGAGGAAAACATGTCGGCGGTTTGGAGATATTTCAAGGTGGATAGTCCGGTGTGTACAACGGCTAAATGCACAATTTGCGGTCTCAATGTGTCGAGGGGTGGCACTAAAGCTGCCAGTTTCAATACTAGCAACTTAATTAAGCATTTAAAGCTAAAACATATTAAAGAGCACGACGAGTTTCTGTCATCTACTGCAGCGACAGCGAGCAAGAGAACGGATGGAGCAAAACAACAAATGCTGAGTAGCGCATTCCATAAAAAGGACCAGTGGGACGCGACGAGTGAAATGGCAAGAAATATGACTGAGAAAATGTCTGAAATGATTGTGCTCTGTGACCTGCCCCTCTCCTTTGTTGACAATGTGGGATTCCGCCTTTTTATGGCTCACGCGGTACCTAAATACAAAATACCAGGTCGCAAATACATCACGGAGACGGCCGTCCCTGCCCTCAATAAGAAGGTGACTGAGCATGTTTCAGATAAGCTAGGAAAGGTGCAGGCCATCAGCTTCACTACGGATATTTGGACCAGCGACTTCTAAAATAGTATTATTCCCTCAGGTAGGCCTACATCTTATGTTAGTCTCAAATGGGCCTTATTTTGTTTGTAAATGTTTACTTGCTGTTGCACTACTTGTACGGTTTTATATCTTAAAGTTATTTTGTTTGTAAATGTTTACTTGCTGTTGCACTACTACTACGACTGTTTTATATCTTAAAGTTATTTTGTTTGTAAATGTTCACTTGCTGTTGCACTACTACTACGACTGTTTTATATCTTAAATGGATATTGCACTGATTGGCATCTGTGAGAGCCACATTTCAGGTTTTATAAGGGGTTGATTTTCTTGTCACCATACCAGGTAGATAATAAAAAAAAGTTCTATAGCATTCACTCTCTGTTGGTCTTTTTTCCTGTTTTACAAAGGTTTTGAGCAGTGCCAGACTAAGTGTTAGCAATAATTTTACATCGAGGTGAGTATGCGTTTTTTTTTTTTTTTTTTTTTTTTCCAAAACGCCGTGGTATCGGATCGGTACTCGGTATCGGCAAGTACTGCACGGTCAGGTATCGGTATCGGTATCGGGATCAAAAAATGGTATCGGAACAACACTAGTTTCTGACATGGTCTGGTTGTGATACAGACATGGTCTGGTTGTGTTTCTGACATGGTCTGGTTGTGTTTCTGACATGGTCTGGTTGTGTTTCTGACATGGTCTGGTTGTGTTTCTGACATGGTCTGGTTGTGATACATCATTGAATGTGTTGACCTGCTGTGATGTGTTGACCACCATCACTCTCCATCATCATCCATCATGTGTCTATGAAATAGATAGTTACTGTACTACTGACTGCAGCATTCATCTCTGCTCATTGATGTAGCCATGTCACACAGACACAGTACACATATTCATCTGCTACCTTTATTAACCTGAGTGTAGCTGTGAGGCCTGTACTAGCCTTGTTGACTAGACTTCCTCCTTGTCTGACACTGGGTATTGGACCGTACTGACGTCCATAGACCGGTCACTCTTCCACCTCAGTGTCTGTAGTTGACAGGGTAACTTCTCCATGGCCCACACGTCATTTTAAGGGTGAAAGTTGAAAGTATACAGTGGTTGTAATGCCAGTGCGTGTTTTATGCGCGTGCACGCGGAAAAAAATCGTGCACGCGAAAGAGGACCCCCCCGCCACACTGCTGTGCCCCACCCAAAATTTTTGCCACCAGCCGCCACTGAAGGGCACCCATAGGGAACAAGTGCTCGAAGTGCCCTCCTATCTGAACTGAAACACATGTCACATGACATGCAACTTGTCGATCATGTGACCGCTGCATTCGCGTCTAGTAAAGTCTCGTCTGAAGTGCACTACACGTTTTGTTGTTGTTGTGAAGGAAAATGGAAGGCATCCTGAAGTTGAACTCAATGCTGGCTGCAGTGTTTCTACTGCTTTTCGTAGTTTCTTGCGATATGTATAAAATACCCCCGCACGAGGAAGTTGCTAGGATGGCGAGATACGTCGCCAACCAGTGCAACTGGGCGTCTATGGCGACAATATCGACCCACGAGCCTGTGCAAGGACAACCCTTCTCCAATGCATTTTCTATCAGCGACGGCCCGGACGGTTTTGGGACTGGGGTGCCTTACATGTACCTGACCCGTATGGAGATCTCTGTTCAGGATTTGGAGGTGAGTGATGTTTGCCTTCTTCTGTACTAGTTTAAATGTTCTACATAGTAGTAATTAGGGGTGTAACGGATCACGGAATTTCCGTGATCCGTTCGGATCGCCCTCCACGGTTCGGAACGCATGTGTACCGCGGATCAATTGCAAAATGTTAACAAGTAATAATATTACTTAATATCTTACTTAATATCTCTTGTAAATCACAATGTAGAGTTGCCATGAAAAGATAGACGCGACAGCTGCGGGCTTTGTTTTACTCTAAAGCGCAATGATAGGTTGATAATGCGAAAGAAAAATAATCCGTTGTTTGCTCACTACACGTGAAGCTGGGGAATCCACAACAACAAGGCTGCGTTCGTAAATCCGCGTTCGTAAATCCACTCTGGAAGCTGAGCGCTCTTGTCCAATCAAATTACTTGGTCCCTTTATGACGTCGGACCCAGTGTGCGCTCCGGCGCTCTCAAAGCGAATTTACGAACGCGGCCCAAGTGTATCATGTTAAGTTGTTCGGCGGAGAAGAACTCGAAATGCCTCCTCGTCATTTAAATCCCATGTATGAGAGCACTTTGGCTTCTCTGTCAACTATGACGGGAGGCACGAAAAAGGTAGCTCGACAACTTCTGATAATGTAGGCATTTTTTTCATACCCTGTTCAAAATAAGGGTTCACTTTATTATTTAGTTAAAAGTGGCATAAAACATGTTTATTCATCTGCTTTAAAGAGCCCAGTGACTCACTGCTGCAACCAGGTCCTCCCTCTCTCCTATCATTTAAATTGAGTGTATTTCAGTATACCGTAATTATGTAATGTTTGAGTATATATATATATTACCAGTTTTGACATCTTGAATGTTGTTGGTTTTTGTCACATAGTAAAAGTGGTGTTTTTACAGAATTCAAGAAAAAAGCAGTTTTTATAAAAACAAAAATGTTTTGTGTTGATCCGAAAAATGATCCGATCCGCGACTCAAAAACCGTGACACGATCCGATCCGTGAGTTAGGTGATCCAGTTGCAGTCTGTTGCCCATCAGAAGACTTTATTGCCATGACATGTAAACATGTTAGGAATTTGGTTTGGGACAGTGGAGCACGGTTTACAGCAGGACAGGTGCAAGACAGGACAAGACAGTGCAAACCAACATAATAGTGCAAGAGTCATAATTAATATAAATATAAAGTGCAGAGATCAAGTGTTAAAGTGTTCATATCCAGACGGTCCAAAGCTCTCTGGGTGGGGGTGGAGGGAGGGTAGATAGATAGATAGGGGTCAGGTCAGGGGGCCCATGTGTTATGGACCGTTTAGGAGACAAACGAAATAGACACACTGCAGCCAGCATGTTTTAGCCTGGCTACACAATAGGGCAATCTTCCAAGTTCCAAGCTCTAATGTTTTATAGAGTTTTTCATTTCGTTGTTGAATTATGCAATCGTTGGTGCAATGACTCAGCAGCTTTTGGGGAGTGACTCAGCCATTTAATGTCTGTCATGTTATCATGTTAGTCTTGTGACGGTGGCAATACATTTACAGCTTTCTGCCCTTTGTCCATGAGAACGACAATGAATTTGACTGGCTAGGACTAGACAGTACACAACTCATGTGTGAAGTTGAGGATGAACATTTCTAAATGCAATGCTGAATATGTAGTATTAGCCCTCTGAACCAGAGAGCCCACTCATGCCACATTGTTGACCCCTATATGCTAATGTGACCTATGGCTCATATGAGAGCCTGTGTGATGGATATAAAGAGGAATGCTGATTCAGTATACACGTGTCTCTCTCAGGTGAATCCCCAGGCCTCCCTCTCCATGTCCCTGGCCCAGACAGACTTCTGTAAGAACCAGGGCTACGATCCTCAGAGTCCCCTGTGTGCACACATCATCTTCTCTGGCTCTGTGGTGGAGGTAAGACACACACACACACACACACACACACACACACACACACACACAAAGACACTGTCCTTTTCACTTTCAGGCCCACTTCCAAGACATCAAATGGGAAATGTCATGTGAAACATTTCCGCACAGTCTCAGACCCTCACATAGTCTTTAAGTATACACACACTTGTATGTTTATTCACTTACCTGTCTTGCAAGTTGACGGTCATGAACCCTACTTTGTTTCAGGTGAATGGCACAGAGGCCGTGTTTGCCAAGAAAGTCCTGTTCACCCGCCACCCAGCAATGGTGGACTGGCCCGCAGACCACGACTGGTTCTTCGCCAAGATGAACATCACCAAGGTGTGGGTGTTGGACTACTTTGGAGGTGTAAAAACAGTCACCCCAGAAGACTACTTCAAAGCTACTCCCTACAAGAAGCACCACAGTGAGTATGAATGCTCTCTTCATGACTATGCTGAGGACTAGTTCATCTCTTTCTGGCCTCTTTCACACCGGCAGTTCCGAACGCCGGTTCGCGTTCGCGTGCCGAAACCTCAGAGCGTTGGCGCTGTCTGACGAACGAGCCCGCGTTCATACCAGTGTATCGTTCGCCAGACAGCGCCAACGTTCGGAGGTTTCGGCACGCGAACGCGAACCGGCGTTCGGAACTGCCGGTGTGTAAGCCCTATCAGTGTTCTTAAATCCTGGGCTGTGTTCAATAAGGCCCAATGCTGTGGAAGGTGAAGATAGGAATATAGGAATATACGGATATAGAACAACAGCTTCTCTGTGTGGTGTAGATCATGTTAGCTCTATTCATTGCATTTTTATCTGCTTTTTTTAGTACATTTGGGTTCCCTTCTGAGCCCAATCCAGCTCTCAGGGACCCATCTGTGTAAATCTTTCTAGTCCAGCACTTACTCGCCTACTTCACAAAGGCTTGATCAGTTGGTTGAATCAGGTTTGTTAGTGCTGGTTTAGAACAGTGTTAGCACCCATCTTAATTCCCTGGTACCATGATTGACCTGTGTTAAGGGAATGGATCAGTGACTAAAGCTTTGCTGTAGCATTCACAGCTGATTGGTCTACAGCAGGGGTCGGCAATTAGGTTTGGCCTCGGGCCCAAAAAAAAATTAGCCACTAGATGGCGGGCCCGAACATAATTTAAGTAATTGATTGTTTAAAAATGTGACACGTTCTAATGCTTTGACTTTTCTTTCGAGAAATGTACACATCGCTAGTCAACTAACACAGCTTGTTTTGTGAGCCTGCTAACAATGTAAAGTAGTGTTATAATTAACTAGGTAGCAGTCCAATCCATTTCGTTGCAGTATTAGGCTCGACTAGTGAGTTTGTGTTGTGATTCTCAACAACGTTGAAACGTAGTTTCACCCTTTTCCATAGTTTTGAATAATAAATGTGTGGACTGACGATGTTTCGCAGCCTAACTTATTCTAATAATTATTTAACATACTTTTATTCTGAATGATTCCCCCCTCCTCCAGACAAGGTCACATTATTTATTATTGGATTGGTTGTTTGCGTGTCGGGTGAAGTTAGCTAAACATTTAACCTGCTAACTAGCAAGAGAAACATAATGTCACTCTCCAAAGGTCTAAAGAGGAAAGTTGACGGTGAAAACAGGGCATTTAAACAGGAATGGACAGCGAACTATACGTTCATCCTTTTCATCAATGCAAAGCCGTTGTGAGACTCACATCTTCCGTGCTCACAATGTTCCCTTTCTATACATGCGAGTCGTCCTTTTCCTCAATGAATGTGATAAAGACGCACGAAGGAATCGATAGATGCATAAAAAAATAAAAAAAACTGCCTGCGGATTAAAGTGACGTCCATATCACCAGATATCAAGCAAATAGTGACCGATGAGAGATGCCACTTTTCACATTAAGTGTACCAAGCCTGTCGTTATTGTATTTAATAACCTAATTGTATTTTGTATATTTTTGAATGAATGGCTTATGGCTCATTGTACTTATTATCCCTAATAGCGCGTTTGCTCTGTCGTTTCAGGAGCATAGGCCTACCACCACTTTTGCGCCGATTTTGTTTTTCAGAAAATTAAACAGAATTTGCTTTGTTACTGTTCATATGTGTGTTGCAGTCACATACGTAAACATTACGTTTGAATGATTTAATGAGCTGATGTTGTTTTTTTTTCAAACCACACACCGCATGTCGGCTATTTCAGCACCACGCCGTGTCCACCTGCTTATGATTCACTATGAGGGGTTCTGAGGGGTTCAGCGTCAGTGCGCTTCGGTGCACCCCGCTGCCTGATTGTCTGTCCCTGTGTCATTCACTCTCAACATGAATAAAAGTACAATAAGCATTATTCAGGTGGTGGTAGATTCTCTATTCGGACATTATAGGCGCGGTGTGGGACTGTCGGTCCGATATTGTAAAAAAAAAAAAAAAGTGGATTCTCAAAATAATCTGCTGGGCCAAATATTATTGGTGACGGGCCGCCTATTGCCGACCCCTGGTCTACAGCAAACCTTTGGATCAAAGTCTCAATTGAAGTGTCATGGAGTTCAATGTGTCATATATTTGGTTTATTGTCAGTAATGAAGTAAGGCACAGCACTCATTGTATGGCACAGTGTATGTATGTATATATTATTATTTTTAAAATCTTTTTTATTATTATTTATTTATTATTCTTTATTTAGTTTTTACAATGGCCACAATGGGCCACTGACTGCTGTAGTTTTCTTTTGTCTTTACAGGAGGACAGTCACCATAGTCGGTCGGTGTGTGTGTGGAATCCCAAGTGCCTCAAAGTGAGTCTAGTCTAGAGGCCTGATGAGCAATATTGTGCCCAATGAAGACTCTTTGTGTGCTCTAGTTGACCAATATTTGATTTGTCCCATAAACTGCCAGTTTGAAGCTTATGGCTACAGTATCTTGGAATAATCAGAGTGTTTTATTAAATGAGTGAACAGGTAATATCTATAGGAAGCTCTGCTTGTTTAATATAATGATTTTGATAGTTATTAAGGACTGCATTTTTGTTAATTAGGTGGTTATGTCTTATGATGTCCTGAGACATCTTCTGACCCTCACCACTACGTCTCCTAAAGACACCCGCTTTCCCCTCTACTGTGTCCCTAAGAACTTCTATTGCCCCCCTTGTACTGTTTCTCAGTTTCTCCAGTAAAAAAAAAAAAGAAGAAAAGTTTAGAAGAAGGTGATAGGGAGAAGGGTTTTCCTTATATCAATGGCCCCGGGCCCGAGCTAGATTACTCTTCCTGCAACGAATGGTGGATTGCTGATTCACATGCTTAGTATTCAAATGTATTGATTGTAAGTCGCTTTGGAATAAGGCGTCTGCTAAATGCCAAAAATGTGAATGTAAAATGTAAAAACATCTCACTCAAAACATTCAGTGACTGCAGTATTGCTGTTTTACCACATGAGGGTGCAACGGCTGTTTGGTACAATACTTGGCATTCTCACAGAGAAAGACTTCAGGGGTGTTCAGGAGGATGGAATGTTCCAAAATGTTCAGATTGAAATATGCTTTGTAGAACAGGTATGAGTGTTTGTTATGAGGATGAGGGAGTCATGTCTGCTATATAAATTACATTCTTATCTGCAATGTTCTAAACGTTTCACCTCACTGACTACACCCCTGACGAAAGTTGGATGTAAAACTAATTAGTGTGTTTTTATTAGCATATATATTATTTATGGATAGGTTTTGCACTTTTTCAAATCTTCCATTTTGCGCATATGTGTCCTACTTGTTATTCAGTCCCAGTGGAGGCAGAAATTGAATCGCATGCACTGCAATTGGATTTATTCAGTTTTAATAGTTTTAGTTAATCAATATTGTAGCACGCTTTTTCTAGAGGAATTTTGTTCATGATATACAGTTCATGCTGCGGAAAAAAGGCATCATGAACTGTGAAGCCTCACCCATAATCAGTTGACAACTGTGAAGCCTCACCCATAATCAGTTGACAACTGTGAAGCCTCACACATAATCAGTTGACAACTGTGAAGCCTCACACATAATCAGTTGACAAGACAATATTTTCATGCAGACTTGATATTGATATTGGGGTAGTGGTGGTCTAGTGGATAGTGAGTTGGACTTGTGATCGGAAGGTTGTGAGTTCAAATCCCGCCTGAAACCACACCACTACTAGTGTGCCCTTGAGTAAGGCACTTAGCCCTCAGTTACTCCAGGGGGAATGTCCCTGTAATTCGTAATTGTAAGTCGCTTTGGATTAAAAGCGTCTGCTAAATGGCAAAATTAAAAAAATAATTAATTGATATATATTTTTGTAAATTAAATAATGGATGATTTGTATAAATAAAGTTTTAGTTTTACTGAGCCTGGTGGTAGTTTCCTTTGTACTCAGAAGTTATTTTGGGGGGTTTTGTCTATACAGTATGTCAGAAGTTATTATGTTATGTTATTAAGTTATTATGTTGAAGTAGGTCAGGTTTGTTGCTGCTTTAGCTATCCCATTGGAAATAACTACATTACATTACATTTTTGGCATTTAGGAGACTAAGTAAGTGAATCATCCATCAATCATCACAAGAAAAAGTAATCAATGCTCGGGCCAGAGGCCATTGGCAGTCAAAATGCTCGATTGAAGTTTTTTGTTTTTGCAAATTTGTTGCAGCCAAATTAAACTTTTAATTAATCATTTTCTTGTCATATGGCTGTCATAAAGAAGTATATTTGTATAAAACTAATTAGAGCTGGGTGAATGGTTAAATGTGAGGAATGTAATCAAGCTTTTACAATTATTACCTATCTTTACATTCAAAGTTGTAATGTAAATGTTTGTGTGTCCATTTATAATGTGTTTTTCTAATGCAATCCTCTTAGATAAAGAAATGTCAAGGTGTCAAAGGAAAGAATGAAACACTATACAATTCTACATCATCAGAAAATTATTAAAAAAATTTTTTTTTTTAAAGCAGTGGGGCTATATTTGTAAATAGCTTGGAAAGTAGGAAAGTGTAGAGGGACATACAATTGGGATATAGGAGAATAGGCCAAGTGGGAGAGAACAGGTGCTGTTGGTATGTGCACTAAGCTGTTGGTGTGTGCCCTATTATGCAATTCTCCTCTCCCTCTTTAATCTGAAGGGAAGGGGAATTGAAAGTGCCAGTACAGATTTAGTGACCAAAAATATTCACAGGTCATTTAGGGGTATGCTGTACAATACACAGGTCTTTGGTCACCTTTTTCCTCTCAATCAAGATGACCTCATCCGAGTACAAAGAAAAGGCTTACCTTTTTAGAGCCTGGTTTAAGGACGCGCCTCTATGTATGTGTATGTGTGTATCTGCATGTGTGTCTGCGTCACCAGGTGGAGCAAAGCGAAGCCACTTCCTGCTACCAGACGGAGTGACAAGGAGCCGTCAGCGAGTCACGGCATCACTGAGCCCCAGGCAGCTGGTGTGGGAGGTCACTACTGCACCCTGATCCCCAGATATATATATATATATATATAGAGAGAGAGAGAAAAAGAGAGAGGTAGCCCCTGAGAATCCAGAGCTGGAGGGCAAGCATCATCTGAGGCCTAGAAAGAGTGGACGGAAGAGGTTTTCAGTGACACATTCGACCGCACCCATCGAGGAAGATGGAAGCTCAGAAGAGGTTAGGAGCCTTGCTGGTCGTGACTACTGGGTTTCCCTACGCAGGTAAGACCTTGTCAGACATCCCCATATGCCTTGGGTCACCCACCCCCTACACCCAGACTCCCCCACCTTATGATGAACCCACCAACGTCGTAACCAACCCACAACATTGGTATTATTAAGGGTTCCGTTGGTAAACACAGTTATTCATTTGCTGAAAGTGTTATTGACAAGACTGATTAGAAGTCTATTTAAACAAATAATTCCACGTGACATTAACAACATGAATATCGCTGAACAACCATGAACTGTGTTCTACACATGGAGATGATCTTGGTGAAACTCAACATTGGGTTTGGGTAGAATTAAGGGTTTGTGCTTAGGAGTGGTGATGGATGATTATTAAGCCATTATGGGTATTGGTACAAACTAAAATGGAGTTGTTGTACCACTTATTGTGATGCTTCTTCCGAGCTGAAAATGTGCCTTACTTGTGGCGGTGTCCTCCACATTTTAAACTAAAGTCAGCCATCTTTGATTAAGGCGGAAAAGACAAGAAAGTCAAAACACAGCTATATATACAGTAGTTGTGCGATGAGAAACAGAAATGTACCACATTCTCACACAGTGTCAGTGCCTACAGAACAACAAGTCTCTTTCTGAGCTACCTGGCATTGGCACATATAGTGAAGGGAGTATAGTATCTATATATTTCATTTTCTGGGACAATCTCTCAATCCTATCAATTGCAGTTTGCTGTTTCAAATATCTGGTGGTTATTAGATTTATCCTCAGATATCAAGTTGTTGTGTTTCAACATGCATTCATATACATTATGTGTGTTAGTAGCCTTTGTGTACACCAGTGGCTAACAGAATAGACAAAAGCCTATTGTTGGGTTGGGCTTCAATGTCGGGTGCCTTCTTCCTCTTTGACTGCCTACCGTATGATCAAAGGGGTAAGTGTCAGATTTACTATACCAGATTTAGTGACTGAAATTCAGCATTTTTCCCCCCCCTATTCCATTTAATAGACAAAACACAGACGGTGAGATAACCTAACTGGTAGTGTAATAGACTAAACACAGATGATGAGGTAACCTAATAGACTAAACACAGATGATGAGGTAACCTAAATAGACTAAACACAGATGATCCTTCAACACACACCCCTGTCCTAGTTATTCTGATGTTCCATAATATTACAGTGTGTGAAAGAAGATCACAATTCAGGCTTTATAAGTACAGACATCTATAGTACATTTACTCTGAATATTTCTGTGAAAATGTATGAAAGATGTTGAAGAAAAACAGTGCAACCTAGAGAAATGTAGCGCATTTGTAACATCTAACACCTCACACATCTGTGAATGTTTATGGAAGATATTGAAACCAAGTACTACTGTATTTGCATTAAAGGCACCCTATGTTAGTTAGTCCTCTTCACCCCGTTGAGGGGCATAGGGCGTCCACCAGAGCTCTCCATCTCACTCTCTTTTGGGCCTGGGCCTTTGTTTCTTGCCAGCTCACCCCGATGTTCTTCAGGTCTTGGAGTGTGGAACGTCTCCAGGTGTTTTTCGGCCTTCCAACTTTCCTCTTCCCCTGCGGGTTGTAGTCCAAGGCCTGTCTAGTGATGTTGTTGGAGTCCTTCCTAAGGGTGTGCCCTATCCAGCTCCACTTTCTCCTTTTGATGGTGGTAGCTATGCTGTCCTGGTTTGTTATTCTCCACAGCTCTTCATTTGTGATTCTGATGGGCCACCACAGCTTGAGGATGTACCGCAGGCATTTGTTGACAAACACCTGGATCTTGCTTGTGAGGCCCTCGGTGGTCCTCCACGTTTCAGAGCCGTAGAGCAGGACAGTCTTCACATTGGTATTGAAGATCCGGAGCTTTGTATTGTTGGAGAGTTGCTTGGACAGCCAGATGGGCCTGAGTATATTGAAGGCTACTTGTGCTTTGCTGATGCGTGCTACTATGTCCCTGTCTGCTCCTCCATCCCTGCTGATGTTGCTCCCTAGGTATGTGAAGTGCTCCACGTCCTCTACGGCCTCTCCCCTGAGTGTGATTGGGTCATGTGTTTTCTGGTTTAGCTTCATGGTCTTAGTTTTCCCGATGTTGATCTTGAGTCCAAGCTGGTCACTGTTAGTCTGTAGCCTATCTGTCTTCTGTTGCAAGTGTGTGTGGTTTTCGGAGAGTAGTGCGAGGTCGTCTGCGAAATCTAGGTCCTCGAGCTGGGTGAACAGGGTCCACTGGATTCCTGTCCTATGGTTTTCAGTTGTTCTTCTCATGATCCAGTCTATGGCAATGAGGAAAATCAGAGGGGAAAGGAGACAACCCTGCCGCACCCCTGTCGTGATGGCAAAGGTGTTTGACAGTTTACCCTTGCAGATCACCCGGCCATTGGAATCCTGGTATATGTCTTTTATTACGTTGATGATCTTAGAGGGTAGGCCATAGTGACCTAGGAGCTTCCACAACACTTCCCTATCCAGGCTATCGAAGGCTTTTTCAAAGTCAACAAAGTTTATATAAAGTGCGCTTTGCCACTCAACACACTGTTCTATGATGATTCGCAGGGTAGCAATGTGGTCTGTGCATGACTTATCCTTCCTAAAACCTGCTTGCTCCTTCCTCAACTGGTCATCCAAGGCTGCTGGTATCCTATCTAAGATAATCCTACAGAGAACCTTGCTAGGGGTGGACAGAAGCATTATGCCTCTCCAGTTGTTGCATTCACTAAGGTTTCCTCTTTTTGGAATGGTGACCAATGGTTTTCCATTCTATCGGGGTTGTCTCTGCATCCCAGATCTTGTTGAGGAGGGGGTATAGAACCTCTGTGGACGCTTTGGGATCGGCTTTCAGAATATCAGGGGGGATGTTATCAACTCCTGGTGCTTTTCCAGCCTTCATCTTATGCAAGCACCCTATGTAGGATTGCATTAAAGGCACCCGATGCTCTTTTCACCTCAATGGTAATTGCAATGACAATTCAGAATAATGTCTCCTAACTGAATCTGTCAATAATGTTCATGTTTATCCAGCAAATGTCTTAGTTAATGACCTTGAAACTGAGAAATGCTTGCAGTAGCCAATGAGGCACACACACACACACACACACACACACACACACACACATTGCAGGTTACATGCCCACTTCAAGAGGTAGACGTCCAGAAACATCTCAACATTTTGGAAAAGCAAATTCAAGGAGAAAGGCAAGGTTTTGACAGGTGCACACACTGTCACAGTCTGTTAATGAATCATAAGTAATGATTCAGGTTGGTTATTTAGTGAGAAATATAATATATATATATATAAAAATATACATTATTATATATAGTGGAAAAAGCTACATATTGTTCTTGGGATACTCTCAACTTTTTTGCCCAGCCTACGGGATCTAAACATCGGAGCTTCTCACTTTTTCTCCGGCAAGCTGATGCAGAAGTGTTAATGCATGCTTTTGTTATTACCCGTTTGGACTATTGTAACAGTCTCCTTTCTGGTCTTCCGAAGAAAGCTATTGGCCAGCTGCAATTAGTCCAAAATGCAGCAGCGAGAGTTTTACCAAAACAAGCAGACGAGCTCATATAACTCCTATTTAGAACCTCTACACTGGCTTCCTGTTAAGTTCAGAATAGATTTCAAAATCTTTCTGCTTGTTTATAAAGCTCTCACTGGCACAGCACCAGAATATCTGAAAGACCTTTTGCTAGCATATTGATTTGATTGATTGATTGAGAATGTTTATTTTGGTCCCCTATACAATTTACAATACAGATATAAAAAATGTACACAGTCACAATGCATAACACCAGGACCAAAAAGGTGTAGGCTGAAGCCGTGGCTTATTGCGCCTACCCTTGTTACATGTATGTTTTTTTCCCCATGAATGCATAATCAAAACATTGAAACTTTTACAAACAAAATTTCACTTATGCATGTCAACAAAAAGTTCAAAAATACCAAACAAAAACTATATTTAAACCTCTGTTTTATACTTGTTAATCATCTTATTTTTAAATTTTTTTAAAAATCCTTTTAGTGTACTACACATTTTCATTTCCTTTTCAAAAGTATTCCATAAGTTAACTCCTTTAACTGTTATACATCTTTGTTTTGCATTTGTTCTAATCTTTGTTTTCATAAACATACATATTCCTCTGAGTTCGTAATTACTCTGTCTAACTTGAAATAGTCTCTGGATACAGTCTGGAAGCATCTTATTTTTTACTTTATACATTACTTGTGCCATTTTGAAGTCCACCAATTCTTTACATTTGAGATCATAGGTGTTTATGAATAATTTGTTAGTTGGTTCTTGATAGGCAGCTCTGTTTATAATTCGTATAGCTCTTTTCTGTAGTAAATATATTGGATTTGTGATTGTATCATATCATATATCACATCAGCCCAATAGAGCTCTCAGGTCTTCTGACGCTGGTTTTCTCTGTGTACCACATGTACAAAAGAAGAGATTTGGTGAGGCTGCATTCTCATTTTATGCACCCAAATTGTGGAATGCACTGCCAGTTTACATTAGGGATGCAACTTCAGAAAATATGTTCAAGTCAAGACTAAAAACCCATCTATTTAATATTGCCTTTAAATACTGTAGTGGAGGGACTGTGGAGGGACTGTATCCTTGCCGCTTGTGACTAAAAGCTGGGTTGTCAAGGCCTCCCAACAACTGAATATGAACATGACACTGGACGAAAATATAAATATAAAAAAACTAACAAAAACACAATAACAAGATGTGTTTCTTATTTCTGCAGGGTTGAGAATATTGCTCTGTCAGTGCACTGCTGCAAGGGTCCTGTCACACAATGGCCCTTTTAGACTCAATTCAGCAATTTGTGAATTAAATAGCCGATGTAATAAAAGGATACTGTTAATGGTTACTGTGGTAGGCAATAAGTAAATAATACCGGCAGCATATCTCAAATAGAAAAATAAATGACGGTGTAATGCATAATCAGCATACCGTAGTCACTGTGGACACGTTTCGGCGTCAAGCCTTCTTCAGCACAGAGTTTTACAAATACTGCAGTAGGCATTCTGCATTTGGTGGATTGTCCTTTCATGTAATAGCAGGACAGCAGTGATAAAGATGTATGAATAACCACAATATACAGTACTTGCTCACCTCAAGTCCTTTGTCTTTAAAGTGTGGTGTGGCGTACATTAATGTAGGGTGTACATTATTTATTGCGTGTGTCTGTGTGTGTGGTGCGAGCGTGCTTAAGCTTGTTTTTGTGTGTGCATACAGTATTCAAAAGCCAGAGAGCATGAGATAAGCTACAGTCATTTTTTCCTCTCTGTCAGATAGCTGTGTCATTTTGGGGAATCCTTGTTTTTGTACCCATAGAGCAAGAAGTGTGAAAGCAGATTACCATAATGGGTTGGGGTTCTCTCTCACACATATCCCACTATGACAGTACCATGTAGGACGGCTCTCTGTTACCTCTCTACTATGAACAGTTTAAAGAAATAATTTGAATTTGCACATTTTGGTTTAACCTTTTGTCATATGTCTCTCTGTCTCTCTCTCTGTGCACTGACTATCTAACATATTATATTATGTTTTTTTCTGCCATGTCTCTGCCATGAAGTGTTCATTTAATTTGTATAGCACCAACAATACAGTATTTATTTGTAGCTTCAAATTAATTAGCATTACTTGTGTTGGTATTCATGATTTGTTGTATTTGAGACTCAAATAATCATCTACATAAGCCAGACAAATGTATTTAAAGTTTGTCTTTTGTGATGAATGTAACTGCTGTCACAATTTTGCACAATTGCACAATTTTCTAAATGCACCAAAAGACAAATCAGCAATCCTGGAAAAATTAACGGCATACATTTTACCACTCATTCATATAATTAAGCAACACAAACAAAAATAGTGTGTTTTGAGTCTTCGTTCAAGAGCTGAGTGGAAATTTCATGACTTCAAAACAGATGGTTGTTCGTGGGTGAATACGCATTGGCATACATCAGCATTGCTTAGTATCACTTTAAAAAGGGATTCATTCAAACATATCTACTGTACACCCACTTGTTTCTCTTTCCTGTAAATCTCTGTCAAGAAATGACAGATGTTGACGTCACACTGAGAAATATCTATGAGAAGAAAATGTCAGTCCTATGTCAAAGATAATAATACCCTGCAGTTGGAGATAAACTGTAAGAAAACATATTGCATAAGCTTCATCACCTACTGTTCATGATGCCAAAGTCTTCTACTATACACCTATTTAAATTAATCTAGAGTAAAATCATTTGATTTCTGAAACTACGCTTAACTTAACCCCTGACTAAAATGAGTAAGGGTTAATCAGATTTGTGTGAGGTTGCTCCAAAATCATGGGATTGAACACACAACTGCATTTGTTTCTCTTGGAGAGGCCAAAGAATGGGCAGAGATGAAGAGAAAACATTCAACATTGTTTGTTAATTTGAAATCTTGAATCAAACCTTGAGGCTAACTGTGTCGAAACATGCCATAACTGAGAAAAACCAGCATGATTTTGCAACAGAAGCAAAGCATGTTTAAAAACCTAAACTACAGTTTGCATGAATTCAAAACAAATGAAAAAGCAGATGAAGCCATTTAATCCTGGACTAGATTGCACGTCTATAATAGTTGCCCTCTGTGATGTTTATGGGTCATTTACTAACATTGCCATTGACGAACTGCACTAATCTGAAGTTGAATCTACCTCCATCAAGGTCTAATTTACTTAACTTAGTTATGCATCAGCTCTGCATAATTTTCATTCTGGAAATCAGATGTATTAAACCCTGTTGTTTAGTGTGATTATGCACAGTAGTCTATAACAGTGGAGGCTGGTGGATGTAGAAATTGGAGGACAGGCTCATTGTAATGCATAGAACAGAATCACGAGTGGTATCAAAGTATTTCTATAACTGAACCAATAGACCATATCTGCAGTAATTAAAGACGTGAGCATGTGTATCTGAGCCGGCACTACTGCCTCTGTAGCAGTGCTTAAAAATAGGTATTAGGTAACAACACACACACACACACACACACACACACACACACACACACACACACACACACACACACACACACACACACACACACACACACAGACCTCGACTCGAGGTGGGAACATCCTGTGTGGAACAAATGGTGACACATACAGTTTATCTTTTGGTGTATTTTGACTAATACTAATACTACTTTAAATTATTTCTTTTTTTAAATTCCTGTCAGTTGTGAACAGCAGGTCCTGAATAAACTTACTCAATTAATTATTTAGATTGACCTCTACTCGATTTATAGCCTTCTTCAGCCAAATGCATCTGTTCTTGACCACTGTTGCAATGCATTACATTATTGAAGAGCATTTATAGTGAGTGCAGGTTTTTCTTTGTATTTGAGTTCTTTTAACCCTGCATTCGAAGGCTTTTGTAAAATGGAGTCCATTCCCAAATGTCAATGTCTTATATCATCTCATAAGTATCCTGAGCATTTTCCGTCAAAAAGTCTTATAGACAGATATAGCATAATTATTATGAATCATTATAATGCATCATATATGCCCTATAATGAGTTTAAAGTAATACGGAAAACAAATGATCTTTTTGTAATGTCAAAGGTCAAATGAAGAAGCCTTGGTATGTTGGTGGTGTAGCATTGGTGGTTTTAAGTGCTTTATTATTTACAGATGTTGCATAAACTGTTACATACAGTATTTAAACCTTTTCCCCTTGGGAGATGCTAACCACACCAGAATATAACAATTAAGTGCAATCTAAGGGCTGCACAATTTTATCTAGGCCAATTCAGTTGCTCATTTATGGTGGACGTTACAGTAACACAAAAGTTTATATGACCATCTAGGCCAGACAGTTGTCAAATTAATGAAGACAGAGCAGCAGCAACAACAACAACAACAACAACAACAACAACAACAACAACAACAACAACAACAACAAAGAGTTCAGAGTATGAATGATACAGAACACAAATAACTTAATAGCTTAACATATAATATATATGTTACGGTACATGTGGGAATACGGTACATGTGGGAAAACTAGGGTTAGGGTTAGGTGCTACGTCGACTTGGTACGTGCTGGCATGTCTAACCCTAACCCTAATCTTAACCCTAACCCTAACCCTACCCCTAACCCTAACCTTAACCCTAGCACCCTAGCACCTAACCCTAACCCTAGTTTTCCCACATGTACCGTAACATATACACTCACTGAACACTTTATTAAGAACATTATACTAATACTGGGTATAGCCTTCCTTTGCTCTCAAATGGTGCATTATCATGCTGGAAGTAGCCATTAGAAGATGAGTACATTGTGGCCTGAAGGATGCACATGGACAGCAACAATATTAATAGGCTGTGGCATTCCGTTGATGATTGATTGGTATTAACAGACTAAAAGTGTGCCAAGAAAACATTGCCACACCATTACACCACCTCCACCAGCTTGGACTCTTGACAGGTGTACAGGTGTTCCTAATAAAGTGTTCAATGAGTGTATATTATTACAGTATATGGCCATCTAGGACAGACATTTGCCCATTAAGGTAAGACAGAATGCTTGATAGTATGGAGCAGCATAATAACCTCTTTGGCTAGACACAGGTTTAGACCAGTGGAGGCTGGTGGAGGTAGAAATCGAAGGACAGCCTCATTGTAATGCATGGAACAAAATGAGGAATGGTATCAAACACATGGAATGTTATCAAACATTCCTCATTCTGTCCCATGCATTATAATGAGCCCATCCTCCGATTTCTGCCTACATCAACCTCCACTGGTTTAGATGGGCAAAGGATATAGGCCTAGAACTTACCAACGCAGCATGTTGGGGGTTAACCCACCAACCTGTGGTCAGAGCAGAGGAAAGTGTCGAGGCAACCACATCCACGACCATGGCAATGTTAGTCATAGTTGGAATAGGTCATACCATGGTAAAATGTTGTGTCATGCACAAGGGCCAAAATAGGATTAACATTTTTGTTTATGAGTAACAAACTATCGTAATAAAGGAGTGACAGAGATTTTAGTTTGTAATCTTTAATGCACATCTGTATGGTCCTCTACTGAATGGTGGGCTACTGTGAGTGAGTGAGTCCGAATTTATGATAATATCATGCTAGAAGCATAATATCACATCTAGCACTTTAAAAATAGTGGTCTGAAAAGTCCAGGTTTATTCTGATGAGCTGTTTCCCCGATAGTAACGCGCTCTGTTGTCCTGACGTCATACTACATCCTTATCAGGTCTCTGACTTGAGCAGCACCAAACCCTGGAACTGACAGATAGGGAAAAGTCCTCTGAGTCAGGGTGGTGACCATAAAGATCCTCCTGTTAACCACAGACAAAATCTTGTGTGGTGACCAAAGAGATCCTGCTGTTAACCATGGACAAAATTGTGTGTCTGTGTGTGTGTGTGTGTGTGTGTGTGTGTGTGTGTGTGTGTGTGTGTGTGTGTGCGCGCGCGTGTGTGTGCGCGTGTGTGCGCGTAGATGTTAGTTGGAGAGATATATGGTGGAGTTAAGATTAGTGGTATACTGTGTACTGCAAATGTGCTCAGGGGTGATGTAGTATTTGGGTGAGACTTGACAGGCTCAGGTTGAATAGCAGAACAGGTTGGGAAAAACTACTGCTTGATATGTCTTTCTTCACTGCTGATAGTGAAGTAAGAGTCGCAGTCGTGGCCCCCCTTGTACTCTATCTCTCTCTCCCACACACACACACACACACACACAGACACGCAGACACCTGGGGTTCACAGAGGCAGTTACACCACCTCAGACTCAGAGCGAGCTGCAGCTGAGGAAACCACTGAGCTAGATACAGCTCGGCTCACACAGACCACAGAAAGGCTTATAGTCACATGACCCACATTGCATCACTCATAGCTCATACTGACTGTCAGAGAGAGAGAGAGATACACAGACAGAGAAAGAAAGAAAGATAGAGCATGGAGTCTGTGCAGTAAATCAGAGGGAGAAAGACAGAAAGACAAAGGCTCTGTGTGTGTGGGGGGGGGGAGTGTTCCTGCACCAACAACAGACACCCCCCCTCCCCCCCAAGAACCCCTCTGATAATATGAACAGCCTGCCTCCTCGCTTTTGTCATGGATCTCTCTCTCTCACACATTTTTTTCGTACTTCCGGTTCACCCATTAGTGAGTGGGTGGGTTGCCCAGAGAATGGCAGTGGTGCCCAAGCTGACTGTTTGTGCTTCCACAAAACCACTTTTCACATAAGCCACTGTGCTCACATTAGAGCAACTATGACTGATTTGAAGTCAGTTTATTTTTTCACTTGTCAGATGGTCCTGCACCTACAGTAAGGGCAAAAATATCTACTTGACCAAAACAGCACCTAATAAAGGAGTTAATGGCCAGTCAGAAAATAAATAACCTTACACCTTCACCCCTGTTGATACACCAAGACACTTTTTGAGTCCACCCTGTTGGTGCATCAACTCAAGTGAAGGTATGTAGTTACTTACAGAAATCTTATTT
The DNA here is from genome assembly GCF_963989245.1 of Nansenia antarctica. Lineage (NCBI taxonomy): Eukaryota > Metazoa > Chordata > Actinopteri > Argentiniformes > Microstomatidae > Nansenia > Nansenia antarctica. The sequence goes on along the minus strand of NC_137688.1, from coordinate 44,974,828 downwards.
TGAGAGAAAACTATACTTGAAGCGTGTGCAATGCAGAATTGTTCTCAATCTTAACATTATTTTTTAACTTGCAGCACCTCAAAGTAAGACAATGGTTGTGTTCAGGTCTACATTGCAATACAGTCCACCTGGAACACAAACAAACACTGTTTTATTAGCCATACATTAATCGAATCAACTTGGAATGTGGTCATTTTTGCATGAGTGACATGATGGTCATGGCCTTTCCCCCCCTGCAGAGGCATATACCGCACTGTATGACCCCCAACTCTGCTACATCTTGGATGGATTCCTCCTGCTCTATGGAATCTTCATCACCGGAATGTTCCTGCGCGAGAGAGTACGTTAGTTTGACCTCCCCACAGATACAATGCATCTGTTAATTGTTGACTGATTGTATTTACCAGCTCACTGGGGATAATGGTGATATCAAGCTTGATTTATCTGACATCTTTCTCATTTTCTCTATCTCTCTTTCTCTCCCCCCCCCTCTGTTATAGTTTTTCAAACCAATGGCCAGTCCTGAGAAAGAGTCTGACTACACTGTAAGTGGCTGAGTCTTAACTGAGACCTTAACTTATCTGGCTTGCTGTGTGTGTGTGTGTGTGTGTGTGTGTGTGTCTGTGTGTGTGTGCGTGCGTGCGTGCGTGCGTGCGTGCGTGCGTGCGTGTGAGCGTGTGTGTGTGTGTGGGGGGGGGTGTAGGTGTGTGTGTGCGTGTGTGTGTGTGCGTGCAGATATAACTGCGGCTAATGTAGTAAAGATGTTTTGGATGCTTGTGTGTGTAATTTAGGACCTGATAAACCATCGCGCTGATGGTGGTTATGGACACCTACAAAGAAGAGACCCAGAGACTGGACGTGGGGTGAGAGGCAGTGCTGTGTGCCTGTGCGCATGCATGTGTGCATGCATGCGACTATGCATGCATGCACACATGCATGTGTTCACATAGGTATCTGTATTTGGTAGAATATAATATGACAGAGATAAAACATTTGTCTGCTATGTTTCAATGTTCCACCAAAGCCTTGTTATATTATGTTTATATGCATGTTGTTCTTTACAGGTCCACGCTGATGAGACTTACACGGTAAGGGCTTCAATGGATTAACTATACTTACCTCAAGTAATGCCATTCATTCATACACACACACACACACACACACACACACACACACACACACACACACATCACTAATGCGCCCGCGGCGTTGATACTTTGTGCTCTGTGCCAGATAGTACTACCAATGGATTTCTTTGTCTCAAGTGAGGTCAAGGAATTGTGCATATAATATAATAATACATACATATTATGTTATTCATATTTTGCAGTAAGTTCTATAGTATCGAAGTTGTACGTAAATGTTCAATTGGTTATGGTAATTTTTAATTATATTATGAAGTTACTCTTCCAATTAATGAGACAACTGAAAAAAATGTTTTAATATGTAAAATACATTGTTTAATATTATCAGTATCTATAGCATAATGATACTGCTGGCTGCACTGTAGCCTCTTTTCTAAATAGGACATATCAGTCTTCAAATGATCTTGTTTTAGCGCCACCTTCTAAATTATAAAGAAGAATTGTTTATTTTATGTGCCAGTTTTAGATTTGTTTTCCATGTCATGTCCTTTTTAAGAAAATTAGCGTTGTAATTCATTTTAACATGTTTAAATGTTATTAGGCAGACATTCTACACTGTGTTCATAAACTCAAGATAATAAAACAGCTGCATTGACACTGAAAACCTCTAGGCATACTTTTTTTCCACACAGACATGTGGAGATTGGGAATCAAAGAATCAAAGAACCGGATCGATAAGCAGAATCGATAATGGCATCGATATCAATAACATCTTATCAATTCCCATCCCTACTAAGGACTAACCATTTTGATAATCATAGGTTAGATTTAGTCAATTGAAGCTTTGGCTATGGCTACCAAACGTATAACAGACCTTCTAAAACGAATAGCCACTTGATTACCAAGATATTGTACAACCCACTATCCCATATCTTAACCCTGCACCTGAAGAAGTTGCTAATATCGAGTTGAGCATGCGAATTCCATATATAATCACTATATAATATTGCCAATTCATCCCAAACCCATATAATAATAATAATAATAATAATAATAATAATATCTTGGTTTTATATAGCGCCTTTCACAAACCCAAGGACGCTTTACAGATTTTACAGAAAGAAAGTCAGACAGAAAGCACAGAGACAGCGACAGCGACAAAACTAGATACACAAATAACAGAGTTGATTCTTCTGTCAGATATACTGTATACAGAGGCAGTATCAATTGGTGTACATTCTATGGATATCAGACAAATATCAGACACATACTGTACTTTTCTCACAAAACTCCAACTACCAATTTCTGATTTCCAGGTCTGTTCATAAGAGCAAATATCCCCATTATAACTCTATGCACTGTATGTTTCCTTTCCAGCGTCTTAACAGAAAGGGCAAGGCAGATGACACCTACAACAAGATTGAAGTGAAGAATGATGTGAGTGTTTTTAAACATGTAGCCTAAAAAGGCTGACTGAGCAGTGGTAAAAAGAAAAAGAAGGTGGTTAAACTCTAATGCAAAAAACACTTCCTTAGCATATGGTGACCCCTGTTCATGAAAATAAAAAGGTGGGTAAAGGAGTTTATCTTCCAGCTCTGCTGATGCTGACATTGGGGATGTGGTTTGGGTTTACTGAGGAGTGGAGAGAGATGAAAAGAAAGAGATTTGGAAAATATCTCAGACCTCACATATCTCAGTGTGAGGTGTAAGCACATCAGCAAAGAGATGATAAGATGATAAGATATTTAGGAGGTGTGTTTTGTGCTGACGGAGGCTTTTCATTCTCCCTGCAGCGCCGCAGAAACAAAAACGACCAGGTATACCAGGTGAGTGGCACTTCTCAGTCCAACCAATCAAAGCAAAGTTAAAATATTACACTTTTAAAATAAGAAACTGAGGAGAATGGCCATCATTAGCACTACTATTATCAACTGCTTTCACCATTGGCCTCTATTAATTTTGAGGGGACCGTGCAAGGTGGCAGAGATCGGTTTGGGACAATCCAGCTAACCGTCTCCTCCCCTCTCTCTACCAGGATTTGAGTAAAGTCAACAAGGAGACCTACGACTCTCTGCAGATGCAGCCTCTGCCTCCTCGCTAACACAAGTGTCACAGAGAAGACCTTGTCAAGCAATCACTCTCCTGTTTGCCTAATGACTCGTATCCTAGACTGGTCCAGAATACTATGCGCTTCAGCTAACTCTTCAGTCTGTTTGGCATGATAATGAATGAGGAGTTGACAAATAGTATCTGGGACCAGGATACTCCTGTACTTGTTTCACATTTTCTATTAGGTGCATAGTCACCCACTAAAGATCTATTGATACCTATCAGTAAGTGTATGATATGAAATATACAACAGTCCTTGTATAAAAGTGTGTTTGCATTTGTAGCATCTGTACTAGCAGCTCTATTTCTCCACATTTTATTTCAAGCTTTGTCAACTTTACGAGGCTTTTGAGTTGAACAACTTTCGTGTCAACAACTGTTCCAGAACTTTATGAATGAATAACCTTAATCATATTTAACATTTAAATTGCCATAGTTCCAGGATCTCAGCCAACCCTCAGATCGTTGTAATCAATATTATGAGATCTAGATAAAAACATACATTAAGTTCTGCCCTCAAGATCAATAAGCAAGATCACAGATTTCTTAATAGAATCAAAACCTTGCTGAAGGTGAAGAACGGCCTACTGAACTGAGGGCACAAGTGTATTGAACAGTATCATCAGCATAAAGGACAAACCAACATTATTTATGTATTGTAAATTGTAAACAGCTGTGAACCTAGAATTGAACACTTTTATTAACGTTGAGAAAACTAGACTGAACTTCATCTACTGAAATACATTGGGTCCTATCCTGCAGGTAATTTTGAAACGAATTAGAGGAAGGTTGATCCAAAACAATGGCAGATAACCTCTGTAATAGGAGGGCATAATCAACTCTATAAAAAGCTGTAGAGAGGTCAGTATAGAGGGCTGTACAATGGTCTTCCTTATCCAGAGAGATCACAGTCATCTATTATGATTTATTATGGTGCTCTGTCCAGACCTAAAACCTAAAATGCAATTTATTGATATAAAGGACACTTCTGAGAATTGATAGGGGACTCTTTACATTATTTTTGCTAAGCAAGAAAGCCTTAACATAGAGCGCTGATTATTAAAGTCGCTGGTACCAGAGAATTGTCAGCAGGAGCTGCAGGATATACAGATCAAGCATGTGAACCTGTTTACTTTTTAACATCAATCTTACACAAAACTGGTAGAACTTCCCTGGTAGAAACACAAGAGAAAAACAAGAATTGTATCTTATGGGGAAACCTAGGAAGGCTATCATTCTGATCGGGAATATTTAAATAATGATTTCATACCTGCAGAGATAAAATGTTGGTTTACGGTGTCACATTCACTTTTATCTGTAATGATGTTAGAATTATATTTGTATTGAAATAAATGAAAAATTATGTATTTTTTTGTTACTTTAATTACAATGTACAGTATCATTGCTTTCCTTTTTTTTATACCCAATGTCATACAAATGATGCTCTTCTGTAAGGTTTTTTTTCACTATAATAAAGCAGTCGTATTTGAAAAATCGTATGTACAAGCTTTGTCCCTTTACTACTGAGATCTCCCCTTCCCCAAAAGACAGAGACAACAAATGCTGTCACAGCCACATTCATTTCTGCATACCATCAGAGTTGGCCACCAACGTCATGATTTGAAGTTAGCTATACAGTGCCTTGCAAAGGTATTCACCCGCTTGCGCAATATTGTTGCCTTGGAGCCCAACATTTTAAAACTGGGTTTTCTACCCACTTTTGAGGTGTAAGAATTTTTTTGCACATTTTCCAAAATCAGATTGCATACTGTAAGTACTCACCCCATTTGCTATAGTACTCATAGAATTAATTCAAATGCAACAAAGTGCAAAATTAGTTCACATGATTTCAGATTGGATACCCTTGTCTTTATAGGGTCCCTTAGTTTAAGAGTGATGTCATACTCATTCATAGAAGGATACTGATGAGTCAAAACATTATGACCACCTGTATAACATGCTAATATGCTGTTGGTCCCATGCTGCCAAAACAGTGCTGACAGCGAGGCATGGACTCAAGACCCCTGAAGGTGTCCTGTGGTATCTGGCACCAAAACATTAACAGCAGATCCTTCAAGTCCTGTAAGCTCGAGATGTAGCCACCTTGGATCGGACTTGTCGGTCCAGCATATCCCACAGGTGCTCTATCAGATATGTGGTTTGTTCCTCCTCAAGACCACTGTCGGTAGGTACTCACCACTGCAAGAGCACCCCACAAGCCTTGCCGTTTTAGATACTCTGAACCAGTCGACTGGCCATAAGTGTGGCCCTTGTCAAAGTCGCTCAGGTTTTTACTCCTGCCCATTTCTCCTGCCTCCAACACATCAACTTCAAGAACTGACTGTTCACTTGTTGCCTAATATATTCCATGCCCTTTACAGGTGCCATTGTAACAAGATAATCAATGTTAATGTAACTTCACGGGCCGGTTTCACAGACAAGGCTTAAGCCTAATCCTAGACTAAAAAACATCTTCAATGGAGATTTTACATTGAAAGTGTGATTTAGTCCAGGACTAGGCTTAAGCCTTGTCTCTGAAACCGGCCCCACCTGTCAGTGGTCATAATATTTTGACTCATCGGGCTATATTTCATTATTTTAAATAACTGAAAATACTGCTTTCTGTTGCTTTAAGAATTTTTATGATGTTAACAACCAAAAGATACATTAAGAGATTTCTCATGAACATAATTATGTGTAAAAAGAAAATACAGCAGATAAAATGCATCAACACAAGAACATGACTACAGTCTTTCAACTAATTTCTTGTCTCTGTGGCAAACGTGGGGAGTGAGTGCGTTGACACACTGAGTGAGTGTATTGTTCAGAACCTGGGGTGTATTCAGCAACACGAAACATTCAAAATGTTTCAGATAGAAATGCCATTTAGAGACGACATGATCCTTTCAAATGAACGTTTCATTCAATTACCGGCAAGCGTCAGCGAATAATTAAGAAAATATTGACATGGCCGCATAGCAGTAATAATAAACAGAACCTCATTGAACTACCGTATTCATTAAATATTTGTAGTGGCAGTTTAGCTTTTGCTAACAATCAGTCTTGTTAAATGCACCTTTATTCTACAGAGCACATTTCTCTGCAGAACATTCTGAACAGTGCACCTTACTGAATTGATCCATCCAGGAAGTGGCTTGCGCCTGCTACTCCCTGTGTCGCCACAGGAACTGTGTCACCTCACTAGACCCCGTTCAGACTATAATGTGGATACAGACCACTTTAACACAAAGTCTGAATGAGGTTGAAGAGTGAATTTGTTATATTTATTTATCCAGGTTAGTGTCTTAGAGACAAAAACTTTTTTTCACGAGACCTCAAATGTAATGGGTGAGAGAACTTGGGGTACATATTTTGCACAGGCAACAGTAATGAACACATCCTCTCAGACTGAGGAATTAGGAGAAAGAGTTGCAATATGATAGGCATTATCAACATAATATAAAGTAATATATACATGTTTTTGTTTTTGTATTAAATCATGATACTAGGGCAGTGATTCCCAAAAATGTACAAAAATACCTTAGATTTTACCATCTATTGAAAGTTTTGCATTGACTTCCATATATTACGAGGACAAAAAGAATGACACACCAAACAAATTCGTTTTTCAACAACACAACATTTTTGCTTGACTATATCATCCCTGAAAAGTACCAAAATATACATCAAAGCTTTGGATAGCAGTGCTTGGATCTGTATCTGTGATCTAACATGCAGGTAGTAGAGGTGGAGAAGACAGTAGAACAGACTGTGTCACAGAGTCATCTTTGGTATCTGTGTAGGTTTGAACATTTAACATTTGGATTTCTGCTTTGGAATAGAGCTTGAGGGACCATATATGCCCTCGACTTGATGTACAAAGAACAACATCAAAACTATTCCCAAAAGTGTGTGAAATAGATCTGTAAACGGCTAACCAAGGTACATTCTGGCTAGGGAAATGAGGACTAATTTAAGGACTAACATTCTGGCTAGGGAAATGAGGACAAAGCAAAGCATAGAGGCATTGCTGAATAACATAGAACAATTGTTTATAAACAAAACAAATAGAAAGTTTGAATTTGAGTCTGCAGTGATAATTGAGTATGCAGAACCAAGTGAGTGTGTGTTTGTACAGAAAAATGGAGCAGTATGACCTTGATATCTTTGGTTTCCTATGAGAATGATGTGTTACAGTATCTACATTCAATATCACCTGTTTGGTAAAAAAAAGAAAGAAAAACTAAACATGACTTATAGATTCATAGAAGTTTAGCGGTGGCTCCCAAAAATGTTCACATTTTGACCACCAAAGCCTTTTCAAATTCCGTTTGACCCACAAAATATACAATACGTTTCTGAAAAGGAAGTTTTACTTTTCATCCTTTCAGACTTGTGGTTGTGTTTAGAGACCAATGTCGCCCCCTGATGGTCCAGAACTCACAAGCGTGCACTTATCAGGCACAACAAAGCTTGACATGAGTAACAAGTTAAAATACTAGTCTATAACAAAGGGGGCAAACACCCCATTATACACACACATACACACACACCTACAGGAGTTGGAATATCAGTAAATCTTTGACAAACAGGTTTTTAGCTAACATACAAGTAGTACAGTCTGCAGCTACAATTAATATTTAAACTTTAAGGCATTAAAAGATAAAGCTGTGAACGCAATCAAAATAAGCCAGTGATTCTCTCCCTTGTGATGTAAACAAACAAAGGCATAAACAAATTAAATTAAAACAATGTTCGGTTAGAAAATTATGGTTAGAAGAAAATGAAAGACGAAAGAACAAAAAAAGAAAGTACAAAACAATCAGGTGATTCAGGGTCAGTTTCCATGGTAACCAAAAGGGGTGAGAGAGCACCAAATCACCACGGAGATCAACAGAAGAGACAAAACACACAGATAGTTCAGTCTACTCTCTGCTAACCACTTTTGGGCTAGATACACCATTAAACAGGATCTATTCTGGCCGACTGGGTTCGGACCGGCACCTGCATGCCACAAGAGTGTTATCCCAAGGAGCTACAGCCGAAGGGGACTTAAGTCCTCAGGTCTAAGGCAAGGCTACTCATCATGGGAGCAAGGTTCACCAAATATTTCAATTATACTTTCCTAGAGAGGATGTTTGTGATACTGTACTACATTCAATTGAACCCTTTATCAGATATAAAACAGGAAAATATAATGTATATATTACTCGTGTGTATACAACTAGCTAGACATAAGTAAAAAGTATCCCAAATGTGTCCCTCGGATATATATTTCAGTGACATCCCCAAACAAGGAATCCATAAATCTAACTTGAAAACTGCAGATGAGTAACTAAAGACAGAACTACATTTCCCATAAGGCAACCCCACCCAAAACACCAAGAAAATACCCACCCTCAGCGGAGACAGCCCCTTCCTAGAAACCCAACAACCTTGCTACAGAATGCTAAAGGCTAAATGCTTTGGTATGTAAGATATAAATAATCAAAATAAGATTACAGCAAATTCTCAAAAACGTAGTAGTACTGGCCACTGCAGTCATAGTGCACGTGGGATAAACATCAGGTCTAGTTATGCATCAGGATTTCCTTCCTGCCATCGCTTTAATGTACAATGCAATGAAAAAGCCACAAAGACAGGTAAACATCTATGTATTCTTGGACAGTGTGGTTTCTGTTTTTCTTGAGTATCATTTTCCAGCTACTTGAGGTGCTTTATAAAATTATTTGGTCATATGAGGAACAATAACCACTGAAATAGTCAGTGGCATCACTAGCCTATACATTTAGTAGCAGTGCTCAGACAAGCACCGTATTTGGTAAAAGCCCTGCTTTGGCTCAAGCATGTCTACAATGGGTCATGGCTGATCAGGGATTTTGTTTTAAGTATAACTGACAAAATTGCCATTCAGAAACAAACATGTTCAAACTGAGATAAAAGGTCAAATCCAAACTTTTCATTTGAATATTGAATATCAAATCAAAGATCATATTGGTATGAGTAGACTAAGCACAACTGCAAAAGGAGCATGGACAATCTCCACTCAACACTCCAAACACGTACAATACAGTAACTCAATAATATGGTGGAGGGCTAGTTAAACATTGAGAGATGTCACTCTCCTGGAAACCTTAAGTACTGAGGCCTCCAACTAATAAATACCATTGTTTTTAAGGGTCAGTGATAATCAGGGATGGGATTGATTATTCAATTAATCCATTAGTCAATCTCTGGCCTCCAAACAGACTTTGAAATAGGTAACCCTTTAATCGAAAAAATACTTTCCCCCCAACTTTCAGTGATAGAACTGAAGCAAGTCACTTCTTAGTGAGATTTGTCTTATTTTATCCAACAGAAGGAGACCCTGATCTTTCATGCACTCACTCACTGTCAATCAAATCACTCCTGGCAGAAAAAACGTTTTAAAATGATGCACTATAGTGTGGGGTCAATTAATCGGCCCTGGCAATCATAATTCAGGTGATTAACAGTATTTGAATCAGACCCATGCGTAGCAGTAATGTCAGTGAGAGCAGAGCTCTGGAGCGGGGTTAGTACTGGCCAGAGTAACATGGGAGGGGGGGGAGAGAAACCCTGAGTACTACGAAATGGCCTACTTAATACCCACTTATATCATGTGCATGGGTAAACCCTAGGGATGCTCCGATCTGGATTTTTGGGGCCGATACTGATCACCGATTTTTTTCCTCAAGATCAACCGATACCGATACCGATACCGATTTATTTTTTAAATACATAACTGTAGGCCTACTGACTGGATAGCCTACATATTTTTTGCTTTTTAGACAAAAGTTTTGATCCATTAGGCACCAAGCAAACGCAGACCCATTTTTATGGCATAGTAAAGGTCTGGCCTATCACCCAGTTAGGGCCTGAAGTCCAAGTCAGTCGATATGGCTGTATAAAAGACATCATAAACGTGGCCTTCATGGTTTACATACTGTTACGTCCTCCTATGTTTTCTGTTCAGTTATCTGTCTTCCCCAGGGAAAAAAAAAGAAGAAAAAAGATCGGTTTTTGCGATCGGCCATTTTTGCCGATCACCGATCGAGTCATTTGGAGTGAAATCGGCCGATTTAAATCGGTGGCCGATAAATCGGAGCATCCCTAGTAAACCCTACTATATTCTCTGTCCACTCTTTTTGGTTACCTGCCTCAGCCCTCCACAGACCATGGCACAGAAAAGGGAACATCAGAAATACATTTAAAAGAATGTTAGTCTTTGGAAAGTCTTCTCAAAGTATTGCATTATCCTCTCAGGGTTCAGAGAGCGGTCCAATGGATAAATAACCATGCTACACTATATTGGTGAGATAATATACAGCTGTCTTGTCAATTCTTTTTTGGTTTGTGTGGATAACGACGATTCAAAGACCACTATAATTCAGTTTATCTCGACTCTTCCAAAACACAACAGACCAGTTCATGAACTACGTCACATCAAGGGTCTCTCTAATCTGGCTCATGTAACACGTCCAACTCTATTAAAGCTCTTCCATATCAACTGTGCAACATCAGATCAGAGTAGCCAAGCGATCCACATCTCGACTTAAACACCAAACTGCTGCATTCACCAAAGGAAAAGACAGTGTTCCCTGTTAATTGTGTAACAATGAATGAGATTAGAATTAGACCAATGATATATATGTACAAGATCTCTTATAGCAAGCCTGCTTTGAGAACATGTCTATGAGTCCAACTACTCAGTTTAAAGCATTTCAACCATATTGAAAAACGGATGTGCGTTTGTTAAAGCAACAGAACCATAAACAGCACAAACATATCAGAAAACATCCAGAACAGATAAGACAACAAACTAATTTGTCACGACAGCTATTCCAGTATAAAGCAAAAACACACAGAGAAATCTACCCTAGTTCAGTAATTATAAATCTGTAATATAAACTGTAAAGGACCGTACAACAGGTCCTCAAATAAAATACAACTCACAGTGAAGCTAACAACTAAGGTCGTAAAGAAATCTCTTTAGAAAGTTAGTGTCTCAATGACATTCAAGACCTTGTAAATAAAAATCAATCGCACATTTTTGGTTTCAGAAGCAGTTCTGTGGGAGAAAGAGAACAAATTCTATCCTCATAAAAAGGAACGAAAGGACCCTCGTTGTGGAGAAAAATGAACCTTAAAACTCCTCTCCCAACATTACTTTTTGGTGGTAGCAAAGGGATTAAATAACAACCAATTAAGAGAAGGAATTGGAGAGAAAAGGGGCCATGAGCACTAGTTCATTGGGCCTCGGAGGCTGTGGTGATGGTGTTGACGGGTGCCGCTGCCGTGGTGATAGCGTTGTTAGCTGAGACCTGCAGGTTGAGAGCCCCAGTGCCGCCTGCTGACAGGAGGCTGACGGGGTTGCTGGCCAGCAGGGACAAGGTCTGAGGATTCAAGAATAGGGGAGTGGTCACCAGGTTGGGGCTAGTGCCGGCACTGGTGTTAGCAAATAGCAAGTTCCCGTTTCCGTCCAGGGAGGTGAGGGGGAAAGCCCCATTGGCGGCCAGAGCTGTGGGGGAAGGGAATAAGAGGGGAAGGAGGGAAAGTTAGTCTTTCATTGGGAGGTTTTATATAAAACACATTCCCTTGAAGCAGATAAATGTGAGCATAAACTCCTGCAGCTTGTCAATGGCTCTGTTCCAATGCAATTGTCACTGCAGCTCCATTACCAGTACAACTCAAATCCCTTATTATTTCAAGCAATGCTGAATTACTAAAGTATTTAAATGAGGCTCATGTCTTTGCTGGTGTAATGATGATAAAGGGTTAATAATACAGGGGTGTACTTCCCACTCCACACACCTTGGATGGTGGCCAGTGCTGAACCAAGACCCCCAGTGGACAGATTCAGTAAGCCACCCCTGGAGAAAGACATTTGTCATTTGTAAGATAATAAACATGTAATACCTATTCTTGTTTAGAATGATATGAATGCAATGATGGGGCATTGACTTGTGTTGAGGTGGCCCTGTGATATATATACATTAATATGGTAGACACATACATTAGGTGCAGACACTATATTGATCGCAAAACTGTTCAGTGAGAGAGTGTAAATGTGAGAACCTCACCCTGTGGTGAACTGGGACGAATGCATGAGGCCTGGGCTGATTCCTGCTGCCGCTGCTGCCATGGCAGCCAAGCCCCCTCCGTTGCTATGGAGCCCTGCCCCCGTCAACATGACCTGCCCTGCTGAGGGCTCCTGCTTCATGGCGACGGAGGAGGAGGGAGTGAGTGACATAGAGGTCATGGAGGGGGTGCTGTAGATGACCGATGGTGTGTTGGTAGTGATGGTTGTGCCTAAAATACAGGAATTATATATATATATAAAAAGAAAATTCAAGACATAGGGCTATTATATGCTTAAGACTGCAGAAAATAAAATTCTCTGATAAAAGATTTGACTGTCATAGTGCAGAAAAAAACAAATCCACAAAATGAGTCATGACAAGCCTGTGTTCACACACACACACACACACACACACACACACACACACACACACACACACACCTGTGATGCCGAGGCTGGTTCTAGCTGTGCTGGTGAGAGGGTGAGTAGGGGTGACAGTCACTGTGGTCTGGGGAATCTGGCCAGCAGTGGACACCTGGGGAGGGGGTACACAGCTAGGGTTATGGCTAAGGTGGAGTTAACAGATTTATTCACCACCCTGTATAGAGCTCTGAAGCGTGCCATCAGAAAGTAGTTTGTTGAATTAACTTCTGGTTCAAGCCAAATATCTCCATTCATTATTCCCTTTGGATTTTTTTTTCTATCTCAGCTGATATGAGATAGAACCAAACACTAGTTAATCGTAAAAGAAGAATGTACAAGAAACTGTGACACAGCAGTTATATTAGCTATTTGAAAAAGTTCCAACGGGAAACATTTTCAGTTTCAACCGGAAGTAAGTTGACAGACAAAATGTTTAGCAAACGAGTAGTAAGTTGGAGTGGAACATACCATGGCTTTGGAGGGGGAGTACATGGCCTTAATGGTGCTGCTGCTGCCGCCGCTGCCCGGGGGGTTGATCCTCTTCTCCTTCTGCCGGCGGTTGCAGAACCACACACGGATCACCTCCTTCTCCATGTTGAGCTGGTCTGCCATCATGGTGATCTCCTCAGAGTTAGGCTTTGGGTTCTGCTAGAAGAGGACAACGAAACCCACACGCCATATCAGTATAAGACAGAGGCAGAGAGTAAAGAAGACTCTTACTGTTTGGCCGAAGCTATTGCCTGGGGCATTTCCAATACACACTCTTGAACCTCAAGGTAGACCTAATCCGGTTAAAATAGTCCTGAACCACTGAAAGCTTATCTTAGCCTGCATGGCAATGAAAACAATCTCTTGCTTGCTTTAATCGTCTCTTGATGCCCTATGTGAAATTAACCATCCCTTATCTATACTTATCAAAACCCTAGTTCTCTAGTTAATACTCCAATCCATTGCTTTAAGCGAAATAAATCCCCTGTGTCACATGAACTATCTGCATCTACTCCTTTAACTGGAAACTCCTTCAAATGCCCAATGTATAGTGAATTATCTCTTACATCCTGAAAGCTCTTTTCTAAGGCCACACGGATGTTGGTGTCAATGCTGGTCCTCTTCTTGCGTCGGCGGTTGAGCAGCTCCATGGCCAGGCTTGGGGAGCCCTGAGAGCCATGGGGACTGGGACTGGAGCTGGACTCAGAACTCACATGCTCTGCAGGGGGACACGGGGGTGGGACAGGGACAGAGGGGTTAACTAATACACAGGTGAAAACCTACTCTGACAACTACACACTCCAGAAAGGACACAAATAAACAGACATACGTGCTCATACTACACACTCAAAATAAACGAATGGGCATGCATACACGCACCTCAAGAGCATCAATAATATGTGGACCAACCTGCTTCGTTAAGCCACTTCTCCAACAGAGGCTTGAGCTTGCACATGTTCTTTAAGCTCAGGTTGAGGGCCTCGAAGCGGGAGATGGTAGTCTGGCTGAAGTCATTCCCATACAGCTTGCCCATGGCCAGTCCAACGTCACCCTGAGGGAGAGCAGGCAGGTTTGAGAAGGGTGCAAGGTCTCCATAGTTTGCTGTGGATACTTGGCCAGTTGGATGATGAGGTTCACCCCTAACGTACCCACACATTTATCATTCTGGGGTGTTGTGTGTGGATTGATGGCAAATGATTAATTATTAATCAATTTTAAATTGAGTCTATAACACAACAAAATGTGGGAAAAGTGATGGGGTCTGAATACTTTCCGAAGGCACTGTATCTTTTACATCCCACCCTCAACAGCCAACTCGAACTACACAGAACTACACAGTCCCTCTCATTCTGTTTAATTTTAATGGGTTTCTCCTCTACCCTAAAGACACATTCAGACAGACAGACAGACAGACAGACAGACACACCTGTGTGAAGCCCAGTCTGATCCTCCTCTGTTTGAAGGCCTTGGCAAACAGCTCCAGCTCCTCCAGCTCATTGACGTCCTCCGGACAGGTAGTGTCCAGCCGCTTGGGAGGAGGGGTTTGGCTGTGCGTGGGGGTGGTGGCCATGGTTCGTGTGGGTGTAGTCGCTATGATCCGTGTGGGTGTGGACGGCTGTGAGCGAAAAAACAGAATGATTGAGGAATTAAAAGACAATAGTAATCTGCTTCTGAAAAGGCACCCTTCTAGTGCATTACTTCTGACCACTGCACTATATGGTACTCCCAAATACTATGCAAAACCAGTTAATTCATTAAGGTTGTTAATTACATAAAAATAAGGGGTCGTTATCTCTCTTAGGATTCCTAAATTGTACAATGTGAACTTTCTCATCTGCGCTAACATTCCCATATGTCTTAGCCTAGCTAGTTAAATGAAACCAGCCTACATACTGGACAACATGTGCCGTGTGTGTGCTGTGTGTGTAAGCCGGGCTTCCCCTGACCTGTTGGGCGAGGCTGATGCTTGGCTGCATCGGCAGAAGGTTGGCTTGGCTATGAGGTAGCTGAGCGAGAAACTGTTGGGCTTGCAGGAGACCTGTACGTGAAAAGGGGTGAAGAGGATGAGTGAGTGTGATAGAAGAGGTAACAGGAGAGGTAAAGAGATTAGTTAGGTTTACTGAGGGTACTGAATCAACTCCAGAGCTGGGTATGGCTTTGAAAGAGTGAGGGACAATGGGAGTAGACCTACTGGATTGTCCCTGTGCCGTCTGGATGATAAACTGGCCTGACTGTAACTGGTTGGCGATGGGATGGCCTGGTTGAACCAGCACAAACTGCTGAAGGCCCTGCTGCTGGAGCTGCTGAAGGCCCTGCTGCTGGAACTGCTGAAACTGTGTCAGGGGAGGGGAGGGGGGAGATTGCAGGGGGAGAGAAAAGCGAGAGAGAGCGAGAGAGAGAGAGAGAGGGGGGTGGCGAGAGAGAGTTAGGACCACCTTTAAGGTAAGGTTTATGGGTAGAAAGTAATCGTACAGAGCATTATACCACTGTAACATGTGTATTGTAATTATATTGTAGCAGGTCATACAGGAGCAATGTGGAAAGGCTGGGACAGCTGGGTGATGGGGGTAGCTGCGGAGGCAGAGATGGCAGCCCCTGTGGTGCTGTTCTGGCTCGCTGTGTGCTGTTGCATGGCCGCAGCCAGGATCTGGGCCTGGGCCTGCTGCAGCACCATCTGCTGCTGCGCTGGAGACAGGGTCAACTACAGAGAGAGAGAGAGAGAGAGAGAGAGAGAGAGAGAGAGAGAGAGAGAGAGAGAGAGAGAGAGAGAGAGAGAGAGAGAGAAGAGAGAGAAGAGAGAGGGAGAGAGAGAGAGAGAGAGATGGGTGGAAGAGAGAGAGAGAGATGGGTGGAAGAGAGAGATCTAGCAAATCTGGAAATGCGCAAATCCATTCCCAAGTGCAGTACAGACAACCAACAACATCCAGTTGATGTTTGGAACTATATACACAGCATAACAGGATTTTCTTTATAGAAACAATCATCCATAATTTAAAGACTACTACAATGAGAGATATACAAAATGAGATGACCCAATTAAATTGTAGAGCAACCTGGGGGAATATCGTGGTAGAGTGGGAGCAAGTACTGTATGAATATAAAACATTAGTTAGGCCGATGTGGTGCTGGTGCATGCAAATTCTGCATACATTTGCATATTGATCCACCACCTGTTTCCCAACGACAGTGGAGCCACTTCATTAGCATACGTTACAGATTGCTCTTCTATTTTTTATTTTTTACGGGGAGATAAGGAGTGCCAAGACACCAGGCTACTTGCGTTCCAACTGCTCAGAGCAGGAGCAGCCCCCCAAGGGCAAAACTCCACTCCAATGGACCACTTGAGCAAAGTTGGCTGATCGCCTCTTCCCCTCTATTAGGGCTGCAACTAACGATTATTTTTATAATCGATTAATCTGCCGATTATTTTTTCGTTTAATCGATTAATCTGATACAAATGAAAAAAACTGATTTATTTTGCTAATTTTATTTTATGTTTTCTAAATCAGCCAGGCCTATACATATACATGTGCAAAATGAATAAGTATTAATAAAAAAATATAAATAATATAAATAAAAAAGGCTTTGCTACATCAAATAGGTTTAACAACAGGCCATGGACTATGGCGGTAGATTGTTTCAATAAAGTAGTTGAACTCTAGCTCAATACATGCATTGTTTGTAATGTAGAGGTCAGTAACCCAAAGTGCAATATAGGCTACAGACAAGACACTAATGTTTTTATATAACAGATATGCTCCAAAACAATGCAATGTGTCCTCTCACTCCATACAATAGGCTAGGCTACAGTCAGTGCCTCACTCTAACTCACGGGTAGCTTGGTAGGCTACCACTAGCTAGCCTTTAGCTTATCACCTCTGCTCTACCACTGACGTTAGCCAGCTAGCTAAATACACTTGTCATGCAATATTGAATTCATGAATGCGAGCAAACACTCACTGGCTATCGCATTACATTACAGTCATTTAGCTGACGCTTCGCCAGAACTCACTAGTGCATCTCCTTACTAATACAAGTAACTATGAGCATACTCCGGTGCTGAAGGCATAGAATGCGAATAGCAAGCTAAAAATACAATAGGTCATTAAGAGGGAGAATCTATTAGATAAACGAGAAGAACTAACTTAGGCCTACAGCTGTGCCAGTGAAACGAACGATCCTCACTTCAAAACGCAACGTATGGCATGGGTACAGCCAACGTTAAACTCGTATAATCTTCATCCATCACTGTCACATGCTTTCTTTTAAGGTGTTCTCGCATCACCGTTGTGCTCCCGTGCCATGCAAGATCGGTTTTGCATAGGTTGCACCATTTTTTAGTAGCTTTTAATGTGAAGTGCTCCCATACCTTGGACGATTTCGGTCGAGTCGTTTTCTCCGCCTCCGCCATGATTTAAATGTAGCCGCCGCGCCGGCTCCGCAAGACAGCGTGGCGTGCGTCAACAGGAAGTAGGTTTGTTATGGAACAAGACCCGACGAATCGATAATGGAATTCGTCGCCAACGAATTTCATTATCGATTTTTATCGATTTCATCGATTCGTTGTTGCAGCCCTACCCTCTATTAATAATGAATAGTTTGCCTCGCTTCTACTGCTTGCATGGTTGTTTTTAGCAAGTCAAAGAACAAAAAATGCAAATATTTATTTGGACCATGAAAGGACTACACAGACCTTTGAACCATTTGTTGTATGACAGCATTGCAGACTGACAGCATGCATAGACATAGCCTATGTGTGTGTGTGTGTGTGTGTGTGTGTGTGTGTGTGTGTGTGTGTGTGTGTGTGTGTGTGTTACCTGTTGCAGCAGAGCCTGTGACTGAGCATTTGTAAGGGTCAGCAAATTCTCCAGTCCATTTGTTGGGACACCTAAAGTGAGAGAGGGGGGGGAGAGGGGGTCAGAACACTACACTACACACACAATTCCTTCAACATCCATGGGCATCTGTTAGGCTATTCTTTATTCAGAGAGCTGAGCTGGCCACAATGTTATCAGAAATGCAAGGTTCCCACTACTAGTGACACTAGCAAGATTGAAACTCACCTTTGGCGACTTCCCCATTCTCCATTACGCTTTTACTTGATTCTGACAGTGTGTTCATTGAGTCTGTGATAGAGAGAAGGTGGTAAAATATCGCTAAAAATATAGTCATATAATGACTCGCCTCCTTTTTTTAAAGATATTTATTGATAGCATGAAATTGGCTCAGCTGCATCAGGCCAATAGAAGAATAGAAGTCAGCACATCACTTAAGTCGAATGTGAAGAGTTGAATGTGAAATTTGTTTCAATTGGCACAATTCATCAAACTTCAACTGTGCTTTGATAAAACACACGTTCAGAAAATTAAGATTTTCAAAGATTTATCAATTGAAATTACAAGTGAAATTTCTTAGATCATCAGCTTACATATTGTCTGAATCTGTTTGTTTTCAATAGCAAAATCTGGAAAAACTGGCATAGCTTAGCCTACTTACTATACAAAAAAGGTGAATAAACTACATTCTTATAACAAGCTAATACTTAGGTTTACGGCTGATACTTTCTCCTGTACATGGCCTCAGTAAGATAAAAGCAAACTATAGCAACAACTAGCCTAAATGCATCTTGGTAACAAGCTATGTAGAAAGATCACACTCTGAGACACACATAAAAAATAACTCCTTCACAAGCTCTGCTCTCACTCTATTGTTCTAACAATAGCTCATTCACATATCATACAAGCATACCACTCAGAAGGCATAGCCAATCAGCCAATACATGAAAATCAATTCTAAGTAGTGTGGACTTTCAGAAAACTACAGCTTAAGAGTCAGCTTGTATGTTAAAAAGTCTGGCTCACCCACTATGAGTCCACACTCTGTGGCATGGCGTCCGAGTCGGCTGCGCCCACCCTGCTCAGTTGGACCCTCTGACCAAGAGCGATCAAGACTGGCACAAGAACGTTGAACACAGCACGACTGGTGAAGATCTATCTTAGACTATATTCTCTCACTCAATCTCTCTCATCTCTGTAAAGACAATCTACTGTAAGCGAAATGGGCTACCGTTCTCACTGTCACAACCAGAACGTGCAAGTCTCCTGTACTTGTGTCTCTCTCTTGCTATCTTTCTATCTTTCTCTCTCCCTCCTCACTCTCTCCCTTATGGAAACGAAACAAAGACTGCAGCTGGTAGTACCCATAACGAAGCTTAATCAGTATTCAGCTGATTAGAGCTGTATGCAAATGTCACCCCCCGTTTCTCGTTAGGCAGAGGCATAGGCTTTGAAGTCCTGTAAGCAATTCATTTCGCACAGAGCTCTGAAAGCTTTCTGCATAATTCAACAATCTCCATGAATATTTATCAGCTCATTTGCATATTAATTGGATAGCTTTTATAGGAGCTTGTGTGCCAAATAAGCGCGCGCACACACACACACACACACACACACACACACACACACACACACACACACACACACACGTCTTCTAATTAGAGTTGCAGAGGAATGACTTTCCAAGCAAGTTACTTTTCAATTTGACAGTGCTGGTGGACCTGATGATGGAATGGAGCAAAGAATTAGGTAAAAGCTTCCAATACAATATAGCTTAGCTCAACACTGCACAAGGCCTATATAGTAAAGTGCAGAAATGCAACTGAAGTGTGGGGGTTCTTTTGAATTACAGCATTTTCCTGCATAATGCTAAGAATAAGACATTATATCAGCTAAACTCGCCCCAAAATGGCTGATTAGCCTACTTTAGCCTCTATAGTGACCTGCACATAGAACCGGAAAGATCTAGGCCTAATAGATTTGCATTGAAAATTCCTAACCAAAGTCTAGGCCTCCATAGTTGGAACAGCACAGGAAAAGTCATAGATAAGAGCTTGAGGGAGAAACAAAAAAGAAATACCTTTAAAGTGATTAAAACCTATTTACATTTCAGCAGTGCTGGGGTTCTACAGACCTAATTGGCACACAATGCATTATGCAAATACTTAAATTAATAGAATTCTAGATTAGAAATTAATTATGCTTTCATGTTATTGAAAGCTCAACTGCATGCAAACTCGATAAGGGAGAGAAAATTGAGAGCCAGCGAGACTGGGAAAATTTAGCATATTCAAATTACATTCAAATTGCAGCATGCAAAATATTCTTAAATATTCAATCAAACTGGAAAAGACACCTCGTCACATCTCAGTTGGACAAACCAGGATATCTGTTTGCATCCAAACTCTGGGTTAGATTAAAAGATTAAACATGAAACCTCATCATGGTCTATGACTCAACCATGTCACATCTCTGTAAAAAAAAAAAAAAAGTTTGATGATGGTAGTACAAGTTGTGAGGGGTCAAACCATACCAGCACACCTTACAGGTTGTTGCTTAATTTTGAGCTAGGCCTACACTAACAAGTAGGTCTAGGGTCAGTTAAATAGCTGTTGTTGAGTGACTTTAGTTTGAGCCAATTAAATTTCACTGGGAAAACCATGATGCAGCACTTGCAGGCCAGTGTATTCAGACCACCGGTACTGTCTTTGACTGACTACACTTGGCTAGAGATATTATGCCCAAAAACGAAAAACCACCAGTAGCAAAATAGGTGCTCCATCAACCCGCCTCCTGTTGGTCAAACGTAGCGGGAACAATAGCCTAATTGTTTTGTTCTGGTTGAGGCCAAACGTTTTTCAACAACGAAAGACATTTGTGAAATTATTAATTATATTAATATAGCTAACATAGTTATTTCTGGGTAGTATGGAAGTAGAGGATTTAGGTTCACAATGAGTTATTGCAATCGGAAAACATTAAGACCGTAGGAAGCCTCGGACAGTTGTGAGGTCCGCCTGCGCCAGGGCCACCTAATCCTGAAGCAGGAGGATTTCATCTGTTTATATGGGGGGCAAACCCATTATTAGCTGTTGCCCCTTTGTTATGAAGTATGTTGTAGTTATAGATGTTTTCCAAATTAAGAAAGTACACACACGTCCCCATGTCTTTATCAATGTTAGTTACAGCACCACCAGTATTAGCATAACGTAGGCTACTACAGACAGGATTTGTATTAGTCTACAAATGACATTCAGCCTACAGTTTCATTAATAATCCAGAGTACACTGGCTATGAAGAGGTCATCTTTTCCCAGCCAAATCCATCGACACTGCACATATTCGGCAATGCTATCTAACACACTTTTCAATAGGAAATTAATTATGTAAATGTATCTGCCTTTCATAATAATCAGATACCCCATCAGATTATTTTAGCAACGCGAAACTTTTTGTTTAGCAACATTGTTGTGACACAGTTCCATTCCAGCAATTAGTCCGACCCTTGTCGAGAAGTAGCCGTCTACTAGCTGGCTGAATGAATATGCAAACACTGGGCAGCTAGCTTGCCAGCCTATTAGCACACACACAAAAACAGCTAGCTGCTAGCTGTTTTCAGTCCAACCATTTAATGCTACAAATTCTAATTTGCTTGCGCAAACACGTGGTTGCTGATTACTGATCAAATATTCGAAATCATTATTGCTTTGTTTTGACATACTCGCAATGAATATGCAACGGGCATCGTGATCTACACAAAGAAGGGGACGTCCTTCCCTCGCCAATAATGCTAGGTAGCTAGCAGGCTAGTTTTCTTCTATTTTGTGCGAAGAAGTCCATCACTATAGAGTGGAGGTTTAAAGCTTTCAACATATAACTGGGTGTGATTTCTTGTATATTGTCCAAAAGCCAAGCTGAATAAAATAACGTCTAGGAATGAATATGTAAAACTGAGTAATGATTACCTGGTGCCGAACTCTCATGTTGACCCATTACTCCTCCGTCAGCCATATTGAATATTCAAAACAGCGCAGCCAGATGCAGCCGCGCAGCCCTCCCACCAGGGCTGATACTAGCTTCTCTGATACTAGCTTCTCTGATACTAGCTTCTCTGATACTAGCTGCCCTCCCACCAGGGCTGATACTAGCTTCTCTGATACTAGCTGCCCCACTACACTGGACAATACACTGAACACTGAGCACTTTAGTTAGTTTAATGTTGGTTGTTGTTGAATGTAATGTCTTAAATGTCTGATTGTTTGATTAATTGATTGTATATACGGTGTTGTGTTTTTATAAAAACCAATAAAAAACACCTGATACTAGCTGCCCTCCCACCAGGGCTGATACTAGCTTCTCTGATACTAGCTGCCCTCCCACCAGGGCTGATACTAGCTTCTCTGATACTAGCTGCCCTCCCACCAGGGCTGATACTAGCTTCTCTGATACTAGCTGCCCTCCCACCAGGGCTGGTACTAGCTTCTCTGATACTAGCTGCCCTCCCACCAGGGCTGATACTAGCTTCTCTGGTACTACCTGCCCTCCCACCAGGGCTGATACTAGCTTCTCTGGTACTACCTGCCCTCCCACCAGGGCTGATACTAGCTTCTCTGATACTAGCTGCCCTCCCACCAGGGCTGATACTAGCTTCTCTGGTACTACCTGCCCTCCCACCAGGGGCCAGGGCTGATACTTTAAATACATGTGAAATAATACTATTGTGCAATATGACAACCCTAGTCGTCTATCTGTACAGTATAGTACAGTGGATAGTGTACATCAGGGGTCCCCAAACTTTTTTCTGTGAGGGCCACATCATTTTTCCTTTCTGTGATGGGGGGCCTGGGTCGGTCTCTAACATAAAATAATATGGAACGGAGTGAAATGGAGGCGGTTGCGCAAAGCAATTGCGCGCAGGAGAGCACTGGTGGATGCAAACAAAGTCTAAACAGTTGAATTTGGATGGAATTTATACCTATAGTGATATGTCAATGAAATATAATCAGTTTTACAGTCTGATACATGAGGGAGGACCCTCATCATACACGGGGGGACCCATGAAGCAGGGCTGTCTGGGGGTCCTTAAACGAGCATCAAACACTTAATTTCTACCATTCTGGTGAATTGATATGCACCAATTTGTGACCTTTCTGCATCAATTTATGGTGGAAATGTCATTATTTATGCAAAGGAAAACACAATATTCAGGCACCAGATGATCAAAATATAATGTAATATAATGCAATATAAGGCTCTCAGGCATTCTGTACTTTCAAATATGTATTCTCCTTGAGCAGTCAACATCAACTATCAGCTATTTCACTAGCAAAAACTAAAGACAACTTATTTGCGAAACAGCGCTCCCGCCACCACGTCGGCGCAGTGCCGCTATTGCAGTCAGAAATGACAGAAATCCACCGAGTGCAACGCCTGTAGAAAATTGACGTTGTTCAAAGGGCCGGTCCAAGTGTGGGGGTGGGCCGTGTCCGGCCCGCGGGCCGTAGTTTGGGGACCCCTGGTGTACATAGCCTTTATTTATGTAAACCAGCTCCTTCCCTTCTTGTGATTTTTTTTTTTTAAGTTTTTTTTCTTCTTCCCTTTCCTAACACCAGGGGAGCCACCCCTCCTAAATTTCGTTGTTTGGTACCTGTACTGTAGCAATGACAATAAAGTCCATTCATTCATTCACTAGCTTCTCTGATACTAGCTTCTCTGATACTACCTGCCCTCCCACCAGGGCTGATACTAGCTTCTCTGATACTAGCTGCCCTCCCACCAGGGCTGATACTAGCTTCTCTGGTACTACCTGCCCTCCCACCAGGGCTGATACTAGCTTCTCTGATACTAGCTTCTCTGATACTACCTGCCCTCCCACCTGGGCTGATACTAGCTTCTCTGATACTAGCTGTGTTACGTCTGTGTTTACGACAGTTTGGGCTTTACGACATGTGCCGTATTACGTTTTGTGTTACACTCATGTTTGATTAAATGGAGTTGCCAGCTCCGACTACAAGCTCTGAGTTCGACTCCGTTATTGAACATAGCATTGGCGACGAAGATGGCTGATTGTTCTCTACCAACACCCCCTCCTTTCCTAGCAGTCCCGGCAGAACCACCGATTCCGTGGGGCCGCTGGATTTCCTCTTTCGAAACATACATCCTAGCTGCCGGCTTGGAGGATGTATCAGACAAGAGGAAATACGCGCTGTTGCGGCACTGCCTGGGAGCGGAGGGTCAGCGCGTGTTTGAAACTCTTGGCCCTGCGGCGAGATACACAGACGCTGTGGAACTATTGAAGCAACACTTCGCCCCTCCACAAAGCGCTCTTCTCCGCCGCGTCATATTCAGACGAAGACACCAACGAACAGGTGAGACAGTGACACAGTATGTGGCTGATCTGCGGGGTTTGGCGAGCGTATGCAAGTTCGGGACATTACAGAACGAAATGATAAGAGACCAACTCATCTTACACACGAACTGTGACAAGATTAGGGAAAAACTGTTACTGGAAAATGACGAACTTACATTATCAGCAGCTCTGAACATGGCGGTCCAGGTTGAAACAGCTTTAGAATGTGCAGTTAGTTTTTCAGCCTCTCCCAGCTCACCGGCAGAGGGCGCGCACAGCCTACAGGTGCCCCTCCTCCACGTGAGTGCAACCAGCGGCGGGGAGAGCATTTTACTGGCCTCTCGGTCACGCGACCAGCCACACCAGCCGTGTGGGAATTGCGGCTCTTCTGCACACAATTCAAGAGCTCAGACATGCCCAGCCCGTGGTAAAACCTGCTCCAACTGCGGGAGACTAAACCACTTTCACAAGGTCTGCAGGTCTGCCCCAGCTAGAGCTTCCCAGTCACCTACCACTGTCATCCATAATGTCAGCTCAGGACGAGCGCCATTCAAAACATGCTCGTTGATGGTTGGTGATGTCACTCTGCCGCTCCTCCTAGACACTGGAGCCACAGTGTCCCTTGTGAACTTGACGACTTATACACAGTTCTTCTCCCATGTGCCCCTGGGGTTGCCCTCCACCACCCTGCGTGGCTATGCCAACTCTAAGATTGACATTGTGGGCTCTTTTCAGCTGCCTGTGAAGTACGGGGAGAGGACACTGCCGGCTTTCAGGTTCAACGTTGCACGCCACGGGACCAACTTGTTAGGCCTCGACCTGTTCAACGCCCTCGGTTTCACCCTGCTAGACACAGCTGGCTCAGAGATTCACACCGTTTCCATCCCCTGGCAGCAACAGTGGCCTGCGCTGTTCAGCGGTGTAGGCTGCCTCGACACTTTTGCCCACCAGCCTCTGTTAGATCCTACAGTGATGCCTGTTATACAGCCCCTCCGCCGCTCCCCCCTGGCTCTCCGCGATGACATCTCCTCTCAACTACAGAGCATGCTCGATAGCGACATCATTGAGCAGGTGAATGCATCGCCTTGGATCTCCAACCTGGTGGTGGCGAAGAAGAAGTCTGGGGGGCTGCGCATCTGCGTGGATCTGAGAGCGGTAAACAAGGCCATCATCCCTGACAAATACCCCTTGCCAACGATAGAGGAGCTCACCGCCCAGTTCTACGGGTCCAGCGTGTTCTCTAAACTGGACCTCCGTCAGGGTTACCTCCAAGTGCCACTACACCCCGAGAGCCGCAACCTCACAGCGTTCATCACTCACAGAGGGGTTTTCCGCTACAAACGCATGGCTTTCGGTTTAAGCTCCGCCCCCAGCTGCTTCCAAAAGATCATGGCCTCCATCTTCGCTGGGATCCCAGGTGTGGCCATCTATCTTGATGACATCGTGGTTCACGGGGCCACCGTCGAGAGCCACGACGAGCGTCTCCACAGTGTGTTCAGTGCATTGGCCAAGCATCACCTCACACTCAATGGTGAGAAGTGTGTATTCGCCGCCCCAGCCATTGACTTTGTGGGGTTCCGCCTCTCAGCTGATGGCACGTACCCGCTGCACTCGAACACCGAGGCCATCCATCATGTCCCGGAGCCCACCACAGCCGCTCAGGTGGCCTCCTTTCTAGGCATGACGGCGTACTACCTCCGTTTCCTGCCACAGTACTCGGCCACAACCACACCACTGCGGAAGCTGTTGAAGCATGACGAGCCCTGGCTCTGGACGTCTGCCTGCTCAGACGCCGTACGCCTCCTGAAGGCCCAACTCACCTCGCCACCGGTCCTGGCGCATTTCGACCTGGCCAGCCCCACTCTTGTCACGTGCGACGCCTCTGCCACAGCCATTGGTGCGGTGATGTCCCAGCTGCAAGGGGGGGTGGAGAGACCGATCGCCTTCGCCTCCCGTGCTCTCAGCCCCACGGAACAGAAGTACTCGGTGGGGGAGCGGGAGGCCCTAGCATGCCTCTGGGCATGTGAGCGCTGGCACATGTACCTCTATGGACGGCTATTCACACTGAGGACAGACCACCAGGCCCTCATCACCCTCCTGGCCACGTCTGGCACCGGTCACAAGCCACTCCGCCTCCACCGCTGGGCCGACCGCCTGCAACAGTACAACTATCGGCTACAGTTCACGCCAGGACGAGACAACGTGGTAGCCGACTTGCTATCACGCGCAATCCCCAGCCCACCCACAGCCCCAACCTTGACCCCCGGACTGGACCAGGCTGAGCATGACCTCGTCCAGCTCCTCCACACACCCCTTCAGGAGACGGTGTCGCTGAAGGAGCTCCGGGATGCCTCAGCCGATGACCCCACCCTCTCTACACTCTCAACCTACATCACGCAAGGGTGGCCGGTAAGAGTACCTGACGAGCTACTCACTTACTCCAGGATCAGGGAGGAGTTGTCGGTTTGGAATGACACCTGTGTCGCTCGCGGGTTCTGCACTGTGGTCCCAGGTGTCCTTCGGGCGCGTATCCTTGCTATGGCGCACGAGGGTCACCTGGGCATAGTCAGGCTCAAACAGCGCTGTCGTGAGGTTGTGTGGTGGCCAGGCATCGACAGGGAACTCGAAACCCTGGTCAAGGATTGCACTGCCTGTCTCCTTAGTGGTAAGACCAGGGCTCCAGCTCCACCCCCGCCCATGCAGCCGTTGGACTGGCCATCTCAACCCTGGGAGCACCTGCAACTGGATATCTGCGGCGAGCTGCATGGGGTACCACATCACCAGCGTTTTCTCGTTGTGACCTACGACCTCCACTCTAAGTGGCCAGAGGTGACACCTGTGGGCTCGGTCACAGCAAAGGTGCTGATCGACATTCTCGACGCTCTGTTTGCGCGTTGGGGCCTGCCCAAGAGGATCACGACTGACAACGGTCCTCAAATGGTTTCCCATGAACTGTCCTCCTATTTAGTGGGTAAAGGGATCCACCACATCCGCACAGCGTTCTACCACCCTGCTGCGAACGGGGGGGTGGAACGGCTGAACCAAACACTGAAGAATGGCATCAGGGCCCACCTGGCACAAGGGTGCACGCTCACCACCAGCCTCCTCCAGACGCTGTTGCATTATCGGGCCACGCGACACGCCACTACAGGAGTCTCCCCAGCCTCCCTCATGCTGGGGCGGGAGCTCCAGCTGCCTCTCGATAGGCTCCGCCCTACACTAGCTCAGCCCCCGGTCCATCCAGTTCAAGCCACAGTCACCAAACACCAGCGCTTGATGAAGGATCGTTTCGACAGGGCCAGACGTGCTAGGCCACCTGTCATCGCTGTGTCGGACTGGGTCAGGATCCGACGACCTCATCGGGACAACAAACTCCAGTCGTTTTGGTCTGACCCTGTCCAGGTCAGCAAACAGCTTGGCCCGGCCTCGTTTAGGCTCGCCGACGGCACTCGCTGGCATGCTACCCGCCTGCGTAAGGTGCAGCCTCCCCCTGGCCCAGCGCTGAGTGTGGCCTCTTCCACAGTCTTGCCAGCCGCACGGTTGGATGAAGCAGCAACCCCGGCCTACCAGGCTCAGCCCCAAGGCGTGGAGCCGCCACCAGTGGCTGTGGCTGCACCAGAGCCACGTCTGGTTCGAGCACGCAACAGGCCCGAGCACTTGCGTGATTACATGACTGAGTATCACACCTAGGTTGTGTGAGGGGGGGGGAAATGTTACGTCTGTGTTTACGACAGTTTGGGCTTTACGACATGTGCCGTATTACGTTTTGTGTTACACTCATGTTTGATTAAATGGAGTTGCCAGCTCCGACTACAAGCTCTGAGTTCGACTCCGTTATTGAACATAGCAAGCTGCCCTCCCACCAGGGCTGATACTAGCTTCTCTGATACTAGCTGCCCTCCCACCAGGGCTGATACTAGCTTCTCTGGTACTACCTGCCCTCCCACCAGGGCTGATACTAGCTTCTCTGATACTAGCTTCTCTGATACTACCTGCCCTCCCACCAGGGCTGATACTAGCTTCTCTGATACTAGCTTCTCTGATACTAGCTTCTCTGATAGGTTCTCTGATACTAGCTGCCCACACTGGTTGGACGGAAGAAGACTTCTAATCATAGTTGTCACATTAATATTAACATTTGCATAAACCCAAAATGTGTATTACACTAACTCTAAACGTGATAAAGAAAATAACTCGCGGGCGCATGCTCAGCAACTGTTCTGACGATATTTGTTAATTTCTTCTAGTTTGACCATAGTGACCTTTCTCCCCACCTGGCATTTTCGGACATCCAAAACTGATCAGGGCATCGGTTTGACATCGGTTTGAAATCAAATTGACATTGAAACCCTAGTAATAATTTAAATGGATATCGATAGGGATGTAGTGGTAATGAAGAGAAATGGGTTTGTAAACCTTATTTGTGAATGTGGGCAAATTAATTCTGCATATAAAACAGCAGATTAAATGCAGCCCAAATAGACTGTAATTTGACTTTGATCATCTGGTTTTTACATGTTGATTAGACTTTTGTTGTTGTTGTCATCTCTGATGGTTTCTGTATTCTGTATGGAGGGTGTGACAGACAGAATTCGAACCCTGGTCTGAAGTCCAAAACACCGACTTTAGGCCAAGAGAATGTCTGAGGGCTACCTATAAGACTGCAAATTACTGCCACCTCAAGGGTAACATACTTTCTAATTTGACCTTGCTGTCTTCCTATGGTCCAGTATTCTCATCCATTTCTTCCTGAAAACTGAAAACCTAATTGTCATTATAGTACATACAGTAAGTAGGTCACCTCACCTACGGCATCTGCAACTGGTTCTCCAGCTGCACAACAGCGGAGAGAAATGCGCTACAGAGAGTAGTGAGAACAGCACAGAAGATCACCGGCGCCCCCCTCCCCTCTCTGGAAGAGCTGTACAACACACGCTGTCTCAGGAAGGCCTCAAAGATCTCCAGGGACCCGACCCACCCTGGGCACGTACACTTTACCAGGCTGCCCTCGAAAAGGAGGTACAGGACCCCGGCCGCTAAGACAAACAGACTGAAGAACTGCTTCTACCACAGGGCCGTCCAGGCCCTGAACACAGCAAAGACCTAAGTTCTGGGCCCTGGACAGTCTGGACGGATTGTATGGCAGCTGCTGGACTGAAAAAATCAGGTGTAGTGCTGAGGCACAAACATGTACATTTCAAGCCTGCAAACTGTGACACTTTAAATAACGTGAAAAAATACTATTGTGCAATATGACAACCCTAGTTGACTATCTGTGCAGTATAGTACAGTGGATTGTGTACATAGCCTTTATTTATGTAAACCAGCTCCTTACCTTCTTGTGATTTTTTTCTTTTTCTAAAAGTGTTTTTTTTCCCCCTTTCCTAACACCAGGGGAGCCACCCCTCCTAAATTTCGTTGTTTGGTACCTGTACTGTAGCAATGACAATAAAGTCCATTCATTCATTCATTCATTCATTCATAATAAAGAACATGTATTGTTCATTGTTTAGAGAAGATTGTGAAGAAGATAATCAACACTAATCACCAATAAGATGAAGGAAGGAGACAGAACATTTGGTTAAAGATTTATTGTGGTTACAAATGCTTAGAAGTGGGGTTGAATTTGTCCTCCACAAATGCATATTTTATGTCATGAACATGTAAAACATCATGTTTGATTTTATTGATTATTTACCATCAGTAGAACAGAAAACAGGAGTGTTTTTGACTTTCAGAAGTAGCTGGACTACCAAGTCCTTCAGAACTTTTATGAATATGCATATTCATCTCCTGTGGTTTTAGTTTTTATTATTTCACCTTTATTTATACAGGTCAGTCAATTAACACATTCTTATTTACAATGACATTCTACGCAACAGTTGACCAAACTTGTTAGAGTATGGAAAGCACAGTGCTAAGTTATTTTACCTTATAAATTATAACGCTTGAGTACGTAATTTCTGTTCATCATAATGATCCATAAGAACACTTCAACCTACAGTTGAATCAATAACATCTCTCACACTCTTGGAAAGAGCATTAAGTTGGAACACAAGCACAATTCTAGGTATAAATCCCTGTGGACTAGCTGCAGCATAGGGATAGAGAAATATACATTTGCCCTAAGAAGCACTGGATTGAGATTCCCTTCTTCATAAGTGTGCAACTCTGCCTTTTGATTTCCATCTGTTTGATTATGATTCACTTCTTTTAGAACTCTGTGACTTGGATTCTTGTTGTGCCCTCCAAGCAGCAACAACCTCATCATTTTCCATTTCCGCTGTGGCCCTAGCCCTCGATCTCTGTCTAGCCTGGTTGATGAAAGTTGCAACATCGTCTTCTTCCTCTTCTTCTTTTCTCCCTCTCCTCCCCTCTGTCTCTCCACTGTCACATTGTGAGTAATGGGTGAACTTTCTCTTTGCTGTGTAACTCTCCTCTTCCTTTTCGTCCTCATCATAGGATCTCCCAGCTCTATTGTAGCCGTGTGGTTCCAACAAGCCATTGGAGTTATCTAAAGATGACCTCCTGGACCAGTTAGGTGGTTCAGGGCTTGAGTCACAGCTTGACTCTGTATTGTTCCGGAACCTGGACCGGTATCTTGATGTGATGCCATATTCTTCCTCATCTTCCTCCTCAGCATATGAGATTCTCCGACTAGAGAAGTCATACTCGGAGGGTTCTGGGGCTGCATCATAGTTGGCGTTGGATATCCCAGGTTCAGTTCTATCGGTACTGTAGGGTGCTGGCTTCGTTTGGGGAGGTCTAACACTGTTGAGCCAATCGTCGATGCTGGTGTTCTTGTTTTTCTCCAGGACTGTGTTGAGATTTAGTCTGCCAGAGAGACCATAGCTCCGTGTATGTTTCGGTTTCTCGCTGGTAGACTTTCCTTTTAAGTAGTCATCCTCTTCTTTCTCTTCCTCCTCTTCCTTGGGCTTCTTCTTCTTGTATAATGTACTGCGCTTGTTGTCCTCAGTGATCTTCTTCACCTCATAGCAAGCCATCTTGTCCCTCATTTCCGTCTTCATCTCCTTGTCCATGGAGTCCAGCTTGCGCAGATCGACCTGGTCCTGGAAGAGACTATAGAGGGGCACACTGGTCTTGGTGATCTTGCTCCTGCGGGAGCCCAGCCCGGTGACATCTGAGATACTGGAGGCCCCACTGGCAGAAAGCACAGACTCAGCCCTGCCGTTGCCACCGCGGGATCGCAAGCTGGAGTATGATGCCCCACTCAGTATGGAGGCCTTGTCATCATCCATACCCCGCCCTTGCCCCATGCTGGACCCACCAAAACTGAGCACCGATCCAGCACGTGAGGGGGGCAGGCTCATCTCATTTTGCTTTTGGATAAGCGTCTCGCTCACCACATTGGCAATCCAGTTCTGGATGCTGGCCAGGTTCACCATGGGCTCACCACCAGGCCCCTGCACTGTGGGAACAGGAGGGACCATGGGGACGTGAGGCAGGCTCTGAGGCAGACCCATGGATTGGGATCTAGTGCTGCGGGCCTGTGACAGGACAGAGGACCTGCCACTCAGCATGGACATGTTGTCATCATTGGCGACACTCGGGGCAGCTGAGACGCCGGCTCCTGCCCAGAAAGCAGTGAGGGGCACGGTGCTTCCACTAAGAGAGCTTTCAGTCTCCCAGCCACACATGGATTGACTTTCCTCTAGCGTCTTCCGTGAGCGCGCCAGGACCTCCTCGCGCCGCTGCCTCCTCTTGACCGTGGCTGAGTCCTCGCCCCGGGTCATCTGCACAATATCATCTTTGTCGTCCTCGCCCAGCCGTTTCTGCTGCTTTAGCTTCCATGTCTGGTAGGCTGTCAGGTTGACGTCCTCCAGTGCCGGCGTGCGTGCCTCAGCTTTCTCCCCACCACCACCCTCAGCAGCTATTTCTCCCTCCGCATCCTTCTTGTTCCAGCCAAACTGGATCCTTTTTACACGCCAACGCTCTAGGGGTGTTAGGTTCTCCTTGTTCCTCTTACAGAAGTTGTACATCGAGCTGGTGTCCGAGAGCACGCTCTCAACGTCGTCATCAATCTTCTTCCCTTCTGAGGCAGTGCTTTCGCTGTCATTGTCCTCCTTTTTGCGGTAACGGGCTGCTGCCTGCTCCTCAATCTCCCTCAGACGCTGTTTCCACAGGTCGGAGTAGCTGCTGCAGCTAGCAGTGGATACGGAATCCGAGGCAGCCCGGCGCGGCCGCCGCTTCAGCTGCTCCTTCAGAGCCTGCACATCCTCGCTGGTCACGCTCTCCAAGTCCTCGTACCCTTCAGGCCGGGGCTGATGCATGCCCTCCAGGAGGGATTCTCCATCCTCCCCATCACACATCAGCTGAGCCTCCCACCACTCCTCGCTCTGGTACTTCTCATTCCTACGCTGCCACTCGCGAATCATGCTACCCACGTCATCGTCTTCCTCGCCTTTCCCAGAGAGTCCCAGATCCTCTGTCTCCCCCTGCTGGTCCTGCCCATTATGCTCTCCGATCAGACCAGACCTCAGTGCAGCTGCTGCTGCGGAGGAGGCTACGCTACTCATCACGCTGACGCCATCCTCCTCCTCCTCTACCATGATGGAGTGTGCCTTCACTCCCAGCATGCTCTGCTCCTCGTCTAGGCAAGCGTGGGCGTCAATGACGGAGCACTGGCTGAGAGTGTCATCATCGTCGTCATCACGCTCCTCCAGCAGTGTTTCGTTGAGCTGGCGCAACTGCTTCAGGAAGGTTTCATTGGGGTTGATGGGCCGCTTCTTCCTCAGAGCAGTCAGGGCCTCCATGATGGTCATGTGTTGGAAGATCATAAGGTAGGCCGCCACCAGGACCGCCGAGCGACTAATGCCCATCATGGAGTCCACCAGAACCTTGCCTACAGAAGCCAAAACAAAGATACAAACATAGTTATACACAGTTGAAGATTTACTTACAGAATGTAGTTTCTCTTGAATTTGCTCAGATTAAATACCTTGGAAAAGCCTGATAATAGTATTTTCAGATTGTGTATGCAGCATATAGAGTATTTAAGTGTAATGACATCAGTGTATATTCATTAATGCTTTATTTTGTAGCTGGGTGTTTGACAGAATTCACAGAATTCACAATAGGGTGATTGCAGCTGCACCCTGTAATGAAAGTCTCTGACCAACAGGGGGCTGTCTCTACTTTCAATTGGTTTTGTATCACTCAGATAACGCATGCTTTGCTGAAACCTCCTAGTTGCTACATCATCATAGAGGAGCGTCACAAGACCACACAGGCAAAAGGGCACCATTGCCTCATTGCCCCGCCACTCACAAAGTGCCCCCCACCCCCATCTGTGGTGCCGTTTCTTGATAAACAGCACCTGCCTTTCCTTAACTCTGTGTACAGCCCTGGGCAAACACTACATAATAACACAGTGCGGCCTGACATTTAACATGATTCAAACAGCTATATATTTAATTAACTAAGGATTGCTCAATGGATCTATTTGGTTTTGATCACCCTAATGTGAAGCTTAGAACCTGACTCACTCACCCCTAACAGAGATCATACATATCCCTGTCAGAATGCTTCCTAAAAATAAGACCCTGGTCATGAGTGGATGACTGCAATTCTCAATTACTGTAAATGAATTTAATTTTGTTCATCCCTCAGAGGCAGCATTATTAGGAGAGCATAGCCAGATCACAAATATATCTTCCTCCTCCACATTTGATGCAAGCACACTAACACCATATCACAGACTTCATGTTATCACAAGAAATGCCCTATACAGTACTTGAGTACAGTACAATA
Source organism: Nansenia antarctica (assembly GCF_963989245.1). NCBI lineage: Eukaryota > Metazoa > Chordata > Actinopteri > Argentiniformes > Microstomatidae > Nansenia > Nansenia antarctica. The sequence goes on along the minus strand of NC_137688.1, from coordinate 44,940,668 downwards.
CTTTATATGTGTAATGTTACATTATGATGCGGTATTGATCTATCATTGCATTGATATATTGTTTTAATGTTCTTGCATTAAGTGTTATGATAAGAAACATTTGTGGGATTCTCTAGCTACTGCCCAAACTAACAACCCAAGCTAACAGCCAGATGTTGTGGTCACCTGACATTGTCTTTCCACTCAAGTCTTTCAGAGAGTAAGGAAAATATGGATTGATTTACTATGTTAATGGGCACCATATAATGTTGGAACCAAAATATCCATGAAGGCAGTAACTTTCTGGTGAAAATTACTAATGGTATTGTTAGAGTTTAGTGCCAACATGATCAGCAGTTCGCCAAACCATTGCTCTGGTACCTACTTTCCACACAGGGTCTATGTATGTTCCTTGAGTGAGCACTCACCCTTGTGTGTGAGCAAAGCCTCGTCCAGGAACTCTGCGGCCGTGCGGAAGTGAGGTGAGATGTCCGCCTCTGTGAAGTCGTCCACCTCGATGCCCATGTACTGTATGTTCATGCCAGAATAGAAGCTCTCTCCTGTGTAGACGCCCGTACCATGGGCCGTGTTTAGGATGTGGGTGATGCCCATGCGCTTCAAACGGCCTTTATTAACCGCCACGGATCTGCAGAGTAAGGAAGAGCCAAAGTTATTGTTGCCACAGTATCAGCTATAGTAACTAATGACCAACACACATACAGATGGTACACTAAGAGTAGATCATTTTTAATTTGTATTGAGCCAATTGAGAACATGTTTTTAGTAGTTTATAAAGACTCTGCCGTATGTAGTTGAAAACGGTTACATTTCCACTTAGGGCATAACTTGTTCCTGTGTGTAAATGTGTGTGTGTGTGTGTGTGTGTGTGTGTGTGTGTGTGTTTGCAGGAGGGGTGAGGAGGCATATAATCTGCCTTCTTAATATAAAAAATATAGAAGGCTTGGCGACTCACTTCTCGCCGATGAATATGTTGGGCCACACCTCATCCACAGCGTTTAAGGGGGACTCCAAACGATCCTGCACCATGGCCCGCTGGATGTCCAGCACACAGGGGGTGTTGTAGGGACTCCTGTCGTCGATCATGTCCTTAACACGGTTGTAGAGGTCCTCCACCATGAGCTGTTCGGCACTCTCCCGCATGCTTTCTGGAATGGAATCATTCCTCACCCGCCGTGGTTTCAGCTCTGTGGAGAAACCAGCCAGAACAGTCTCAGAGATACGCTCCGATGTGCATACACGTTTATTCTACAACATTACATCTTGATGTTTATTCTACACATTTTCAGTGCGCCAAATCATGTCTAAAATTCATGTATAAACCAAAATTAACAATTGATAAACAATTCCAAGGAAACCAAGAGCATGTGTATGTGAACTCAATGAGTTATTATGGATGGAACATTCTGTGATTCATTCCTTGTGATTCACACCTATGGAGGACTTTATAAACATGAATCTATTCAATATTTTTGGGGTCATTGGTCGTCCCCCTCCTGGTTTACACCATGTATTGTAATCATTTGAAAGATTTTATCTTGATATATCCATTGTCCACTACAGTATATCAGCATCAACAGCATTTGGCTGATGGTCAGTGGTTCAGTAGACGGGTCAGGTGGCTAACTCAAGAATCCTGTTATGTGAGGTACGGTACCCCATAGTTAAAGCAAAGTAGCGATGGCTGTCTCACCCTCGTTGATTATCTGTTTGGCGGCGATCGCCGAGGAGAGGTGTATGGGCTCCATGAAGATGCTCTCTGCGTCCGAGCCTGATATCATGGAGAATCTGGACTCTGAGATCATTGAGAAACTGTGAAGGTGTAGAGGGGGGACAATGGTCAAGAAGAAGACAGGATGTTAGTAGTGGTCAAGGTTAGTAGTGGTCAGTGTCAGACATAACGCTGCAGTTAGCTAGAAGTTTCTCACCTGCTGGGGGAGGGACTACGCAGGTAGTGAGACTGGATCGTTTTGACATTGGCTTCCTCTTCCCCATCAGGTACTGCCTGATCACCCTCCTCCGTGGTCTCACTTGGTGACGCCATGGCAACACAATCCCTGCCTTATTGTCAGATCTGGCAGTACTGATTTGTACTGATTTGCACTGTAATATAGAAAAGGCATCTGAATGCAGCATATGAAAAACTACAGGGCTACAAGGTTCACATAATACTACGAAGTTAACATCCTAATCATTCAAAAATACACAGGATAACAGAACAACAGGGCTTTGTTGGCCTGAAAGGAGGTGTGTAATTTATCTCAGGAGTGTTTCTATTTAAATTCTGCCACAACCATTTGCATCATAGTGTACCTTTGGAAAAGGCAAGAGCAGAAATGGCAAGGGGTGACTGGAGCTGAATAACAATAACATTCTTCAACATGCTGCGCTCAATGTTTTACCAATGAAGTGGGATTGTACATGTAGTATTTCTCAATGTGTTTGTAGAGAGAGAAATACTGTAGAGACATTTAAAAAAACACATATACATCATCACCTCATCAAGTTAACAGGTAACCACAACTCAGTGGCTACTCTCTATAGTGAACCCATTAGAGTGTGTGTGTGTGTGTGTGTGTGTGTGTGTGTGTGTGTGTGTGTGACAGAGAAAACATCAAGCCAGCATGCATATCTATTTTTAGCACCAAGGACAGCTGCCCTGGGTCTGTCAAGGCCTTGTGGTGTGACAAGACATAAAGAGTAACAGAAAGAAAGAGTGAGAAGGTTGAGACAAAAAAAAATCCACAGGACTGGACACATCTCAAGGTTCTACCTTTACCGTGTTCCTTAAATGTCTAAAAGGCGTCTTACCTGAGAGCTGTTTTCTGGCAGTTGGTCCGCTTATTAGAGTGGAACACTGGAACTGTGGTACGAGAAGAGAGAGAGACCTAAACTTAGAGAGCCCCCAACCCTGTCATAACTCCCCCTCCCTGTTTATCTCCCACCCCTACTCTCACCACGTACCCACCTCCTGACACCTAATAGCCCCTGTGACATCATCACAGCTCATCTAAGAGCAATATTAACCCCTCGAGTCCAGGACAGTTATACAAATATATTAACATAAAAATACCCAGTATTTCAAATACACACACACACAGACACACACTCACTCACACACACACACACACACACACACACACACACACACACACACACACACACACACACACACACGCATAGCTACATACATATTCATATGCATGTGGTGTATACTGGTAATGTTGACTACTATATTAAACTGTAGCTGCTGGGGTAACAGTAACATTCCTGTCTACACTGTTAGGTGTTGAGCCTTAACTGAGATGAGATTCTCCAGCTTACTAGTGTGTGCGTGTGTGTGTGTGTGTGTGTGTGTGTGTGTGTGTGTGTGTGCGTGTGTGCGTGTGTGTGTGTGTGTGTGTGTGTGTGTGTGTGTGACAATAAGTCTGGGTCTATTTATAAACATAGAATGCAGGCTAAGAAAAGTTACTGGGTCACACTGAAACACACACAGATAAGAACACAGACACAAAGTTTAAATTGACACAAATAAGTCAACAGTAGACTTTATTCACTACAATGGGAAAGTGCTTGCAGCAGGTCACAAAGCTTTTAAAAAGAACACAACTCATCCCAGTATCGAATATACAAAACATAAACAATTCGACATTACACTAGACTATACTGTACCTGTTTTTACAAAACCAGTCTATGTTGGTGGATCTCAGTTTTGTGTGTGTTGAAGAGGTATTTGTTTTCTGAACATTTGATTGAGCTTCTCTTGGAGTGTCAGATGGGTTTGGGCCGGTATGAGAATCATCAAACCAATATACCGTCCCACCAAAATAACTGCTACACCGGCAAAAGCTTTATAAACAAATAATAATAATAATAATAATAATAATAATACAAACATGTCTACCAAGTGTAATCTTTATGCCACCAGGCGCAGCGGCACACACGGCAACTTCAAAGGGGCGCACCCAGACTGAGCGCATCAGGTTGCAGAAGGGGTTTTCCTCTGGTATTTTAATGTTCACAAGCAAATCTAGCGGCCTATTCATTTAACACAAGTAATCGAGGTAGTATTCGTGTGCTTGGCAGTTAATGTTGAATTACATTTCATAAAGTTTATTTTTATTTTTTGTTTTACCTACTAGCCTCTACATTGCTTACATTCGCCAACTGGCTATAAAGCGAGCTCTTGATGCCAATTTCATAAACGTACCGGTTAAACCTTACCCAACCGGGCGTTTTTTAGGCTGTTTAATTGGTTCTATTGAAAGAAAGAAAAATATGCTTTTTGGACCCTGGGTCTAGGTAAACATTTCCTAAAATCTTAATAGGATTAAGATAATCTCATAAATAACATAATCTGTAAATGATGGGTGAAAAACTATAGTAAAGGAAACTCTTGGGAAACTTGAGAAAATTGTGTTACGTCACTACTTACTTTACCATCTTTGAAAAAATAAATTTCTGCCAATGAAGGGTTCAGTGGGAGATTTGGTTTTATGGCAGACATTTCCAAAATATGCCTTGTTGTAACATATTATCTAGAATTTCAACATCTCTTGTTTATTTTTTTGGAAATATCTTAGAATTCCTGAAATAGCTTGTACAGCTTTCTATAACTTTACTTAGGACATAAGGGTTTATGACATACAGTCATTATACATTATGAGTATCGTACTTCTCACTTCACTGTTCTTCCTTACCTAATTGCCCATAAAAATATTATTTAATGGGATGTGAAATATATTACTTGTTGTTTTGTTATTATTTGTTGATTTCCTCAACTTCAATAACTACACCAGTGAATTAGAAAGATGAAAAAAGTAAACAGGCCACTTTACAGCTTTAAATGATATTGACATTAATTATTTTTCTCTCATGGAATTCCATTCCTTTGGTACAAATAGATCTTAGAGATTAACAGCTATTTCAATGTGGACAGGTAATGCACCTTTAAATGTCCCACCTTGTGCTGTCTCCAATTCCCATTCCACAACAACAGAACCCCTGAGAGAATGTAAGCACTTGCAAGGACAGGCGAGTTCCACAGAGCTAATTCAAGGCACACACAGGCACACATTTGAAGCAGCACAGCAATATACAATGCAAAAGATTATAGAGAAAAATATGATGTACAAGATTGCTGGTGACGGAGAAAACCCATTTTCATGGAGAGAGAGAGAGAGAGAGAGAGACACACACACACACACACACACACACACACACACACACACACACACACACACACACACACACACACACACACACACACACCCTAACCCTAACCCTAACCCTAACCCAAAATAATCATGTTAAAGCTTACAAATTGACCAACACACCATAAAAAGATGGAACAGAAATATGTCATGTCCACCTATGGGGACAGTGGAACACAGTGTTACCAGTTTCATCACAATATTCAACTCTAAACTCCAATATTCAAATGCTCTGAGGTGGCTTAAATTCAAAATAGAAAATAATGCATAAAGATGCATGAAGACACAATGAACATTCTTGAATAAGAGTTCCATATCTATGGTGTAGTAGTAGCCTCCGATATCAGGCTGAAAACTACATTCAATGAAATTGTTACCCTGGCTGCGTTCGTAAATTAGCTCTGAGAGCGCCGGAGTGTTCACGTGACTGCCTCTTGTCCAATCAAATTACTTGGTCCCTTTATTTGATTGGACAAGAGGCAGTCACGAGATGACAAGAGGAAGTCACGTGGACGCCCCGGCGCTCTCAGAGCTAATTTATGAACGCGGCCCATATAAGTTAATTGTAAACAATTGTTAATTGTAAAATAAACAGCTGTCCTTCAAAGAGTGGTTGGTCACCGACATATATCTGACACGGAGAGTTAAACAATGTTATTTTCTATGGTGTGGACAAAGCATGTGACAAGCTGAATTTTGGGTGATTCTAAATAACAGGAGAGAGGGAGAGAGGGAGAGGGAGAGAGGGAGTGAGAGAGAGAGAGAGAGAGAGAGAGAGAGAGAGAGAGAGAGAGAGAGAGAGAGAGAGAGAGAGAGAGAGAGAGAGAGAGGGAGGGGGTGGGAGGGTAGTTACTTTGGGCCCAAAGTAAATCCAGCAGGGCAGTCAGGAAGTCAACATCAAAGGTTCAGTCTCTTATTCTGACTACGAATGACTCAAGGACATTTTAAGAATGTTTGTCTACCATAGTAGCGGTGGCCACGGTGGCAGCCTTGTCTGTCCAGTGTCCGTGTCATTTGGCACATGAGTGGGCAGAGTTGTGGGCTGAGGGTGGGGGTAGGGTCGGAGAGACCAGTGACAAGCATGTGTCAGGCCCCAGGCTCAGGCCGCAGGAGTGTTCACCAAAACAGTGTCAAAGTAGTTTCAACAGGTCCATTTCTAGGTCCATATTATGATGCACAAAGAGCGATACATGAGTTAATTCATTAATCTAATTTAGCCTTAAGAAATAACCATGTATCTGTGTGTGTGTGTGTGTGTGTGTGTGTGTGTGTGTGTGTGTGTGTGTGTGTGGGTGCGAGCTTGTGTGTGTTTACGTTTGAGCATATATGTAGGTTAATGTGTAGGTGTGTGTGTGGTTCTGTAGGTGTGTGTGTGTGTTCAATGGTCACACCCTGTTATCAACGGTTCCAGGCAGCAAAGGCATGGCCGCGTTGCTTTGCTCCACGCTCCCTCCCTCCGTGGCCCCCACTCTACCATTAGTCACCGCCTCACTCTTTTTAGCAAGGTACCCGGCTAATTTACTGGTTTTCTCCACTCCTTCCTCCAGCTTCTCCTTCAGCTGCACGTAGTGGGTGTGCTTATCAGGGTTGGGCAGACAGGGCACCAGATGCACCTCCCCTCCGTCGCTCATCACGTTCACACATGTGTAGAAGTCCTGGGAATTGGGCGGTGCCGGGTCTAATGGTATGGCGGGGGCGGCCATTACGCTGTAATCCGACCCAGGGAAGGCCAGCAGCTTTGGCTGGGCGGGGTTTGCACTAGGCCACGCCCACGCAGTCGGGACGACCTCTGTTGGAGCCTGGCAGTAAGCAGTGGAGCCTTGGAAGGGGGAGGAGCTGGGTGCCAATTGGGTGTAAACGAGTAAGGGGGTCTGGGAATAGGGTGTGGCTAGACTACCCCTCTCCCCCCCCACCCCGTTTCGGGGGTCTTGGACTCCAGGGCTCTCCTGGAGACGCTGGCCGTCGTCCATGGTCACCTGGTCCCACACTTCCATGCTGTAGCGTGGCGGCTTGTAGCCGTGGAAGGAGATGAAGTGGTGGTTGATCTCCTCCATGCTCCCCTTCTGAGAGAACAAGAGAAGAGGGAAGGAGAGAGGAGGAGGAGAGAGAAGTAGAAAGGACAAGAAAGTGGGGTTGATTAATAGAAAATACAAAAAAAGAAAGAGAGCCCACTTAAAGCAGTATCAATACGATACCACAGTTGAACTATTTGTTCTGAGCCTCTCTACAGTACTGATAATGTGTGTACGACATAGCAAAGTATAGAACATGTGAATAAGTCCATTTGAGAGTGCAATTTGGGTGTGCATTGGTTTCCATTTGTGGTGTGTGTGTGTGTGTGTGTGTGTGTGTGTGTGTGTGTGTGTTTGTATGTTCTCACCTTCAAAAGCAGGGGATCAATGCCTCTGATCCTTGGTTTGGGAATGGGAGGTAGGAGGAACGCTTTTATCCTATGAAAGGAAAGGTGGGTAAAAGACGGCATTCATTAGAATCACAATAGACACATGGGCACACACACAACCACCCATGCACACAAATGCATGCATGAACACACACACACAAGCCCTAAAAGACTGACATGCGTGCAGACGTGCGTCCATCAATTAACCAACAAGTACCACTATTGTTGTTTTTGTTGCATTGAGGAAATACTGAGCTATCAGGCTATTCATACTGTAGCAACTTCAGTATCAAACAATCATCACTATTATATTAAGTATGATATGAAAACACATTAATTATATTAATCCATATTCATGTCTTCCTTCAATTTACATAACCATATTTCTATTTCATCCAGACAAACAGGTAGGCTACACAGGTTCCAACCATTTCTTCCCCAATGTCAATTTGATCAATACAGAGTTAGTACAATAGTAGCCTAATGACCCAGATATTTGTTTTCTCTTTGGTCACAGAAGGTGATCACACCAAGAGCAACGCCCCCCCAGGATGCAACAGGGACACATCACTGTAAAACAGAGACAACCACAGTATCCTAGTTAAAAGTTTATGAATAAACGTCTTGCTTCATTCACAGGTTTCTCTCTCACTCTCGTTTTATGAGAGGTGCTACATCATTCATGGGGGATGACATGTTTATTGTACACTTGAATCATTTTGTCAATAATTGCACTTGTCACAGTTTGAACATTTAATCTTTGATTCAGTACATGCTGTACATGGTCCACCCCAATGTTAGCTGTTTACTTAAGGTAGACGATTACATTGTTGGAGTTAAATTACTAAACTATCCTCAGTGCTGAAGATCCATAATATGTTATGTATTCTATTTAAGTCTGTTAACATCCTCCTCATAAACAATTGCAATTTCCGGCCCAATTTAACCCCTGCACGCGCTCACACTTGCACGCACCCACACACGCACCCACACACACACACACACACACACACACACACACACACACACACACACACACACACACACACACACACACACACACACACACACACACACAGACACACACAAACACACACAAACAGAAGATTGCAGTAGGTTACTTTACATACATTAAATGTTCTTTGTGTGTCTATGGTATACATAATATCGCTGGTGGGATGTGTTTTGAAATTGGCCGTATGTTTATAGATATTAATGACAACAAAATAAGTTCTTATCTGTTGCCATGGCAATTTACTGTCAGGTCTAAATGACAGGAGAACACAGTAGATAAACTAATGACATGTTATATAAGCACTACAGTGCATATGTAGTTTCTGTGTTATGTAGAGGGGAAAATGAGTGTGTGTGTGTTTCCTTCCCCACCTCTTGCCCTGTGGGATGACTCCAAAGCCAATGACAAGTAGAGTCATAATGCCGACCCCCGTCACCAAAATCAGAGCCAGTAGTGTGTCTATAGGAGAAATTAGAGAGATTTGCACCATGTCACCACCACAATTAGAGAGATGTGCACCATGTCAGAATTGGCCAACATAACACATACTAACACACCTCCAGAAACTTAAAGCAGAGGAAGGTGAAAACCATCAGTGGGTGATCATTTTGAAATTTTGTCTTCAAGAATCCATATTCATATTCTTACTACGAATGCTCCCAGTGAACTACCATTACCACTATTATACTTTATTTTACTGAACTTCTTTCAACCATTTGTTAACTATATGGTAACCATGGACACCTTTACATCAAATTAAGCACTTCAAATAATTCAACACAAGAAGTAACAATCTGGTATGTAATGGCTGGTAAGCATGCTTATCATTGTACCTGGTGTGGGTCTAGCTGGGATACTGAGTAACAGAGAGTTGCTCCACTTGCTCCAGTGGCCATAGTTGCGGGACCGGCAACGTACTCGGGCTATGTATTCTCCAACAGGCAGGTCCAACAGCTCAATATTAGGTTCTCGCAGCAATCCCTTTACCTGCAGGGGGCGACAAACACAAGGACAGTATGTACCCACACTATTTGGAATGGAATGGAATGGACTTTATTTGTCATTGCTACAGTACAGGTACCAAACAACGAAATTTAGGAGGGGTGGCTCCCCTGGTGTTAGGAAAGGAAAAAAATAAAAATAAAACATTTTAGAAAAAGCATAAATGCATAAAATCACAAGAAGGTAAGGAGCTGGTTTACATCAATAGAGGCTATGTACACAATCCACTGTACTATACTGCACAGATAGTCAACTAGGGTTGTCATATTGCACAAAGAGTATTTTTTCACATTATTTTAAAGTGTCACAGTTTGCAGGCTTGAAAATGTACATGTTTGTGCCTCAGCACTAGCTGCCATACAATCCGTCCGGACTGTCCTGGGCCCAGAACTTAGGCCTTTTCTGTGTTCAGGGCCTTGACGGCCCTGTGGTAGAAGCAGTCCTTCAGTCTGTTTGTCTTAGCGGCCGGGGTCCTGTACCTCTTGATCGAGGGCAGCTTGACAAAGTGTACGTGCCCAGGGTGGGTCGGGTCCCTGGAGATCTTGGAGGCCCTCCTGAGACAGCGTGTGTTGTACAGCTCCTCCAGAGAGGGGAGGGGGGCGCCGGTGATCTTCTGTGCTGTTCTCACGACTCTCTGTAGCGCGTTTCTCTCCGCTGTTGTGCAGCTGTGGAACCAGTTGGAGATGCCGAAGGTGAGGATGCTCTCCACTGCGCCGTGGTAGAAGGCCACCAGTATCTCCTGCTTGTTGTGTTCTTTCCTGAGGCATCTCAGGGTGTATAGCCGCTGTTGTGCCCTCTTGATGGTGCCTTTTGTGTTGTCCTTCCAGGCCAGGTCATCCCGCATGTTGTGTCCCAGGAATCGGAGGGTTGAGACTCTCTCCACGCTCTCTCCGTCGATGAGCAGGGGCTGGATCTCGGACTTTTTCCTCCTGAAGTCTACGATGAATTCCTGGGTCTTTGACTTGTTTAGCAGCAGGTTGTTAACCTTGCACAGCTTGCTCAGTTGCTCTACCTCATCCCTGTACGCCGCCTCGTCCCCCCCCGAGATACATCCCACCACGGTGGTGTCGTCTGCAAACTTTACGATGTAGTTGCTGGGGTGGACGTATTTCAATTATACACAATCAGCATACAATCAATAAAAATACAGCCTAGATTACATTTTAATCCCCCCCCCCCCCACCCACTCCCTCTCTCTACCTTCCAGTTACCGGGCTCGGAAACGCGTCCATACTGCAGTTCAAAGACCAGCGTGATCCAGCCAAACTGTATGTGTGCAGGGGCGGGATAGACCCAGGACAACATGGCTGTGCGACCGGCCTCGTCCCCGTTGGTCTCCAGGAGCGTGTAGGTCAGGTTCACGGGTGCCTCCGTCTCCACTGTAGACACAGAGAGTTCATTAAATGAATGAGGCACAAAGGGAGAGTGAGGTGAAAGGGACCATCGTACTGCAGGAGGGAGGCGGCTATTTCTGAATCTGAATGTATGTATTCATGATTTCATTCATAAATTGTGCCATTGCTTTACTCATTTTACATCACATTTGAGTCATTTAGCAGATGCTCTTATCCAGAGAGACTCATTCGTCTAAAGTACGTGATTCAACAGTCATCACAAGTAAATGTTCTATGCATAAATACCAAAAGCAGTCACAAAAAAAGGTGAGGAAAACAATTTCTTAGTGTTATTTTATGCATTTTATTACATATTTTTGAATTAGTTGTCTCATCTGCCTTAGTTGAGAGTGCCTGTTAAATTACTAGAATGCGTGTATGATTATACAATGTGTAATAGAACTAAATGGCTACATGAGGCATGTCCATAGAATAATAGTAGCAACTGAAATAACGGGTCATTCCCCTGCCTAAGGGGAAAGACCATGTGCGTCATCGAGAGAGACTTTGAGTCACATGCGTCGGTAGTCTATAATCACATTTTTGCATCAGTATTCTATGAGCACAAGTTTTTTTTACGGTTCCACAGCAATAAGGGAAAGATGATGAGGAGAGAAGGCACATTTCTTAATATGTGGCATTTTATTTATACCTATTTCGGCTACATCTACACAGTGGTTCTGGGAGGTGTAGTTCCCATGCATGGTCCTCGCCACCACATTCATGCAGTAGAGCATCCAGATGGACGTGTGGGTACTGTCAAAGTGGCAGCTATTAGGACCACCTGTCACATAGTCTGGACACTCCTGCCTGGGTCCCTTCCTGCAACACAGGGCAAGATGATAAATCGAGCTCAGAGAGATTAAACAATTTGATCCAAAAAAACATCATGTTTGGTCTTTGATTCAGCACCAAGTAGTAGAGTCAGAGGATGACTTCATCATACTATCAGTACCTTCACAGCATTGTTTGGATCGAGTCATCAATATAAAGTCTGTCGGGCTGTGCATGTGAGGGTGTAGTACAGTATGTAGTTCTCAGTGCCTAGTGCCTATGGTACGTACTCTACGGAGTAGGTCAGCGTGTAGGTGACGTTGTTGTTGCTCTCTGAGCTGTTGTCCAGGGGATGCCACCAGCAGGTGAAGACCTCCATGTTGGGCGATCGGCAGTAGTAGATGTGTGGCCTGATCAACATGCCAATGTCATCTGCAGCATCAATAACACTGAGGTCAATTGAAACATTAATGTCAACATTTTATCATTCTAAAAATGTTCTCTGTAACTTTCTACAAATGTAAACCTAGTTTTACATTTCAATATGTGCACCTCCTTAGCAAAACGTATGTGCGATTTAGGGTATCATATAAACTATATATAAATAAGTGGAATTACTAGCCAAAAACAGTGAAACAAATATTCAACTATCAGAAGTCATTGGTCTCAAATGTTGTCTGGGCAACTCAAATACAGTCTTAAGACATCTGGGCTAATGCTAAAAACAATGTTAATCAGTTCCTTCTAACCCTTAGTTTCTCTCCTCTGCTGCCAAATAACTTAATGTAGTTGTGTTGAAACAATATTTGCACTGAGGTAATAAACTGTAGAATACATATTCATACATACACATGTGCACACTCACATAATTCCATCCAATTCACTTCAGTTCTCAACACATAAGCGCAACAACGGCAAAGTACTAATAAACACACAAAGCCTTCTGTACACACATGTACCCGCAAACACTGCGCATGCTGCACACACTCGAGTGCGCAGACACAGACCCCCCACCCTCCGCACACACACACACACACACACACACACACACACACACACACACACACACACACACACACACACACACACACACACACAGGGAGAAGTGTAGTTGTGGTCTTATGACCACTGTTGAAAGGAACAGCAGGAAATTGAAGTCGACCCCAAATCAAACAGAAGGACCTTGTGAGGAGGATTATGTTTCCCACAGAGACACACTATTAGACACCAAACAACAAGCAACATGTTTCACCCTTTAATTTCCCTGCAAGTTGTATAAGTTCTAGCATCTACTTATGAGGAGACTATGTAAGACCATGTGACCATGCGACCATGTGCAGTAGGGTAGTTAATTAGTCATGCATTCTCTTTGATGGACCAGTAATCTGAGCCGAAGAAATAAAGAGCCTTCATTGTGCCTCTGTCATAACTGTCTCAATGTTCAACACAGATACTGATCTTCTGAGAAGTCAGAATTACCTTACCAGGAACAACTTTGGTTATTTAGACCAGGGATTTTTCCAGACCAGGAAAAATATATATTTTACTGTATACATCACATTGGACTGCTCTGTACTGTGTGCGACTGAATGCCCTTGCCATGACCAAAGACAAGGTCAACAAACAAGGAGGGTTACATTTTGTATAAAGACCCTAGCCTTAACGGTGTACTATGATCACTGCCAAAGGAATACAAGAATGAATGAATGAATGAATGAATGGTCTTTATTGTCATTGTCAATATACTGTAATACTGTAATAGTCCACTATCAAGAGTGGACTATTACAGTAGCACTCTGGATAATACACGTTTTTGTAAGCGGAGGAGCGTCTTCAAAGTCTTCAGAGACAGAATCCTACCCCATAAATGAGAAGGATTATGTTTCCCACAGGGACACACATTCAGACAGTAAACAACAAGCTGAATGTTTCACCGTTTCATTTCCCTGCAAGTTGTGTAAGTTCTAGCATTTACTTATGAGGAGACTATGTAACCATGAAAGACCATGCAAAGTGAAACCTTTGGGTCAGCACGTTGCAGGTCTCCATACCCCAGTTAATCAACGGCAGTAGAATTATGTACAGTAGGGTAGTTAATTAGTCACGCATTCTCCTTGATGGACCAGTAATCTGAACCGAAGAAACAAAGAGCTTTAGTTGTGCCTCTGTCATAACTCTGTCTCAATATTCAACACAGATACTGATCCTCTGAGAAGTCAGAATTACCTTACCAGGAACAACTTTGGTTGTTTAGGCCTGGGGATTTTTCCAGACCACATGACCAGACCAGGAAAATGTCTGTATTGTCTATGTATATAGCAGTGTACTATGATCACTGCCAAAGGAACACAAGAGGGGACTATTAGAGCACGCTAAGTGGACTATTAGAGCACTCTGGATAGTGCACTAGATTTGTAAGTGGAGGAGCGTCTTCTAACTCCGCTTGGATGAAAAAAAATGTCTCTTTCTCTTGGAAAACAAGATTTGTCCCTGCAGAACCCTTTGATATTATTATGATTGTTCAAGGGTGCTCCAGCACTTCACACTCCAAAGTCAACCATCATTGATTGTTCTCAATGGGGCGACAGCTACTTCAGGGTCTCATGCAGGGTAGGTAATGCCACTGGCTGCATGATACAATACTAGCTAAACCTGGATTAAATTGCATGAAGAACCAGATGGGCAGGGGTCGCTCTTTTGGGATTATTCCATTGGGTCCATCATGCCAGGCAAGTTCAACCAAGCGCAGGTAAGGTACCCATTTGGAAAAACAAGGTCTAGCTACAACAAACCTACATTTCCACCACTACATTAATGTGGTGGAGGAAGGTCAAGGTTGTGATTAGGTGTTGGGTATTAAGACAGTTCATCTGTGATTAAGACAGATGCAAAATACTGTGGTCCAGATAGTCATTTTGGCAACTATGGCTACATCAAAGCTCAATCTTTTATAGATTTACAGCATTGCCAATTTGATTGTCCATTTATCTTATGAGATTTAAGATTCATGTCTTAATATCAAATCAAATCAAACTTTATTGACCGTCAAGAATTCAGTGCCAGTGGACCTCAGGGGTCTACCTGGTGTGTACCTCACAAGCATGTCATGGCAGGATGCATGGCTGTGGAGTGACTTACGGACTAATAAAAGAATCTTGATATCTATTCTAATATAATATTCTATTCTAATATAACATCTTTATTTCTCATAATCAAGGTGAATCATAACGTATCATGCTCTTATAAAAGACAGAAAAACTTGTCACCAGATTCTTTGAAGGAGCAGTACATTGTTCTGTCTAGATTAAAATATCAGAAATCAATCAGAAGATGTCCAATTGATGAACATGTGACCTCTCTCTATCAAAACAACATTATTTATAAATGTCTCCTTCTGCTTGTTCCTTTGTCTGACACTAATGATGCCACTGTCAAGCCACTTGTCCTGGCTCCATACTGAGTCAAAAGGGATGTGTTGCCCAAACCCATTATGCTCCAGCCTCCTACTGCGCTACTAAAGGGCTGCTAGTGGTAGGCAGACATCACTCCATTCAATCCTTCTCTTTTCTTGTCTCTATTATTTTCTTATCTACAGTACGTGGTCTGGATACCCAACTGTTTCTGCGATCACTGACGCACAATGTTGTCTTGCCACAACAACAATGAGTTGGCTGAAGCATGAACAAACCCCAGTTAAATACATTTTGGATGGCAGCAAACTGCATTGTGGGGTTAATACAGAAAACTAAACACTGCATTGAAGGTGATCTGATGTAACTATGATTAAAACGTCATACCTTGCACATTTTGCCTTTCACTGACAGTGTCATTAGATATTGAAACCATCAATATTTAATGACACAAAACCATCATGCCTGTCTTTAAAATATGCTACAACCTAAACATTCTGAGTGAACCTACAAGTGGGTTTGCCTTTATCAGTTCAATCTATTGAAGTCAGGCATATGAGGCACCTCGGCTGATGGATATATTCAGAGACATCCTCGCTAAACCGATTTTGCTGTGTCTATGGAGTCAACCACAAAAAGTAATTTAAAATGTTTGTCTTGATTAATTCAACTGAACAAGTAGTCCAGGTCATGGTGTCACATACAGTACATCCATGACAACCAGACAACCAGTGACAGCAGTGAGAGAATCACCCACACGTGAAATCCAAGGCATGGGGTGGAGGGGGAAGCAGGAGTGGGGGTGACCAAAGATCTGCCACTGGACCAGCCACTTTTGATTTTCCGTGGAAGCCAGTGTTTTTTTCTCTGATACTCATATTTGATCTCAGGACAATCAGGTTCAGGTTAAAACGCCTCTGGACTTCATCACTTTTGCTAACACTGCTCCTAGGCTAACCTAAATGTTACTGCAACTATGAGTCTGCCCATAGCCCTCCAAATAAACACACACACAAACACACACACACACACACACACACACACACACACACACATACATATAGGAAATAAGTATTCAATGTTACAATTTCTTTAGCTGTGTAGTTTAATTGAGTCTGGTCTAAATGTCATGTGAACAGCTACAATGGAAATATGTTGAATTAATAAATGTTTATGCTTATTTCCCCCACTGTATACACTATATGGACAAAAGTATTCGGACACCCGAACATCACACCCATATGTGCTTGTTGAACTTTTCATTCAAACCATGGGCATTAATATGGAGTTGGTCCCACCTTTGCTGCTATAACAGCTTCCACTCTTCTGGGAAGACTTTCTACTAGATTTTAGAATATGGTTGCAGGGATTTGCTCCCATTCAGTCAAAAGAGCATTAATGAGGTCGGGCATTGATGTTGGGCGAGAAGGACTGGCTCGCAGTCGGCGTTCCAATTCATCCCAAAGGTGTTCGATGGGGTTGAGGTCAGAGCTCTGTGTGCAATATCAAACGCTGATCTTGACGATGAGAACATTCAGAGCCACACAAGAACAAACTAACAGTCAATCTTTATAGCTCTCTTGAAATAGACATCACAAGGCCATTTGGATCCTAAGCATGGCTGATTCGATGAGGCACACTGTATGACAGAATGTTTGTATTGTACTCAGCTTGACAACAAGGTACAAAGTTAACAGAACAGTGGATAGTCTATCCAAACATTTTACCAAACACACATAACATGTGAGCTTGAAAAAACATACAGTATAAAGGCAATGAAAATAAAATAAACGTTCACCCGCAACTCAGAGTGAGCTTTATTGTGTGAGAGGTTCAGTACAATAGTTTCAAACGAATGGTCTTCACCAGATAGGTACATAAGGTTGCAGAGAATAGGAAATGTTAGAATAGGTATAGCATAGTGTTTTATTTGTACAGTATAGTATAGTGGATAGTGTACATAGCCTTTATTTAAACCAGCTCCTTTCCCTTCTTGTTTTTTTTTTTTTTTTTCTTTCCTAGCACCAGGGGAGCCCCCCCTCCCAAATTTCGTTGTTTGGTACCTGTACTATATCAATGACAATAAAGACCATTCATTCATTCAGATAGCCTGAAGTAGTCTAACATTTAAAGGAAGTAACCAGACCAAAGGAAAAAGCAAAGAAGTGCAAACAGCAAAGATCTATTGAAATATTGAAATGTACAGTAGAACTCAATCCTACAAACTCATCTTTTAATATATTGCAAGATAAAATACTGAAGAAATCTTAAGCACCATCAAAGAACATCAAACACACAGACACACACACACACACGCATGCACACACACCATAAGGCAAGCGTTATGTAGATGAGAAAGCATTCTCTGTCTTTTCCTCCACACACACACACACACACACACACACACACACACACACACACACACACACACACACACACACACACACACACACACACACACACACACACACATCTCAGGTCACCAAGGGCCTGTATGACTCACCATCTCCCCCCTGATTTGAAGATTCCTGGGTCATGGCGCTGAAGCCCACCCTGGGTAGGAGAAGAACCAGCAGCCACAGCATTCCACTCCTCTCCCTGGGCCTGCCAACACACACACACACACACACACACACACACACAGTTCACATCTCACATTTGATAGTTTTGTGCGTGTGTGCATGTGTGTGTATGTACCTTTGGTACAAGCGACTTATTGTTAAGTTACAAACAAGATGCAGAGGGAGGTAGTGAAAGCTCCAATTCAACGTCTACGTCCATCACGTACACTACAGTATGTGCAGCTTAACCAAAGCATGACCCACAGTACACACAAAAAGACATTCCGATGTTTTCCTATCACCATGACCCAACATAGTGGGATCAATTAACTATGACATCTCGTCAGACTTTCAATTTTGTGGTTACTACTAATCTGTAAGTCAGATCATATGTTTGTTTCAAATTGACAGGATTACTGATTACTGAGGTAGGTGACCTTGGTCCTAAGCCCAGTCAAATTCCTGGCAAATTAGGAATGACAGAAGATTCCTCTAACATTGTGTTCACTGAAAAAGTGTAGCTCCATGTATCTGTGTATATGAGTCTGTGCGTGCATGGGAAGTGTATGTGTGAGAGTTGTTGTGTGTGCGATTGTGTGTGTGTGTGTGTGTGTGTGTGTGTGTGTGTGAGTGTGCGTGTGTGTGTGTAAGTGTGTGTACTCTCATCTTAATGGTGACCATAATGGCAGACTGGGAGAAGGAGTGAGAGTTTATAAAACGACCAACATATTTTAGTAGGAAATGGCCATTAGAGCGTATTAAGGCCTACATGGCTTAATAACCAGGGTTCCCTTTAAGGACAGGAGCCATTATGCTGATGCCTATACAGTCATATTGCATTGTTGAGAGGGAGTGGGCTGCGTTAGCACTGGCCAGCCAGTGATACCATATGGCCATCTGGCTGCACCTGAGCTGATATGGTGATTAAGAGTAAATTTGTTTTAATTGAGCTCTGTTTTCATCCACAGTGAGGCCCTACAATATGTGTTTAAAGACTAGCTTATTGTCAAGTGTACTATTACTGCCACTTGACCTCTGAATTCTGTGATAGCCGTCTCCTCAAATATTGTTTTAAAAAATACAGTATTGTAGAGTATGCAGCATAACCTTGGTATTGGCGGCCGTTCCCACATAACTTACAACAACATAATAATACTAATAATACTACTAATAATAATAACTTGGTTTTATATAGTGCCTTTCTCAAACCCAAGGACGCTTTACAGATTTTTCAGACCAAAAAAATAAAAAGACAGCGACAGTGACAAAACTAGACTAGGGGCCTTGATGAACAGGGCCTTGATGAACAGATACGTTTTGAGGGCTGATTTGAAGGTGTCCAGGGTAGGGGCATTGCAGATCACTGTGGGGAGAGAGTTCCAAAGGGTGGGAACTGCCACACTGAAGGCTCTCTCCCCGAAGGTCCGTAGGTTGGTGCGGGGGGTGGAGAGCAGACCCATGTCTGAGGGCCGCAGGTTCCGGGATGGGGTGTGTTGGCAGAGAAGGTCAGTTAGGTACTGGGGGACGCAGGTGTGGAGGGATTTGTAGGTGAGAAGGAGGATTTTGTAGGTGATGCGGGACTTGACCGAACATGCATTCACCTTTAATGCTACTTCAATGTGTGGTTCTGATTGTATTATGTATTGGGCTGTTACAATATATCTGAAGATTTGTATCAGTTGATAATCAAGTTGATCACTGCTGTCTCAGAATAAACATACTGTATGTCCCACTAAAGTGTGAACACGAACATTATGAGCTGTTGAGCCTGCGAGATTGCAAGGTTTTAAGACAAATACCGCACCTGAAAGCCGACCAGCTTTAAAATAATAGAAAGAAAGACAAAACATTTTCAACTAACAAGCTTGACACACACTGCCTCTCTGCCATCAGACTACACACTGACAATGTGGATAATCCTCTCCTTGATCCATTGGCAAAGAGGGATTTAGATTAGAGCCTATTAGATGTAAATACACCGGAGCCTCCACACACAACTCGTCTGGGGGGCTGGGGGAAAACCAAGTCACCTGCCTCCCTTTCCCCCCCAGTGCTCCTGAGTTGCTCAAAACTCTGATCCGCTCAATGGCAGTGGCAGAGGTCCTCTGGACCCTTAAAGGAATGGTTCACTATTAATTCAAGTTTAGATTATTTAGCAACTTTCCACAGCCTCCTGCTGGCTTAGACCGCTAGTAATGCAATTGTGTTGTGTAGCTCTCTCTCTCTCTCACCAAATCTGTGGCACTTAATACCAAAGTATACTGCAAGCATTTGTATCATGCCATCAGTCAGTTGAAATGGACCAACCATTGTGTGTGGGTGTGACATATTGGTTGTGTGTCTAAGTGTTTTGGTGGCTGGGTTTATTAACTAGCTTAATCATCTCAACCAAGCTTTCATTAATTGGCTGTTGGCTGGTCTATTGTTGCATAACCAGACCCACTATAACTTTAGCATTATGGTTCCTCATTGATGTTTTTGGGTATCAAACTTTCAAATGTAAATGACTAATATTGAAAAGGTTTTGCTTGTGATTGTGAGGAGATGATGGGTCCAATTTTGGGAAGCTTTTTATGCTTACTAGTAGTCTAGTGCACAGGACATGAGAGTACTGAGCACAGGACATGAGAGTACTGAGGTACTGAGAAAGCTCTGGGGAGGAGCATGTTTTGCTTCCAGTTGAATCGATCGCACTGATTGGAACAATCATAACTGCTTTTTTGCCTCAGATGAGGCCTCTTACTTTGGTGTGCAAAACCGTGACACTGTAGGCTCAATTTCAAAGGGAGTAATCCAACTAGTGATAAGTGCAGCCCCACTCATGCCGTAGACTACTTCAAAGGAAAGTACCCAGACATCACTAAGAGTGGGGCTTAGTTGCCTTACTAGCCAGGCTGGCATAGTGAGCCTTGTTCACAGACATTATCATGGTCAATGTCCACATGATCAATCAATTTACAGTGGGAGGGCCAAGGGCAGTCAACAAATATCACAAGGATTAAATTAGCTCTGCCCATCTGCTGACCTGGAAACTTTTAATGTATTGCATTGAGACCGTGGTCCTGTTTGAATAGCTTAAGAACGCATCCTTCTGTCCTCTCTTCCTTGAATTAATCGCTGATATAACATGACTGAATTGGTCAAAAGTATGTGTTCCACTGCATTGCTTTCATTTAAGTCATATTAGATTTATCATTTAATCAAGAAAGGAAGGTAGGGTGGTTTTAAGAGTACAGAAGTAAAGGGTGCTTGTGTGAGATATACTTTAAGGGAGAGAGGATAATATCACCATAAGCCCTCGGGTGATTTCCTTTCAGACACTCACAATAGCAGAATTCAAATCTGCCTAGAGTCTGCCATTAATGTGAGCATGCCACAAGCTGCGGTTCACTTTGGGGAAATAATGTCTGTAATCAGGAAGTCACCCTAGTGTTGATGTTGATGTCATTTGGCTTATTCTCCCTTTAAAATTAAGTATGATTTGATTTTTGATTGGTATGTGAGGGTGGGTGCAGAAAGGGATACAGCTTTTAGTCAGGATATCCAACCCCAGCTCCTAGGAGCTACAGAGTCTGCTGGTCTCCTTGAATAACTACAGGAAATCCCCACCATTATAATATTGGCATTTCCCTTCAACTGATAAAGGGGGCGATTCTTAGAATTAAATTGGCCACTGATTTAAAATGCATGGGTTGAAACCAGTGAACAACGCGGCACCTTGTATAACTACTGTTAATAATTCTCTTTTAAGGTCAGTTACTGTACAGTTATCTGTCCAATGGACAGGTGATGCAGCAACATACTCTGGTTTGCTTGAGAAAGAGAGTCATACCTGGTATGGCCCATCAGATCTGAAAGTCACTGCAGGGAAGAGCAGGGATTGGCTAATTTACCTAAAATATTTTAACCAACCCTGACATTCCATTAAAGCTACCGGGTCAAATCCCTACTGATATGTGACCTACTTCTTTCACTGCATGGTTACCCAGTGCTTCCTCCAAAGATCTGGCACTGAAATAACCTTCAACCTGTTCATCTCCTTTTAAATCCCAGCCACATCTGCTTCAGTCTAGTGGATTGTTTACCAAACATTTTGGCTAAAAAGCCTTATAGAAAATGATGGGCAAATCAAGAGCTGTTGCTAGCTCCTAACTGCTGAGGAATACTATTGCGTTGTTATTCCACAAACTGCCATTCCCCTACGGTTTCTAAGCCCTTCAGAGTACATACTGTACTGTAATTGCATCTCTGATCCAAATGTTTATTTGACTTTAGGCCACTTCAGTTGGACAAACAGTTATTGTTTTTTCCTCCAGCACAACAAAAGGGTCTAAAGAAAAGAAAGGTCTTCTGTGGGGATAATAGGATCCATGAAAACGCAGTGATTCACTCTACCTGGTGCTAGTAAGAACATCAGCCTTGCACTTTCCAGTTGTATACTCTGGCTAAAAGATGACCCAGGAACAAAGGCATTTTTTGCATTCTTTTTTTCAAACTAGATAAATAAAAAACAAAACTAGAAATATGGTGAGGTTAAGATAGGACAAAATAAGATGATGATGATGATGATGATGATAATGATGATGATGATGATGATGATGACAATGACGACAACGACAACGACGACGACGACAACGATGATGAAAAAAGTACTGGTAAAGCCTAGGAATACAGCTGAAAAGGGACAAAGCAATAAAGTGAGTAGATAAAAAAATCGGTTCTGAGAGTGAAGTATGAGCAGCAGGCACTATCAATCCCTTGGCCTAAGTTGATCCCTAAGAGGATCATGAGGACCAGAAACCTTGACCCTTGACTGTTTCAGGAGTAGATTTCTCATTACTTAGTGACACCATCCCTGGGGATAGTGAGTTGGACTGGTGATCAGAAGGTCATAAGTTCAATTCCCGCCTGGGAGCACACTAAGTGTGCCCTTGAGTAAGGCACTTAGCCCTAAATTACTCCAGGGAGATTGTCCCTGTAATCTCTAATTGTAAGTCGCTTTGGATAATAGTGTCTGCTAAATGGTAAAAAAAAATACATATTTTAAATTTCTCTATAACCAAAATATTTGATGTAATTATACATGCATGTCATCTGATTATGAGTTATTAGCAGATACTTTTAATCAGTTTAAAAATTGCCACAGAGAAACTAGGGCTGTAATCGAGTTAATCGCATGGTTTGCTGTGAAACAAATTCATTGCAATTATGGTTAGGATTAGTGTTATCTACTCCTCCCTATCCATGGTTGTCAACATGACAAGCTACTATATACAATGGGGATGGGATGCATGGATCTGCTCAGCTGAGAGTCACAAATTCAAAGGGAATAATACATCTTCCATGTTTTTAATTGAATTACCAGAGACAGGTTAACCATGCTGGGCACAATGCAGGCAACACGGTTGCTGCAGCAAGACTGCTGCCCTTTCAGCATCTGGCCTGGACAGGTCTGTTTCCCTCTGAGACAGCCTCCCCATTTGATGGTTGGGTTGAACAAACAACATGCCATATAATTAGAGTTGATGATAAAACATATAATCATTTTATAACAAATAATAACTTTTAGCAATTAAAAGTGTTTTCTTTGGGAAACTTAAAAATACTATGGGACTTTAGACCCAGGAGCTCTTGAGTTAGATGCATCCCCTAAATAGTGTGTGTTTTGTGTGGATGATATGCTATGGTAATAAATTAGCAACGTATTGTGCGATCTGCTGTGTGTCAACCCCATGCCAACCCTGGAGCTCCCCCATGAAACCTGAGGGTATTACATTTGAAATAGCCTAATTCAATTTAATAAGTCGTCATCCTCAATCCAATAACAGTAGTTTGAACATCACTGTGCTGAAGAACATGCAAAAAAGCCTTACAGTGGTGTTCCAGTCAAAATAGCAAAGGCTACAGTAATGAGTTAACATTGACAGCCCTATTATAAACACAATTATGGTGACCTAATAATCTGTAATATCATCTGTCATTATGATCACCACATGCAGATTTCTAAAATAAATTACAGGAACTGTCTCAGGGAACATACTGTAATCAAGGGTTTTATCATTGGGAATTAGTTGAGTTGAGTTACACTTAGTGCACACACTATTGTCACACTATTGCCACACCACCTAGTGTACATACTATGCAATACTATGCAAGAGAAACAATTAGTAAAAAATGTGTGGCACATGCTGATATGAGCATGACTCGACAATGTACAAAACCGCTAGAAGAACAAACATTTTAACATGAATTCTTCCCTGAGAACTGTGCCGGAGGATGTTTTTTGTTTGTGCCTATTTGAGCTTCCTGCAGAAATTTGCCAAGTCTGTTCTGTACATGGGAATTTGCTCTGATGAAATTATAAAACATTTAGATTAACCATGACATTTATTTTTTCCATATAATTTCATATTGGCTGTGCTTTTTTCCTTTGTTGACTTTACTGGCAACATAGCCTATACAGTATGACCCACCATGACATTGCCATTCAGTTGCCCTTGACAACACTCATAAACTAGCTTTTACAATGTACAAACATTACAACTGTTGATTGGTATTAATATCGGTCCTATTTTTCAGGTTTTCTGCTCGAAATGACATGCCCACAGTGAATATAGAATATCTCCACAATCACAAGGGCCTTCATAATGATCATAATGATCTTGGTATCAAATGAAAGCTAACACCTGTGGGGTGACTGTAGAAGTAGAGTAAATAGAGCTAGAACATTGTGAAAAATCTCAAATTCACTCCTCGCCTAACAGCTTTTAGAGTGAATATCAGCTTGGAAACCTGACTGAATAAGCCCAAATCATCTAGGAATCAGTACTCCAGGGTCTGATGAGTACTTCAGAGACATACATTGATTATATTTCATTGCACTATAGGTATAAATTGCATCCAAATCCAACTGTTTAGACTCTGTTTGCATCCAGCAGGGGTCTCCTGCTCGGTTTTCTGTGCGCTCTAAAAGCACACCCGCCTCGTTTTCACAACAGCTCGGATTACGCAGTGAATTTTCTCCCGAACCCATTGGTCAAAATGTCATGATTGACCACTCATTTGAAGCGTCAGAACCAATAGAATCGAGCAGAGGCGGAAAAAAATACTTTCAAGGACCAATGATATGGAAATTCGGGGGTTGAAACCAAGCATGCCTGGTTTTCCTATGTGACGTCGCTGTAAACAAGGGCTTGTGACTCGCACTCTATTTACCGGGCACGGAAAGAAACGATGCGGTCGTTTAGAATGGAATCTAATTAATCGTTTGCGATATCGATGAACATTATTGATAAAGGTAAGCTGTTATATTAAACATAGATCCGACTTTTCCCCCAAATATGGGGGAGTGGATAAGTGGTTTTAATAAAAAAAGAATCCTGCAGTTATATTCCTACAGATGATCATTATGCCTGGTGTGTTCTTATTTATTGTTGATTGTAGAGGCCATTTTTATGAACTGGCCTGTAACTGTTTTTGAAAAAAAACACCCGTACCAACTGTGCAAAGTTATCTATATGTTACGGTCAGATAGGGAACCCAAGTGCAGACACAGACCAGAGACTGATTGAAGTAAATAAGGTATATTTATTTACGGGGTTAGGCAGAGAATGGTCGTAGGGCAAGCGGGGGGTCAAGCAGGGGGAGTAGTCGGCAGGCAGGGGGTAGGCAGGAGGGGTTGTCGGCAGGCAGGCAGGGGGTTAGGCAGGAGGGGTAGTCGGCAGGCAGGCAGGGGCTTAGGCAGGAGGGGTAGTCGGCAGGCAGGCAGGGGTCAGACTGGTAGGGCAGGCAGGCAGGAGGGCAGGCAGGTAGGGCAGGCAGGCAGGAGGGCAGGTAGCAGGAGTTAGGCTGAACGGACTGCAGGCACAGGGAATAAGGGTTTAGGGTACAAAGCAGACTGACTGAACAGAATTCTAGTAAGGCTGGAAGCGTGACTAACAGTGGAACTGAAGCTATGATCCGGCAGTGTAGTGAAGGCTGGACCGGGTCTTTATACAGGGCTAACGATGAGGTAATAGGGAACAGACGGAACACTGCACACCTGAAACCACTCCTGCCAATTAGAGGGAGAGAGAGAGAGAGGCACTGCCCACTACCTAGAGGTAGAGGGCGTGACAGTACCCCTCCCTCTACGGGCGCCACCTGGCACATCTAGGGTGGTCATCCATAATCCTGGATGGCGGCGGAAACGGGAGAGGGGGAAGTAGTAAGCGGGTGTAACCGGTCTTATCTTGGAGATGTGGGACCAGAGGCGACGGGGAACCGGTAGGGGCTGAAGGGGACCAGTGGGAGGCAGACTGGGTTCAGGGTCAGAGCCGGCCTCGTCCACCGCAAACTGACGGGACAGTTCGTCGGGAAGGAGACCAGTGGGAGGCAGAATGGGTCCAGGGTCAGAGCCGGCCTCGTCCACCGCAAACTGACGGGACAGTTCGTCGGGAGGGAAACCAGTGGGAGGCAGAATGGGTTCAGGATCAGAGCCGGCCTCGTCCACCGCAAACTGACGGGACAGTGCGTGAACGGGCATAGGAGGACCCGGGGAAGGTGCTGGGCTGAGAGACGTGTCGGGTCCGGTGACCGTGGAAGCGAGCATCTGAAAGTTTTGGCTCATCTCCGCGAACCTCTCCTCTAGTCTCTGCATGCGTTTCTCGCGCACAGTGAATTGTCCTCCGAGAGAAATCAAGGCGTCCGAGTGTTGCCCCAGCAGTTTGCCTTGCTCCGTGATGGCTAGTAACAACTGACGCTGTGTCTGCTGGGTTCAGTTCCATGGCCGGATCATACTGTTACGGTCAGATAGGGAACCCAAGTGCAGACACAGACCAGAGACTGATTGAAGTAAATAAGGTATATTTATTTACGGGGTTAGGCAGAGAATGGTCGTAGGGCAAGCAGGGGGTCAAGCAGGGGGAGTAGTCGGCAGGCAGGGGGTAGGCAGGAGGGGTTGTCGGCAGGCAGCCAGGGGGTTAGGCAGGAGGGAGTAGTCGGCAGGCAGGCAGGGGCTTAGGCAGGAGGGGTAGTCGGCAGGCAGGCAGGGGCTTAGGCAGGAGGAGTAGTCGTTAGGCAGGCAGGGGTTAGACTGGTAGGGCAGGCAGGCAGGAGGGCAGGCAGGTAGGAGGGCAGGAGGGCAGGTAGGGCAGGCAGGCAGGTAGGGCAGGTAGCAGGAGTCAGGCTGAACGGACTGCAGGTACAGGGAATAAGGGTTTAGGGTACAAAGCAGACTGACTGAACAGAATTCTAGTAAGGCTGGAAGCGTGACTAACAGTGGAACTGAAGCTATGATCTGGCAGTGTAGTGAAGG
This sequence comes from Nansenia antarctica, assembly GCF_963989245.1. Classification (NCBI taxonomy): domain Eukaryota; kingdom Metazoa; phylum Chordata; class Actinopteri; order Argentiniformes; family Microstomatidae; genus Nansenia; species Nansenia antarctica. Next base: position 44,913,606 of record NC_137688.1, on the reverse strand, counting down.
CTGGACCAGGTCTTTATACAGGGCTAACAATAAGGTAATAGGCAACAGCCGGAACACTGCACACCTGAAACCACTCCTGCCAATTAGAGGGAGAGAGAGAGAGAAAAGAGAGAGAGAGGCACTGCCCACTACCTAGAGGTAGAGGGCGTGACACTATGATATACTGCTGTTAAAAGATATTGCCAGGCTTACAGACCAAGTCTGTTGTGTATCATAGAGATACAGTACAGAGAGGGCGGGGAAGAGATGGTATCCTATAATATCATCACAAGTCTAGCCTCGATACACTCTTGCGGCTGGCGGAACAAAGATAAATAAACATTTGACAGTAACAAGGTATGGCATTTCACGTCACAGATGATGCCATTATCACACATTGTGCTGCACAGAGTGGATGCTCCACATAGTCATCACAGATGAGGCAGATGCTCTTCCCTTTTTGCTGGCTCCCTCTGCAACAGGTACTGAGCTAGAACACATAACATTATTGTGGCCTGGGTTGGTCCAGTGGTCTAGCATCATGGTCTACAATGCACACATAGTATGCTCATGTCCGCATGGGTTCGAATCCAGCCCATGCCCTGCTGACATATCCTCTTCTCCTTACTGTCCTATCTATCTTCACTAACGCTATCGAAAAATATGAGTGGGACTGCCCCACTCAGAAAAAAATTAAGGTTAAAAAAAAAGAACACAGAAGATAGACTGGGGTGGGTCCACTTGATCCCCTGGAAGGTGATCTGCCATTTTGAATCCCAGACCAAGTCCAGGGTGATTATACTGTATGAAAAAGGGTGTGCTCATAATGCCAGTCACCACTGAGGTGGAATACTGAATACCAGTGAATACTGCGCCCCAGTATGGTGTCGCAGTGCCCACACCCGCCTCATCGACTCGCCTATAAACGAGGCCTTGCGCATTGTGACAGGATGCCTGCGTCCTACCCCTGTGGACAACCTTCCCATTCTAGCAGGCATCCAGCCCGCAGGCCTCCGCCGCATGGGAGCCACAGCATGTCTCGCCTGTCGGGCCGTGGAGCTTAATAACCATCTGCTCCATGATAGGCTCACTATAACAGCGGAGCCCTCCCGGCGTCTCAAGTCGAGACACCCATTTGTGCCTGCCGCACAGGATCTCAGGCAGCAATGCAGAGATCAGTGCGGCAGGATGGGCGGATTATATGTGGCGCACGGAGTGGGAGGCAAACACCTCCAAACTCCGTGACCACATCTCAGTCGCCGGCCCTGCGCCCCTCGGGATGGACTTGCCAAGGCTATCCTGGGTGAGGCTCAATTGTCTCCGGACCGGCGTCGGGCGTTTCCGCTCATCAATGCACAGATGGGGCTTGGCCCCAAATGCGTCGTGCGAGTGTGGCGCAGAGGACCAAACCGCAGACCATGTTATCTTGGATTGCCCGGTGTACCACCCACCCAACGGGATGCATGGTCTGTCGGTATTAGATGACGAGACGATGACGTGGCTTCTGGAGGGGTGTCCAGAAATATAGCCCGGGTGAGCCCCTCAACCAGGTTTCGGGGTGGTAAAAGGGTAGCCCCTCGGCCCCGAGCCTGGTGGAGTGGAGAGGAAACAACAACCCATACGCCGAAGAAGAAGAAGAAGAAGAACCACTGAGGAAACTTTTTGTCAATGATCATATGATGGTTGTACCTGGGATTAGATCAGCTATTTAATGTCTACTATGTACAAAGATGCATTGGGCAAACAGTCCAAAAAAAGGTAATATGAACTCAATATTGCTAGGCCCCACCTACCGTAGCACCAAATGCATATGAAAAAAAATACATGTGTCCCAGACAAGACAGTTAGAGACTCTGCAGCAATTGTTTTGTCAGTTATTGCTGTAAATGTATGCTTTTAGTATCAATACTGTACACAGTAGGACTGTTTGTCACAGGAGCAGAATATGTTTATTTTCATTTCTATACACACGTCACAAACTGCAGAATGAATATAACTGGAGACACTTGGAGACAGATGGGTTTTTTGTATGTGTTTTTTATGTTCTGATTTGTCCCAAGGTTTACTAGGAGTAGGTAATATATATAGCCCCTTTCGTACATGAAATGCAACTCAAAGCGCTTACTACTAAGCTTTTCAAGTAAGGCAAATTAAGTAATTTAATTCAATTTACAGTTCATTAGTTCAAACTACGTTTTCTAGCAATCATAATGCTGGTGCCTGTCTCACTTGTTTTTTTTATTACATGTTTCATAGCATATTGGCTGAGTTAAACTAAGAACATGATCATTCTGATAAATACATGATGATAATGTATTTAATGCTCTTTCTGGAAAATCTAAAGGCATGTCTAACATTTTTGCCTACTGTACCTTCAACTCTACCAGCATTCTACTGGTATCACACATGACTGTATACCAGTCAAGCATGAGATTGGTTGTTACCTTAGCAACACCTTCTACAGCATAGCCAAACAACTACTCCATGATTCTGACTCAGCCGGAAGTAACACAATCAATATGATGCAAGCACATTTCACAGCTCACTGGGGCGTATGGACCTGTCAGCCGCAAGTACACATATCCATTTGGGTCAGAGAGCCGCATTGAACCATCAAACAGACACACTTGTTTGTGCTCACCACAGGTTGCTCAAACACACACGCGCACGCACACTTCAGAGGCTGATAAGAGTTCTTCAATGAGCTGACAAGTAATTAGTCCATTTGTAGCAGCAAATGTGGTACATCTGAAAAAGAAGTTCAAGAAGGCAGAAGAAAATCTTCCAGAAAGGGTCTTCTGTCTACACTCCTGACAAAATACAAGTTTGGGTTGGTAGTAGGGGTGTAACGGTTCACAAAAAGTTCGATTCGGTACGTACCACGGTTTTTAAGTCACGGTTCGATATGTTTTCGGTACAGCAGGGTAAAAATTCACAAAACATGCTGGTATGATTTGCTGGCTGAAATGTGTACGGTGATGCCGTCAGGTGATGCCGTCTCAAATGAGTGAGCAAGTTCGACATACAGCCAACCGCACACCGGCCGGCACCTAGCTTTGGTCTGATCCACCTGTCTTTGTCCAACGTCATTGTAGGTAACTGAGAAACCGTAATTTTCCTAAACAGGATTTCCTGCACATGCATGTCCTTCCCATTCCATCTAAAGAACATTTAGACATTTACATCCTCTTAATCAAATACAAACTAGTACTCGGTCGAGATAAAACAACAGTAACATTAAAATATACGATATGAGGTGGGTCGTTCCCAGTGGCGGCTGGCCGATAGAGAGCGCTGGGGCGCCGCCCCCACCTTCACTTCCTAGTTGCGATTTGTATATATTTTTTTTTTAAATAAACATTGTTTATTCACAAAATGCGGCTGATATTCTGTCGGCGCCTATCTGCATTCATTCAAAATCCTCCAATACAATAAACATTTTATCTGTGTGTGTGTAAAATTCACTGTTAAAATACATAGGGGGAGGACGCGGGGCGCCGGTCGATTGCAAGTCTATGCCAGGCCAAATACTTTTCGCTTACACGTGAGCTGTAGCAGCACTCCAATTGGCTGTCTCCTATTTCTCGGCCGGGGCGCAAAAAATTGCGCCGTGAATATCCGGTTGTATAGCAGAAAATGTGTGTGTGTGTGAGGACTTCCGACTTCCGGTTTTTTACAATGTAAGGAGGATTTATTTCTGTAAACAAATTGAACAAATGGATTAGAAGGAGGCATCTTTTGTTCCTAACTTGAGGATATTGCAACTGGACCTATTACCGAAGTCAAACTTATCTCGTTTGTGGTCGCAATCTCCGCACCAGCTGTTTGTTGATTGTTTGATATAGGTTACTCAAGTTGTATGGCCAACGCCGCTGGCAGCAGAGAGTTAAGAAATCTAAGAAGCGATCTAAAACAAAAAGTTATGGTGATGGACCGCGGAGAACTTGCATCAATTATGAGAGAAGTCATACGTGAAGAGCATTTGATCTGAAACTTAAACCAATTAAAGAATGTCTGGAATCTGGATTCACTCCACAAGGATATGATTTCCAATACGACCCAGGTAAAGGACCTGGAAACAGCCGCTAACGAGACGGAACGCCGTCTAACTGATATCGAACAAAAACGTTCTCAATCACAGTCGGATAATAATGCATAATGCAATACGAAGAGCGTTATTCAACGAGGTGCTGGGACATCTGCGGGAGGCTAACGTGAGGTATGGGCTGTTATTTCCACGCAAGCTGATTGTCACATTTGCTAACAACACTGCCTCCTTCACGGACCACAGAGAGGCCATGGCACACTACATCCAGGTAATTAAACCAACTCTATAATCCTGACTACATCAATGGCTAACATCAATACCTGAACAACAGCCCACTATATGGGCAATGTGACAGTAGACAATGTAATGAATCCTGGATTGATGGAGATGCCTATAGGCTACGTGACATTTAATTGGAGTCCCTGACTATGACGAATATATGATATGTATGTATATATGAATAACAATTGATATGGATCAATTTATACCTCTTATTAGATTATAAATACTCTGGTTGTTATGTTTGCCTTTTGGTTGACAGCAAAAGGGAGAGAGGAGGATAGGGAGGGAGAGAAGGAGAGAGAGCAGGATGGTGTTGACACACCAGAGAGAGAGAGAGAGAGCAAGAACCAGGTGAGAAAGTGGACAGGTAGTCAAGACCACATAAGTAAGTAGCCTTGAGAACCGATGGTTCTCGAGCCTAATGGCCCATAGGGAAGGAGCCTATCTCCTGTTTCCGTAGCGTGAGGCGGCTTAATGTACAAGTTAGTACACCCCCTGGACATGACGCTGGTATGTCGCGGGGTCTTACCCCCTCGGGGGGGGGGGGGTCCATGCCACGGTCCATGCCACCCCCCCAAGGCAGCAAACCTAGGGGAAACACGGTTATTCTCATGCTAAAATCGACTGTAAATCGAGATTTTAAAGTTGATATTCTTCCCCGTGGAGCATGCCCCCATAACCTGTGCCCCACCAAAAATGTTTAGCACCAGCCGCCACTTGACTCGTTCCACCAGCGAGGTGCCAGGGCGGTGAAAAGCCGTGAACAGGCAGCGCGACCGCTGCAGCCCCGCAGAAACAGTGGAGCCAGTCGGCTACACAACCTAGTTAAGTGTAGAGTAGTGGGGATTACTCAACGAATCCATTGCATTGCAATATTTTGGCTTGACTAGCGAGTGTGTCATTGATTTTCAACAATGTTGAAATGTATTTAACATTTTCTGAATAAAGGTCAGAACAATTTGATTGGTTGTCGTCTTGTTCCTGGTTTAACCAGCTGCTGCCACATAATGTAAAAGACGACCTCCTACCCCTGGAGCATTTTATAATAATTAATCATAACTTAATACATTTGTAAAGCGCTTTTAATTTTACAAGAGTAATCTAAAAGTGCATAAAATAAAAGATAAAATAGAACATTCAAAAACATTACATAACAAAAGCAAAACAAATATACAGGTGCTGGTCATATAATTAGAATATCATCAAAAAGTTGATTTATGTCAGTAATTCCATTCAAAAAGTAAAACTTCTATATTATATTCATTAATTACACACAGACTGATATATTTCAAATGTTTATTTCTTTTAATTTGGATGATTATTACTGACAACTAATGAAGATCCCAAATACAGTATCTCAGAAAATTATAATATTACTTAAGACCAATACAAAACAAGTTTTTTTAAAAATGTAGGCCAACTGAAAAGTATGAACACGGAAAGTATGAGCATGTACAGCACTCAATACTTAGTTGGGGCTCCTTTTGCCTGAATTACTGCAGCAATGCGGCGTGGCATGGAGTCCATCAGTCTGTGGCACTGCTCAGGTGTTATGAGAGCCCAGGTTGCTCTGATAGTGGCCTTCAGCTCTTCTGCATTGTTGGGTCTGGCGCATCGCATCTTCCTCTTCACAATACCCCATAGATTTTCTATGGGGCTATGGTCAGGCGAGTTTGCTGGCCAATTAAGAACAGGGATACCATGGTCCTTAAACCAGGTACTGGTAGCTTTGGCACTGTGTGCAGGTGCCAAGTCCTGTTGGAAAATGAAATCTGCATCTCCATAAAGTTGGTCAGCAGCAGGAAGCATGGAAGCATGAAGTGCTCTAAAACTTCCTGGTAGACGTCTGCGTTGACCCTGGACCTCAGAAAACACAGTGGACCAACACCAGCAGATGATATGGCACCCCAAACCATCACTGACGGTGGAAACTTTACACTGGACTTCAAGCAACGTGGATTCTGTGCCTCTCCTCTCTTCCTCCAGAAGGTCTGGGACCTTGATTTCCAAAGGAAATACAAAATGTACTTTCATCAGAGAACATAACTTTGGACCACTCAGCAGCAGTCCAGTCTTTTTTGTCTTTAGCCCAGGCGAGACGCTTCTGACACTGTCTCTTGTTCAAGAGTGGCTTGACACAAGGAATGCGACAGCTGAAACCCATGTCTTGCATACGTCTGTGTGTGGTGGTTCTTGAAGCACTGACTCCAGCTGCAGTCCACTCTTTGTGAATCTCCCCCACATTTTTGAATCGGCTTTGTTTCACAATCCTCTCCAGGGTGTGGTTATCCCTATTGCTTGTACACTGTTTTCTACAACATCTTTTCCTTCCCTTCGCCTCTCTATTAATTTGCTTGGACACAGAGCTCTGTGAACAGTCAGCCTCTTCAGCAATGACCTTTTGTGTCTTGCCCTCCTTGTGCAAGGTGTCAATGGTCATCTTTTGGACAACTGTCAGGTCAGCAGTCTTCCCCATGATTGTGTAGCCTACAGAACTGGACTGAGGGACCATTTAAAGGCGTTTGCAGGTGTTTTGAGTTAATTAGCTGATTAGAGTGTGGCACCAGGTGTCTTCAATATTGAACCTTTTCACAATATTCTAATTTTCTGAGATACTGAATTTGGGGTTTTCATTAGTTGTCAGTAATAATCATCAAAATTAAAAGCAATAAACACTTGAAATATATCAGTCTGTGTGGAATGAATGTATACATTATACAAGTCTCACTTTTTGAATGGAATTACTGAAATAAATCAACTTTTTGATGATATTCTAATTATATCACCAGTACCTGTATATAACCAAGCAGCAATCAAAGTCTTGGAGCAAGGTATCAAGGTATTTCACCTATTGCAAGGGGATTCATTAAGGTCAAGACATCCAGAGATAGAGTGCACGCCTCCACAATTGTTCAGTGGATATCAGATGGAAAACAAGAGAAGCAAGACAAAACAGCAGTTTCCCTACTCTTAATCCATACATTTTGCAAGAAATTACAGTTCAACCACATGGCTGAGGAGGGCAGTTCCATGTAAAGGACCCACGAGGACCAAAATATGAAATTCATCAGAGCATATCACATGCGTGTCAAATAAGACATAATATATTTCTCAACTATTTTTCACCACAACCATGTCCTCAGACATACAGTACATACACAGTACATATGTCTATTCCACTCCTCCTAACTGCCATGAACAATCCAATACTGATAAACCTTATCACAGGGTAAGCATGAATCCCTGAATCATTATCTGCCGCTTTCCGAGAAACCAAAGACCGCAACATGGCAAAGCCCCCCGGGCAGCATGCTGAATGCAAGCAGATGGGGGGGGGTCGATCTGTGGCAGAGGAGGTCAGTTCCTAGCGTGAAAACACACACACATACACATACATGTGCGCGCGTACACACACACACACACACACACACACACACACACAAACTACTGTCAGTACTCACTATTTTAAAAATGTTTAAAGAAAAAAAGAAAACATGACATTTCAGCTTTAGATTTTTAGGGATAGGGTTAGTTTCAATGTAGTGAACTACTTTTAGCAATTTTTGTGTACAGTAGTGTAGATCGACTTCTGTGTAGTAATTGGTAGAATTCAATGCTAACAGAATGTTGCATTCAAAATTCTATGTTTTAATTTAAAACATGGGCCAAACAAAAACCCTTGATATCAAAGTTTAACAAACCATACAACTCTAGTCACAAGGACTACTCCTAAACTGAAAAAAAGATATATTAAAAAAGAGTGGGTAGTAGCTATCATATGATACCTTGAGTTTGAAAATAACTCTTGGTTGTTGAGCTACAGTAAGTGAAGTGGATTCACATCCGATAGCAGAATGATGAGTCCCCTACAGAAATGCATAATTTCTTTACGTGATGATGTAGCCAAATTAGGGACACAAAGCTAGACATAGATAGATAATAGACACTCTAATTAAGGTAATATTGTCTTTGATCAACTTATATATAACATTTAACAGGGTAATTGATAAAACTCACAAAACCTAAGAAACATAAATCGGCCTTTGAAACTCTTAATTTAATGTGATTTAAATCATTGATATTTGTTGTTTACAATGTGTTTTAATTTATACAAAACAAAAATAGTCCACACTTTTGCCTCCAAATTAAAAATAATAATAAATACAAGTAGGCCTAGGTCATGTGCAGCCACATACAGAGACGTCCAGTCTACTCCTAATTTGCCTGCAACCGGGGTGGGAAGGATCTTAAAAATCGGTCTTAAGACACCACAACACACGCTCTTCAATATACTTCACTAGACAAATCCAGTGCCTCCTTTTTGTAGAAGTGTACAACATGTGCTGTGCCATCATTATCAAAAGCATCTCAATTCATCATCATCCCCCCAAAAAGGCAGCTCACATAAAAAAGGTACCCGCCTCCCCTAAATGTTTGCGCCGATTTTCACCTCAACCAATAATATTGGTACAATATCCAGCTAAAATAAAGTCTCCAGTTACGTCTTTGAGCGTGGCGAGAGGTGTGAGTGCTCTTGGCTCCTGGACCATTGGCGATGTCAGCTTGTTTTCACCTTCTCTGAGGTATGCATTGCATCACTCAATCAACGTCAACAGCAGCAAATAGCAATCTCCATTCCTCCACAAACTGAAGTCCAGTTAAATAGAGTGCCACTGCTGACATTAGCTGTGCTGTTGTTGAACTAGCAGAGTGAGAAAAATGAACTTAACTAATGTAGACAGCCAGTCACACACACACACATTGATGTTGCCAGTCAGTCACACACACACACACACATTGACACAAGCTCACAATTAAAGTGACCTTTCTCTGAATGGAGCCTCTGCCCATCACAAACGCTCGGCACGGCCCTGGATGCGATGGTTGGTGAGGATGTTGATCCAGTGGTTTGTTACTACTAGTGTATAATTTTCCACAGTTTTTCGGCTGTCCCTGTGGAAGAATCCTTTTGGAACTCTTTTAAGTTCAATGTAGAACCCGCTTGGGTTCCATTTAGAACTCTCTGAAAAGGGTTCTACATGGAGAACAGCCAAAGAAGCCTTTTGTTAACACAATGACCATTTATGCGGTTTGATGTTTTTCTTAACACCTTTTTCTGGTAGATGTTTCTGGTAGATGTGCTAGATGTGCACTTTTCCATGTTTGACTAGAAGTCAAAGCCTTTGCTTATCCCTATTCTTATGATGGAAGATGTTTGAGAAATATGTTTCTGACTTCATTACCCAAAAATATAGACTTGTAGCTTTCATCTGACACCCATTTTGATATGCTCTGAATAATTATATATTTTGGTCCTCCATAGTTAGATACATGTCCATGTACTTCCCCAACACTGCAAACATGCACAGGCACAAACAAGCACACACACAGACAGACGTGTGCAAACTGACCACCAAACACATGTTCTACTGTATTTTTATGTCACACACACACACACACACACACACACACACACACACACACACACACACACACACACACACACACACACACACATTACTCTGGTAAACGCTCACAGCATCTTTTACTGTGTAAGTTATGCATTAACAGCTTCAAGGTTTCTTGGTCATACAATATTAAGTTACAGCCTTATCATGTGGGAATGAAGTCCTACCTATGTAGAGGGTATGTTGGTGTTAAAGGTTGAGTGTTAAATGATTTAGGCTTTCATATAATGTTTAGTATGATTATTCTAATCACTGCTGTCATCAATAGAAGCCTTGTTATTACTGTGAGTGGTGGTTATGAATACTTGCCTCCCTGGGACACAAGACATCCGTGAAAAGAAAACCTCATGACTATTATTGTTCCGGCTACTTTGCTGCAACTAAAGTTGTATTTGGAACACTTCTGAAACAATGGGCAGACAATTCACAGACAAGGCTTAAGACTAATCCTAGACTAAAAAGCATCTTCAATGGGGATTTTACATGAAAGTGTGATTTAGTCCAGGACTAGACTTAAGCCATGTCTGTGAAACCGACTGATTGTGTTCTGTGTTATGTAATAAACTAAACATGCATGTAGACAGGAACATTCAGAACATTAACCACTATAGAAGATTTTGTTTAAGTTGAAAAAAGAGGTGCCTTTTTACACATGATGGTTTGGTTTCCAACATCATTACAAGAGTGTTGTACTTTGGTTATGTTGCCTGTTTTGTGAGAATCTGTGCTTAAGAACTTAAGATACACATTTAATTCTAACAAGTGTTATCAACACACTATTTGTGTGTTGCGAGGATGCGTGTTTGCGAGGATCCTCTACAGAACCACAGAAGAAAATAAATCGTTTTGTTTGTCACTATTATACTTAAGCTACATTGTGTTTATACTTGTGTTTGTATGGCTGCAAAATAATGATGCAATTTACAAATAAGCATTCATAACAAAATAAACAAGAAGCTCCATACTGTGTGTTATTAAAGCGTTCATGGTTGATTACATGTGCATCAAATCTATAGAACAACATAGCACTCTTGTGAAACCAACGACCTTTTTTTCTTTTTCTTTGTTGACGCTTTTAATTCAAAACGATTTACAATTACGAATTTACAGGGACATTCAGGCCTACTAAGAGCTCATTAGTGTTGGTGTTGTTTCAGGCGGGATTTGAATAGTCCAGTCCACTACCAGTCCACTACCACTACCACTATCACCACTACCACTACCACTACCACTACTACCACTACCACTACCACTACCACTATCACCACTACCACTACCACTACCACCACTACCACTACCACTACCACTACCACTACCACTACCACTACCACTACCACTATCACTACCACTTCCCATATCACCACTACCACTACCACTATCACCACTACCACTACCACTACCACTACCACTACCACTACCACTACTACTACCACTACCACTACCACTACCACTACCACTATCACCACTACCACTACCACTACCACTACCACTATCACCACTACCACTACCACTACCACTACCACTATCACCACTACCACTACCACTACCACTACCACCACTACCACTACCACTATCACCACTACCACTACCACTACCACTACCACTACCACTATCACCACTACCACTACCACTACCACTACCACTACCACTACCACTACCACTACCACTACCATCACCACTACCACTACCACTACCACTACCACTACCACTACCACTATCACCACTACCACTATCACCACTATACCACTATCACCACTACCACTACCACTATCACCACTACCACTACCACTACCACTACCACTATCACCACTACCACTACCACTACCACTTCACTACCAGTCCATCTCACTATCCACTAGACTAGACCACCACTACCCCACAGCTCATCGTTCACATTTTTTTTTTTAATTACAAAGGTAATCAATAAACTCAGTAAACTCAGACATACTTTTTCTATGTGTGAATCTCTTCATTTCATGAACATTTTTAACCACAGATGCAGGGTTTCCTTGAAATTTTCGCATGCAAGATGCTGACATTAAAATATAGGGTCCTAACAACGAAACAGCTTGCCAAGTAGGCAGCAATGCTGGTTAGTGTCCAGACTATGATGACTTTTAATATTACCCATTAGGCTACTATTTTTTTTATTTATTTAACCGTTATTCATCCCGTCTCATGAAATGAAATCTCGTCTTCAAAATAGATCCAAAAGCAGCAACAATGTTTTAGACAAAACTCATACATAACAATTGCTTACCTTGCAAACAGTTTTAATGTCCCCACACTTTCAGAATCTCCACAGTCCTTCGGATCTCACGCAGGTGGCTCAAAAACGCGCAGGGAATTCCAACTATATTGTTAAGGAAATGCAATTTGGGTTCATTAAACGATTCTGTCATCTAATGTTGTTGCGCTACAACTGTATCCAACAACTGACCGCTATGCTCGGTTCTAAAGGAGACTCGCTTAGCTCCACCTGCCTTCGCGTCAACACGGTAGCAAAGCCTACAGTCACGGTGCCTTCTGGTGGAGGTTACTAAACGCGCGCTTTTCACACGCGGATAATCTGTTGCTCAACCACACTTGTTGACATTTGTATAGTTATTCTCCGCCCTTGGTAGTTTGATTGAGGCATTTATTTATGAGCCTATACACGTGAGATGGTTTAAATAATGTGGCTGTTTATTTATTTGGCTGTTTCCTAATCTTGGAGAGAACATTCATAAATCACTATTTAAAGATAACAAAGGGCGGTGATTAAATGTGATTAAACGGTGATTAAATGTCATCCATATGAATGGCATGTCTTTAGCAAGCATGTCAGGTCAATGTTATATTTAGTACACATCACATCCTTTCATTTGAGACGTAAATACTTGGACTGTATGGCCATTGCTCTATACTTTAAGTGGTAGCTGGAATCTACCACTTAAGTGTTGCGGTCAACAAGTGTGGAAAACTTTTCTCAAAGCTGGAAACCCTTAAATTATGAAAGGTTCATATCGGGATTTTGTGGCCAGAAGTGCTTGCTTTTTCATTGTCTGATAAACATTACATTGCATTGTTGCAACCTTCTTTTTCCCATCCTCAAGTGATGGGATTTAATCCTTAAATGGCATACCAGTTATGTCAGTCTCCCTGGCACCTACTGTGTTTGAGAAATGAAGGTAATGAATTGAATGAATTAAAGAGAACGTCCCTTTTCCCCAGACCATCAGGTCGTCCTGTAGTTCTCTCTCTCTTTCTCTAGAATGTTGGCACTGAAGCTAAATGCGGAGCATTGATTTACACTAATTACATTTAGCTCAGCGGAGTAATCTGCTTTCAGACAAGGGGCCTTATTGTGTACCACCCAGCAGGGGCCACTGTCAGCATGCTGCCTCCCTGACCAGAAAGAATCAAGCCCAAGTCAGGCGACTCTCCCTGGAGACACTCTTCTGACAGCCTCTCTCTCTTTCTCTCTCTTTCTCTCTCTCTTATTTTTTTCCCCTCATATATAGTTGTAGTGATAGGGGTTACTTGGGGGTTATCATAAGTACATTATGTACAATGCCTATGTCTGTTCTTTTGGTCTGTTGTGTTGTGTTTGAGTTGTTATGGTTACACCGATGACTGATATTGGTAGCGCATGACTGATAAAAGATCAGCTCATCTCACCTCCCCTCCTGTGAATGGAAGTCATGGGGCTGATCCATTCACGATTTGTTTTCTTGAGTGATGTTCATCGCCTCAAAGTTCAATGTTTTTTTTTAAATTGTCACATACTCTGCGAGCAGAGCACTGAGATGCTCGATTTACACAGGGCCTCAACAGTATTATACACAATACAATCATTTCTAAATGCTAAAATAAAATAGACCCTAACTAAATTGCACATTTGTATAATACAAATGATGTGTATAGAATAGATTATGACATTAACCCAATAAAAATAGGTGGTAGTGGGCAGTGCAAAATACATGTGCAATAATATATAATATATCTGTCAGTAGTTCAAATATCCCCTAGAAAGCAGCAGATAAGATGAATCCATTGTGAAAAGTCAATATATCAGCATGTTGGTGAGTTGTTTGTTAATGGGAGAGTCAGTGGTCAACAGGATAGCTGATCTTTCATCAATCTTATGGCCGTTGGGTAGAAGCTGTCACAGAACCTTTTGGTCCCATGCAGGCTGGGCGCTCTGGTAATGTCTACCTGACTGGAGCAGGGTGAACAGACTGTATCTGGGCTGGCTGGAGTCTTTGAGGATTTTGTTGTCCTTCTTCTGACCCCTTTTGGTGTATATGTCTTTGAGGGCAGGGAGTGCAGCTCCACTGATGGACCGAGCAGTCTTCACCACCCTATGTAGAGCCTTATACGGTCCTGAGTGGTGTAACTGCCATATCAGGCAGTGATACAGCCAGACATGATGCTCTCAGTGGTGCACCTGTAGATGTTGGTGAGGATAATAATAATGATAATAAATTTTATTTATGGGCACCTTTCAAGGCTCTCAATGACATAGTTAAAACCACATCAACACATTATAAATCAAAAAGTCTGATAAAAACAGCAAAGTCAGATATAACAACAAACAAAATATAGCAGATTAAACCAAATATGCCATTGTGAAAAGGTGTGTTTTAAGACTGGATTTGAAAGTGGAGAGAGTGTCAATATTACGTATGTTAGGTGGCAGAGCGTTCCAGAAGCGGGGAGCAGAACGGCTAAAGGCTCTAGATCCCATAGTAGTCAGGCGGGCAGAAGGTATGACAAGTTTGTTGGCAGAGGAGGATCTGAGACTATGGGAGGGAGTGTGAGTAAGAAGGAGTTCAGAGAGATATGAAGGTGCTAGATTATGGAGAGCCTTAAAGGTGAGAAGGAGAATCTTAAAATGAATCCGGAATTTAATGGGGAGCCAATGTAGTTGTTGGAGAACTGGAGTGATATGGTCAATGGAAGGAGTTCTGGTAATGATACGGGCAGCTGAGTTCTGGACTAGTTGGAGTTTATGGAGACATTTGTGTGGAAGGCCAAAGAAGATGGCATTGCAGTAGTCTATACAGGATGTGACCAGGGCATGGACAAGAATGTCAGTGCTGGTGGGTGTAAGTGATGGACGGAGACGATTAATATCTCTTATCTCTTAGGATCTTAGGTGCCATGCCAAATTTCCTTAGTCACCTGAGGAAGAAGAGACACTGGTGTGTGGGGTGCCTTCTTGATGACTGAGTCGATGTGTAGGGACCATTTCAGTTGATCAGTGATGTGTACGCCGAGGAACTTGAAGCTACTTACCCTCACCACCTCAACTCCCTCATTGTGAATAGCGGCTTGCCCCATTTGGGACTAAGAACGCAGCCCTGGGGAGCCGCGTGTTGAGAGTCAGTGCAGAGGAGGTGTTGTCGCCTATCGTCACCACCTGGGGTCTGCCCGTTAGGAAGTTCAGGATCCAGTTGCAGAGGGAAGAGTTTCTCCGGGGCTCTGAGTTTGGTGGCAAGCCAGGAGAGCACAATGGTGTTGAATGCTGAGCTGTAGTCTATGAACAGCATTCTGACATAGGTGTTATAGTGCAATGGCGATTACATCTGTGAACCTACTGTATTGCTCTGGTATGCAAACTGGTGTGAGTCTAGGGTCTGGTACATTAGAGTTGATGTGGGTTTTGACTAGCCTCTCAAAGCACTTCATGATGATGGACTGAGTGCTTCGGTACGGGGCAATAGGCCTTTAGGCAGGAATAGAATGAATGCATGAATGGTTTTGAACCATTGTGAACAAATCCATGGCTGAAATTACATATAGATTACTTTGAATGACTCATTGGTGCTTTGAAAACATCCAGCTCTCTAGTGTGTGGGAATGCAAGTGACAGACGAGCTTTTCGGGGATGTACGGTATATTTACAAACATCATGTGTCCCTGCAAGTAGCATGGCAAGTTCATTTCACAATGCTCACCTCTAGTTGTACGATAGATGTCCATTACATCCAACATCCAAGGGATGGCGGAATGGGAAGAGAGTAGGAAGAACTCTGGGAAGGCCAAAGTGCAATCTGGTACTGTAGCATTTCACATTTCACTTGACTATGATTCCAGTGAGCCACCTGAAAAAGTAATTCAAGTCCCTGACCCAAAAGGGAGGCAAATACCCTTTCTCTCCATTGTTCAATAGGGGAATTTAATCCACCTAGGGATTTACAGTGATTACTCAAAATACCCTTCAGCGAGTCGTCAAGGTTACGGTGACAGCTTTGGGTTGAATGATAAACATAGCAGGAAAGCCTCAGTCACACTTTAAGCAGGAAGGCTATAAAAGGTGTAGTTTTGTGCATGTAGTTTTGCGCTTTGCTGCCATTTCTAGCTGCACTGATGTTTTTAAACCATACATATGCTACGTTTTGTAATAGTGTCAATTGTGTGCATGTTCTTAAAACAGAATGTAAACAAACAGAATGTAAAATAGGTAATGGCCAGTGCTCAACCACAACACCAGATTTGGACCAAAACAGAGCTCTTCACTGAACATTCTTTGCTACCAATTCATCAGGGCCATTTCGCAGTATTTTGAAGCTGAAATCTATATAGCCTACTGGACCTTTAAAACCCTCCTGGATCTAAGCTCATTTCTCTCTTTTTCCACCTGCTTCTCTACATGACATTATAATCTGTATGAACTTAGAAATCTCATACAGTATATCCAATTATTCAGGAGACTTGGGACAACCACAATAAAATAGCCCAACATGCTAAAAGTCATTACATGGGAAGTAGGAGTAGAACAATGAAGGGCTTGAAGTGGTTGAAATACTTCATGAAGGTTATTATTATAGGAATTATTATATTTGTCATATTCATTTTGTAGTGATTATCTAACCATTAGTCATCAATCTTGCAACACCAGAATCTACACACTCACTAGACAACTCTGGTAGAGGGAGCAGAAGTGGACCTTGTGACGGGTTCAGTAGTGCTAGCTAGCTGTGTTCTAAAGCCCATTGACAGGTTTTGCAGTGGGCTTGCTGCATGTGTGCCGTGTGTTTACTGTATGTGTGTGTACCTTCACAGATTCACGGTGTGCCCGTCCTGAGACTGCTGTGGTGGCAGAATCCTAGATTTTTTTTTGCACATTTCCCTTATTGGTTTTTGTTTAATGTATGTAATGTCTTGGGTCTTATGATCTCTTCACTGTACAGCACGAAACATGCCTAAGGCCTGGTTGGCCCTTTTACTGGTGTCCACGCAAAATGTGCTTCAAGATGTCTTTAGTTTTAAAGATGAACAAATCCTAATCATTCACTATCATGCTGAAGCTGCTGCTTTTCCATAATCAAGTTAGGATAAGGCTTTGTTATTAACGTTTCCAGGGTTTTCTGAATTATACCAAGAATTAGAACCAATGTCGGGGTCAGAGCATCCTAACACACCTATAATTCTTAACATGGGTTATAGTCAGTGATTTTAAAGGTCTCTGAAGTTCCCATCATGCATCTCTCTTATAGTAGCCTTGAGCGATGTGCTGCTGTATCTGAAGTAATGAGTGAGGATGTCCAGCTGGGTCCCTGGCTGCCTTAAGAGACATACACGGGGTTCTACACCATTAGCGATCATAGCTAAAGTTCATCTGTAAAGTTCATTCTAGAGTGAATGATTTACCAGCCTGATCCCATGACATTAAGCTACAGGAAGCTACCTGACTTTGTGCTGTAGCATGGACTAATAATGATTACTATAGAAGGATGTTTACCAATAGTATGATGCTTGTGCATTTCATGTAGTTGCTCAGCACTCTTATTAATGGCCCTTAGTGTTAGTAGCTCTAGTTATGAAAGGATGTGTTGTATGTAATTAAGGGTTAGGGTTAGGATGCTTGTTATTTCATGCAGTTCAGTGCCATTATTAAAGCCAATAACTCGTATTTACCCTGGTCTTGTGTGTTGGTTATATGGCTAAAATGTTAATGGGAATAAGGTTGACCTTGGGGAGTTTCAGTAGCCTAGAGGCAAGAGGGAGGCAGATGCTTGTGAACTGACAGGTGAGTATTGGCAAGAGCTTGATCAGAATCTCTCCAAGTCAAATACGGTATACACCCAGGAGACTGGATTTGTGACTAGGTCTTGTCCCGTCCTAAGAGTGAGACCGTAGGTGCTCTGCTATCTACTTTTTTTTCAAGTGAGGGCAATTTTCATATTCTAGAGATTTCCTCCATGTACCCCACAATCATAAATATTCAGCAGTATTCAAGGTTAAGTCAAAGCTAGTTTAGAGAACGATTGCATGCTAAATTCCCATATGATTGCACATGATTTGAATTCCCTTGGGTTGAAATGTGACACTTATGAACAAAGCGTTAACTTTTCCAGCTTGTTAAGAGCGGTGTGTGCCAGAGGGGACTTGTACATATACTGTAGCTCAGTAGTGTGGACATCAATGATGACAGCCACGAGACATTCATGTGTGTGTTGGCTGCTTGGTTACTTGAGCGATGTGGTAGAGAGGGATTTACCCAACTGAGACCTATTGTTTACTGTTCACAGTGACTCTAAACAGCTAAGAGGGAGAACACCACCGTTGAGGCGGCAAGCTGATGCTGGGTGCACACAGGACCTGGTTTGTTTGAATTAAATATACTGGTAGAGTATAGTAAGTCCGGTCTCCTATGATCTTTCCTCTTGCACCTCCTGGAGTAGATGTCCTGCACAACTGGGAGCTCATGGCCTGTGAAAAACTGGGCCGTTTTACCACCCCCTGCAGAGTCTGGCGGTCGAGGGCGGGGCAGCTGCCATACATGCAGTGACACAGTGGACAGGATATACCAGGTTACCTTTTTTTTATACCTCTAGGATGTACCTATAGAAGTTAGTGAGGATCTATAGTGGGCCATGTTGAATTTCCTCAGGACAATTGAGGGCGATAGTCATTAAGGCAGGTTACCTTTTTGGGGCACTGGAACGATTGTGGTCACCTTAAAACAGGGGGGGAGTCATGGACATCTTCCAGCTGGTCAGTACATCGCTGCTCTGGTTAAAAGTAGTGCACTGCATGGTGAATAGTGAACAATTTGAGATGCGGCCACTGTGGCCTATGCAATTTTCCATTGCGCAATGGATTGGATTTAATGCCACTATGCCGCTGTGAAGTGCAACCGATTAAATCTGATCCAATTTTCCAGATTATAATAGAAAATCCAGAGAAAGCCTTTTGACTAAATTACATCCCCCAGGAAAGTTGCTTTAGCTGCAATCAAAGGTTCATGATTTTTCATTATGCTTGGCTATTGACATCAGCGCTTTTGACCAATGACTATGCTGCATGCTATCCAGCTTCTTATAGGGCCTACCAACATTAAAAAATGAAGAGAAAGAATGGCAATCATTATCTTGGTTTTGTCAGTCTACTGCCTATATAGTTTTTATGATAGGTCAAGACTGTAGATAAAATGATTAGAAGGGCCGGCCCTAGGACTTTTGTTGCCCTAAGCAAGTTTTCGATTGACGGATGTTTAGTCGACAGGGGGGTTAGATCAATAAATGCACACACGCAATAGAAATAAATAAAATAAGATATATATTAACATTTGAGAAGTTAAATAACAATAAATATCAACATTTTCAACTATAAAAGCAACAAACTTGCACACAACAAGGTCTATAAGTAAAGACAATGACAAATGAACACCAATAAAAAACAAAGATATTTTGACAAATAAATAGCAATGAACAATCAATATAAGAGTGCAAAATATTCAAAATAAATAAAGAGAACACTACAACATTGTTAACTATGTTAACAACAAAACAACAGGCTACTGTAGAAACCATAGCAATCCATCCTTTCACCACCACCCAACATCAGTCCTCAAAATGTGCGTTTCCTTGCTTTCTTGCGTTCTTGCTTGCTTTCATTTCTTCTTCTTTTTTTAAGTGTGGCCCTGTCTAGTGGTTGTGGCCCTAAGCGACCGCATAGACTGCTTACGCCTCTGGCCCTGCCTGTTGACAAATTGCACCATCTGTGGCACCATCGCACCATCTTGTGGGTTTGATTCCCACTGCAGTATATACTACAAATATATGTACTCACTGCAGTGTGACAAAAGTAAAACAACAAAATAGTAAGACTTAAGTAAGAGTTAACATGTACTTTATTTATATATCCCTCTGTCCCAGATGGAGAGTGGAAAACGCTAAATAGTTATGTGAATTCAGTGCGACTGTGGATACGCTTGGCACTAAGATGGCTGCATTTTAAAGGGACTTAACTGGCAAATTAGCATGCCATGTGCAATTGTACATTTTTCCTGATAACTGGAGTGTGAGGGGAGTCATTATTGACCAATGAAAACCAATCAGGTGGCCTATCAGAAGCCTTAATATACAGTAGCAAGCAATAACCAATCATTAGCAAGATGGATGCCTACGTGTTGAAGCTTAATGCTATCTTATTCAGCACTGACTGGAAAACTATAATCTCGTAAGTCACTGTCCATGACACTTCCACCCAAAATGCTCGGATGGTCTGGTGGACCAACGCATCAAACTTGGCCTTCGTTTGCCCAATACAAAGATAGGTAAAAGCTCTTGACGCATAGCCATTAAGTGTACCTGTCATCAATCATCTCCCACAGCACTTCCCCCCATTGCTTGCACACCACATGTTTCTTGATTTGGAGCCACGACTCAGTCAGGTGATTTGCTACAATCAAATAATGACAAATACTTTACTCAGTTACTCAATATATTATGCACTGTACACATTACAATAGCCTAGGGACAAGATTAGGAAAACTATAACAATGAAAATTGTGGATTTTGGGTTGATGGAATGCATCCAAACACATTTCTGTAACGCAGACTAGTATGCCATTTACAGTTTTTCTCTATCGCTTCAACACGTTCCATGTTTTCTGAAAGCATGGCTCATTTTCTCTTAACTTTAAACTCTTAAGTATAAAAACTCACACACAAAACCCTAAACTCCACAAATCACTTGCAAAAGCAAACACTGCATTCATAATAATGTTATGTCTTTTCAAAATAAAATGTTGTCGTCAAATGACACACACACACCATCAAATTAATAGAAACTTCTAAGAACCAATTAAACACTGGTTTGTGCTCAGTGTAAAACACTATGATCAGCGGAAAACATTACTATGATAAGATTATCAGTGGCCCTTTTGCATTTTCAGTGTTACACCACATACGCAGCCTGTTACAGTATAAACTGTTATGTTTTCATACTCAAATACAAAACACACAAATACAAGAATAGAATGTGTTTTTATTCAGAAATACTGTATACATCTCAGCAAACACAGTTGGATTCGTAAAATGTTCTTCATACAGAACAAACAATAGAAAAAATTAAATAAGCCTTCTGCATATACTGTAAAGAAAAATAAAATTAGGTTGCATCCTGCCTTTCGTTTCTGTCTGCCCATAGGACCTCATCCACATCACATTGTTCTCAGCAGCAGGGAAAGTATCACCTGGCATGACGAATCCAGCCCTGATATGCTTCAGCAGCTATATCACCATGCTTCCTCCATTGCATGTAGATGGGGTATACAGTCAGGGGGCCTGTGTTCATATACCTTCCAACGCCAAGCTGGAAAAAAACTCAATAGGGTTGGGAAACTGAGAATATGGTGGCAGATGAAGAACAGAAAAAGGTGGGTGGTCGAAGTACCAGTTGCTCTGGGCTATCCATCTGCTCGGCTGGGGTGAGGATATTGTGTATTGTGTCCAGGAAAGTGATGAGAAGGGCACTATTGTAGGGGCCAAGGGCAGAATGGTGATGGAGGATGCCATGGTGATTTATAGTTGTGCACATGGTGATGTTCCCCCCCCTCGCTGGCCAGGAACCTCAACAATGTCATGCTGGCTGATGTCGTTCCTTCCCCGTTGCCGTCCTTTTTGCTCTCCTAGGTCGTAGTCTTGGTTGTCCTCTTGCTCCTCCTCCTCCTCCTCCTCCTCTCACTCCTCTCGCTCTATCTCTCTCTGTAAAGTTGGCATCCATTGTTCTCCAACAGAGGAGAGCTCACCTTTGGCCCTTTTATTGCTAAAGCTATGATTGCTAATTGAAAAGCAATAGGTGCTTGCTCATATGACGAGTGTGATTGTTTGATTGGTGGTTTGAGTTCAGCATTCTGAATGTTAGTGTTTTCCATATGAAGACAAGAGATTTTATCAATGAAGATTGTGCCAAATGTAGAGAATTGTGAGTGTATTGCAAAACATGTGGTTTAGAACTACAAATGAGCCCCGCGGTGGCGTAGCGGTCTAAGCACTAGCCACTAGTGCAAGCTGCCCACCGGGGACTGGGATCGAATCCCGGTCTCGCCAGACCCGGATATGGCCGAGGCTCACAGGGAGCGGCATATTGAGCGGCCGCTCCCAAGGGGGGTATAGGACTATTTCCGGACAAGGATCCGTCGCGCAACACCGCCCCCTGGGTGCCGGAATAACGGTGTCGGGCTCGAGAAGCCAGACAGCTAGTCTGGCTATCTCCTCTGGGGCTGCCGGCCACGGGGTCGTGCGGCGGATCCTACGCAATAGGCAGGGGATAATTGGATGCTAGGTTGGGTTCAATTGGATACCAAATTGGGTGAAAAAGGGATAAAATCTGAAAAAAAAAAAAAAAAAAAAAAAACTACAAATGAGTGAAAAGCAGGAAATGGGTTTGTATTTGTGTAGAATTGATGTGAGATCAGGTACACGAGTTTCAGGTTTTGGTCAATGTGGATGAGGTTCCAATGTGTGAAAGCGATTGAGTGTGTGTGTGTGTGTGTGTGTGTGTGTGTGTGTGTGTGTGTGTGTGTGTATGTGTGCGTATGTGTGTGTGCGTGTGTGTGTGTGTGTGTGTGTGTGTGTGTGTGTTTGTACATGCATGCCTGTGTGTCTATGCTGCTGTTAATTACAATTCCTTTCAATTGCTCAGGAAGGGGGAGAGAGAAGTGGAAGGAGAGGGACAGGTAATGATTAATTTAAATACAACGTGGTTAAATATAGAATGTGGTTTAATGCTACCAGATCTGGACAGCTACCAGATCTGACAGAATGAGCCCAACTCTCAACATCATGCATTAATGTGTCCACACGCACGCACGCACGCGCACACACACACACACACACACACACACACACACACACACACACACACACACACACATGCAGGAGAAAGACACGCACAAGCACTCTCATCCTGCAGTGACCAACAGTAATGTCAAATTGATGGCTCCCAGCACGTAAGTCCTGTTATAGCAGGCAGTTTTCTACCTATTGTACCAGTAAGGTGACTATCACTGTCGATGTGCCCACGCAGTGCAAGGCAATTCTCCAGGGCTGCTGCGCTTCGGCTGACCCAGTGCTTTGACCTGTTGATGTGTCTGTGTATGGTGTATGGTCTGTGCACAATACTTAGCCTACTTAGTTATAACCATGCTGCCCACCTCTCCTTTTCATCATGCTTATCCTCGCTCCTCATAGGACTGAGACAACGACAGCTTTCAATAAGCGGATTTTGAAGGCTGACATTGGGAACTTGTCACGACAAAGAGCTCTAATGGATGATAGGCATGACATGTCCTCCCCCTTCCTCTGTCCCTCCCCACTCCCCCTCTTCTCTCTCTCTTCTAGCTGCGACAGCAACATAACAAGGATTTTGAATCTCAGGATGACATGTGTGGGTCAGACCTGTTAATGCACCAAACATAGGAGTACATTTTCATCTTATTGTAGCGTACACAATCTGTATATTTCTACATACATGTACATCATTTTCTCCAAAGATTATAGGCTGGGGAAGGGGGAATCTAAGCCGACCCCCCCCCCCGCCCAAATCCCCCCTCCCCCTATGTTATCCAAATGTTTATGCCAATCATCGCTTTTCATTATTTTAAAATGTTTTCCTTATCCTCTTACCTTACAGCCTGCCCCTATCATTATACATACATAAACACTCACTCATTCAAGCACACAGGGGTTAGACGTAATCAGCCTAATTACAGCAACATCAAGGGAAATCCTTAGCGACAGGCCTAAATGAGAGAGAGAGTAAGAGAGATGGGATGGGATGGCCTTTCTGCAGACAGAAGATAAGCCATCCCCAGTATCTACCTGTGTGAAAGCCTGAGTCTCAACAGTGTCAACATGACACAGCCGCAAGCTATAGAAAGCTCTGCAGATCTAACCTTTATGACCAATTATATTACATCAATTATCCCTCTGGTTGTTTGAGATCAGCATGGAAGCAGGATCTTGGCACAGATTGAAGATTGAACTGACGACGTATAGGAGGTCATACTTGAGGCAATTATGTTATGCAGTTCAGTATAGGTTGTTAACAAGACACATTATGTACATTTAAGAAAATTGCATCATTTGAGCATTTTGTCCAAAGACATACTGCAAAATCAAGAAAAGTACTTGTGAGGCTATGAAGGCTACTGTAGTGTCATGAACACTGTTGTATTACTGAGACCACACGTTGTTCAATTTCATTATTTATTTTGTTAGACTTGATCGATTAAATTCCACTTGATCAATCAAATTCTTAAGGACGATTATAATCATTAACAACCCTAACTGTAATATTTGGCTGCTGAATGTACTCCCACCATAATACAATTTAATATTCTTAATTATTTTCGCCATCATCCTATCATCATATTGCAATTCCTATATTAGTCCAAAAGATGGCAGCAATAGACCACAAATTAAACCTATTTTATCTAGCCAGAATGATTTCTCTGGAGATCATGCACCCGTTCGTTAACATTGACTTACAGTAATAAATGTTGACACTCTAATAGATAGATAAATATTAAGCTTTTGTTTCACTTCGAGAAAGCACTGACGTCATATGGAAGTGCCTACACGCCAGCAAGAGGCCAGCCACGTGTAAAGATTTGACTTTTTAATTATTATTATTATAGTTGCCATTGGATGGATGCTACCCTTACGAGACTTCGCACGTCTGGATTTATTGCATATATAAACTGTCCCATTACTTATTGCATATATAAACTGTCCCATTACTGTCCTAGCTCCGTAGGTAGGCTATATGAAATTAAGGACATTTGTGTCTGGGGCATGTATCTTCTAATGTCTTCTAATTTTCTAATATATATATGATGGAATTATATACAGATAAAGATATCCCTTTAGGCCTTGTTAAGCCTCATTATGTAATAACTGCACATTATGTAATAAAATCCCAAAATGTAATAAAAAGTCACTTTCAATATGTAATAACACCGCATTATGTAATAACCTGCACATTATGTAATAAATTGGCTGAACGCAAAATGTAATAACGTTTGCCTTATTATGTAATAAATAAGGTTGATCTTAGTTTCATCTGTCCAAAGAATGCTGTTCCAGAACAGGGCTGGCTTTTTAAAAATGTTTTTTGTCAAAGTCTAATCTGGCCTTTCTATTCTTTAGGCTTATGCACCTTGTGGTGAACCCTCTGTATTTGCTTGTGTGAAGTCTTTCTTTTATGGTACACTTGGATAATGATATGCCTACCTCCTGGAGACTGTTCTTCACTTGGCTGGATGTTGTGAAGGGGTTTTTCTTTACCATATAAAGGATCCTGAGATCATCCACCACTCTTGTCTTCCATGGATGTCCAGATCTTTTTGTGGTGCCGATGACAGGCATACAAAAAACAAGTAATTCAACTTGATTTTAAATTCTGGCAAGATTACAATTTCTTGTTAGTTGCCACGCACCTGTGGTGTCATTTCATTGATAAAGTCATGACAATAATTAGGTTACATTTCTGTGATCAAATGGAGGTCACTTTGGTAAAAATATGATCATTTGCACAAAAACATTTTTACATAGGACTGTCATGAAAGCCACCAGAATCTGGATACCAAACGTTGTATACTAAACTGATGTATGATTGGACAGCAGCTCTACGTTGCCCTCTAGGGGAACATAATCTGACAAGGGAATGCACACAAGTTGACAACACCTGTTATTTAATTCAGTAGAGTTACGCCCCTGGTGCAGGAGATGGGAAAAGAATGTAAGCACATTTCTAGATCAAAGCTGTTGATGCTGGGACAGGATGGCTTTAATATGGGACTCAAAGTCAGTATCTAACCATTTCAGTGTTTTGAGGACTGTTGAATTGAGGGAACTTCTCCAGGATGATGGAAAAATGAACCAAATCATCAAATTCAGTCAGAAGGTGGGCTATGCTATCACTTACAGTATTGGATCTTCCAGTGGTGAACTTCTGTTCGTTTTAT
Source organism: Nansenia antarctica (assembly GCF_963989245.1). Classification (NCBI taxonomy): domain Eukaryota; kingdom Metazoa; phylum Chordata; class Actinopteri; order Argentiniformes; family Microstomatidae; genus Nansenia; species Nansenia antarctica. The sequence continues at coordinate 44,887,583 of NC_137688.1, read as the reverse complement.
GTATTTATCTGATTACAAAAAAACTAATAAATGAGGTAAGCTACATTCACATCAAAGGGGAACCATTTACATTTTCTATGCAACAATTCTTAAATTATATATATTTAAATGTATTAGAAGAGTATAAGTATCCCAATTAATGTAAAATCTACACTTGTCCCATTATTGGGCAGTGAATGATACTGCTGATAAACAGCAGTAACATTATTTCTGAGACTTGAACAGTTGACAAATTTGAAAAACAAAGCCGAGGTAGAATTCTAGAGGTATAATTATCAGATTTGATTTGGGGACATAACTACATGTGATGGCCATTGATTATGTACTCCCATGTGTTGTTATGAGAGAATACTACACAGAACATCAAGGGCTTAGGGCTTTTCAGAATGTCATTATCATGTCCAGTTTCAGGGATTTAAGTGGGCAACAGAGACTCTGTTGGTCTCAAACCGTAGATTGGCAGAGGCCAGCCTTTCTCACCAGCCAGAACTCAGAACTGGCAAGCTGCTTTTAGCCAAGAAGTACCAGCATCTGGAGAAACTGAGAAGCACCATTCAAGCCAAAGAAGGGCAACTTGGTGAGTTTGAAAGTGAACATTCCTGTCATGGTCGGTCATCACAGTTCCAGAACACTGGCTTGTACTGCTATTCCAAATGCGATTTTGATAGACTTGACAACGGTTACAGTCACAATCGTTCTCATGCTTCTTTTCCTGATCCAATCTGTGATAGATGATTGTCATGCTGTATCATAAGTACAATATATCTCTTCTGATTATTTCTCTTATATTAATTTAGCAGAGAAATGTAGTCTTCAGAGGGCTCAATGGTTTCTCCTGAGAAAAATAAGTCATGCTGAAGAACAGTGTGAGGTAAGTTTATTTAAATCTTTTATTTTTTAAATTATTAACCAGATAGGTCAATTGAGAACCAATTCTCATTTATAATGACGACCTGGCCAAGAGGCAAAACAGAAGGCAAGTCTGTACAACACAACATAACAACACAGTACCGGTATATACAATATAGAACATAAGTACAATAAACAACAAGAGTCAACATCCTAACATATACTACATGACAATATATACAGTGTATAAAACAACATTGTCCAGTAAGGCTGGACAATCTGACATGCAACAGTAAAAGAAGACTTTGAGATATAAATATGCATTATGCTAAACAAAGAAATCACTTTAGTATAATGTGCAGTACGGTAGTATAGTGCCCGCTGTTACCTATGTGATTTTCTACCATACAGGTGCTTTTTCAACAGTTAATGGAGAGAAGAATGCCCTTAGCGGACTTCTTGGAGTCCTTTCAAAGCTCCCGCAAGATCTACCACATCCAGCTTGTTCAGGAAGAGAAACTCCAGGATTTTATCCAACTTATCCACAAACCCCCAAAACCCACTGGGACTAGTAAACCTCCTTTCTACATGGACTCCCACCAGGACCCACCTCATACCTGCCATCTCTTCTATGGTCTCACCCCTGCTATCATCCTACCCAACCTCTACCACCCTTTCACCTCCACTCCAGTCCACACTCCATTTATACCTTCCTTAGGTGACCACAGAAACAATGCTTATTTCCTGCAGCCCTTAGACTCCCGTGTTTGTGCAGGCCAGCCAGTTGGCCTTAGTGTGTATGGTCAGGCTTCCAGATGGCCAGCCAAGCCTGCCCGTCTGCAGAGACTCAACCTCCAGCCCAGGCATCACCCACAGGGTCCACGTTGACACTGGACTAGGACGCAATTGTCTACTGTATGATCATGTATGTTTGGGTTGTGTATGTACAATAACAATGTACCGAATAGTCCTATAGTGTAACATGTGTAGTCCGATTTTCTCTTCCTTGCCTTGTTGTCCCTGACAAAGGAAATCAGAAAGCTTTTTGTCTGACACCACTGGGACAACTTTGTTGTTTCGAGGTGATGTCATTAAACATGTCATAATAGTGTGCAAAGCGGAGAGCGAGGAGTGCAGTAGGCATATACTCCATAACAAATTAGGGAATCATATTTTGAGAAATCAATGCAAAGCTGTAAGAAGCAAGATAATAAATGAAATAAGCACTACTGGTTGTCGTAACTTTTCAGTCTGGCTATAGCGTAACGAATTTGGGAATTTGGGAATAATATTTTGTGAGTGAAGTGTGTTATGCAGCTTAATTTAATACCAAAACTTGGCCTATACCAATACCGAAACCAGAGTTGTGTAACCTTGTTTTATAGCCAGTTACATAACCACATAATTTGCCTGTGCAAATATTTTGTTTAAGCTAAATAATTTGGGAATAATATTTTGAGAAATCAATGCAAAGCTGTAAGAAGCAAGACTGATGAAAAATATTGGGTGTCCAAATAATTTGTCTTAGGCTTTTCATGAACGTTGTGTGTTTGAAGTAAAGGCATCTTATATCAATAAGGAGTTAAGGCGAAAAGCCCTCCCTGTGTGCAAAGGGGACGCAGCAGTGTAAAACAGAGACAACCAGAGTAGAACGTTTGTGAATAAACATCTGGCTTCATGTTTCACCATCACTCTCCACTTTGTTGGGGGGCTACATCATTCTCCATCATTCTCCATCATTCGTGGGGAACATGTGTACTGTACACTTGTTCATTTTTATTTTCTATTATTGCATCTCTATGAATCTCACTATTGGCTGGCACTTAATTCCTTTAAATAGTGTATTAGATTGCACATCATGACTTCAAGGCTTTCTTGGATTAGAATGATTTTGAATAGAAGACAGTGTTTTACTGCCAGTCACAGCGTAAACGTGAACTCCTCACCTGCACTTGATAGCTCAGATCGACTCTCTAAAGAGACTCCTGCTAAGGTCAGCCAGGAACCATGACTTGGACTGTCAAATGGTCGGCCCCTTCAAGCCTCAAAATTACACCTCTGTACCGTTTTTGAATCACACCCAGGACTGAAACAATTGATGAGCATAATAAGAGCATTACTGTAGCTTGATCACATTGACATGACAATAACATTATTGCAAGCCCAGCTTAGTGGCTGTCTGTCTTCTCTCCCACTCTTAGGGACTGGATTCGCCTGATGACCCATAGGGTTAGCCAGAGTGCCATCTGGCCCAATCAAGCTCAAACTAATTAGTCCGGAGAGAGAGAGAAGCCAGGACTGTAGCATTACAGGAGGTGATTAGTAAAGCGGTGGATGTGAAGGCCTTTGTCAGACAGCTGACTTCTGTTACAATGATGTCAGCAGCACCTATTGTCCTAAGCAGCCCCAATTGGCCAATTTTCTCATCTGTCAGCCAATCTCTACGGAGCTGTCAGCTCCACATTTCGACATCACAGAGTTCTTGGACAAGGTAAAGGGGCTCTTGTTTGTATTTGAATAGGGGAGCTCTAGATACCATATTCAAATCACAAATGACCTAGAAATGATCACAATTACGTAGGAGGAGTTGATGAGTGAACAAAGCTAACCCCTCACTGAAGAAGCTGCTATAGCATAATGTGAATTAAGTTTGACTTGCTTTGCTCCTTCCTAATTTGTTTACGATTAGTAATAGATGTGGCAACATCAAGTTCTAATGAGAACAGCTTAAAATAGTTATCACTTTCAGTCTTGCATACAGTGAATCTTCATAAACTATTTATATTTCCTTCACAGAACTTCTATGTGTATGGGGATTAAGGGGTATCTATGTCATCATCCAGTGGAAGTAGGTATGGAGTGACACTAAAGGTTGTGTAAGAATTGGGCAACTTTGCTCAACCTACTTCTGAGAACATTCCATAACTAACAAACACATCCCATAACACCAAGCAGGAAAAGGACAAGCATTTTGAAATTCAATAATTGTATTCAGCTACAGAATCCTTTTTTCTCCCTCAAATGGCAGGACTCTTTCAAATTCTCCTATTTAGACAGAATTGTCTTGCACTGTACTTGGTCCAAAACGACAGCTACACTGTCTCTCACCAAATGTCATGTTTCATAGGAATTAAAAAGTACTAGAAAATACTAGAAGATCATTCACCACTTTCAATATTAATATGAATAAATACATATTAAACAGTCACATAGACAAATTCATAATAGCATCTCAATTCCTGGCAGCTCATAGTTATCTGGCAGTGTTCTAACATTAAAAAGACGTTTTGTGTTTTACATTCATAAATAAGTGTTCACATTTCATACACATTCAAACATATTCTTGACTGTCGTAGAAACAGAATATCCTTGGCTATAGCCAAGTATGTGCATACACAGTACTTCTTGTAAACGCAAGCTAGATACATGGTCTAGTTAGTGTATCATCAGCAAGACATACATTCCTAAATATATAGGAAAAAAAGTTGAACCCTTGATCTGTCTAGTAAGACTTCATGGAGACACTTAGAGTAGAGGTAACATCCTTGCAGTGGGAGAACATCCTTCACAGAGGTCATAACTGTATGGTTCTTCAGACGGTGTTGCGTTCTGCCCATAAGGCAGTTATAGCTTTAAACATCCAAGACATCTTTTTGAAGCATTGCTGGCACAATGGAAAGTGCAAACCCTGAAAATCTGGCATTCAACAAAACGCTCTTCGTCACGGGTACATTTGTGACGAGACATCTACACAGTCAGGCTGAGTGAGGCTATATTGGAGACTCCCAGGAGTGCTGAGCTCTCATCACTCCTCGCTTGATCTGCTCATATGACACAAACATCACAATGTTCCACGAGCCCAGGCGAAGGAACGACGGCATGAACCTAAACGAGGGGAAATAAAAGTATTTTTTTATCAAGAAAACGAAAGTAGAACTGAAGTACTGTGTATCCTTGAGCATTCGCAATACGACTCAAGCACAACATTTTACTATTAAAATAATTAAAAGAAAAGTAAAAAGAAAACAAAGTAAAAAGAAAAAAAAAGTCAATAATCTGTTTAACTCTGTCAACTCGTCTGTTGATTTAGAGATGTGGAATGTCACACTATTAAATACCCCTTGTAGAAGGCTTTTGGTCCCTCCTTAGTCAGCATGGTAAGAGCACATTTACTAGCACTGCTGTACTGTCCAGGTGAGGAGTTCATGAAGCGGGTCTTCACCACATCCACTGGAGAGGCCACCACCGTGGTGCAGAAACCAGCTCCGAAGGCGGCAGTGAAATGGCACGGCAGGTTATCTGGAAAACACAAACATCTGCATTACCTTAAAGATACACTTTTAAATGACCTTTGTAATATAACATTGCTGTACTCTGTGATATCATGAATTACACTGAATTCAATACAATCCTATGTATCCCTTCAGGGGTAAAGCATTGACAGATCACCAATATCATCATCACTGCGTCATCATCATCATCAATATTATCATCACTACTTACCGGTCATCAGGTCATACTTCAGGATAAGTTCCTTGATGAGGTCATAGGTGACCAGCTCTGAGCAGTTCACTATGGCATTCCGAGTTATGTTTGGCATGCAACCTGAGAGAGAGAGTTTGTTGAATGCATCTGTGATGAAATAATCCTGTATGCATCATGTTGAAATAAAAGCTCAATCCAATCACAATATCTATTGTCTTTTTTTTTTGTGCACACTACTGTACCTTTCCAGAGCCCCTTGACTCCCTCATTCCTGGCTATGGTTCTGTATGCATCCAGAGTGCCGTTATATCTCCTTACTGCATCCCCATCGACAGGTCTGACCTGGGCTTGGAACCGCACTTTCACCACGTCTGTGGGCTGAGCGAAGACGACTGCCATCGCCCCGGTCGTACTACCTGCCAACAGACGACTCACGAGGCCAGCATCTATGTGAGAGGATACAATCATAATAAAACACAGAGCCACACAAGATGTTCTACTTACACTAATTCACTATTCGAAAAGGGCCATCAACTTGTCCCTGTAGGAGAACCATTAAAGAACCCTTGTTGGTTTCATTGTAGAACCTTTTCCACAGAGAGGATTGTACATGCCACCAAGAAAGGTTCTACAAAATATTCTCCTACAGGGACAAGATTGTGATTTTGAGGCAATGACATGACAGAGTAAAAATGTATACAGTATACTCACTCTCACTCTCACACTCACACTCACACTCACACTCACACTCACACTCTCACAATACAACATTAAGGGGTGTTTCAGGACGTACTCTCTGACCCCCTGGTGTAGAACTGCTTCATGGAGTCATATAGGCCGATGCGGACAGAGGCGAAGCTCATCTGTCTCTGGAGTCCGGCCACCAGGCCGTTGTAGAGGCTCCTCACCCCCTCCGTCTTCACCATGGTGTTGATGGTGCCAAACACACCTTTGTACCTCACCACCTTGCTCCCCTCTAAGGACATTGATTCACCTTGGATCTAAAACAAACAAGTGTTGTTAACTTCTCTTTGTGTTGACAGAAACCCTGCAGTGTATAAATGGTCTTTGTTAGACAATTATATCAAGCCTTTATAGCAATTATTGTTGTGTAAGGCAGCCAAGGGGACACAGTTCCTTTAACATTGTGATTACAAACTCCTACTGAGACAAAACTGCATGTGTGAACCCCTCACCTGAAGCCTGACTTTAGCAGTGTCTAGGGGGAAGGTGATCAGGTCAGCAACACATGCTGCAGTTCCAGCCCCAAAAAACTTGACAGCTGCTGTAGGAGCCAAGTCAGAAGGCTTTACTCCAACCATGATGGTACAGAATGTTTCCCAAAAAAGAGGGCAGGTCTTGGACGTACAGCAGATAAACTGTAGTTCAGCTCTGTCTGTCCCTAAAGAGAATAATAATAGTTTAATCAGAATGAACAAACATAGCATAAAAAAGATGGCTCCAATTAATATTAATTTATTCTCTCATAAATAAATCACACTCACCCAAACAGAAGCAAGTGATTCAAGTTTCAGGTAATGAAAAGTTCTTCCCTTGGAAATAAGATTCTCTTGTTTTGACATGTGCCACAAAAGTGATCCACAACAGCGTACTGCACGTGAAATATAGAACATAAACTAAGCATGCGGTAACAACAATAACATTAGCAGAACGCTACGTCATAACATGATACACTAGTATTAGAGTTTGTATCCAAATGAAATCAGATTTCGTTTCAACACAACCAGCAAATGACACATTATGAATGAAGTGAACGTCATGATACATTGTATAATAATACAATATCTAAAAATAGCAAACGGTCAAAAGTAGAATTTGAAAATAACCTACAATAAGATACGAACACGATTATTATTCTGTTACCTGATTGAAATATGTATTGTAATCCATATAATCAAATGCAAAATTGAATCTTCTAAGGTGCACCGGCTCCTGAGCGTTGAAAGTGGTTACGGTCAGATGACTTTTATAACCAACCTCCTGTTCCGAGTCACACATACTTCCATGCAAGTCGACCTGAGAAGTACGTGGAACTGAAGCGCATGTGACATTATACGCGTCGTACTTTTAGTGTTTACAAGTTTAATGTTGTTCGATCATTTCAGTGCTGTACATAGCACACATGTGAAATGGCCAGATCATTCTTCATTAATATCTTGTTGGATAATATATTCCTCCAGACAAAACGTCCAGATGCAAAAACTAGTCAATTAAGTAGTTTAAATCACAATTTCTCCTCATTGATCGTTGAAAAAAAGAAGCTTTAAACGAGAGGATGCATGCAACCAGTTGAATATACTGTATGTTCGTACAGAGATTATACAAGTTTTTTCATAAAACAAAGGCATATCTAATATAGGAAAATTCCAATCACTTATTATCCTTATTGGCCTACTCTGGCCAACCCTTGGAAAACATGTTACACATGTTGTCCTAAATGCATCTATTGTATTTCGTCAGGGTGCAGCAGGGTGGTGAAATAGCATAGACATTGTACTGTAGATCTTACATTATTTAATGGTAAAATGCTATATCCTCCACTCATCCAGTCAATAGCCTACTTATCTCTGAGGAGGAATGACAGCATTGTGCTACAACCTAAACAAAAAGTTTAGACAGTTTTGGAAAAAGCAGGTCACTGTTTATACAATTTCCTACAGTATTTGACACTGATTTTCACAACATTGGCAGATGTCTTAATAATTACAGACTAATATGGTCATCATTTAAATAACTCATAAAACTTTTATTTATCAAAAAATATTTGAAATGTGCATATTATAAACATAATTACCATTACACATGAGCTATTGCAATATTATACAAGCCTTATGCAATTAACATCTGATCATTCATAAACAGACAAGACAACATTATGTACAGCATGACATACATTAACATCAAATAGCTATCAGAGAAAGTGCTAATGTTCCTCGTTAAAATGAGATGCAAATATCTTTGCTATTCTCTTGGTCGCTTCCTTCTTCATGGACGATGGTGGTATGCTGGGCCTCGGTCGAGCTCGCCGATAAGGAATCTCATGCTTGACAGAACTCTGTTTCGGAAGAGAAAAACATATATCCCTATTTAGCACTGAGAACTAAGAATAGCTCAGTTTTCAGGATTGCACAAATAAAAATCGGAAACTGTAGGCCTATTTAAACTAAGGTGAAAATAATAGAGATTCCTTTTAAAACACTGACCACTGGAAGATCAAACACATGCCAATGGAAATGCACAGATGTCTGCCACATAAAACTATAACACTCATATTTACACTTAAAACAAATAAATTCAACAAAATAAACAAAAATAAGCTGAAATGTTTGTCTACATGACTCATGTCTCTATACCACACTTTGGTCAATATGTGATCAATCACACTGAGCTCTGAAAAGGTGAGTCAGATGTTTGTGTATAGCTAACTAAAGAGATTAGCCTGGAGAATGACCAGGCCTAGCTAGCTGGAACCAGTTTCCTTGACAAGGAGCCCAATGCGTGATAAACAACTGCATCTCCCCACTGTTGGGAATTTGTATTAAAATAACTAGAAGTGATAAATCATGTACTATGTGCTCATTTAAATAATATGTGAATGCGGTCAGTTGAGAACAATAGGAAGGTCACGCAAAGCCAAAAGAGAGGTTCTGTTTTTGAGCGACAAGAAGAAATACAAGCTCCTGACTAAAAGAACGTTTTATGATTCAAACTGCCTGTAAATTACTTATTTGTACCTATGTGCTAACAACCATTTTACACCTGCTGTTATAATATTCTATTTTTCTGTACTTTCATAACTAATGATTAATGATAAGTCTATTCTTCTAACTTGTAAATCGAATCCTAATATTACTGTGTAACTTCAATAAGTTGTGTTTTCACAAGACATTCTGATAACAAGACATTCTGATAAGGACACTGACACAATGCTCTGCTCATACAAAGTACGATATCACCATGGGAACGAGACGCTAGCAGGACACTCAAGCTGATAACATACATACACTCTCGCACCCACACAGGAGAAGAATTGAAGGCCAATGCTAACGAGAAGACTTTCTGCAGCTGCAACGGATTTGTGCTGACACTTGGAAAACTACCAGATAGAGGGGGGGGGGGGCATCACCCAGCCCAAAATGTTTAATGAATTGTATAAAGGACTATGTGCGGAGGTGAGAGGGACTCTTGTTTTAGTGGAGCCACTGCAGTTAACTTGTTGACGGCTAGCTGAGATAGGCCTGCAGAGGTGAAACTAGAAAAGACTCTTTTCCATGGAAATGAACTATTATTGCTTGCTGATGTGCTTGAATAAATATTATCTTAATGAACAGTTCAGTAGTGGTGCCTAATATTTGATTGGATCATATCATCTTAAGAAGTGATATCAAGAACGTCTCGTTGAGATTAAACGAACTCGCTTGTAAGTGACGACTCAATTAAATCGATACTGGAGAAGTTGATCGCCTTACACCACCCCTTATTTGAAACTGGATACAGGTATGCCAGTCGGTCTGACGCAGGAATACCTCCCCATCTCCACACTCTGTACAACTGAATGACGAGGCAGGGGGGTAATCCATCAACGTCGCTAAAGGAAAATCCAGGCTTATTTTGATAAATCCTGCAAGATTTATTTTTTAAAATCCAGCCTCATTTAGATAAATCTCACGAGACCTATCAAAAATAAGACTGGATTTTCCTTTAGCAACGCTGATGGAATACCCCCCAGGTTCCTTGTTGGTTGTTATTATTATTTTTCGAAAAACAACTCCATGACACTTAGCTATCCAGTGGCATATTGGCAAAAGTAAAAAAACGAATTTATTGATAATGTGGCTGTCCCAAATGGAAATGACAAAGACAATAAAATCTGATTAATAGAAAATAATAGGCCTGCATCTACCAGAGATACAAGCTGGGTAAGTCACTCCTTAGTGAGAAGCCAACACATTGAGAAGTACATGTGTTGGTTAGGAAAAGGGTTCTAGTTTCACAGTGGAACATACCTTCAGGTTATTTTCTCCCTTCTCAACAGCAATTCAAACCATGTGAGTCAATCTTAGGACACTAGGTTAAAGGGTTAAAGTTCCTTTCACAGTCAAAACACCTAAGACCTTTAGTTACACAACAGGTAGGTTATGTACTGTAAGGCAGAGCCATATACAGCATGGGTCATTGGGTCACACTCTGATGTAAGTAATTAGAATACTAGAATGAGAATTATAACTCTGTGGGTGATGGACCTAATAGGCCTGCATTGACTCAACAAAACAACAAGCCTCCAGCCAAGCTGTAAGTGAAATGGTACATAGAACATCCTGGCCTACTAATAAGATGTCCTCTTTTAGCATTGCCCTGGACCTGGCTTGGACCACAGCTGAAATTCAACAGCAATGTCACCTTATTAGTCAGCACTCTGCATGCTTAACTTTAGTGCCTGATAAACAGAATGAGTCAATATAATAAACAATATTACTTGCAAAGAGATGGAAAGAGTTTTATTCTCTAATGGTTCAAATTAAGTCTAAGAATTCTGTTATACCCTCTACATTGATGTGTGTTACATTTACAGTTACTTTTCTGGCATTTAGCAGACGCTTTTATCCAAAGCGACTTACAACAAATACATTTGACTAAGTAAGCGAATCATCTATCCACCAGTTATAGCAGGAAAAAAGTCATCTATGGTCAGACCTGGCAGTCGTCGTGCTAGAAGTAGGAAGTTTTATTTTTTTGTGACAGTCTCAGTTCCAACTGTTCATACTTCCATAAACCTTCTAGCCTGTCAAACTACCCCAGAAGCAGGAGCGAGAAGGGAGACTGAGGCGGTGAGAGGAGTGGTACTCACAGGCTGAGAGGAGGCAAGGGAGAAGACAGGTGCTATTCGTATGGCTCTCATGGAGGCCTCCAGGTGGTGAGATGGGAGGAAGAAATTGGGGATCTCCACCGGGTCAGAGCTGGACACAGACAGTTATGGAAGATGGGAGAATCAAGCCTACAAGGTACTACTTATGCATAGATAAATGAAGTATATATATTATACATAAAATGAATATTTGTACCATATGACCACTGGATTGATTTGATCACAAAGTCATACGAGTACTGCATCAATGAGAACTTGTTTTGGCGAACCAGGTGAGAAAAAACTGGGAAAGGCAAAAGAACACCGCCACAGACAATGAAAGGATACAGTTCGCCATGTGACGACCCAGGAGGAGTCTCATCTTCTGAATGAGTAGCTCTGTCCACAGGATCCGTCTCTTCGGTCCACAATGAGGGCTCTTCTTCACACAGTCGAGCAGTGGTGGGCTCCTGTCTTGGTGCCTCCTGGTCGGGATCTTGGAGCGTCCTCTCACAGTCTTCCTCTGAGTCTTCCTCCGAGTCCATCCCTGATCCAGAGTGGTCAGAGTGAGCATGTTCTTCACCCTCTATGGCGCTGCCATGAGGTTCACCAGAGCTCCAATGCTGCAGGGTGTCAGTTGGTGTGCTAGCCCCCTTCTCCCCCTCCCCCTCCCCCTCCCCCAGGGTCAGGCTGGGGTGATGGGAGACACAGTCTCGGGTAGGCTGCTCCTCTGGTGCCTCCAGACTCTCCAGTGAGCCCAGGTCAGGGTCTGACAATAAGCTAGTCCAGGGACTAGTTCTGTCAGTTAAACACGTGACCTCGTTTAGAGGCCTGGGCTCAACCACTGTCTCCTCGTAATCTTCGTCATCATCCTCCTCCTCCTCCTCTTCTTCTTCATCCTCATCAACATCATCCTCTTTGCGACGTCTTCCTACTTCATCCTCAGACACAGGGTCCTCTTCGTTGTCCATCTCTTTTCCCCCCGGGGAATCTGTGTGTACCTCAGACATCCTTGGTATGGGTGAGGGGAGAGGAGACACAGTCACCTGGGGGGAGTTGGATACTTTGTGGGAACATGAAAAACTCTCAGGGGGTATTCCAGAATCCCTGAGAAGACGGTGGTCATCTGCAATGGAGGGAGATGTTGAGCTGCTCTGGGGGTTTGAAGATATTGTCTCCATGTGATGTTGTTGTCGACCTGGGGAGAGGGGATAGGGATGGGTTGGGTTGCATACTGTAAAATAATGTGATAACAATGTGTTCTGTGAAGTTTACTGTATCAGAAGTAAGTAGCCTTGAGAACTGAGGGTTCTCGAGCCTAATGGCCCATAGGGCAGGATCCTATCGCCTGTTTCCGTAGCGTGAGACAGCTTGATGTACAAGTACACCTCCTGGACATGACGCTGGTATGTCGCAGGGTCTTACCCCCAATCCAACCCTTAATGCTGAGTGCCAAGCAGGGAGGCATCAGGTACCATTTTTATAGTCTTTGGTATGACTCAGCAAGGGATTGAACTCACAACCTCCCAATCACAGGGAAGACACTCTAACCGCAAGGCCACTGAGCTGTATCAGAACAAACCTCTACCCCTATTCAGAAAACAAAACAACTCTCCACAATATGAAAGCCTATAAAGTCTGCCAGAAAAGAACATGGCTTAAAGGGGAATAATAGCAAATGGGGGAAATGTGTTCATGTGCCTTAACCCCTCTGACTGAGGGGAGCGTGCACACCTCTCTCAGGGAGGGTTAGGGCTCTCAGGGAGTTACAGCGAAAACAAGAGCAACATCACAGAGTTACACTCCACCCCTTTCACTGCAGCAATAGATAGACCTTTGTATAATACAGCAAATCTCTAAAAAAAAAAAAGGTTTAAAAAAATGGTCGGTCACAGCAAATAGATTATGTTTGGGAAGCCCAATCTATTCTGAGATATGACATGCATTTTATGGGATAATATTGAGTAGTGGGTTCACAATTGTATCTTTTCTGAGCACCCCAGAAATCTCTCTCTCGAAAAGCAGCATACAACCATTGGTTGAAAGGTTAACAGATCAGGGACTAATAATAATAATGACAATGATGAATAAAACTAAGAATAATGATTTTGAAAAAACTACTTGAACTCTTCTGGTCTTAAATGGATCACTATCGCACTTCACAGTGAGTTTGGAATTGAGCAGTGAGAGCAGCTACACCCACCACCGATGAGGTTGTTGACCTCCCCGACCAGCCTGTGTGACTTGAGGAGGAGCTGAGCTGAGGAGTCTGTGTCTGAGTCCTTGTGCTCGTCCAGTCTGGAACGCCGGCCTTGCTCACTCAGAGGCGGGAAAGTGGGAGTGGACAGCTTACGGCTGAAGTACCTCTGGATGTCGTCCAACTCACTAAGGTTTTTCCTGGGAAAAAAAAGACACAAACCATTCACATTCCTGACTGAAAACAAGATTTAATTGTGGCATCAGGTGGTGTGGTGATGAGTGTGCATATGGCTGCGTGTCGATATAGGTTAGAATCGGGCTCACTAGCTTTCTGATACTGATCTCCTTCTCACTATCTCAGTACTAAAGAAATGTGACAAAAATATAACACTCATGACAACACTGATGCAGAGTGTGTGTACAGTATGTTTGGTCTCGATTTTAACATTATAACAACACAATCTTGCCCCTACTGCACTAAGATTGAGTGTCAGTTGTACTGGTGATTTGTTGTACTGATGTCCTGATAGTACCTGAGAGCTGAGAACAGAATTGAGCTGGAGGCGTCACCCCCCGCCACTGCACTGGTGGGTCGGACGGCTCCCCCCTCCTGCAGACTTTGGTGGTACAGCCGGACATTGTCCATGTGTTCATCATGACGGTCACTATCACTGGCCCTGAGAAGGGAAACATGTCACACATTTGATTTCAGTACATCAGGCCACCATTGTACACAATAACTTATTCTCCTACATAACTATAGGTTAAAATTAAAAATTAACAAATACATGAATTAATGAATGAATATATGGCACATTTAATGCAACTGAATGACATTTACGAAAATAAAATAAACAACAAAAAAAACCTTAGAAAACTGATGCCAGAGAGGTGAACTACCTCTCAGCTAGCAGCCCTTCCAGCTGGTCAGGTGAGATGTTGATCTTCTGCTCTGTGTAGCGGCTGATATGAGAGGGGAAGCTACTGTACATGGATGACGTATGATAGCACAGAGGGAGGGCTTGGAATAGAGCCTGCCAATAAAACAAACACTGGTCACAAAACACTGTTCAACACTTTTCAATTCGAAAACAAATTACAACTTTAAAGGAGCTTAATTAGCTTAATTAAGAAGCTTCCATAAAGCCTTTATAAAGCCCATATAGATGCTTTATCATTATATATATATATATATATATATATATATATATATATATATATATATATATCAGTGTTTCCCCTAGGTTTGCTGCCTTGGGGGGGTGGCATGGACCGTGGAATTGGAATTGGCATTGAATTGGAATTGGGGTGGCATGGACCCTGCGACATACCAGCGTCATGTCCAGGGGGTGTACTTGTAAATTAAGCCGCCTCACGCTACGGAAACAGGAGATAGGCTCCTGCCCTATGGGCCATTAGGCTCCAGAACCATCGGTTCTCAAGGCTACTTACTTATGTGGTCTTGACTACCTGTCCACTTTCTCACCTGGTTCTTGCTCTCTCTCTCTCTGGTGTGCTGACTCCATCCTGCTCTCTCTCCTTCTCTCCCTCTCTATCCTCCTCTCTCCCTCTTTTGCTGTCAACCAAAAGGCAAACATAACTACCAGAGTATTTCTAATCTAATAAGAGGCATAAATTGATCCATATCAATTTATAACATAATTATAATTGAATATTGGATTGCTGTGGGCAATCCAGTCAGATAATGTCATTTTGACTTTACTCTCTCACCTGAAAAAAATTCGTATGTCCAACTATAAAAAACTGACATTTCCAATGCTTCAATCCACTGTACATGTACCGTACTGTAAATATGCCATTATGGTATTACCATGAAGCCCAACTCTAGCAGAATAAGAAAGATAGTATATCTACTTTAAGTAAAATAATAAAGTGCCTCCAGTTAGCTCTTTAGCTGGCAAGTGTGCAGCAGACTAGCTCATCTCATCACCTCTGAGCTAGCTAGCTTGCTAGTTCTTTGACACTATTTACACTATGGAACTATAGTCACACACTTTCTAGTCACGATAATAACGACCAATTTTAACCAACTTTCTCTGTCAGAACACTCAGCAATTATATTTGCTAACGTTTCAACTTGCTTACTTGCTTACTTGCAAAAACTCTCGCGTCTCGCGCGCACACTTGCGCAAAATCTTGTATTATTCTCCAGCGCTGGCACAGTGCGAAGTGTGGAGATAGGTCTGGCTATGCGAGACTACTGGGGGACTAATGTTACCAACGAGCCTATGGGCTTGCCACACGCCAGATTCGGGTTGGGTGCGTTTAAAAAACGCAGATATTTTAGCCTGCTTGTTTGGTGTCTCCGTCAGTAATAATTCCTCTTTCTTGGGGGGGCGGGGGGTTCCGTTGGGAGGGCGGCCCGACCCCCCAAGGCAATGGTAGGGGAAACACTGGATATACTATATAATCATTATTATATAATACATATATAATCATTATTATGCAAAAGTCATGCTGCATAAACATAAGTGCCACAAGTCAGGATCTGTAATAACACCCTTCATGTATTATAGTATGAATGATTTATGAAGCATCTACTGTATAGGCTTTACGAAGGGTTTATGAATACATCACTGAACATTGTTACCCCTGACCGGTCTTGCCTCAAGGCGGACAACATAAATGCTTGTGTTCCTGGCACAGAATTATAGGAAGAGGCCTAACAATAGACTGAACAAAGTTCTTATAGTTCACCTATTTTGCTATTAAATAGCATGAGTATAACAGTAGTAAGTATAAAAGTATAATTTCCACTGACTATGGTAGGCTTAGTGTGTCTTTTGTGTTTGTAATTTTCCTTTTTATCAAGCAGCAGCTGCCTGTTGTTACTTTATTTGCGTAGACTACTTATTAAGAAGCTATATTTCTATTCTATGCGCATATGGCTGGCTCTCTTGTTAAATATATGTGCACTTCATGTCATGCCTGATGTTCTTGCATTCTGTGGAATCAATAAATATATTTTCTTAAAAACATTGGATGTGTTCATTAGTTAGTTAAAAGTCCATGACGGTCACAGCCCTACCAACTAAGTGAAATGGGACGGTCTACTCACAGAAGAGTCTTTGGAGACGTCTTTATTCACAGCCTGCCGCTGCCCCCGGAGCTCCTGGACCCCCTTCAGAGGACAGATGGACACTTTGAGCTGGCCCTGGCACTGCCCACTGAAGTCAGTGATGTTGTACCAGCCACACACGGACTGAAACCCTGACAGTAGGGGACACAGGTCCACAGAGGCAAAGCCAATCACACGCTCCATATCTGCAAAGACAAAACACAGGACCCAATCTCACACTCCATATCTACAAAAACAAAGATAACAGGAGATATTCATTTCAATACTTTCAAAGGGAAATTCAGTCACCACCTCGGCTACCATGACACAAAAACACTCATACAATAGCAGACAATAACACAAGCTAGTCTGGACAGTGTCATTGAGTGTGAAATTAAGCACATTACTGTACCTCCTTTATGCCAGACTTTGAACACCAGGGACTGTTGAGGATCCACCAGAAGCTGATTTGACAGCCTGTGATGTTTAAAACAATTATCTTTTTTTAAAATCATATCTAACAACAATCTATGACATTTTCAACACTCTATGAATGGAACTTCACATAGCTACGGTCCGCAATTCAAAATATGACACGGTCAATCTCTCCTTTCTAAACAGATTTTTTGGAGCTGAGCTTTGGGTGGTCTACCTGCACTCCTGCTGGTGGTCCCACACAGGACAGTTACTGTCTGGTATGAGAGCTGTGATGACTGGCTCAGTAGAGTCTGCCGTGACGTAGGACACACAGCAACAGGGCGTCCCACCACTGCGCTCAACCAGGGGACAGCCTGGCACGTGCGCATGCACACACACACACACACACACACACACACACACACACACACACACACACACACAGGTTGGGGTCAATTCAATTTCAATATTCACTCAATTACCCAAAAAAATTAAAACAAAAAGATTGACCACCACCAGCTTACCTTTCAGACTAAGGTGCATGGCTCGATCTACAGCGATGGTCACAGAGAATGTGTTCTCCAGGTTGAACTCAGAGTGCTGCAAATCCCAAAGCTCTGCTGCGCCACTCACAGAGGATTTGGTCTGGTGTCTGCTTTGTGTGTGTGACTGTCTGGACACAGCTGTGGATGAAGGATCTCCCTCCACTTCCTTCTCCTCCTCCTCCTCCTCCTCCTCTCCTGGTGACCGTGCCCCCTGGCTGTCACAGTCGTCTTGGCTCTGGCCGTCTCCCCCAGGTGTGGGCTCTTCACGGAGTGACCTGGGGTCGGAGGTCATGGTGATGTGAACCCTCAGGGCAGCTCCACTCAGGTTGGCGGCGGAGCGTCGGAATAGAGGGTACACTCCTATAGAAACAAAAGACAAGTGATGACCATCCCACAATGCACCGCTGAAAGGGCTGTAATTGGTAGATCAAATACGCCATTGAGCGGACACTTTTATCCATAGCGACTAACAGTACACTGAGCGCATACACTTTCGATCTCGGCAGTGAATCAAACCTACAACCTCATGTCGCCCATGTTTTGCTCGACCAACTGAGCCACAATTACTAGAGTCCAATTACTAGAGTGAGTCATCTTCTGATATTAACGATTCTCATTCCCACTGCGTACCACTGAGAGACAGCTTGTGCCTTGTCTTCCTAGCGAGGGATGACAGGTCCACAAAGGCGGAGCCCACCAGGCGGTCCGTGTCGCGGGGCCGGGGTCTCCTGTCCTTCCCGAAGGCCACCCACACCTGCACCTCTAGTCTTTCCTCCCTCAGGTACCACCTCAGGGGCTGACTGCTCCTCAGCTCCATGGTCCTAGTGCACTGGAAGGCCACGGTGGCCAGGCCCTCCTCCACCTCCTCTACAGAGGGATGTCTGAGCTGGGAGCAGGCGGCCTCTCTGTCGTACAGCTTGTACCTGACGTAGCAGTAGGTGGAGCGCTGGAGCTCATCGTGGCCGGGCAGGAGGAGGCTGTGGACAGGCAGCCACGCTCTGGGCATGGATATGCTCAGTGACAGGGTCCTCGCTGTACTCTCTGCCCACGCCTCTCCCTCCTCCGGTTCCTTATCTTCCACCTCCCCCTGGCCCGCCTCCCAGCCCAGGCCCCGGGCAGCCGTGATGACCCTCTCCCTGTCCGTATGGTGGGCAAAGTTGATGGAGATCTCCAGGCCACCCACTAAGACGTGAGGGCCATGGGAGGATTCCAGGTCCTGAGGTACAGATAGTCCGAACCAGCCACCGATCCCTGGGAATAAGTAGAGGTTGGGGTAAAGACAAAAAAAAACCTTCCCAGCATATTCAATCCTGCATGTATAGGTTTATTTGGGGTATAGTACACAGGCATAAGAGCTGTCAATGTCTAGTATTGATTCTAGGCTTTGCAGTTGAGTCTGCTATTTGTGTCTGAACTTGTGGAGTTAATGAAAGTACATATATTAACAACCAATAATATCAGCACTGGAAGACAATTATGTAGCATACCTGTTCTTTTATGGATGAGATCAGCGAGCGGAATTCTCACAGTGCCCATCAGAGTGTCCTTTGACCTTGGGCTGTCCATCACTACGGTAATAAAAACATACAGGCTTTGAACCGCTTCTCTCAAACAGATAGGAGCCATGCATGACCTGGGACTAAAATATGTATTATAGTGTCCATCTATGTCCATCTATTAGTGTCCATCTATTAGTCCTTTTTAAGTTAAGGGCTTCACACACTACAGGGCCATTGCAAACCACATTGTGCTGGCTCTGATATTTCCTTTTCACATCGTCCTTTCCAGCAGCAAATATGGTGGATGCGTAACCAGGCAAGCACCGTACAGCTCAGCTCAGCTCAGTTCAGTTGGGCTCTGTAGTGTTATGATGGTAGTAGATCCCTCACCTCTACGACTGTCTCTGTTCCAGACAGTGAAGACGGCAGCAGCCTCCTGCAGGGTCTCAGCCAGGCTGTGGCTCTCTCCCCCACCCCCTCCCCTCTGGACCTGCAGCTCACAGGGGAACTCTGTGTGGTGGTCGAACTCTGGGCAGAAGGTCCTGGCTGCCACGCGGGTGCTCCGTCTCTCTCTCTCGGGGAAGAAGGAGAGTTGAGCGGTCACGTACGTGTTCAGCCCCACGTCGGCGTAGTACTGGAACGTCCCATCGTGTTCTGACAGAGCCCTGTGTGTGAGAGGGAGAGAGAAACCACGGAGAGAAATGACAGAGTGAGTGTAAAGGCTGTCAAGGGCATTCACGGCCCGACCTGGATCGACAAGTACAGTAGTATTTGAAATACTTTCAATTAGGAAGGAGGGACTTACCTGGCTGCTGCCTGTAGCCCTGCCGCTCTGTGTACCTGAACTACCAGTGTCACCACCCGGGAGGCAACAGCTCCGCCTCTCACACCCTCAGATCTCAGTGGTCGGTGTTTGTACTCCACATACACATCAAGCAATCCTGAAAGAGAGGATGCATACTATATATAGATCATCTCATATCTGTCACAATGACTGAAAGGTGTCTAGACTTAGTAACACAGGCTTTTTGTTTGTCTTCTGTGAGCCTGGGTTGAAGAGTAGTTGGAAATTATTTCCAGGCTGCCTGCAGTGCCAGATGGGCGGGCTATGAACTTTTAAGACCATCTATTGGTTTCATGACGGCACGCTAACTCGATCAAGCACGGATGATTTCAAAATACTATTTGAACTCAAGTCTGGTCTGAGTGTGTTACCTGAGGGTTGAGGTTGGTGTCCAGCAGGGCTGTCAGCCCTGGGAACCAGAGGGAGGGAGAAGACCTGAGCCTCTGTTGGCTGCTGTCTCTGCATGGTCACCATGGCACACAGCTTGGACAAAGGCAGCACCCCTTTGGCCACCAGCTGATCTCGAACATTTGGGTAATAATACCTGCAAATGTACAACATATTATATATTACACATATTACGTCTGATTTAATGTGTATTTTTCAAGTGTCTGAGAAGAGCCTTAAATATGATGAAAAGTATTTCTATATTGCTGAGTAAAACCTAGAGTTTTTTTTTAAATGGAATGAATGTTTCATATTTCCTGCCCCCTAGTGGTCAGGGGGAGACTCTGCATGCTCACCTGCACCACACTTCAAACTGGATGCCTCCTCCGTTGGCTAGGCCCTGGCTGGAGAAGGAGTTTAGGAGCAGTCTCTGAACTGGAACCCCCAAAGGAGCTAGGAGCACGTGGGTCTCACTGTGCCCCAACACAGGGTCAGGGACACACAGAGTGGTTGCAGTACGGAACTGTTTCAGATTCACGTCTATGGAGAAAGGGGAATTAACACACAACAAAGGGGTCAACCTTGTGTACCTAAGTGTACCAAACGGGTGTACACTTATAGACTGCCACCAAATGAAATAATAACCATCTACATTTTAAATGTATTTTAATTTGACATTTTCAAGTGATTTGCTTACTGCTCTCTATGAAGCTGTGGTCTGGAGTCGGGTCAGGATCCTCTCCCTGAGTTGGGAAGCTGTATTGGACATAACAGTCAGCCTCTCCCCAAACAGTGGACTGCAGTGGTGTCAGCCCCTTCACTCTTTCCACCCTCACCACAAACATGTGCTCTCTCATAGCCTCCTCAGGAGCAGTCTTCACCTGGGGAGGTGGGGAGTAGCAGGAATAAGCTCAGATAAGAACCTCTGGAACTGCATGTTGGATATTGAGCAGTTAAACAATATCTTACAGAAATAAAAAGCCCAATGGTTTTACAGCAAAATTATAATGATATCGCTACCTAAAGGGATATGTCAATCTAAAATGGAGACAGGAAATTGGACCCCATCCACTTCCATTGAAATTATAAATTGCTTGCTGGTGGAAGCCGCAAGTTGCTAAGTAAGCAGGACATAAAAGCGACTTGGTGGATCAGCTGGAGTCAAGGTACGTGGAAACTTACACAAATATGACTTGAGAGTGAACGATCCCTTAAATAAATGTTCTTGAAACCCATTTAAATTGAAACAGATGAATAACAATGACCGTTGTTTCTGCATGTGGTCTGTGATCCAGCAGATGGACTGGTCTTGGAGGATGAGACAGAGAGCCAAGTTCTTCATCCCTCATACGCTGAAGAGCTACGATCTGCCCTGATAGGCCCATGGCTAAAAGGACCCGAAGGTTGCCCTTGCAACTGCCTGAAAACACATCCATGACGGGCATGAAGCTGTCCACCCCTAAAACAGGGTACTGGGCCTGGAGAAGAAGGTGGGCAATCTTGGGGTCTCTGAAAAAAACAAAGACAAACATTTATTTTGGAATAACCACTGTCGTGGAAAGTTGTCTTCTAGGGGTTAATCAGAGCCCCTGTGTGATTGGGGAAAAACTTGTTATGAACAACAGAATGTACAATCGGTTTGTGCCAGAACTGTTAAATTCTTGGAAAACTGGGTGTGAGGGAATGTTTATGTGTTTTCCCAGATTTCCCCTGACGCAGTTGCCTAATCCCTGTTCCAGTCACATCACTTTGTGCCAAGGTCAGTGTGACCTAGGGGGAGGGGGTCTATGTTTAAAAAAACACTGTTTCATCTGAGATGTTCAGATCACCACCATTTTGATATATCTCTAGCACTTGCAACTGCTATTGACTTGATCTCATTGTAATCATATTAATAAAAAGCTTAAAGCTATTGATCCTTTCTCCTGTGCTTCAATATTCAATATCAACTAAGAAGAAACCAAAAACCTCTACACTACTACCATTACCATAAACGATGCATCTATACTTACTAGCGCTGTGCAATGTCTTCCCTGAGTTATAGCAATCTATAATGTACGGTGTACATACTGTACAGACTACCAAGGCGGAGTAGGTTACATTTTCAGTACCATATACCATGGTATACCATATGTTTTGTACCGCAATAAGATACATAGTATCGTGGGTTCTTGCCAATACAAAGCCCTAATACACTACAGAGTTGACAGAGTGTACCACAGTTGTTGAAAGAGGACAAAAACAAAGGACAACATGAACTAAGAATATCAGCGCCAGTGTTCCTCTAGCACTGTGCTGTAGAGTATAGCACCTAAAAAGCAGAGCTCATAGATTTGAAATAATCCTCACCTGAAGGACATGTAGAACTGGTGGAGGGGTAGTTTAACCAGGCCAAGGAGGCGGTCCTGCGCTGACCTCCCTGCCCTCTGCCAAACCTCAATCACCATCACATTGTTCCTCAGCCTCTCCAGCAGTCTGGAGGTGAGGGCCACCGGAGCCACCTGAGGGACAGGCAATAACAATGAAAACGACAATAACAATAACAATGGTGCATTCCTATCAAGGTAGACAACCTACAGCACTTCACTTGACTTTATTCATCCCATGTGGTAGTCAAATACATCACTAAAGTGTATAGGTATTTAACAAAGATAGAAAGCATATGTAGCCCCGCGGTGGTGTAGCGGTCTAAGCACTGGCCACTAGTGCAAGCTGCCCACCGGGGACTGGGATTGAATCCCAGCTCGCCAGATCCGGATATGGCCGGGGCACACACGGGGAGCGGCATATTGGGCGGCCGCTCCCGAGGGCGGTATTCATAGCTTTCATGTGACGTCACAGCATAGTGGAAACGCCCACCTGACGGGCAAAAGGCACTTTTTGCGGGCAAAACCCACGGGCAAAACCCACTTTTTGCGGGTTAATAACTTTGATTTCCCGTGGGTTAGGATAATAATTCCAACGTGTCCGGATAGAGTAGAAGACAGGGAATCCAACACTATTTGAATGGAGTCGATCCTCCACTCCTATCACCGTGGACACAGCAAGGAGCGAATTCCCGGATATAAATATTCCCTCGCCTCGCTGACAGCGGGAGTTGGGAGTTTCGTCCAGCAGCCGGTGAACGCCCGGTTGATCGAGTTTCATATTAAAAGTATATCTTCTCGGGGTGTCAGCGCGGTGGTTAAGGGCTCAAAATGACCGTATACTGATGGTGAATTTAGCAATAATAGTCTTATGTTTGTACCACCTCCATAACCGGTGTTATTCACGGGAAAAGCCGGTCAAGGAGGCACCCTTTGCAGGTCAATAACTTTGATTCTCCGGGGGTTAGGAAAATAATTCCAACGTGTCCGGATAGAGTAGAAGACAGGGAATCCAACACTATTTGAATGGAGTCGATCCTCCACTCCTATCACCGTGGACACAGCAAGGAGCGAATTCCCGGATATAAATATTCCCTCGCCTCGCTGACAGCGGGAGTTGGGAGTTTCGTCCAGCAGCCGGTGAACGCCCGGTTGATCGAGTTTCATATTAAAAGTATATCTTCTCGGGGTGTCAGCTCGGTGGTTAAGGGCTCAAAATGACCGTATACTGATGGTGAATTTAGCAATAATAGACTTATGTTTGTACCACCTCCATAACCGGTGTTATTCACGGGAAAAGCCGGTCAAGGAGGCACCCTTTGCAGGTCAATAACTTTGATTCTCCGGGGGTTAGGAAAATAATTCCAACGTGTCCGGATAGAGTAGAAGACAGGGAATCCAACACTATTTGAATGGTGTCAATCCTCCACTCCTATCACCGTCGTGTATCTTGATAGTTCTTCATGAGTGAGGTGGTCTAAATAGTAGGCAGCCATGTTGAGCGATGTTGCTATGATACTTTTTGCCCGTCAGGTTGGTGGTTGCTAGGGAAGAAACCACGTGACTGAAAGCTATGAATAGGAGTATTTCCAGACAAGGATCCGTCGCACAACACCGCCCCCTGGGTGCCGGAATAACGGTGCTGGGCTCGAGGAGCCAGTCAGCTAGTCTGCCTCCTCTGGGGCTGCCGGCCACGGGGTCGTGCGGCGGATCCTATGCAATAGGCAGGGGATAATTGGATGCTAGGTTGGGTTCAATTGGCTACCAAATTGGGTGAAAAAGGGATAAAATCTGGAAAAAAAAGAAAAAAAGAAAAAGAAAAAAAGAAAAAGAAAAAGAAAAAAAAGAAAGCATATGTAAAAAAAGAAATACAGAAAGATAGTAAACATGGTAAAAACACAGGACACATAACATTATAGCTAACATCCAACAAGCAGATAGAATAGTTGAACACATGAATTCCCCCAAGCTACAACACAATAAGTGCTACACTCCTAGCTACCTGGACAAAGTTGAACGAGGGGTTTGCCTGGCCCCAGCTCATCACCGACCTCGCAGTCTCATCCGACCCAAACAGCTTACAGTTCAGGTACATATTCGGAGACTGCATGGGTTCGCAGTTAAAGTCCTTCCCATCTGGCACTATGAGCAGGGCATGCAGCAGAACCTCATAGTCCTCCTCCATCTGACGCTGCTGAGGTCTGTGTGGGGATGTCTGGACACTGGTGAGAGGTGAGGGACCTGGCAGGGCCACTTGGACAGTCCTAACCCTGTCTCCATCCCTCCTGGAATCTCCACCAGGAACGCTCGAGGTGTCCTCCCTGCCTGCGTCCGTTGGCTTAGCTCTAGCAGTAGTGTGGTCCACCCTGGAGGGACTGGCTGCTCCTTGAGGACCAGCCATGGGTCGAGAGGGTGTTCTGGAACACACAGCGGACCTGGCTGATTTGGTTGAGGAGAAGTCTTTGTTGTCTGCAGCTAATTCAAGGGACACCTGGGAAACAGAGAAAAAGGTTTATCATCGCTGCATTCAGTTTAATAAGAGTATAATATCACTCTTGAATATTGATTATTTTCCTTTCCTTTCTTCCTCTTATTAGGGATGGAACAGCTTCACAGTACACTTGTATATTTCTTTAAAAAAATATATAAAATAAAAAGACAATAAATATATACAATGTATACATAACAAATAAAAATGTAGTGAGTGCTGGGTCTGGGCCGGCCAGTGGCTCACCTTTAGGGGGCCCATGTCCTGGCTCTCTCCGGTCCCCTCCAGACTCTGTACAGGCAGGGTGATGGTCTGACTCAGCTGCTCCCTCCTCAGCAGAGAGCACAGGGGATAGACTGCCTTGCCCATCGGTACAGGCTATAGCACAAAACAGGCCATAATGATGAGTGTTTCCTGGAGTATAATCAATGGATGCATACATTACTCTATATTTGTAGATAGAAAAAAAAATCATTTTTTAAAGTGGTGCAACTGCACCACTTAATAATATCAGCTACTGTACACATACATATTTTGGGCGCATGGTAAAGTAGAAAAAAAGCAGAATACAGCACATTTTTGCGGTGAAATAGAATGGTCTACATACTTTCTTCTGGGAGCTTTTTCTAGAGTAGATGTTAAAAGTGAGGTCTGTCCCCCACCACTGCTCAATAGTTGCCTTGTTGAACTGTACAGGAAACACAGAGCGGTGCTGGAACTTCACCACTGAAGAGCACAGCAGAGATAGACATCTTTAGCATGTAATTCACATTCAGAACCTGTTGGAATAAAACAACTTGTCATCACTCTGACAATGCTCACGTGAAATAGCTTACCTCCTCCTGTGACTTTACTGGAGACCACTCTCATCACCTCGGCTGCCTTGTTGTGATCATGTCTACTGAGAGCTACAGGGAAGAGATACTCCACAAAGTAGGAGCTGAGGAAACATACAAGACATGCAAGTGGATATTAGGGTTCTGTATTATAATAGTACACTCTCAGAATATATAGTTATGCATAGATAATAGTATAAATATAGTTATTTGGCTTGCCCTGTAGAAAGACCCTTCCCACAGAGGGGTTCTACAGTACATGGCACAAAAAGGGTTCTTCTCCTGCAGGGACAACCACAAAATAATCCTTTATCTCTAGGTAAAACCTTTTTCGAAAACAAAAGGTGTGGTGAAAATAGGTTATGATGACTTGAGGAGGTGTCATTATGTTGCCTACCATTTCTTGGTGGAGAGGGGCCGAGGTGGTTTCCCTCTACCAGAGATCTTTCTGGGCGTAGTGGTGGTGCTGTCTGTTGGGACCATCAGAGAGTGAATGACCACTCTGGCCAATCGGATACCCCCCAGGACGGTCAGCTGATCCATACTCAGCCCAAGCGACGGTTGCTTATCTTCTGAATCCAGGCTGAATAATAAGAGTACATTATTGAATCAGATCTGTCTATGTTTTACTGTACTTAGTGTACAGTAAGAAGACAGAGATACAGTAGGCCTACCAGTTGATGGTTCAAAGCCTTAGTAGTTTTGTAGGTAATGCATCTGTGTGGTTACTACCAAATTCATAGTGTCTCGAATTACAGAACAGGGGATAACTGACCCTGCACTTTCCTTGGGACCAGAATCCCTCAGCTGTTCTTCATCCCCAGTATTTTTTTTGTTATGAGCCTTCTTTGGAGACACACCCCCCTCATCCACCATGAGGTCACTTGGACCGCTGTCAGACATCTGAAAGCCAGATCACATCAGGGTTGGGGTCAATTTCAATTTCAATTCAGTCAATTCAGAAAGTGAATTATCCCTTGATAAATGTACTGGTGGAATAGCTTAGGTGCAGACATCACTCACAGGAGCTCTGTAGAACAGGTTCTCCAGGAGGCTCTGGTCGTACTGCGGATCATTGAGGTCGCTGTCTCCACACACACTGTTGTGTCCCGACAGAGACTCTGGAGGAGAGCCCTCTCCGTCCCAGAGAGGGAGTGCAGAGCAGTTCAAACTAAGAAGAAGGAAAATAACACCTTCAAACACAAATACAGGGACTTACATCTTAATGGACCTTATGGTCGGTCAGTCAGTCAGACCTACATAAAAACAGTACACCTACACATTACGTGAGCGCAATACAAAAAACACACAATAAGTATAAACCAATATACTGTATAATAATGGTCACGGTTCTTTTGTTACCCTACATTAAAACGTGGATGAGGTTACCTGCCCAGTAGCAGATCCACAGTCCTATTCTCAATGTCAGCAGCAGCAAAGTCTGGGCTCAGGTAGTCAGGGGCATGATGGGAAGACTGCAGGAGAGCCGAGTCAGCATGCAAAATGTTCTGCAGCAACTTCCCACAGGGAAGCATGGGTAACCTTGAGAAAGAAACAAATAATTATTCACACATGGAGTTCTTATTATACTTATGCATAAACAGACATATGCATTAAGTGGGAGAGGAATTTATCTTAGTTTGATGCTAACATTGATAGTGCTCCAATATTGTCCTTGGGGAGAGGGAGGGGAGTGTCTTTCAGAGCCACTTCAGAGTCCAGGTCAGACTTCATGGCCGAGACCACCATGGCATTTCTAAGCTTACTTCCACGCTCTAAAAGAACTGAGAATGGAGAAGAAGATAGAGCAATTATTTACTAATTATACAATACAGATATTTACATGGAAACTCTACAGTAAACATAAGACCATTACAATATAACCATGTCATAACTGTTTAATCGCCTTCTTAATTGCCCCTGGGGGGATAGATAAAGTTATGATGACTGAAATTAACATTAATGCTGTAGAACAACCTGAGAGGAGGTTGTTGGAGGTCTGGCTGTGATGTGCTTCCTGCCCATGCTGAGATCTACTGGACATTGGCATCTGGTTCTCAACTTCCACTGCACCTCTTCTTTCCGTCTGGGCATTTTGGAAGTACAAATGGTCTTTCCCTCTGAAAAGTATTATCACTTTGATTTATTGTATGACACTCGATCATACTGAATAGATCAGTCATTGAAATTATAATTAAACAGAACACAAACAAACAGCATGCTTTACAGACTGCAAAAAAACAACAAACTCCAAAAGATAAAGTTGGTCTGTGTTGAACTTGTGTCCTACCTGGGCGTATTGGCGGAACTATTCCCTACCGACTCCTTGCCACTGTTGACAGAGAGCGGTCTGGACAGAGACGGCACCACCAGAACGTTCTGTTGGGATGTCTTGGCAGTAGAACCAAGCGCAGACACAGCTGCGTCGATGCTCATATCTGTGGTGGGAACTGAGCTGCTGCTGTCGTAGGTTTCAGTCAGGGCCTCCAGAGCGAGCGACACCTAGAGGTGTAAAAGGTTCATCTATGAATGAATGTGCCAAGTAAGAACACCTGGAATGAATTTCATTCATCAGTTAGTCGTCTCATAATAAAAGAGCGAATACCACCTCAGGGAGTACAATAGTCTGTGTTACCTGAATGAACCACTAATCATCTAGAAGAGTTTAAAGCATAACCCATGGTATACTTCAGATTAACAGCAAATGTGATCGTTTCCTACCTGTAACTCTCCTAGCTTTTCAGATGTTGGAGACACCAGAGTGAAGAATCCACTGATTGAGTGTGACAGAGATAGTCGAGAAATCCCAGCAACCTGAGCACGTGCGATTGGTAAATGGCCTGGCTTGGTCAGAACCTCCAGCACCAGTGAACTCATGTCTGTAGGTCAATGAAAGAAAAATACTTAGGGCTTTACACACTACATGGTGAAACCAAACCGTACTGTGCTGACTCTGATCTTTTCTTTTCATATTGTCCATGCCAGCACTGTTAGACTACAGTACCATCAACTATGGATGCGTAAACACTAGGTCAGCCCAGTAAAGCTTAGCTCAGCTCGGTTCTGCTCAGTAGTGTGTATATAAGGAAATCCAGTACTGTACAATCAGTAAACTGATCCAAGCACTGAAATCATACATATGGAGCTAGCTTACATGATGGTACACTACGCCCTGCCTAACCCAATAATATGAATCTCAATCTCTGTTGAATAGAAAAGTTACCCGTTAGGTAGGATGTGAACTGCTTGGGTCCACAGCGAATGGGAAAGCGAGTTGTAGATTGGACAGTTTTCTGTGCTGTTTGTGATCCGTCTCGTGGTCGAAAATGGGTCCCATCTGATGATTCTCCCCACCAGCGTAGTCTGACCAAAGTCGCCGGGGGAGGCTTAGGGATGGTCCATAAAACTCGACTTACTGTCACTCGTAGGAAGCATCGCAGCTGACCCTCCACAAGAGGAGGGAGGCTTGTGGAGGGGGACACATCACTCGGGACTGCAAAACAACAAAGCCTTATCAGTTGCACATCACAATGGCTGCATTGCATATATAGCCTAAATAAAGTACTATGCATATTAACAGAAGAGACACACTTGGCATACATCATCAGAACGCAGACACAAGGGGATTGGGCACTGACTAACGACCCCAGTGCCACTGGCATACATCAGAATACAGAGACATGGCATGGGCACTCACAGTGCCATCAAATATCTCTATTTGGCTGGCTGAGTATCTAAACAGGAAATTGGTGCTGTTGCACACATCACGAAATAAGCACTCAGACTTTAGCTAAACAAGCAACACGCAAAAGCCATTGACAAGATAAGCTCGTTAGCAAGTAGTCATCTCCATGTCAACACACACTGACACTGCAGCGGCAGGCAGCTTAGCAAGCTAATGCAATGAGATTGACTATAGCTTTGCTTTTACCTTTCCTCCTTTTGCTTCCAACTTGGCTTTTCTGTTTTCTATTCTTC
Organism: Nansenia antarctica; assembly: GCF_963989245.1. Taxonomy (NCBI): domain Eukaryota; kingdom Metazoa; phylum Chordata; class Actinopteri; order Argentiniformes; family Microstomatidae; genus Nansenia; species Nansenia antarctica. The sequence continues at coordinate 44,857,745 of NC_137688.1, read as the reverse complement.
ATTTCTTACCGAAAAATATGACATTGAATTAAAATGTAGTGGGAGCAATAGCTAGATAGCTATAACACATTCTGAGATCAAGCTGTCACATCCATGCAAAGTACAGCGCGCAAACTGTCTCTGAGCAACAACGACTGCTAACTTTCGTGTCCCGCCTCCAATCAAAAGACTGCCGCTTGTTGTGCCGTGATGCGTTGTGGGAAAATGAGTTTTTGTTGCTTGCTTGATTGCAATATTAAATAAACCACAGAGATGTGAGAAACCTCTTACTATATGATGACTTAAATAAAATTATATGTATTATATCTATTATTAAATTCATCATAATAGAACAGTATAGTATGCAGAAATCGAACACAATAGGATGTATCTATTGTGAAAATAAAATTGGTTCAAGGAGGAGGTTGCTAATGAGGAGATTAATGTAATGTTTTTTTGTAAAATGATTGTTTTATTGTATCTTGAGCATCTTCATACATAGTGGCTAATAACTGCCACAGTAAATTGAACTCAACACAAATGCCTAATGCATGCCTGATCCGACCTCATCACCAGCAGAGCGCAGCACTGATCTTCACAACAGTGGCAGGGAGCAATGCATAAGCCTTGAACCACTCATACATTATTCATTTAAAAGTAGGCTAATGTCAACGAACCCTAATCTTTCAATTATGTCTGACGTATTTCAGACCATTCTTCCATTCAAGAGTTCTAGTTTAGAACTTGACGAAACTCACAAACACTAGGCCTATTGGCTGTGGACTCAAAATGTGGTATCTCATTTGCCACAACTCAATTGTCATATCACCTTACACCAGTGGAGGATGGTGGAGGTAGAAATTAAAGGGTGGGTTCATTGTAATGCATGGAATGGAATGAGTAATGGTATCAAATATTCCTAATTTCATTCCATGTATTACAATGAGCCATCCTCCGATTTCTACGTCCACTAGCCTCCCCTGCCTTACACTCTTGTTTATGTGGCCTACGTAGTTAGTTGTTTTCTTTTATTTATGAAGTGGTTTCACTAACTAATCTCTAATTAGTATTTTACTAATCTTTTACTAGCTAATACCTTTAATTAGATGTTTTCTCATCCTTTACGTGTCTTCTTTTACTTCACTACAATACAGTGTGTTCTTTTTACTTGTGTAGGCCTTTTCTTGAAATATGATGATAGAGTTTCCTGATATGGAAGTCTTATGCTCCAAAAAGAGACTGTTTTGACACAAGAAAAACTCTTGGTGCTTAGCAACACATTCAGCAACCACGTTGTGAGTGTGTGTGTGTGTGTGTGTGTGTGTGTGTGTGTGTGTGTGTGTGTGTGTGTGTGTGTGTGTGTGTGTGTGTTATGGAGATCAGAGCAACAGTGAGTGCCAAGGGCGGGTAGGAATTCCCACAGTGCAAAGTAAAGGCCTGTACCCTGTGAACTCTGAGGAAATGGCTACAGTCCAGTCTACAGTCCAGTCTAAAAAACGACTCTACTATCAGATGATCAGTAAGTATGATCAGTACGTTCGAATAACAAAATATAGCTCTTGATGTTAATGAGAATGACTTACTGTAATGAGAGTGGAACTGTATCTCATCTTAACCACAGCAACATTGTATACGCTTTTGTGGTCTTAGGAGACATTGCAAACAAATGATGTGTAACCTCAAAAAATGTAATGTTATTTCCTAAGCACAACATATACATTATGCCATTGAAATCAAGTGATATTTGGATGTTATGTATTTGCTCCATACCTTTTGTTAGTGGCCATACATACAGAAATTACTGTTACTACTGTTGAATGCACCATATGTACAGTATACTTTGCTCACATGATAGTCTGTTGCCTAAAATCAGACTGTACACTGATATCCATATGACAAAATATCATTAATATAAATGCAAAATATTATAAAGATAGTTATTTTTGAATATTCTGAAAATACGATATGCTTAATATGTAATGATCAGCTGAGTATATGCCCATGTAAAAACAAGTCTTTGGTGAAGGAGGTGCTGCATACAAACATACACAATAGCATTTCAATTGTTTTAATTTATTGATTAATTTAGCAAATTACAGAGAATGTCATTGAACCCATTTCTATTGGGAATTGCAGAGGCAAAACTTCTATCCACCATTGCATTCTGTCAAGCAGGGGCCTCCTGTCCTGTCCATCGACTGCAGAGGGAACAATCAGGTCCTACTAGTTAGGAATGCAGCTGGGAGCATGCAGCATTCCTGCAGTATATGGCCTGTGTGTGTCTGTCTGTGTGTGTGTGTGTGTGTGTGTGTGTGTATACACTTGGAGGCGGGGGGTGTAGGGGGGCGGGGGAGTGGTGGGATATTACCCCTCTCTCCCATTTCTCCACACTCCCAGTCACTCAAGGAGCAGCCCGCCCCAAAGAATCACACTCACACAGAGAAGCCCCTTGGAGCCTCCAGCCCCTACAGTACGTTTCAGTGTATTTCACTCCTCACTCTCTTGTCATGGACAAAGTGTGAATGCTGGCACACACTCACTCTTTGCCGATGAGTTTTGACCTACATAGACACAAATCCTTGAATGGTATGCAGACAGACACAAACACGAAACCAACATTTAAGCAGATATTTTGCCAATCATCGGGGTTACAGAGCATTACTAATGATGCCGGTAAAGTTGAAGAAGAAGGCTAGGCAGGTTTGACTCATAATAACTATCCCATTAGTTACAAGGCGATGAGCAACACAGAGTGTTCTGAACACTGTGCGTCTCTCAGTGGGAGACATGACTACCTCATCTCCTTTGGTTTCCTGAGGATTAATGAACGAATGACAACTATTCCTCACCAGCCGCACAGACTAAATAAAGTTTCCCTCTGAATCATTCACAACACTAGCCTCAAGTACATTCTTAAACTGTGAGCCCTAATATCATAGAGTTGTGGGATACACGGTTGTTACAGAAGTAGAGGAAAGTTTCGGATTAAAATGAATTGTGTGGTTGCTTATCATATCAGCTCATGTGTTAAGGAGAGTATCTTGCTGATTCAGTGCATCAATTTTCAAGGGGCTGCATTATAAGTCCCCAAAAAATTTCTCTCTCTCAAACAAACTGACACCGGAGGCAAACAGCCTCGCAGAGTTAACTGAAACCAGCCCAGTGTGTGAGGGTAACGAGTGGAGGCCTCTCTCCCTCTGCAGGGACTGCACTGGGAAGCACACAGGAGCAAGAGGCCGCTCTGCCTTTGGGGGCAGATTGCCAAAATGCCCCCCCCCCCCCCCCCCCACCCCACCCCCCCACCCCCTGCTCCAAGGCAGGAGGGGGCCTTCCCAAAACCAACTCAGCCAGCCTCCTGCCATTCCAGCCACCTCCAGGCAGAAGTGTCCATGCTCCATATTCCCCAGGGCCTGGAGCTCCTCCAATCAAAGACGCAGCAGACTTGTCCCTGGCTGCTGGCTGCCTTCCTTCCCCTCCCCCAGCCGTTCTCTCTCTCTCTCTCTCTCTCTCTCTCTCTCTCTCTCTCTCTCTCTCTCTCTCTCTCTCTCTCACTCTCTCTCTCTCTCACTCTCTCTCTCTCCTTCCCTCCCTCCCTCCCTCCCTCGCTCTCTGCCTGCGCATTGCGGCTCCATTGTGGAGGCTGGCTCTTGTACTCCAAGCGGTCCCAGACGCTGGTCTCTCCCTCTCCCCTCTCACTCCTCAGGATTGGGGCTGCAACGCCGCTGGAACTCCTGGCCGTACTCATGGATCCATTTGTTGGCCACTAGAAGCAGAGCCAACAGTGAGTGTGTGTTACTGTATGTTCAACCAGTTGTCAAAGATATACAGTAGGTTTAAGCAGATAAACAGTAGAAAAAAAGATCAACACAACAGAGGGATGCATTTTAGAAACATGACAAATGAAAACTGTTGATGACTTCTAAAGTCGTAGATATAAATTAAATGTATTCTTATCTTAATAATGCTGTATGAATAAAACTGCACAGTTGATAACTAACCCGGGCCTCATGTTCCAAAACCTTCATTAACCTATGAAGATGCATATTATGAAGGCAATCATTGTCAGAACCCTTGTCAGGCCAATAACTGATGAATAAATATTTAGAAAAAATGGGACTGACACTTTCAACAGTAACTAAATTTCTCTCGCATACAGACCCTTACTGTAATTACTAATAACACCTCTCTGTGTGAGTTTCCTTGAGCATTATCCATGACAGTAATATCCAGGATTGAGTTAAACGATGTGGAATGGAGGTCGCACATGTTTAACATCCCAGAGCAGTGCTCAGTGTCTGACCTGCACTCTGCGACGTCCCTCACTGTATCTCTCTAACGTACCACAGATGTTGCCCAGCAGTCGTGCAGTAACTCCAATATAACAGACAGCGATTAGCTACTGGTCCCTCAGACTGTTAACCACTCACTGACCACTTACTGTAGATGAGGCAACAACAACGCTGTATAGTGACTATTGGAAAAGATCATTCAGATTAAAATTCAGAATTAATGTAGTCTTTAAGAATAAGGTTACATTGCAGTAAACTGGGTGCTTCACCATCTGTCGCTGCCTATACACTCTTAGAACCAAAATGGGGTTGTCGGCTTGGAGAACCTTTTGAATAACCCTTTTTGAATGCTGTGTCGAGCTCTCTCTGTTAAAGAAGTTAAAGAGTTTCTGAAGTGTTTCTCAGGAATTGTGTTCATCTGGAACTGAGAGTTCAAAGTTGCCTTAGTAAAGCCTCTCACGCCTCACCCCATTTGTCCCCAACTAGAACAGGGCAGCCAGCGTGCAGAGTGTCTCCGTCCCCTCGTCCATTTCTATGGAGATTCCACCAGAAGAGGGCAGCATTCTGGAACACAAAAGACATTGGAAACACACAAAAAATCTTAAAAACGTGTCCAGAATTTGTGTGGTCTATCTACCAATCCTAACCCCAAAGGCCTATGCATAACTCTGCACGGCTGTGTTCCAAATACAACAGCTCTACATAGATATTGAAGACAGGGGACCCAGTGAGTGATTTTTCCAATACTTGCCAGGCAGGAATTGAAACCCCAATAAAACCAAGGTTGAAAGGTGAAACCCCGGTGAGGTCCTCCTGTGCCGTTTCAACAGCAGCTCATTTATTAGACCAAACACACTCTCTACCTCCTCTTGACACAACAGCCCTACTGTCATTAGACACCTCGTGGCAGACACCACTCAAAACATCACCATGTTAATGCATGATTTGACCTGTCAGAGGGAGGACTCTCTTCTTATTCTTGATGCCATTTTGACAGCTGCACTGAGTGACGGCTATAACAGCGTGTTCTGGCTTGAAGCAAATTGGATGTGAAAACTAAATAGGATAAAAGTACATGACATGTGCAGACGGTGCACTTACCTCCACAACAGGAACGCTGAAGTTAGCATGGATGAAGGCTGTGGACCCACCTGCCTCAACAGAGCTGAGCTGCAGATGATGACAACATTCTCCATGAGTTGTGTCTAGCCCCTTTGTGCACGTGTCATTAAAAGTCATCCGGGATACTCTGGAGTTTGTCCAAAGCTCACAAGACGCTATTGTATTCTATTGCCTACCGCCTTGACAGGAATGTTAACCTTAGGCTGAAGAATAACTAACAATTTCTAGAGGAAAATACTGTATTCAATTGCAGGCATTAAGGCAATCTAGCATAGGACTACTGCAAATATTAAGTATTTCTACAAATGAGAGTACAGTAACACAGAGGATAACCAAAGACACCGAATACTTATAGTGTATGCAGTGTTTCCTCTATATGCATTTATTCGTGGCGGGCCGCCACGAATGAATTTCCTCCGCCACTAATTGATTCAGACAGTCCACTTTGATTCAGGCTGCGCAGAAAGGCAGCGAGTTATTATGACCGGAGAACAGAAAAAAAGCAGATTGAAGCTAGATTTAGGCCGCTTCCAGACCAACATTTCGTTACGATTTAGGGCGTAGTTATTTACAATATGTTACAATGTTGCAATTAACCTCGTCATTTGTGTTCGCACTGCAATCGAGACTGAATCGCTCTCAACAGGCGCGCGGCGCGAGGTGACGCGCTTTCAAAACAGTTTTGTGATTGGTCCGAATTTAGCGGGACATTTGGATTTCTCTTTTAGCCCGTCGCCGGTGCCTTTAATCCCGTATCCTAATCGAAAATGCAACATCATCAGCGACGACTGTGGGTTATTGCATTTACTGCTGTTCTCTGGTTCATGTTCTTATACCAGTGCTCAGTATAGAGTATTTTAAATGAACATTCGTAATGTATGTCTCTGATGTTCATGGTCAATTAAATCAGCCTATTTTGTGAAACAAATAATGTTCCCACTAATGGGTTAACCGAGCATTCTCGCACCTAACGTGCAAGCACCTAGCTTCGAACTATTCATAGCAATATGCGCGGGGCAAAAATAATCTAATGCCTCTAAAATCACCACGAACAGAACGGCGGAGGTACGGGTAAGCAGGGCTCATGTTGGTGTCCTCAAAGGTAAGAGTTGGTTTTCTTTAACTCAACTGATAGCATTACCTTGCTGTTGTTGTTTACCGAATGCTCCATCTGACTGTCACACTGTGATTTTACTTGTGTAAACAGTTGAGTAACGTTAGCCGGTTTTGTGCGTGTACTCTCATGTAGGCCTACTTCGTATTGATCTTTCTGTGTGTGTGTGTGTGTGTGTAATGCGCGTTCCGCATGTTCCGCTGCAGCTGTAGGATATATTGGTATTTGATCACCTTCTATATAAAATCACCTGCTCGGCTTTAATGACTTAACCGCTATTTAAGAAATTATAATTGTTGCCACCCTCTAGTTTTTGGTGAAACTACGTCTTTGTTTTGAGCGCCAGTGCGCGTTTTATGCGCGTGCACGCGAAAGACAACCGCTCCGCCACTAATGTGAAAAATCCTGGAGGAAACACTGTTATGTACTGTATATGATATAACAGGATGTAGTATAATATGAAATATTCTTCTTATACCTGTACATATTCTTATATACTTACGTATATCATAAAGGTTGCCACTCGATTCCCAGTGTTAAGCTTAAACAGGGGGCTCGATGCTGACTGGTTACATGAAGGAAAAGTAATCATGACACAGGAGATAACATATCATTAATCCGTTTTAGATTTGAGGGACATTCCAACAATCATCATCATGTCACATCAACACAACATTAATCACTCAAGATGAATACAGTAAATGAAGGTACTGTAGGCCCATTGGTGGGTGGACAATTACATATGTACAAAAACATAATGTTCAAAAGACGTTTTGATAAAGACAAACTCACACACCGTTGCATGATCAAAATGGGGTTCGTAATGGCCTCCAATCCCATAATTCACCACTTGGAGGTACTCGGCATATGGAGGTTGGACATTTAGACCAGTGACCATGGTGATGCGCTGGTCCAGACACCCAACTACGCGGTGTGCTGTCTCCTTCAGCCATGCACTGAAAAGCAAGCCACAACACATTCTTAGACAGAAGTTTCTTCCTAATAATGTGTAATAAGGGTTCTTTGGCAAGTCACTGTAGGAGAACCCTTTCCACAGAGGGTTCTAAATGGAACACCAAAAGGGTTCTTCAAAGGGTTTTTCCACAGGAACAGCTGAAGAACCCTCTTGGAAACCTTTATTCTGAGATTGTAACCAGAATCCCCCTCATAATATCGATAAACGTACCATCATGCCCATTCTCCTTTTATTAAAAAGCCATGTCAAAGTGCATTACACAGTAAACCACAGTATTCTATAGGTTACATGCTATAGCTAATGGGCGTGAAATCATGTGAAGCCTATAAAATTAGCCCAAGCATTTTACTATATTCAGTGTTAGCTTTTATCACCACTTTAAGTGTTACAAGAGGAAACTATAAAACACCAGCATAAACCTTGAAATAAAATGACATTGTTACATGTACAATGCACTAGATAGCTTGTGACCTGGGTTCAAACAGTATTTAGACATTTAGAAATCAACTACACAATCTTCTCTGGAGTCATTAACTACGTCAAATAGACGAGTGATGTACACTAATCCACAAAGTACAGCACCTACTGTAATAATCCTTATGGTATGCAAAAATAATAGACAATCTAGACAAAGATATGATATTGTTATTCAGTTGGGCTAAATCATCGGGCAATGTTAGGGGGAAGGAATTTAACTATGGGATCTGAGAGACCCCTCTGAGTGAAGGGGATGACACCATGCAGAGCTGGGTTCAAGCTGTGCTTGATTGAGTTTGGTGCAATGGAACCAATGTAGTCTCAACAGTACAAATTATTTCCATATGGCACTCCAAGGAAGCTAAAGCAAGCGCTCAGAGTGTTTTGAAAATATTCTAATACTATTTCAACCCATGTCTGGAAGAGGGTAGCCTACATTGTAACAAATAGGAGATGTATCCCATCGTACCTCTTGCTGATGCGATACTCTGCAGTGGCCTGTTTCTCCCCAGATGCCACTACCGATCTCCTTAACTGATGCCATGAAAAGAAAGAAAACATTTGTCAATATTTAAATTAATTTGTTCTGCAGTAAAGTACCAAGTACCAATCTGGGGGATTTCACCATATGACAGCAAAACATGAGTGATGGAAAGAGAACATCCAAAATTAGGAAAACAAATACAAGTGTGTGAAATAACTCAACAATTAGCTAGAAACAGAATGCAATTTCAGAGGAGCCATGACAGAAATACTTGACTGCAACTTCCAAACAACTTGAGACCAGACAGCTAATACTAAGCCAAGCATCCAAGTAAGAACAGCATGAATACCATGCACAGGGCAAGGAGTGTTGCTCCACGGTCCAAATGACTAATACACACACACACACACACACACACACACACACACACACACACACACACACACACACCAAGTAGCCCAAGCCTGGTTTTAATCAAACCACCAGAGCGCAGTCAAATGTTGACATAATATCGGAATAAGTGGGGGGGATTTCCATCCGAAGAAGGGGCTGGAAAACCAATTGAACAGTGCCAAAACCTCACACAAACTATAGGAGATCATTTAAAGGGTTGCCGCATCTTGACAGAATAACTGAGTCAGTACAAATGCTTACTATATAAGTATAATAGATCTTTCAATATTGGCAACTATGACCAGATCATATTTTCCATTGGCTGTTGAGGTGAGAAGACTGATCCCAGAAGGGTTTTTACCCATGCAGCCCAGGGTATTTGGACAGTCTGGAGCAATGTCAAGGATTAGATATAATGGATCCCGTATTTCTCACTAAATGGCTGGAACCATATCAACTATTCATTCAAAGGGTTTTCTGCGAGTTGCCTTATCCTCTCAATTTTGTTCCATTCCCAGATTGAAATCACTGCAAAGCAAAGTCGATGCAGATGCAAGCAAAAAAAAAAAGTCTTGATGGACATACAGTCTTTTTGGCATGTTTAATCAGATTATTTGCTTTGGCTTCCGGCCAAGTCACACAACAGAGACAGAGCTATGCTAAACACTTTGCTACATAAAGTATGAGATCACAACATTCTCACAACAGTGAGGATAGAAAGATGCCTTCAATAACCTGTCATTAAGTGCCAATGTAATTCATTGAAGATGGGAAAAACATCCTAAAATAACTCTAATCACAGCAGGGCCAATGTGTTCAATGTGTCACTCTCCTGCACAATCTCCAATGAAGTCATAAAATACAGTATATAGAATAGACTGATGATAGATTTTTGCTTATCCACAAAGTGCAACACTTCCTGTAATAATCCTTGTGGTGTGCAAAAATAACAATAATCTAGACACAGATCTGTTCAAATAAGGCAATGCTATTCGGTGGGGTGAGGTGGATCATTTGCATCAATGGATTTTCAGTGGGCTACATGGGCTGACAATAAATTAGGGGGCAAGTGTATACAGTAAGAAACTAGTGAATAGTGTGATAGCATGCAGACTTGGATTCGAGACATGATAGAGTTTGCCTGGCAGAATGGACCCAATGGAATAGTCTTAAAAAGTGTGAACCCCATCCACCTGACACTCCAGACACAATCAAGCAAACGCAAAATAATGTATTTTGATCCAGGTGTGTTACCACGGCACCAGACACTACGACTACGACTCACCCCAGTCTGGGCGAGATCCTTGATGCTCTCTGCCTCTGTGTCTGTGATGAAACTGTGGTAGAGGACTACGAATGGCTGCAGGCTCAGCACCTCTCGTCTGATTGGCTGCAGCAGCAGGCCAGGGCTGCCGTTGGTGAAGTAGTCACAGAACAGCCAGGGTTTCTCATAATGCTTTGGCTGTGAGGAGCAGAGAAGAAGTAGTCCATCTGAAGTCCTTTACTGGCATCAAAACGAGAGGCGTGTGGCTTTTTATCCTCAAAACCTTTTATTTTTATTTCGCTATACTCTCTCAAGACTGGCCAAGTCTCTGCACGTTATTGAAAACCACAACTGTTTTGAACATTAAATGGTGGTGAATCATAATGTTTGACTCAAATGTAATCATTGTCATTGAAGAGACAGTCACAACAATGAATGGTTTATGTAGCTCTCTGGTGCATTCCTCTAAAAGGTTCCAGGTTTCTAGTCATAACTAATTCATATATGTATGTTGCATGGCTGTGAATTCTGTACTGCTCAGTTGAGTGTAAGTCTGTCATATGTATGTCATATGTGTAACTGCATGCTAATTAATCATCATCATCGTCATCATCATCATCATCATCATCATCATCATCATTATACCTGAGTGCCCTGAGTCCGACAGAGTCTCTCGTAGGTGTTCCTAGTCCTTAGATAGGTGGTGTTGGGCCTCTTCAACTCACTCTTGCTAGGTAAGGATGGGCTCTCCACAAGCAGCCTCTCATACTTCTCTACATTCTGCAAAACTCTTCCGTTTAGGGGATCTTAAAGGGAGGAAACCATGCACAGAAAAAAGTAAGTACAGTATAGTACTTTAGGAGCGGCAATGTGACAATATCAGTATTTTTTAGGGGGCTTATATGCCTGCAGATGTTGACCAGTTTGCCTCTGTCTGGTTGCTTTCTCCTGCTATAGGACAGTTGTGGGATGTTTTAACTGGGAAAGGCTCACCATGGTTCAGTAACTCCTGAGACAGACTCAGTGCATAGGAGACATTTCCTGTCTGAAACAACAATGTGGAAAATGTAAGTCAAATAGGATCAAATTCTTTTCAAGCAGTATTTACTTTGAATAGTAGGGTCTAACAGCTAACATTGTGGTTCATGGTTTACAAACAATTAAGTACAACATTCTGAAAAGGTGAAAACGTGGTACTAAGCTCATAAGGCATTCACAAGTCATATTTCTCAATGGGTATACAGCATCTAATGAATTTAAATGACCATAGAAGAAAAAAATCCATATTGCGCCTTTAAGATCAATCTTCAAATACACCTTGAAGTGAGAGAAGGCAAGGTGGTCCAGAGCATCCTCCAGAGTGCCTTCATTCTCTGGGCTCCATTCTCCCCCTGACCCTCGGAACAGTCTCACTGACTCCTCCAGCCACTGCACTGAGTGGTAGTAGTCCTCCAGCTCATAGGCTACCTGAAACACCACCAGGGGATAGAAGAATCTTCAGTTGGCATCACTGTGTGTACAGTAGTGAGCTCTGTCATAAGGCAATGGGACACAGGCTTGAGTCATACATTCAACACAGGTTTCAAATTACACATTGACTGTTAGGGGTTCCCCCGAGGACCCCTGTAATTTGAAACCTGCCCACACAGCATGAGAATGACTCATGCTTAACTGGAACATGAGTAATTCTTGAAAATGTGTACTTTTTAAAGCATTGCCATATTATTCCCCCAAATCTAATGCTGAGAATAGAAAATCATATAAAGTACATTGTGACGCAGGAAATGTGAGCAGGAAACGTAAGCAATAAACAAACTAACCCTGTTAACTTTAACCACTGGGTTATACCCAGCATTAAAAAGCCGTTGGACCAAGCTATTACTGCATGGCATGCTGACAACACCCTAAACTAAGCATCTGTTTACATGGCTGCACAAGATCTTAGTCTCAGCTCAAATGAAGGCGAACTCTCTGCTCTACTCCACATTCTCCTGACTTTTTTTAAGGGAGAGATGATGTCTTTTCCACACATGATGTCTCTCCCACACAGCGCCCTTGTGCACTGCCACTGTACTTCAACAGTAGAACTCATTGTAGAGACTATCATATGTGTCAGCTAGTGAGGGAACACTCTGGTCTTCTCAGTATGAATCCCTAGACCATACACTATGTGATGAATTCAGTATCTTTCCAATCTCTCACCACAGGGTATGACAAGCTTGGAACAAAAGTGTTTTATAGTCCTCTGGTATGTGAGGCTAATACAAACCCTTCTACAACCAGATGCACACACTTCTCCAATCAGCTACTCTATGGTCTAGTCTTGTCCATTTTTTATCGCTGCTGATAAGGGTCTAGGACAGCCAAAACGTCATGTTTTTACCTAAAAATCTTTGTTTGCTTACCTTGTCAGTTTGGAAGGAAGGAAGGGAGGGAAGAAGTTAAAGGGATAGTTCACCCAAATTGATGATTCTAACCCTGAAAGAACTCTATGGTCAAGGAAAGACTTTGGTTCTGTTTATCTAGCACCGATTGAGATATCATTCCTGAACATCTTAAAGTAATTCAAATCAAGTCATTGAGTCTTTTCTGAGAATGTGAATTGGTCACCCCCTCCCCCACACCCCCCACTATGAAGGAAATTCAATAGTGAGGAGGTAAGAGGTAAAAACAACAGCATAAGTTAATAAACACAAATTAATCAAATGCCTTGACTTGGTCGTGGTGAGTTACTGGTAGTTAGTTGACTGTACCTTTCCAACCAGAAAACAGTCGTCACCAGACAGAGGGGTGGATACTGTAGGACTGTAGATGTTGATGGAGTTGCCATTAGTGACCCTCTGGAAGTGACCTCTCACAAGCCCCCCCACTTGAAGAGCGTATACATCCTGCAGCCTCATCAGTCCCTTCGCCGCCCCCTGGAGGTCCTCCAGTTTGGGTAAGTTGCCTTCCTCCTCTTTGTAACCAGACCTGAGGGCTGAAACACAACCATACACCCTTAGAAAAAAGGTCTTCGTCTGTCCCTGTAGGAGACCCATTTGGGAACCTTTTAGGTTCCATTCAGAACCCTTTCCACAGAGAAGGTTTTCCATGGCACCAAAGGGTTCCACATGGCACTAAAAAGGGTTCTTCAAAGGCACAGCTGAAGAACGTTTTTTTCCAAGAGTGTAGTGGGGGGAGGGGGTGGGAGGGTGAGGGTGGGGGTGGAGGAGGTGACAAGAGGAGGGGGATGAACCTTCGTAAAAACATTTGTCCCAGGTGGTAATGTTAGTTATCAGGACCAGATGTGGTTTTTAAGAGGGTAAAAAAGCAACAAACCTTGGGTGTTCTCTTTGGCTTCATCACTATAGACCACATTCACCCACTCAGATTGCAACCGTTTGATCAAAGTGAACGCAACCAAAGGGTTTGCCATTGCGGCTGCCGGTCCATTGTACACTTCACTGTGCATGTCAGAAACCTTTGCATAGAACCTGTGTGAAGAGACAGGCTAGTCAGTGTACATCTTAGCTGACATCAGAAGTCTTAACTTGAAAATTAGAGGTCAGATGCCATCACTCTGTATTTGGACAGTGGAAGCTGCAGAGACAATGATGCAATGGTGTTTTGCATGAGATTTTCCATAGTGCTCAATCTACTAAATCAATACAGTATTCAAAACATGTTATGACAAAGACTAGTATACTTTAAGCTATAGCCTAGGCTGTATGCAAATTGTACAAGAGAGTAAATGCAAAAGCCCTTGGGTGAAGAGAGAAACTGTTATAAATACAAATATAACAAATAATGGTTATGATGCAGCAATTTATCCTCTTTAGGATACTTTTGTACGCGTGCAACATTGGAATCCTACCTAACATACCTGTCACTGACTCACCTTTTGATGTCTTTAAGCCTCTCCGATTCGTGCTCAATGTAAGCTTGTAAATGATCGATAAGTTTTCTTTCGACATTTATGGCTTCTTTAACGTTCAATACCGACGTATACATTTCACCAAAAGATAAATGAATCGCAATCAAATAAATTCCACCCAAAACTAAGTAAATAGATTTGAAATAACTCATTTTGCGATAATGTCCTCTGGTTTAAATGGTTACCTACTATTAGACTAGATTTTGTGTCAACTATAATCTCCACCAATGCCTCTCACTGGGATGAAATTCAAGGTAGATCTTTGTCTGGTTAAAAATCCACTCAAAATCATAACCCTCCCGAGTCCCGATACTGCTTGCCGCGTTCGTGAATCTTCGTAATGTTCTATCTCAACAGACGGCACCGCTTTTACATCTAAGAGATCAGCTTTCACCCCACGGTCACCGGGTGGGAGAGACATGCGTTCATAAGAGTGTTAAAACGTATCACTAATTAATATTTGGCAAAATATATGGCAAATGTTGCATGAGCCTTTATATGATATAAGTTCTGTGATAGTGAGCTATTTGCAACCGTTTAAACATTTACATTTTACATTGCATTGCAACACAATGAATGAACATTGGGCTACATATGACTGCTGACATTACCATCTCAAAAACGGATTAGTTCCTTTTACTAAATCAACCGTAATTCCCCTTTACATACATCCGATTATTTTACAAAACAAAAGTTCCTGTGAGCGCACATTCTTACTTTGAGCGCAGTCGTGCGTCAGTCACAAGTTTGGAAGTACAGTGACACCTACTGCATTGGTTTACTATTTCTCCTCCAAGTTTTAACTTAGTTGATTTCATATGTATGGTTGACAGTGGACACCTTTCTACCAATTAAAAAAAGATGTGGTTGTGGAACAATGTAAACGTACAGTTTGGTAAAATACAAGATTATTTTACTTTATTCATGAGATTATCCCTGTTCATTGTTAGCCATCCTATACACAGATTCATAGACTATTATGATTATGATTGCTACATAAAATCTACAATGAGAACGTATTTATTGATCACTCATGATGAATAATTATCTATTGTATATTATTCATGATAAATCTTATTCATGATCACATGCCTATTTGCAGGGTTCAAGTTATGTGGGAGCCAATGGGAGCTGAGCTCCCATAAAGAAGGTCTGAGCTCCCATGAAAGCAGTAAAATCATACATCTGTGGGGGTCGCTCAGAACCCCTACCATCACTCCAGACCAGGAGGGAGGAGGCTGCAGTGAAGCTGGTCAGGAACATGCATGACGAGCAACACCCTCTGCACGACCTGCTACCTCCAACACGAGGCAGCTGCACTGCCAGGACACTAAGGAACCAGCACAAGCTGGCTGAACCAAAGGCCAAGACCAGCAGGCTGAAAAACTCAACCCTTCATACTGCAGTTAGGCTGTACAATGACAGTATCTAGACCCACAAAAAACACAGCATGGCTACCATGACTGCTACCTGCCCTTGCTTTGCCGCCTTTAAATATTTTTAACCTTAAAATTGTTGTGTACGCTGCTAATATTTTTAGTCATGTATAAATTATCTCTTGTCATGTAAGTTCTGCAGTTTTTCAGTGGGGCCTTGGCTCCACTGCAAGCATGAATTAATAAAATAAAATACCAAAAAATAAAAATAAAAGCATACAGTGATGTGTTTTTGGGGCTCTGTCATGCCAAAACCTGGCAGCTGCCAAATCCTGGCAGGGCCATCAACGATTCAGGAGCGAATTACGTGTGAAATTAGCATGCTAGCAGGTGTTTTCATATAAAATGTTATATATTATAGCTGGCTAGTAAGCCTGCATCAACCTTAATGCTATTCAAGTGCAAGAAGATTACAATTGTCTTCGCAGTTTAAGATACACACATTAATCTGCTGCGGTAGTAAACACAGCACAGTAGAATGACGTCACACCGTCATATTAATGTGTGTATCTTAAACTGCGAAGACAATTGTAATCTTCTTGCACTTGAATAGCATTAAGGTTGATGCAGGCTCACTAGTCAGCTATAATATATAAAATGTTATATGAAAACACCTGCTAGCATGCTAATTTCACACGTAATTCGCTCCTGAATCGGCCAACGACGAGGCCAACGACGAGGTCCAGCTGAAGAAGTCGGAGAACGCCTGGAAGCCCGGACAGAAGGTCCAGACCCCCTCGGACGACCCAGAAGTGGTGAAAACACAGGAGCTGTTCCGGAAGGTCCGCAGCATCATCAACAAGCTGACGCCCCAGATGTTCAACCAGCTGATGAAGCAGGTGACGGACCTGACCATCGACACGGAGGAGCGGCTGAAGGGCGTCATCGACCTGGTGTTCGAGAAGGCCATCGACGAGCCAGCTTCTCCGTGGCCTACGGGAACATGTGTCGCTGCCTAGCAACGGTTTCCCTGCACTGTGAACTCCCCATCTGGGCAATGATGGATGCTTCTGCTTGTTCTGGTCATGACGACATGCGCCAGTGATACGTCTAGTGTGGGAAGAAACTAAACATGGAGGATATTGTGAAAATACGGCAGCGAATTAGAAAAGGAGGACAACACCATTGTGAGACAGAGAGAGAGACAGAGGCAGAGATGGAGGGCAGCCAGGAGTACCAGCTGCTCATGGCCTACTGTACCAGAGGCAGTCTGGATCCACAGGCCTGGAGGAGGACGCCTGGAGGATGAGGCAGTCTGGATCCACAGGCCTGGAGGAGGACGCCTGGGCAGTCTGGATCCACAGGCCTGGAGGAGGACGCCTGGGCAGTCTGGATCCACAGGCCTGGAGGAGGACGCCTGGGCAGTCTGGATCCACAGGCCTGGAGGAGGACGCCTGGGCGGATGAGAGGCAGTCTGGGTCCACAGGCCTGGAGGAGGACGAGGAAGGCGCTGCACAGAGAGGCTCAAGGGGAGAGAGCAGAGAGAGCCGTGTAGCTGACAGTTGATGCAGATCGCAGACTCGGTGCAGATCGCAGCCTACCGGACTGACACTACCTCCGACCTGGAGGCCGACACCGAGGACGCCGACACCGAGGACGCCGAGCCTGGTTTCCAGAGACTGCTGGAGTTGCTGATTAGTGAAGCTGGCAATATAAATGAAAGGATCAGACAAGACCCGGTGGTGCAGGCTCCGGAGGTCCTTCAGCTACTCTGTGTTTGGGAGGGTGATGACCACGGTGGTCTGGATGTGGGACCACCAGCAGCAGATCGCTCTGGTCTGTGAGCTGACCAGCCGGCTGCTGGGCGTGGAGCTGACCAGGAGCAGCGTGATGGGCTACGCCGTGCGCTACCTGCAGGAGCACCACCCTACCTGGGCAAACATGTTTGGCTGAAATGCAACCTGCACTCAGCAGCAGAGGCAGCAGCTCCCAGGATGCACCTCTGCAGGGTTCAGGGTCCATTTGGTTTTAATTCAGGGGGTGATTTAATTTGTAATTAAGCATTTGAAAACGTTGTTGTTTTGTGGTCCTTAATTAAAGGGTGATAGCATAGCCCTCTGTTGAACATTCATTCATCTGACACACACATCTTCTACAGTGACTCATTTACTAGTAAGCTGTCATGTATTGTGGCTGGACGACACTGACCAAAGAAGCAACGACAGCACAGAGACAATAACACAATTTATTAATTTATTAATTTATTAATTTCCTGGAAGAACAACACAGCAGCCATCATCAAGAAGGCACAACAGCGGCTCTACTTCCTGAGAGTCCTCAGGAAGGAACACAACAAGCAGGAGATACTGGTGGCCTTCTACCGCGGCGCAGTGGAGAGCATCCTCACCTACGGCATCTGCAACTGGTTCTCCAGCTGCCCAACCGCGGAGAGAAATGCGCTACAGAGAGTCGTGAGAACAAACCAGAAGATCACCGGCGCCCCCCCTCCCCTCTCTGGAAGAGCTGTACAACACACGCTGTCTCAGGAAGGCCTCCAAGATCTCTAGAGACCCAACCCACCCTGGGTACGAACACTTTGCCCGGCTGCCCTCGAAAAGGCGGTACAGGACTGTTACGTTCTACATTCACTAGGGAGAATAAGAAGTAACAAAAGATTACAGGTGTTATGTAATAAAGATATTTATTACTCAAAGGGTAAATTAAAGTCACAATGGTACAAATAAAACAGAATTAGAACTAACAAATGCCTCATACTCAAATAAACAATAAACTCATCCCGAGGATGGTTAAATAAACAATAATAATAAAAAGGTTTCAAACACAACGTATCACTTAATTCACTAAACACATATCACAACTAACAAATCAAACCAAAAGGATCTCTACCAAAGTATCACTGAACAAGATCACTAAACACAGAACACAACTAACAAACTAAACCACCAGCAAGGCAACACAAAATGGTGGGAACTGTGTGATGGGATCACACAGCTCCTGCTGGTTCTCCCTCAAGGTCTTTTGTAGGGTGTGGCATCTGATGATTGGTTGGGGGTTGATTATTGGCTGGTGATGATTGGCTTGAGTTGATTGACCACTGCTGGAGTTGATTGGTAATTATCACGGGGGGGGGGGTGGATCCCCTGGACTGGACTTATGGCTGTTAAAAAGACATACACACAAATACACAGACACAGACAACCAGGCTACTCATAGCCGTCACAAGGACCATGGCCGCAAGGACAAACAGACTGAAGCTCAGCTTCTACCCCAGGGCCATCCAGGCCGCGTCCTAACGACTCCCACCCGAGTTGGGGTAGACCACGCCCCGAGTTGGGGTCGATTAGATATAGGTTACCCATCTCTGTATGCAACTCGGCGGCGCTGAGTGTGCCGCGGGCCAACGGTCAATGTTCGCCGCGGGCACGGCCGGGCGCTGCTCTCATTGCCCTGTGGGCCCTGGAACGCGCGCCTATTCTTGTGTGTCAGTGATTGTGTTTGTGTTTGAGAAAAAAAACAAAAAAACACCCCTACATATTCCAGAAGTTGGCGTGGTCTACCCCAACTCGGGTGGGAACGAGTCCAGGCCCTGAACACAGCAAAGACCTAGGTTCTGGGCCCTGGACAGTCTGGATGGATTGATGGCAGCTGCTGGATTGAAAAAATCTGGTGTAGTGCTGAGGCACAAATGTGTACATTTCAAGCCTGCAAACTGCGACACTTTAAATGAATGTGCAATAACACTATGTACAATATGACAACCCTAGTCGTCTTATCTGTACAGTATAGTATAGTGGATAGTGTACATAGCCTTTATTTATGTAAACCAGCTCCTTTCCCTTCTTCTTTTTTTAGTTTTTTTTTGATTGTGGGAGCGAGTCCTATCGAATAGCAGAATTCATAGATTTTTATTTAAATCCATTATCCCAAATTCATGAAAGTTTCATTAAAGATACATATGAATTTGTGGAAAAAATTAAAAACATCCAGGTTCCTATTTTGCTTTTCTCTGTCGATATTGACTCCCTGTATACAAATATAGAGACCCCATTGGGGCTCAAAGCGGTGCGGGACCTTTAACGACCATCCAGACCCTTTTAGACCAGACGAGGCTCTTCTCCATCTTTTAGAGTTAGGGTTAACTAGAAACGATTTTTTTTTTATTTTATTTATTTTTTCAGATTTTATCCCTTTTTCACCCAATTTGGTAGCCAATTTAACCCAACTTAGCATCCAATTATCCCCTGCCTATTGCATAGGATCCGCCGCACGACCCCGTGGCCGGCAGTCCCAGAAGAGGCCGCCAGGCAGACTAGGCTGACTGGCTCCTCGAGCCCAGTACCGTTATTCCGGCGCCCAGGTGGCGGTGTTGCGCGACGGATCCTAGTCCAGAAATACTCCTATACCGCCCTCGGAAGCGGCCGGCCAATATGCCGCTTCCTGTGTGCCTCGGCCATATCTGGATCTGGCGAGCCGGGATGCGTCCTAACGATTCCCAACCAAGTTGGGCGCTCCACCACGCCCCCAGCGGGCTCGACTGCGAAACGGCATACATTTTGCCGGACTGCATACATTTTCGCGCACTGCGTGGCTATTTTAAACATTACCGTTTCAATCAACCACGTAATATGTCACTGTCAGATATTTATTCACCAGAACTAGTAAAACAGAGGTAGAGGACAACAGATGGGCCAGAAAAGTGAGCTGTAAAAAAATATTCCCTGACCTCTCTTAACGAGACGAGCGATAAGTTACATTAAATTACAATATCAGAGCATAAAAACATCACAGGAGAGACATGGCAAATGTGCGTCCATGAGTGTGAGTCCATCCCACCAGCTAAGCAGTTTTTGAGTCGATTAAAGTTTCATTTATTTCAGTTGTTCTGCCTATGTATCCTCTTGAGGATAAAACATGTGAGATCAGGTTTTGTATAGATTTGTAAAAATGAACATTAGAACCTGAAATGAACTGATTGAAAAGAACCGATTGATATGAACTGATTGAAAAGGGCCTATTGATATGAACAGATTGAAGTGAACAGATTGACAATAGCAGGCCTATTAAATACAATGGCAGTCAAAACTGTCCTTTTGAGCCGTCTTTGGGTCTTCAATATATACAAAGGGGGTAGAGGAGCACCAAAATATTATGAATGAAAAAACCTTTATTGTCGCCAATGGGGAAATTTTGTTGTCAAACAGCTTAGTAGGGCAGACAGAAAACATTCAATAAATAATGTGTGAAGGCGTTTCATCAGTGGGGAGCATATCGCGATGAGAGGAGCTCCAGCAGAGGAAGTGGTCATCCTGGCACACACTTCTCCACACTTGGTGTTGTACTCCACCACCTGTCGTTCCAGAGCTTCCAGCATAGAAGGGCCTTGCTGTGCACCATACTCTCCCCTGCACACCTTTTGGAAGAGTCTGAACAAAAAAATGTTATATAAACATTAAAGTTTATAAAGTTATAATATGCATGCTGTATACCGTTTCAAACTATACATCCCACTCCACTGCTCATATGTGTTCAAATGTGTGACACATACACAACCATCATCAACATAGTATTATACAGTCTCAACCCCAATCATGTGAGGGGTCTTTTGACAATACATACATAATAACTACAATATGATCTTAAAAAAAAGGTGCACCTTTGGACAAACTGGAGGTCTGGGCAGATCTCTCTGTTCGCTGAGGCATGGACATATCTCACGCCATACTGCATTTGCAGGTCGTGCTTCAACACACAAAGTGCTGATGTGGGAGAGTGGCCGATTTCAAAAAGCCTCGTCAGGCTCTCAATTGATGCCTTCCCCACATCTCTGTGCCCAAGGGCCTCGGCCACAAACAGGTTGTGGTTGTGGGTGTTCTTTACCCTGACTTCCAATGGGAAGTCAGGCATGTGTCTGTCCTTGCAGCTGTTGACAGAATCATATCAACATTATGTTAAGTTTGAGCCAGTGAATGAGGGAATCAGTGGATTGGTGAGGTAACAAGGAGGATGTGGATGAGTTGAAATACTTGGCGTCAACAATCCAAAGTAATGGAGAGCGTAAAATAGAGGTGTAGAAGATAGTGCAAGCTGGGTGGAGTGGGTGGAGAAGTGTCTTAAGAATGATTTGTGACAGAATGCTACCAGAATTCTACCACCAATAGTGAAAAGGAAAGTTTACACGTGGTGGCATTGTCTGACAAATAACTAAACAAGAGGCAGAGCTTGGTTTTGGACATGGCAGATAGGAGACAAGCTGGTAGGGGTAAGGATGCTGGAGATAGAGCTGAAGGAAAAGGCGGAGGCCTAAAAGAAGGTATATGGTGTGGTGAGGGTGGACCTGCAGATGGTTGGAGTGAGAGAAGCTGATACAGGACAGTTTAAAATGGAAAAAAATACTCTGCTAACGAGGATGTTAAGTTTAAGCCAAGGATGAATATAACAACATGATTATCAGCGTACAGTAGACCTGCATACATCTCTCAACTCACCGGCTAATCCGCCGCCTTAGAGGCTGGCACTGTTTCAGGGTGAGAGACATTGTGGCTGGACAGCATGTGTTTTTAGATGAAGGTCTCGAATTGGCCGTCATAGACCTCACATCAACATGGTGCTGACACTTGTAGTCCACCTAAACAAAACATTATATTCACTATATAAAGTGGAAGGAGTTGAGAACCTATGTGAATGCCATCCGCCTGATACGTGACTGTTTGGAGCAGGCACAAGACATTTTAACTGTTACCCTGAAAAGAACGCGCTTTGCCAGACATGGAATGGTTCTTTGGACCCTCCATGTTACCCCGGAGTGTTTTGCTGCCTTCACCCACTCCCTTGCCTCGGCAGTCTTGCATCGACATCTTGCAGCGAGGCATCGACATCTTGCAGCGAGGAAAGAGATGCGCAGCCTTCAATTGAGGATATTCCTCCACGTTTTCCCTGACATCTGAGCACACACTGACCTGAGTGCGCGCAGCCTCGGGGGCGGAGCCCGCTGGGCGTGGCGGAGCCAATCGTTAGGACGCAGCCCGCTGGGGGCGTGGCGGAGCGCCCAACTTGGTTGGGAATCGTTAGGACGCAGCCGGGATACGAACCCCGGCCCCGGTGGGCAGCATGCACTAGTGGCCAGTGCGTAGACCGCTACACCACCGCGGGGCTAGAAACGATTTTATCTTTGATTCCAGATGTTTCCTTCAGGTACATGGGACGGCCATGGGGAAGAAGTTCGCTCCTGCATATGCCAACATTTATATGGCTGATTGGGAGCGGACTGTCTTCCCCAAATGCCCGAAACTCCCAGCACTGTATGTCCGTTATTTGGACGATATTTTTGGCATCTGGAGCCACACAAGGGAGGACTTCCAGGTTTTTATCAATGTACTGAACACGCATCATCAGGCAATCACTGTAAAATTCAATCTTCAACCTGAGAAAATCGAGTTTTTGGACACAGAGGTGTTTATTAAGAGAGGAGAGGGGGGTTATAGTCTGGGCACAAGAGTATATTTTAAACCCACAGATAGCTAGACTTGTGCAACAGCGCATGGGTATCACCCCAAACATACCTTTAGGGGAATAGTGAAATCGCAGCTTATCAGATTTAAGCGAATTTGCACAGCAGAGGAGGACGCGGAGTCAGCCACGAGGACCCTCTTCAAGGTCCTCAGATCCAGGGGTTATGGGAGAACTTTTCTCCGGAACATCAGGACTGAGGCAAGAGGGAGTCCTAGGCAGGAATTTAGACCGGCGAGGAAGGATGGCCCACAACATCTGGTCCCTTTCGTCTCCACCTTCTCCCCCGCCTCTCGTAGACTAAACAGCAACATCAAAAACAGTTTTTTAAGGGTACAGGAGGTTATGGAACCCTTGAACAATTTGAAAGTTTTAGCAGCATATAGAAGAAAAAAAAATCTGAAGGATCTCCTTGTACAATCCTCCTTAAGTCGGAGTGTTAAAGATAAATATAAATCACATTTCAAACAGTTGAAGTTTCTCAAAAATCAATATACTGACCTGGGCGCACCGGTGTGGCAGACCGTGGGGCCTGAGTCTTCTAATCTGGTTTACAGTATCCAGTGTGGAACATGTGGGAGACTGTATATTGGACAGACCAATAATAGCCTCTTACAGAGACTCAAACAACACCTGTATACAATTGAGAAAACGGATAAACAGACTGTACTGTACACGCACTTTAGGAGACATGGGAGCACCAACTTGCTC
This sequence comes from Nansenia antarctica, assembly GCF_963989245.1. Lineage (NCBI taxonomy): Eukaryota > Metazoa > Chordata > Actinopteri > Argentiniformes > Microstomatidae > Nansenia > Nansenia antarctica. The sequence goes on along the minus strand of NC_137688.1, from coordinate 44,834,120 downwards.
ATAGCGGGATTGGAGTCGGGTACGAGGTGGTCCAGAGCACAAAGGCTCGCCAGAGAGAGACAGTGGATTAGAAAATTAGGTACTGTCGATCCTGGGGGGCTGAACGAATTGGATCATTAAAATGATGAGAGGAGAAGTGGAGAACTTGAACGGGAGGGAGACTGAAAGAGGGAGAACGCCCTTATTTATTTATTTATATTTTATATTGTATGTGTATGTGTGATGTTTTATGTTACCAGCACTTATTTTTAGCACTTTTATTATTGGCGGGATCTTCCTCATTCAAAATATCCAGGCCCCCCGGCCCCCATCTTCCCTCTATGGATCCGAATTTTGTGACCTCTGTACCTACCTCCATCTTGCAGTTAGGGCATGTTGGTACCCACCGGAGACCCTCAGTTGTGGATGGTGTTGGTCACCAGTAGTTTTTTCCTGAAAACCAGAGGAAGTTTTAGTTTATAAGAGTGAGAAGTTACAGTTAATATTTTCCTGTATATCGGATATGAAATAAAGAGGATTGTAGAATACTTACCTACTACTTACCTGGAACCGGAATGCTTACCTGTATCACAGACCTAATAGAGGAAAAGTAGAAAATTTATCTATCACCTCACCTGGAACCGAATTTTGAAAAAGAAAGGAATTGAAAAATTAAACAATAACAATAGGAAATGAGGATGACAGAACCCATATCGACCTTTTAAATGAATTATTCCTGTCAGTAGTTTGCACAAATAATTTTGTACAAACAAATTGCCTTTGCACATGGTTGGGGGAGGGGAAATTAAGTCTCTCCAAATGTTGAGACTCTCTTACACATTGAGTGTGGTGTGTGGAGTGAGTTTTGCACTTTAAAAGCACCTTGTGTGTTTCTTCAAATCACAGAGGTTGGGACAGAATCCACACCTTTTAAATTAAATATTCCTGTCAGTAGTTTGTACAAACAAATTGCCTTTGCACATGGTTGGGGGAGGGGAAATTAAGTCTCTCCAAATGTTGAGACTCTCTTACACATTGAGTGTGTGGTGTGTGTGGAGTGAGTTTTGCACTTTAAAAGCACCTTGTGTGTTTCTTCAAATCACAGTTGAGTGTGGAGTGAGTTTTGCACTTTAAAAGCACCGTGGTGTGTTTCTTCAAATGTGAATTTGGTGTACTTTTACAGTCCTTGGTTTGAGAGGGATGTTCTTTCCACCCTTGCTTCAAGGCAAACAAAAAAAATGTTTCATTTCCAAAGGAACCCTAGACTTTATATTAAGCTGTTGGAATCAGAGGTCTGGAGTATCCTGGAAAAGCTACACTATTTTGGGGATAGTATAGGAGTGTAGTAAAAAAAAAATAGTTTATGGATCTGGGACCCCTTAACATCATTATTTGATTTTTTCAAATTATCATTTCATTTCCCCACTCTATTAGACAAAATCACGCTATAATTAGTCGCTACTTGGTTTTCAGGTGTGGATTCCCCCCCCCCCCCTTTTTTTTTGGAACTCCTCCCTTTCCTTTTTCTATTTAAACGTCCTCTTCCTGGTTCATTCTTCAATTCTCCCTGATGAAGGCACAGTGTGCTGTAAACGTTGGAGCTTTTTCTTTCTTTTAAGCCTTTTATGATATCAGTCTTGCTTGACTTTTTTTTTTTTAAACATTCTTGATAGGTTGGGACATAACCCATATCTACCTTTTAAATTAAGTATTCTTGTCAGTAGTTTGCACAAATAATTTTGTACAAACAAATTGCCTTTGCACATGGTTGGGGGAGGGGAAATTAAGTCTCTCCAAATGTTGAGACTCTTACACATTGAGTGTGGTGTGTGTGGAGTGAGTTTTGCACTTTAAAAGCACCTTGTGTGTTTCTTCAAATCACAGAGGTTGGGACAGAACCCATACCTTTTAAATTAAATATTCCTGTCAGTAGTTTGTACAAACAAATTGCCTTTGCACATGGTTGGGGGAGGGGAAATTAAGTCTCTCCAAATGTTGAGACTCTCTTACACATTGAGTGTGTGGTGTGGGTGGAGTGAGTTTTGCACTTTAAAAGCACCTTGTGTGTTTCTTCAAATCACAGTTGTGTGTGGAGTGAGTTTTGCACTTTAAAAGCACCTTGTGTGTTTCTTCAAATCACAGTTGAGTGTGGAGTGAGTTTTGCACTTAAAAGCACCGTGGTGTGTTTCTTCAAATGTGAATTTGGTGTACTTTTACAGTCCTTGGTTTGAGAGGGATGTTCTTTCCACCCTTGCTTCAAGGCAAACAACAAAAAAAATGTTTCATTTCCAAAGGAACCCCAGACTTTATATTAAGCTGTTGGAATCAGAGGTCTGGAGTATCCTGGAAAAGCTACACTATTTTGGGGATAGTATAGGAGTGTAGTAAAAAAAAAAAATAGTTTATGGATCTGGGACCCCTTAACATCATTATTTGATTTTTTCAAATTATCATTTCATTTCCCCACTCTATTAGACAAAATCACGCTATAATTAGTCACTACTTGGTTTTCAGGTGTGGATTCCCCCCCCCGTTTTTTTTAAACTCCTCCCTTTCCTTTTTCTATTTAAACTTCCTCTTCCTGGTTCATTCTTCAATTCTCCCTGATGAAGGCACAGTGTGCTGTAAACGTTGGAGCTTTTTCTTTCTTTTAAGCCTTTTATGATATCAGTCTTGCTTGACTTTTAAAAAAAAACATTCTTGATAGGTTGGGACAGAACCCATATCTACCTTTTAAATTAATTATTCCTGTCAGTAGTTTGCACAAATAATTTTGTACAAACAAATTGCCTTTGCACATGGTTGGGGGAGGGGAAATTAAGTCTCTCCAAATGTTGAGACTCTCTTACACATTGAGTGTGGTGTGTGTGGAGTGAGTTTTGCACTTTAAAAGCACCTTGTGTGTTTCTTCAAATCACAGAGGTTGGGACAGAACCCATACCTTTTAAATTAAATATTCCTGTCAGAGTAGTTTGTACAAACAAATTGCCTTTGCACATGGTTGGGGGAGGGGAAATTAAGTCTCTCCAAATGTTGAGACTCTCTTACACATTGAGTGTGGTGTGTGTGGAGTGAGTTTTGCACTTTAAAAGCACCTTGTGTGTTTCTTCAAATCACAGAGGTTGGGACAGAACCCATACCTTTTAAATTAAATATTCCTGTCAGAGTAGTTTGTACAAACAAATTGCCTTTGCACATGGTTGGGGGAGGGGAAATTAAGTCTCTCCAAATGTTGAGACTCTCTTACACATTGAGTGTGTGGTGTGTGTGGAGTGAGTTTTGCACTTTAAAAGCACCTTGTGTGTTTCTTCAAATCACAGAGGTTGGGACAGAACCCATACCTTTTAAATTAATTATTCCTGTCAGTAGTTTGTACAAACAAATTGCCTTTGCACATGGTTGGGGGAGGGGAAATTAAGTCTCTCCAAATGTTGAGACTCTCTTACACATTGAGTGTGTGGAGTGAGTTTTGCACTTTAAAAGCACCTTGTATGTTTCTTCAAATCACAGTTGAGTGTGGAGTGAGTTTTGCACTTTAAAAGCACCTTGGTGTGTTTCTTCAAATGTGAATTTGGTGTACTTTTACAGTCCTTGGTTTGAGAGGGACGTTCTTTCCACCCCTGCTTCAAGGCAAAAAAAAAAAAAAAGTTTCATTTCCAAAGGAACCCCAGACTTTATATTAAGCTGTTGGAATCAGAGGTCTGGAGTATCCTGGAAAAGCTACACTATTTTGGGGATAGTATAGGAGTGTAGTAAAAAAAAAGTGGTTTATGGATCTGGGACCACTTAACATCATTATTTGATTTTTTCAGATTATCATTTCATTTCCCCACTCTATTAGACAAAATCACGCTATAATTAGTGCAGGGGTGGCCAACCAGTCGGAGACTAAGAGCCACAAAAAAATATTGGGGTACCACAAAGAGCCACATCATACATGCGGGCTCACAAAAGCACTCCCTCTTACTCTCACACACACACACACACACACACACACACACACACACACACACACACACACACACACACACACACACACACGCACACACACAATAATACATTTCCAATAGGCTACTTTGCAGACAGATTTATTTATTTTTCTTTCTCACACACATGACTGAATATGCATGAATGAAATGAAAGCAGGTGGGAAAGCTGCTAAATATCATCTCTTCTCTGCCTCGGAGATCTGAAACGAGAGAGAGGGAGGAAGCAGCTTCTGTTATTTCTTGTCAAGGTTAGCATGCACACACAGTCTTTCCCTCTCTCATACTCTCTCCACACACATAAATATAACTATTTACAATAGCCTACCTCACAATAACAGTGTATGTGACAAATATTTTTGTCTTACCTGTTGCTCCTTTGACTCAGTGGGACTTCAGGCAGTCCTTGCTTGCCACAATCCTCTTCAAATGGTTCGTATTCTGTTGTGGCCACTCGAAGCAGTTCCTTCACATGTGTGTCAGTCAGAACAGATCTGTGCTTGGATTTCACATGTTTCAGGGTAGAAAACACAGACTCACAAACATATGTTGACCCAAACATTGAGAGTAGCTTGAGCGCAGCCCGTTTGACATGGGGATATGTTTCCATTGGCACAGTTTTCCAAAACTCAATGGTCCCATCTCTTAGAACAGACTGTCATCCTCTGACAGTTCAATCATCTCCATCTCTGACGCTGCCTCATCTGTGACAAGGGTGGCTTTTAAACAGTCTGTCTCTGCACTGAAAGGGTCAATGAGGAACGTAATCTGAGGCCTTTTCTGCTGTAGGTCCTGGAATCGGGTCGCAAAACTCTCCTGGAGCTTTTCATTCTGTGTCGCATATTGGGCAGTCTGCTTTCTCAGGGCGGCAGGTGCAGCTTGTCTGCTTGCTTGTTTCAGAGAGGCGAAGTGTGTTAATTCTCCCTTTTGAAGATGCTCCTTAAACAGCTTGATTTTTTTTGACAAATGCAAACACACTTTGCACCAGGTCAGGCAACATCTTTAACTTCCCTTGCAGATCCAGGTTGAGCCTGTCCAGGTGACTCAGCATGTCCACCAAAAAAGACAAATCCAAAATCCACTGGGGGTCTGACAGCTGCGGATAGTCCTTGTTCTTATCCTCCATGAACAGCCTCACAGCATCCAACAGCTCAAGGAAGCAAGACAGCACTTTGCCTTTAGAAAGCCACCTCACAGTGCAGTGAAGTGGCAGGTCTCTGGGAAGGTCTTGTTCAAGTTCAGCAATCAGACATTCACAATTTTGAAGATCAGAATGTAATTCTGTTTCAATGGCACTGTTTATGTCCGATATTCTGTGTTCAATGGTGTGGCGTGACAGTTGGATGTCTGAGGCCATCTTTTTCAGTGTTTCATTTGGAGAAAATATTTCCATCACATCAGTGATGCATTTCTTAATAAACTCTCCTTCATTGTATGGCTTTTTAGCACGTGCAATGTTCCAGGCCACTTGATAGGACGCAAGTGTCACTGTCTCTGATTGCTTAACAAATCTTTGGAACAACTTGGTCTGTGTTTGTGTCTGGCTTTTCAAGCTGTTTAATTGACCCTTGCGAAGTTCGGTGCCTTTTGGAAACTCCTGGTCAATGTTAGCATGCGTTGTGCTGAAATGGCGCTGGAGATTGGAAGCTTTGTAAAGTGCCAACGATGTTTGGCATATCAGGCAGAATGGCTTTCCATTGCGCTCCACAAAGAAATATTCACTCTCCCACTCGGCTAAAAACTTCCTTTGCTCATCTCCATACTTGCGTTTAGCTGTACATTTCTTCCCTGACATTTTTATTTTGTTGTTATCCGTAATTTGTCAATAAATAATTGGCTATTGTAAATAAAACTCACCGCAGCGTCAGGGAAAGAGAAAGGCTTCTGAGGGGAATGTAGAGTTCCAAAAACTAGCAATACTGAAGCAGATGGCAGGTGCTTTCAAACCACCAGATAATGAGGACACATTTGCTAAGCAGGTAGCAAGTGAATTGCGCCAAGTTAAAGATCCAGCCATAAAAGTCAGGGTTAAAAGGAATATAATGGAATTATTGTATGATGCCCAAGAATCAGAACATGCCAGGGGTTTGATGTCATCAATGTCATCCTATGCATCAGGAGGCCCAGCCACTCCCCAACACCGACTGCATGAGCCCATGTATGGACTTTCCACACCAATGCCAGTGCCTCACTCATCTTATATGCCCCTGCAGGGTTATGCAGGGGCATGCCAACCCACACACAAACCCAAAGCTTCATGGGGATGCTTTCAGAGGAACAGAACAGCTAAAAACCTAGAGATGTGCCCCACTGACACATTGTTCTGTTCATTTCAGTTCATTAATGTACAGACTTTTGTTTTGTGAAGGTGTAGAAAAGCAGTTTTCCTTGTTCATTTCAGTTCATTAATGTACAGACTTTTGTTTTGTGAAGGTGTAGAAAAGCAGTTTTCCTTGTTCATTTCAGTACATTAATGTATAGTGTTTTGTGAAGGTGCAGAAAAGCTTTAAAAACGGATACTGTTTCATATTTCAATACAGGAGAGGGGACAAATAAAAGCCCTGCTTTACTTTTATCTTGAGAAATTTATTTTAAGACAAAACTTGTTTACACCAGTCAATGTTTGACTTTTTTGAGAATAAAATGAAAAACAAAGAGGTTTTGGCATTTCTCTAGCATACTGTATATACAATTTACAAAGCTCAACATATAGTTATTTTAGAAGAGGATTCAGGGTGCACCCATATACAGTAGTCTATGCTCTATACTGCTCATGAATGTCAGATGCGATCTTCTTGCCAGGAGACACTACCAGCAGGTGACATTAAGTAGTCCTTCAGCTGGTCCCGTTGCTGCTTGGCTGTGACTGCAGGGTTTCTGGCTCGTCCCATCTGTGCTGACTGCAGCATTCCCTCCTGCCTCCATGCTCCTCCAACCAGCTCGTGATTCTCATCCTCCCAGTCGACATAGGCAGGGGGCAGGTATGCGTCTGAGCTTTTTTCCCGCAAGAAGTTGTGGAGACATAGGGAGGCCATTGTGATTGTCACCATTTTGTCTGGTTCCAGACAGATAGTTGAGCGGAAGACTCTGAGACGATTTGCCAAGATGCCAAACGCGTTCTCCACAACACGGCGTGCTCTAGAGAGGCGGTAGTTAAAGATCTTCTGCTCTGTGGTGAGCTGCCGGTGAGGATATGGCTTCATCACATCGGTTCTCAGAGGGTAGGCTTCGTCTGCCACAAACATGTAGGGCATCTCCACGTCTGCATTTGGTAGTGGCTGAGCAGGGGGAACATGCAGGAGGTTGCTGTCCATGGCTGCTCTGAGGTCAGATTCTGCAAACAAGCCAGCATCCGACACCCTGCCCTGGACACCCACATTCACATATGTGAATTTGTAATTTGCGTCAACCACTGCCATGAGTAGGATGGAGAACCTGGACTTATAGTTGTGGAACATGCTTCCAGACTTCTTTGGTGGCTGAATGTAAATGTGCTTTCCATCCACCGCACCAAGACAGTTTGGAAACTGCCACTTGTCCCAGAAGTCCTTGGCGATTGCTCGCCACTCAGATTCTGATGTTGGTGTCTATGAAAGAAAGAGGATTATCAGGCTTTTTATAATAATATCTTCAAAACACATTCTTGAGATGGCTGTCTGTTTCTTTAAGACTGTGGGGACTGAGTGGCCAATCACTAGCCAGGCGCGTGCTGCTGCAGGAATTTGATGCAAGGAACAGAGGAAGCTTCTAATTAGGAGCTTGCAAGTACAGTAGTACAGTACACCAATAACTTTAGTTTAAGGGTTTCAAACTCAGATGTTTTAGTTTATTAGTTTAGTTACAGTGTGACTATGAAAACCAAACCAAGTTACAAAAGACAGTGCAGAGAAATAAAGGAACCCTTTATGGAAACCCCCCCTTTAAGACTGCCAAAGTTCTAACCGGACTATCCACAGTGACACAGTGACCCAGAGAGTTTTACTATTTTTCATAGAATAGAATTTATACAGTCAGATACCTTCAAAAAGTCATCCTTTAAGACAGCATGCAGGGCATCACATGTTTCCATCACAATCCTGCTCAGTGTTGAGCTACCTATGCGGTACTGGAAACTCAATGAGTTGAAGGTCTCCCCTGAAAAGGATGATATTTAGTAACAACTTTGAATACAACCGTACTTTAGATCATATACAAAATGTAAAACGTAGGCCTATACCTGTAGCCAGAAATCGCAGTGTGACTGACAATCTTTCTTTTGCAGTAATGGCCCTTCTGAGGTGGGTGTCCTGCTTGGTGATTAGTGGGGCTACCTTCCCCAGTAGAATGTTGAAGTCCTCAATAGACATCCTCAGCAGGTCTCTAAAGCCCTTCATGTCATCATTCTATAATCAAAAGTGGAAAAAACGGTTTTGCCTTCATTCATGTCAACAAAGGTGGGAGCCCAAAATGTTTCAAAAACAGTTCAGTTTGGCTAGACCAGGGGGGTATCTACGAAGTGCATTAACCAGCTATCAGTTTCACCTAAACGTTATCTAGCTAGCAAGCTATCTGCCTATATTCAGGCTACCATTGACAGCTAGCTAGCTGGTTTAGTGGCTTGGGAAGGTCACACAAATAGCAAAATGATGACGGTGTTAGCTTCTCGCTAAACACACTGTAAACACAACGTTGTTAACATTGACATGCTGCATAAAGCAGAAGCTAGCCTGTGTCTAGCCAGTGAAATACCATTAGCTAGTAGCTGAGCATGTCAGTCACATAGTAGGCAATCAGATCGGGCGTGCTTTGTGTATTAGCAAGCTAGCATAAATAAAGAATACATTAACTTTAAGTAACGTTACCTCCAATTCGCGCTGAAGAACAGAAAGGCCGTACTGTCCACGTCTGGTCAACCACTTGCGGGCCCAAATCCTGCGTCTTCCTTTTTTTGTTTTTTTCTGCACAAAATAATGCGCATACTAGCATTGCAGCTAATTGCTGTTGGTCCGCCATTTCTGACTCACGGTAGGAACCTTTGTATTGTTTACAGTTCACAATCGAACAATTTCAACAACTGCACAAGTCGCGTCACAAGCAATCGTGGATGACAATCGTGGCTGAGAGCAATCGTACAGTGTGAGCACAATCGTACAGTGTGAGCACGCACGTCGTAAGGTCTGATCAAGTCGGAGACGGTAGGACTGAAACTTTCAGTCGTGCAGTGTGAGGGGTTCACCGACATAACATCGCACAGTGGGCAGGGGCCTTAAGTGAGTTTGCAAATATGCAAACATAACATTGTCTCATATGGCAATGCAGTGTCAAATAAATTCTTACCTCTCTAGAGGCTCCTTGAAATGCCTCACCAGGTATGCCACATCATCATCACCAAAGGTGAGAAGGCTGGTCTGGTCTTCTGGCCATGTGTCGGGGTTTAGCACTCTGAAAGACACCACTGGCGTCTGGACATCCTCATCCTTCAGCAAACCACCAAACCTGGCTTTGAGATCATTCACTCCGATGTTGATGGCCGTCTCCATGTGCTTCTTCAGCTGGGGATTGGTGAGGTCCGTGAAGCCTGTCAGATTCCCCTTCAGTGTTATTCCCTTCAACAGAAATAGCACACACACACACACACACACACACAATTAAATGTATGTTGACTTCTCCACTGCAATTGTTCTATTGTGCAACGCATAGGCCTACATTGATTCTCACACTAACTCTTAATCATAATGGTTTCTCTTACATCCTAACAAACTCTAATCCTAACACACCTGGAATCTCCTCTCATCATCATCCTGCTGCTGAGCAAGCACGGTCTGAATCTTCTCCAGCATGCCTCCTGCCTTTGCCCTAGACTTTAGTGCTTCAAGTCTGGTCACTGTCTTCCTCAACTCTGACGTGGCTTGGGGGAGGATCAGGTCATTCTTTTGCAGGGTGAGGCTAAGTGAGGATAGCTCCTCAAACATGTCTGAGAGAAAATGGCAGAATACACAAAATAGTGCATTCTCCATTTCCCTCTGTTAAGTAGTGAGTAGATACACAATAAGTGTTAGTTAAAATTGTTTATAGCCACCTCACCTGTCAATTACTTGATTCTGAAAGTTAATTTGAGTCTTGAACTCAACCCTAACCCTATTTTTTAAAATGTACTGCGTAAAACTGACCTTCTTTGCCCGCCCCTGAACCTCCGCTGTTGTTGATGCTACGGCCAGGTGCTCCATGTGCTGCAGAACAACGGAGTACTGGCCTTCGTCAGTGGCGAGGTCCTTGTCTTGTCCATGCCGCAGGAACACTTTGAGGGCTCTGTGGACATGGGGGATCCAGCGAGTTCCCTTGACGCTAGACGGTTTGCATATATCCACACCGAGCTCTTGCCTGATATGATATAGCTCTCTTTTGGATTTTCCGCTGAAGTGATACGTCTTCCATATCAGATGCAGAAGATCATACACCAGACACACCATTGGCTCTTTCTTTTGGATGGTCAGTATTGCCAGCTCTAGCCTGTGAAAGTCAGAACAGAATCTTACAAACAACTCACCATCTCTTCTCTCCCTCTATCTTGTGCCAACAGAAAACAATAATTCTGTTAGGTATTCCATTCCAGCACTTAAGAGCGTGTGCGCACACACACACACACACACACACAGTATTGTTTAACATTCTCTGCTAGCAAATAAAACAATATTTAAAACTTGTTTCAGTTACAAACCTATGTGGCATACAGTGGATTGGGATTATATGCCCCCCTGCCTCTCTTTGCAGGTGGGCAATCACTCCCCCACGGTGGCCCATATTCACAGAGGCGCCATCTGCCCCGAAGGAGATGCACTTCTTCATCCATGACCCTCCATCCTCCTCTGGGCAAACAGTGTGAAATGCAGCCTTGGTTGCATCCAAAACACCTCGAATGACAACACAAAAAACAATTAAACAAAAAGGCTTTTTGACAAACTAAATTATATCTCCATTATGAATAAATGATTAAACTACACAAGTATAAAGCCTATAAAGAGAAACGACTTACCAATGGCATGGGAGTGTTCAAGAGTCTGTTGTCCGACCAGGAGATTGACTGGCTTCCCACCCTCCAACAAGCGCACGTAGACAATCTCGCATTCGGTGTTGGATATGTCTGTGTCTCCGTCTATTAGAATGGCTAGATACTTAGCGGCTTTCAGCTTCGCTGACAGGTTCTCTCTAATGAGGTCAGCAACTTGACCGATCATCTCAGCACATCTTACATCCAGGGTTTCCGTTAGAAAAAATTGCCGCCGGACATCGTGTCCGGGAAGATTTCGATTTACCGGACAAACGTGATATATTCCGGTCATCATATTAAAATATATTTAAAATAAAAAAATAAAAAATATAAAAATAAATCTAATATAGCTGTTTGTCGCGGTGATTACTGTTGTGTAGCGGCCTATATATGCCATTTAATGTCTATTTCTCATCCGATACGATTAGATGCGAGCTATATAATATATAATAATATAACATGATTCGCATGCGCGCTATGCCATTATGTCCAGCGCTGAACGGGCGCCTCACTGGGAACTGAACAGACAGCATCGATCAATGAACAGACTCCACATTACGTTAACTGAAGTTTGTTAAATTGTTTGGGATTAATGTGTGTTTTCTATTTTCTCTTTCCAGTTTTACCCTTTTTTTTTAATCAATAAAACAACGTCATTTCTATAACCAGGTCTCGCTGGTTGGGAAGGCATTTCGTTTAGCTGCCTGTCAAATCATACTTAATCGGACTCGGGAGTATGTCAATGAGGAGAACATAACTGTTTATTGAGAAACAATAGGCAGGCTGGGATACGTATATAAAGAAATACCACAATGTCTAGATGTATAACATTTTATTGAACAGTGCAAGCATGTAGGCTTCTGGCGTGACATCGTACCCCTAACGTTCTTAGGGCTTGTTTGAAAAGCTTAGACTGAAAGTTAGTGCCCTGGTCAGATTGTATAACAAGAGGAAGACCGAATGTGGAAAAAAACGTTGTTAAAGCTTTCACCACTGAGCTGGCTGATATGTTACGCAACGGAACAGCTTCGGGAAAACGAGTAGCAGCGCACATAATAGTAAGCAAATACTGACTTCCACTTTTAGTCCTAGGCAAAGGTCCAACACAATCAATTATTACACGTTCAAATGGCTCCCCTATAGCAGGAATGGGATGCAATGGTGCGGGTGGAATGGATTGATTAGGCTTACCCGCCATCTGACAAGTATGGCAACAGCGGCAGTGCTTGGCAACATCCGCCTTCAGTCCGGGCCAAAAGAAATGTTTCAATATCAGCTGATAAGTTTTAGTTATACCTAAATGTCCTGACCACTGGCTCTCATGTGCTACAGATAACACCTGTTGTCTATAACCCACAGGCACAACCACTTGTTTTACAGTATTCCACTCACAACCATTTGCATTAGGAGGAGACCATTTACGCATTAATATCCCATCGTTAAGGAAATAAACTACGTTGCCCCCTATTTCAGATTCCTCACTAGCTGCATGTAAAAAACATTTGTTTAATGACTGATCAGCTACTTGAGCGACACGCAATCGCTCGCCGGTTACAGGCAGAGATAGGCTGTCAGCGGATGGTATGGTAGGACTCGGGGAGGATGGTAACTCTACCACTTTCTCCCTGGGAGAAGCTGAAACAATCGGGTTCTCATCCCTTTCAGAAAAGGCTTGCATAATCACACTATCACAGAGAGAAACATCGCTATCCTCCTCTCTGCCTCGACTCGATTGTGCTCGATTGTGTGATTGAGTTATAGCGCACACCGGAAACAACCGCTGTTTCGCATAGGCAGCCTACACATTAGGAGTCATCATCATGCCGGTGTCAAATCATATCATAATAAAATAAATACATAGCCTATATATTCGTCTTTTTTTTAAAATAGAAGGAATCAGAATGTGAACTTTAGCGAATTGTATTCAAATTGTGCTTAGAGGGAATTATTTTCACCGGACATTTATGTCCGACGAGTTTTCAATTTGTCGGACTTCAACAACTTTTACCGGACAAAGTCCGGGAATTACCGGTTAACGGAAACCCTGCTTACATCATTGTCGTATGTGGGATTAATGTCAATTCCGTTTTTTTTGTGGAGACGGATAAGTGGCCCAAATTTGACGAACGGTTCTTCTTCTTTTGCAATGAAGTATGCAATGTTAATCTTTATTTTCAGCTGCCTCCTCTTCTCCTCCTCAGACAGCAGCACTTGTCTCCTCAAGGCTGCTGTCACCGTTCCCGATGGTTTGTCCTGTCTCAACAGGTACAGATCTCTGCACTTGATATGCCGCTTCGAGATGTTATGTTTCGTTACGCTATCCCTTTTCAGATGTGGGTTTCCTGATAGGAACGTCGACTTGCCAGCCTGTTTCTGCCCTCTACAATATTTGCAGAACATGACGTTGTCTTTAAACTCTAGCCATGGGAAGATTTTCAGCCACTTCGGATTAAATCTATATGTTTTCCCTCCGCCGGCTGCAATGGACGCTGAGGTGTCATCTTCGCTAGTAACGTTAGGCCTACTAACGTTGTTCTCAGCCTCACTGTCGCTACTAGCCGTCTCATCCCCATCTCTCTCGTTAGTTGAACCAGCTTGCGAATTACTTGGGCCCTCACCGGATTCCTCTTTTTCTTTGTCTCGCAAAATACAAATGAATGGGCTTCATTTTCTTCATTTTGAGTCAAACTTTCGATAGCGCAGCTGTGTTCTTCTCAGGGAAAGTTGACACCACACGTTATCACAGAGAGCTGTACTGTGGTTGGCGGATTGTGGCTTGTGGAATGTGGGACTTGTAGTTAAAAAAAAATTATATATTATAGGCTGAAATCTTTCACTCGTGAATTATTTTCCCGGTTCGCACAGATTTATTTTTAGTCGCAAATGCGAGTGAAATGGTTGAAATCTGTACTCGCACAGTGTGCTCGTGAATTATTTTTCTAGTCGCACAGATTTATTTTTAGTCGCAATTGCGAGTGAAATGGTCGCACTGTCGAGCCCTGGTCCAATAGACTAAATGACACATAATCCAATGGGATTTTTGAATACTGCAACTAGCTTTTCCATGATATGCAAATGTACTTCCACACTTTTGACTATAACTGTAAAATAACTCTTCTTTTAGACTGTTGCTACAGCTCAGAGAGGTGAGAACTCATAGCTCAATACGAGAAGCTAGCCAAAGTATTTTGAGAAGGATGCACAGAAATACTTAGGAGACACACTTACCAGCGTGGTTCTGTTAGGTGGCCATGCACTGAGTCCTGAATAATCATATATAGCCTTATAATAGGACTTCCAGGATCAGGCACAGAGGAGGAGTGGGGTGAGGAGGGCTCTTGTGCTTTCAAGACCTCTTCACCCCCACAGCTCACTGTGTCTGTGTCCACCATACTAGTGGCACCACCTTCACCAGCTGTGACACTGCAGGTCTGATCAGCCCAAGACTCTCCGGAGGTGATTGTCTCCAGCGTGGCGTCAACCTCTCTCCTCATCTCCTCAGGGGTCTGGGAGTGCGAGGAGTCTTCCTCTCCTGAAGACGTCACTGGGGAGGGCTCAGGTGAGGATCCAGAGGGCAGTCTGGCTCTGTCAGAACGGAGTTTGACCTGGAAGACGCCGACCAAAGGCCTGTGGTCTGAGGTCTTAATCGCTGTACAACTCTTGTACTTGATGACCTTGATGTCACCTGCCTGTCTGCTCCTGTACAGTATTCTGTCCTAGAATACACAGAGACAGATGTACAGTAGGTTAAGACTCCTACATCAACAATGTTTCTTGCCCAAAGCCATGAGGGATGACGATGAATGGGTTTCTTACTGTGTAGGAAGGAGTTCTCTGCTTGGAGGAGGTGTCGTACACGTCACAACCGGTGTCAAACTTGTATGTGGGGCGGAAGTGAATCGGTGCCTCCTGGAAGCCTTTAAAGATAGTGCCTAGAGCAAAAATAGATCATAGAAGACTTCCTTTTGTGTACATAATACACAATGCCGGTCGAGAGAGGACACTGGCGTTTCGCCGCTTCTCCGCACGAAATCTAGATACACTTGCCGTATACAGAGTACATTGTCCTACAAAGACACTTAGATTTAGATTTAGTCATCTAAAAATTAATTAGACCCCTATACTTTCTTTTATTTATTTATTTATTTTCATTTGACTATTTTCAGTTTGTAAAGCGTCTTTGAGTGTCTAGAAAAGCGCTATGTAAGTCTAATGTATTATTATTATTATTATTATTATAATGCATTTTAAGTTATCATTCTCCATCTAATATCTTGAACCTTAAAACACATTTGGGTCCTTTTCGAGTGTTAGCATGTTGCAAGTTGTAGCTGTAGTGTAGCTGTATATAAACATACCATCCTTCATCTCCTGAGAGAGTTGGTCGTGCTGGAGCAGTGCAGACATGTCTGGGCCTTCAGTCTTGTCCAGAATGTTCATCACCCCTATGTGACGGTCGGGATTATTACCGCCGCCTTGTAGGGGTTACAAAGTACTTAGTCTGGGGAGGACTGAGTGGGACAGGATCTAGGTCCCCCACACCCAATACCTATGGCCTCAATGTTCAGGTGAGTGAGCAAGTTGTTTACTGTTTAGTAGCTTGGGTTAACGTCAACCTCTTAGACGGAGTAAAGTGGGCTTTAGTAGGTGGCCGTGAAAAGTGTGTGCAGTGTGTGCGAGGTAAGTGCCGAACTGACCTGACACCACCCCCTACTTTACCTAGGTCTAGCTAAACAGGTGAGGCGCCCCTACCCCCAGGTAAGTAAATGAAATGGGAAATTACAGCTGTTATTCCATTCAAATGTTTACTCAAGAATAAACACAGAGCTTATGGAAAATTATCCAAACATAAAACGGTTAACATTTGGGAAATTCAAGAAATTCAATATGGTAATGTATTAGCAGTCACACAGAGAGTCTAGCAGTCTCACAGAGAGTCTAGCAGTCACACAGAGAGTCTAGCAGTCTCGCAGAGAGTCTAGCAGTCTCGCAGAGAGTCTAGCAATCACACAGAGAGTACATTTAACAACATCTCAGTCTGAATGAGCAATCCTTTTCTTCCAGTGTGGGTGTGTGCGCGTTCGAGCGTTAGTCCGTTCAGTTCACAGTTCTGTTCGTTTGCGCACGGTATGCGCGGCTGGCCAGTGTTAATGGCAAGGTGTGGTGCAGAGATTACCCATACAGCAGAGATCGCACGTCAAGGATGTCTGATGGCTGGCAGGGCAAACTTCGAGAAACCTCGCTGAACCCACGCCTCACTGGCGCACGCTTCTCCTCTGTACAGGACAACGAACACCAACCACGAGTAGCTCCTTTCTCTCGCAGTTCACGAGATGGGGGAGGGGTGGGGGAGGGGTGAGCTGGCGCACGCTTCTCCTCTCGCTTCTCCTCTCGCTTCTCCTCTCGATACTGACAACGTTCAGGCCTGCTCTTCCCAAATAAAACACTCGCAAATCAACGTATCCCTCTTAGCGACCTAGACGATCTAGATAACAGCACTAGACCCACACTTGAATGCTTTTCCAGCCATCCTCATCCATGTAGCCTATCTGTGCATCGCCATGTAGCTCCAGCTAATAGCAAACGCCAATTCCAGTTCAATGAAGCCCGACTTCGGCACTCGCACTATCAAAGGAAACGAAAAACACAAACGTAACCGCGTTACTGATTCAAAGCGTGTCACTTTGTATGACCACTCGGTAATATCTTCTTATCAAAACTATATACTTGTAAAGAGCCCACACTGTTACCGCTCAGTCCACGTTGCTCGTTCCAACTCACTGCTCCTCGTTCAAGCACACCTGCGCGTTCATGTGACCTCGTCTTAAAGGCGCAGCATATATTTGTACCCGCTACACCTACACAGTCTTTACTGAGGCGGAAATTTAAGTCCCCGAACCAGAAGACCTCATCAAAGTGGGTGGTCACATCAGCTGAGAGACATAGCACACAGTCGGACATTAACACTGATGTTTCCACGCAAATACCTTGTTGTTAATGGTTGTTCAGAGAACAAACAGAGCAGTCCCCCTGACTTAATTAGCCATGGACTGTGTTTTAATGATCTTCTTGTAGTCCCGGATCCTCTTAGACACTTTGGATTTTCCGGCTGGAACACATGGACATGAAAAAAAAAAAAAAGCTCTACAATGCTACAATGCTACATCATCTAAAGACAAATCACTTAATCAGTACAATCATACTTAGGGCAGCACTCATCATGGCTGGATGACACATACTGGCTCCAGAACAGCTTCTTTCACAGCTTCTTTCAGCACCCCACCCCCACACCCCATGGGGTAAACTGACTATCAGTACCCCCCCCCCTCCACACACACACACACACACACACACACACACACACACACACACACACACACACACACACACACACACACACTGCGGACAACCATTTTAGCCTTGAGACTACTGCTGGTTGCACCACACACCTGGTCAATGTGAACACTCAATTACCCTTTGCACTACTGTTGTTTACAAATACTACCATTGCACATACCATTTTTTTTGTTGCACAGTGCACATACTCTTTTTGATATAGCCTTATACACCATACTGTACATAGCTACCATAACTGTATATAGCTTACTACTATCCTCTCCTGTATATACCTCTAACTACCGTACTGTACCTATCACTATGACTATCATGTTTTATCTATTAGATGCAAATTTCGGTCGCATTTTGTTGTCTGGTACTTGCACACACACACATGCAAACACACATACACGCACACGCATTCACGCACACACACACACACACACACACACACATGCAAACACACGCAGACACACATACACACATGCACATGCACACCTCAGTTTTCACAACACTTAACCTAATTGTTATGACGTTATAACTCATGAACATAATCATGCCGTCTCATACACACCTGTTTGGACATCCCTCCTGGACTCCAATGATGTACAAGTCTTGAGACTCAAGACTCAAACAAAAGATCCTCGAGGTTGTTTGGAAGTCCCTGAAAATGACACATGATTTACTGTTGGTTTGGTAAATGGACCTCATGTCTACCTAGTGCCAAAACTGTGGGACGAGTAGCCGAGTCCAATTTTGCTAGAATAATAAATAAAGAAGAAAATGTACAATACTAATAAGCGCTGCTTGCTACTGCAAGCACACTTAATAACACGCTGACCCTTCACCTTCTCTCCCTGCATGTTCTACGTGGCGATGTAGACGCCCAGCCTCCTCTCTGGGAAGGGCAAGTAGCGGTCCAGCACGTCCGCCCCCAGCAGCGCACCACCGTCCTGCACACTGCGATGGGGGAAGTATAGAGAGCAGATTTGCATGACCTGTCTAGCCATACACTCAGTGAAGCTGTTTACCAACTTCAAATACTCATCAATTAATCCAAGGTGGTTGACAACCTTTATTAAGGCCTACTCCTGTTTAAGACAATAATAATAATAATAATACATTAGACTTTTCTAGACACTCAAAGACGCTTTACAAACTGAAAAGATCGAGTAGTAAAAATAAAAATAAACAAAAAATAAATGTGATGTTTATGTTCCCTCTCAGAAGGTAAACAGAGGCGATTCTCATATGGATCAGTGCTTTATCTACAAACTCCAATTCATGACTGTGAATCCTACAGTATTCTGGTGAACATATTGGATGACTGAGTTTATGTGTAACCAAATGACTTAAGCGGGGTACACACATTTGCGATTTCAGCGATTTTCGGATGGCTGAAAACAACAGAAAACGCCCGGTTACCAGATGGATCAGATGGATCAAAGCTGCAGGGTATGACCCCCCGCTGGTCATCTGTGAAGTTGTCAGAGTCGGACGGCCCAAGCATAGTAAATGTTTTTCCCGAACCAGTTTGTCCATAGGCAAAGATGGTGCCATTGTAGCCGTTTATACACGACTCAACAATGTTCCTGGCCACACTGGAGAAGACTGCGTCCTGAGTGACGTCCATGTCGGCCACATGGTCGTAGGTGAAGGTCCGGGGCTCGGGCTTGGAGTGGAGGCGGATGGTGCTGGGGGAGGTGACGGTGAGACAGAGACCCTGGTCCCAGACCTCTCCACCTCCCTGTTGATGAGGAAGAAAAGGTGCTCAAAGCTGCGGGGTATGACCCCCCGCTGGTCATCTGTGAAGTTGTCAGAGTCGGACGTCCCAAGCATAGTAAATGTTTTTCCCGAACCAGTTTGTCCATAGGCAAAGATGGTGCCATTGTAGCCGTTTATACACGACTCAACAATGTTCCTGGCCACACTGGAGAAGACTGCGTCCTGAGCAGTGTTGGGCAATATTACTTAGTAGAGTAATATATTAGTTATTACATATTACTCCTTAAGAAAGTAATATCCTTATATGACTTATTACTTGGAATCAAGAGTAATAATATTACTTTACTTTTATATTACATATTACTTTCCCCCTTTCCACCCGCAAAAATATGTTTGCCCCGCACAAAGTTTGCAACGGAGATTAATATTTTTGTCATCCTTGACAGACACAAAGTCAAAATAGTGTCGATACTTCCAGCCATGGAAAGTAAATGTACGCTGTTCATCATCATCCGCCATGGTTTGATTTGTTTTGAGAAACGCTGCCACGCTGTCAGTTGTCAACACACTAGGCTACGTCATAAATGTGTGCAGGATGCGGCACGTTCTAAAAGGAACAGATCTATAAGCTACTATGCACCTCAGCGCAGTGTGCTGATAGCTTGTTTGCACGCAACAACCCCGGTACTATACATGAATTATACGTTTAACAGCCATTGTAACGGGTAACGAGGCCCTTATTTGGCGGAGTAACGAGGTATAATATTACTTTTTCGCCGAGTAGTCTCGTTATATTACTCGTTACTGGGTAAAGTAATAATATTACAGTAATATATTACTTAGTAACTCGTTACTGCCCAACACTGGTCCTGAGTGACGTCCATGTCGGCCACATGGTCGTAGGTGAAGGTCCGGGGCTCGGGCTTGGAGTGGAGGCGGATGGTGCTGGGGGAGGTGACGGTGAGACAGAGACTCTGGTCCCAGACCTCTCCACCTCCCTGTTGATGAGGAAGAACAGGTGCTCAAAGCTGCGGGGTATGACCCCCCGCTGGTCATCTGTGAAGTTGTCAGAGTCGGACGGCCCAAGCATAGTAAATGTTTTTCCCGAACCAGTTTGTCCATAGGCAAAGATGGTGCCATTGTAGCCGTTTATACACGACTCAACAATGTTCCTGGCCACACTGGAGAAGACTGCGTCCTGAGTGACGTCCATGTCGGCCACATGGTCGTAGGTGAAGGTCCGGGGCTCGGGCTTGGAGTGGAGGCGGATGGTGCTGGGGGAGGTGACGGTGAGACAGAGACTCTGGTCCCAGACCTCTCCACCTCCCTGTTGATGAGGAAGAACAGGTGCTCAAAGCTGTGGGGTATGACCCCCCGCTGGTCATCTGTGAAGTTGTCAGAGTCGGACGGCCCAAGCATAGTAAATGTTTTTCCCGAACCAGTTTGTCCATAGGCAAAGATGGTGCCATTGTAGCCGTTTATACACGACTCAACAATGTTCCTGGCCACACTGGAGAAGACTGCGTCCTGAGTGACGTCCATGTCGGCCACATGGTCGTAGGTGAAGGTCCGGGGCTCCGGCTTGGAGTGGAGGCGGATGGTGCTGGGGGAGGTGACGGTGAGACAGAGACCCTGGTCCCAGACGTCTCCACCTCCCTGTTGATGAGGAAGAACAGGTGCTCAAAGCTGCGGGGTATGACCCCCCGCTGGTCATCTGTGAAGTTGTCAGTCGGACGGCCCAAGCATAGTAAATGTTTTTCCCGAACCAGTTTGTCCATAGGCAAAGATGGTGCCATTGTAGCCGTTTATACACGACTCAACAATGTTCCTGGCCACACTGGAGAAGACTGCGTCCTGAGTGACGTCCATGTCGGCCACATGGTCGTAGGTGAAGGTCCGGGGCTCGGGCTTGGAGTGGAGGCGGATGGTGCTGGGGGAGGTGACGGTGAGACAGAGACCCTGGTCCCAGACGTCTCCACCTCCCTGTTGATGAGGAAGAACAGGTGCTCAAAGCTGCGGGGTATGACCCCCCGCTGGTCATCTGTGAAGTTGTCAGTCGGACGGCCCAAGCATAGTAAATGTTTTTCCCGAACCAGTTTGTCCATAGGCAAAGATGGTGCCATTGTAGCCGTTTATACACGACTCAACAATGTTCCTGGCCACACTGGAGAAGACTGCGTCCTGAGTGACGTCCATGTCGGCCACATGGTCGTAGGTGAAGGTCCGGGGCTCGGGCTTGGAGTGGAGGCGGATGGTGCTGGGGGAGGTGACGGTGAGACAGAGACCCTGGTCCCAGACCTCTCCACCTCCCTGTTGATGAGGAAGAACAGGTGCTCAAAGCTGCGGGGTATGACCCCCCGCTGGTCATCTGTGAAGTTGTCAGAGTCGGACGGCCCAAGCATAGTAAATGTTTTTCCCGAACCAGTTTGTCCATAGGCAAAGATGGTGCCATTGTAGCCGTTTATACACGACTCAACAATGTTCCTGGCCACACTGGAGAAGACTGCGTCCTGAGCAGTGTTGGGCAATATTACTTAGTAGAGTAATATATTAGTTATTACATATTACTCCTTAAGAAAGTAATATCCTTATATGACTTATTACTTGGAATCAAGAGTAATAATATTACTTTACTTTTATATTACATATTACTTTCCCCCTTTCCACCCGCAAAAATATGTTTGCCCCGCACAAAGTTTGCAACGGAGATTAATATTTTTGTCATCCTTGACAGACACAAAGTCAAAATAGTGTCGATACTTCCAGCCGTGGAAAGTAAATGTACGCTGTTCATCATCATCCGCCATGGTTTGATTTGTTTTGAGAAACGCTGCCACGCTGTCAGTTGTCAACACACTAGGCTACGTCATAAATGTGTGCAGGATGCGGCACGTTCTAAAAGGAACAGATCTATAAGCTACTATGCACCTCAGCGCAGTGTGCTGATAGCTTGTATATCTGTTCTATCTTTGCACGCAACAACCCCGGTACTATACATGAATTATACGTTTAACAGCCATTGTAACGGGTAACGAGGCCCTTATTTGGCGGAGTAACGAGGTATAATATTACTTTTTCGCAGAGTAGTCTCGTTATATTACTCGTTACTGGGTAAAGTAATAATATTACAGTAATATATTACTTAGTAACTCGTTACTGCCCAACACTGGTCCTGAGTGACGTCCATGTCGGCCACATGGTCGTAGGTGAAGGTCCGGGGCTCGGGCTTGGAGTGGAGGCGGATGGTGCTGGGGGAGGTGACGGTGAGACAGAGACTCTGGTCCCAGACCTCTCCACCTCCCTGTTGATGAGGAAGAACAGGTGCTCAAAGCTGCGGGGTATGACCCCCCGCTGGTCATCTGTGAAGTTGTCAGAGTCGGACGGCCCAAGCATAGTAAATGTTTTTCCCGAACCAGTTTATCCATAGGCAAAGATGGTGCCATTGTAGCCGTTTATACACGACTCAACAATGTTGCTGGCCACACTGGAGAAGACTGCGTCCTGAGTGACGTCCATGTCGGCCACATGGTCGTAGGTGAAGGTCCGGGGCTCGGGCTTGGAGTGGAGGCGGATGGTGCTGGGGGAGGTGACGGTGAGACAGACCCTGGTCCCAGACCTCTCCACCTCCCTGTTGATGAGGAAGAACAGGTGCTCAAAGCTGTGGGGTATGACCCCCCGCTGGTCATCTGTGAAGTTGTCAGTCGGACGGCCCAAGCATAGTAAATGTTTTTCCCGAACCAGTTTGTCCATAGGCAAAGATGGTGCCATTGTAGCCGTTTATACACGACTCAACAATGTTCCTGGCCACACTGGAGAAGACTGCGTCCTGAGTGACGTCCATGTCGGCCACATGGTCGTAGGTGAAGGTCCGGGGCTCGGGCTTGGAGTGGAGGCGGATGGTGCTGGGGGAGGTGACGGTGAGACAGACCCTGGTCCCAGACCTCTCCACCTCCCTGTTGATGAGGAAGAACAGGTGCTCAAAGCTGCGGGGTATGACCCCTCGCTGGTCATCTGTGAAGTTGTCAGAGTCGGACGGCCCAAGCATAGTAAATGTTTTTCCCGAACCAGTTTGTCCATAGGCAAAGATGGTGCCATTGTAGCCGTTTATACACGACTCAACAATGTTCCTGGCCACACTGGAGAAGACTGCGTCCTGAGCAGTGTTGGGCAATATTACTTAGTAGAGTAATATATTAGTTATTACATATTACTCCTTAAGAAAGTAATATCCTTATATGACTTATTACTTGGAATCAAGAGTAATAATATTACTTTACTTTTATATTACATATTACTTTCCCCCTTTCCACCCGCAAAAATATGTTTGCCCCGCACAAAGTTTGCAACGGAGATTAATATTTTTGTCATCCTTGACAGACACAAAGTCAAAATAGTGTCGATACTTCCAGCCGTGGAAAGTAAATGTACGCTGTTCATCATCATCCGCCATGGTTTGATTTGTTTTGAGAAACGCTGCCACGCTGTCAGTTGTCAACACACTAGGCTACGTCATAAATGTGTGCAGGATGCGGCACGTTCTAAAAGGAACAGATCTATAAGCTACTATGCACCTCAGCGCAGTGTGCTGATAGCTTGTATATCTGTTCTATCTTTGCACGCAACAACCCCGGTACTATACATGAATTATACGTTTAACAGCCATTGTAACGGGTAACGAGGCCCTTATTTGGCGGAGTAACGAGGTATAATATTACTTTTTCGCAGAGTAGTCTCGTTATATTACTCGTTACTGGGTAAAGTAATAATATTACAGTAATATATTACTTAGTAACTCGTTACTGCCCAACACTGGTCCTGAGTGACGTCCATGTCGGCCACATGGTCGTAGGTGAAGGTCCGGGGCTCGGGCTTGGAGTGGAGGCGGATGGTGCTGGGGGAGGTGACGGTGAGACAGAGACCCTGGTCCCAGACCTCTCCACCTCCCTGTTGATGAGGAAGAACAGGTGCTCAAAGCTGCGGGGTATGACCCCCCGCTGGTCATCTGTGAAGTTGTCAGAGTCGGACGGCCCAAGCATAGTAAATGTTTTTCCCGAACCAGTTTGTCCATAGGCAAAGATGGTGCCATTGTAGCCGTTTATACACGACTCAACAATGTTCCTGGCCACACTGGAGAAGACTGCGTCCTGAGTGACGTCCATGTCGGCCACATGGTCGTAGGTGAAGGTCCGGGGCTCGGGCTTGGAGTGGAGGCGGATGGTGCTGGGGGAGGTGACGGTGAGACAGAGACCCTGGTCCCAGACCTCTCCACCTCCCTGTTGATGAGGAAGAACAGGTGCTCAAAGCTGTGGGGTATGACCCCCCGCTGGTCATCTGTGAAGTTGTCAGAGTCGGACGGCCCAAGCATAGTAAATGTTTTTCCCGAACCAGTTTATCCATAGGCAAAGATGGTGCCATTGTAGCCGTTTATACACGACTCAACAATGTTCCTGGCCACACTGGAGAAGACTGCGTCCTGAGTGACGTCCATGTCGGCCACATGGTCGTAGGTGAAGGTCCGGGGCTCGGGCTTGGAGTGGAGGCGGATGGTGCTGGGGGAGGTGACGGTGAGACAGAGACTCTGGTCCCAGACCTCTCCACCTCCCTGTTGATGAGGAAGAACAGGTGCTCAAAGCTGCGGGGTATGACCCCCCGCTGGTCATCTGTGAAGTTGTCAGAGTCGGACGGCCCAAGCATAGTAAATGTTTTTCCCGAACCAGTTTGTCCATAGGCAAAGATGGTGCCATTGTAGCCGTTTATACACGACTCAACAATGTTCCTGGCCACACTGGAGAAGACTGCGTCCTGAGCAGTGTTGGGCAATATTACTTAGTAGAGTAATATATTAATTACATATTACTCCTTAAGAAAGTAATATCCTTATATGACTTATTACTTGGAATCAAGAGTAATAATATTACTTTACTTTTATATTACATATTACTTTCCCCCTTTCCACCCGCAAAAATATGTTTGCCCCGCACAAAGTTTGCAACGGAGATTAATATTTTTGTCATCCTTGACAGACACAAAGTCAAAATAGTGTCGATACTTCCAGCCGTGGAAAGTAAATGTACGCTGTTCATCATCATCCGCCATGGTTTGATTTGTTTTGAGAAACGCTGCCACGCTGTCAGTTGTCAACACACTAGGCTACGTCATAAATGTGTGCAGGATGCGGCACGTTCTAAAAGGAACAGATCTATAAGCTACTATGCACCTCAGCGCAGTGTGCTGATAGCTTGTATATCTGTTCTATCTTTGCACGCAACAACCCCGGTACTATACATGAATTATACGTTTAACAGCCATTGTAACGGGTAACGAGGCCCTTATTTGGCGGAGTAACGAGGTATAATATTACTTTTTCGCAGAGTAGTCTCGTTATATTACTCGTTACTGGGTAAAGTAATAATATTACAGTAATATATTACTTAGTAACTCGTTACTGCCCAACACTGGTCCTGAGTGACGTCCATGTCGGCCACATGGTCGTAGGTGAAGGTCCGGGGCTCGGGCTTGGAGTGGAGGCGGATGGTGCTGGGGGAGGTGACGGTGAGACAGAGACTCTGGTCCCAGACCTCTCCACCTCCCTGTTGATGAGGAAGAACAGGTGCTCAAAGCTGCGGGGTATGACCCCCCGCTGGTCATCTGTGAAGTTGTCAGAGTCGGACGGCCCAAGCATAGTAAATGTTTTTCCCGAACCAGTTTGTCCATAGGCAAAGATGGTGCCATTGTAGCCGTTTATACATGACTCAACAATGTTCCTGGCCACACTGGAGAAGACTGCGTCCTGAGTGACGTCCATGTCGGCCACATGGTCGTAGGTGAAGGCAGACCCGTCACCAGGGCCCAGTCTTAGGGTGGGCCAATGAACTGCATGGGGGGGCACAATTATTATTAACTATTTTATATAATCCGATATGCTATGGTATTCGTCATGCAACACTGACATGCATAGTAGGTTGCAGAGGCTAAATTGGACACGTAGCCTACCGATGAAGACTAGACCTAAAATTATCAGAATGCAGCAAATAACATAACAATAAACACAGGCGAAGCTGGTTTATTACAAGGCCTTGTCGACCCGAGTAGGCCTAAGCTAAAATTATTTGAATGCAAGTTACTTTATAGCGTGGAGAGGCCAAGTTGTGCATTACAATGCGCACAGGTCAATAATTGGCACCAACCCGGCACACTTACAAGAACAATAATTAAATAAATGCCAGGGATAGCCTACGTAACTAAAATTAGGAGACTGGCACGCAATCAGTGCACTTCCAAAAGGGATACAGTATGACCGACCGATCGTGTGATCATCACAGTAAACCACCCATCTACAGCAAATAGGATCAGCCAGATCCTCATCATTGAACACGTTATACACAAAGCACATTAAATATATGTTACGCTTGCCTGGCTCTTGACAAGGTAACAAAAAGGGAGACCACACATGGTTAACAATAATAAGAGATTTATTAAAGAATATAATGTTGAATGGAAATAATGATAAAGAAAATAGTAACGACAACCAAAAACGGCTGCTGGTCGACAAAGGAAGAGAGAGAGTCCATCAATCCAACCCACTCTTAAAGTGATCCAGGGACAATTAGCCTCATCACCCACACCTGAGCCCACCTGGAACACAGAGAGAAGGTAGACCGGACAACAGGTGTAATAGCGCCCACTATAGGTTCTGGTGTGGATCGTCACATATAGCATAACCGTGCAAACAGCTCATCTCTCCAGTTGAAAACGCTGTCGAGAATACAACTAGCAAATCATCACCACGGCGGGTGCCTACACACACACACACACACACACACACACACACACACACACACACACATATTAACTTACCCTGAATTCGCACTCTCGTCTCCTCCCGGCTCAGAAAAGAAGGAGGCGGCGTTTTTCAGTGCTGAATCTCCTCATCAGTAAGTCCTTCCACTCATCCTTGAACTTGTGGGTGAGGTCCTTTTCGAAGGCAAGCTGAATCAGTTGAGCCTTGCGCTTGTGCAACATGCTGCGCCGATGCTCAGAGAAAACATTTTTAAGGGTTGAAAAAGAGTTTTCACAAGTCGCGGTAGACGCTCCCAAAGTTAGGGCGAATGTATAAGCTTGGAGGACAGTTGGCATGGCCTGGAGTGCTGAGTGGAACGTACTGAGAATATTGGCTATTGTCCATTTTCCATCTTTGGGGGGAAACGAGGTGTCCTCCATCTTCTTTACCAGGAACCCACGAGCCACAGCATATTCAGATTCAACCACTTCAGTTCGAGCTAATCTTAGGAGAGGAGTGACCTTCGATGGATCCATGAAATCCTCGGCCTCTGGGTTTAAAGCAGCCAGCGCACCAATGAGCTCGCAGCTGCGCTCTCCAAAACGCGCATCCATCTCTCCTTGCACAGCATCAATAACACTGTAAAACACTCTCAGGAACTCTGTCTTTTCGTCAGTGTCCCTCTGTGACTGTCCAACCGTTCCTTCAACTACAAATGCACCAAAGCTCTTGTTAATTGTGCGTCTTCTCTTAGTTGGACAGCTGGGACCAGCCTCGTCAGTGGCTGAGGCTGGAGGAGAGCAGAGGTCCCAGAGCGCAGTAAACTCATCCTCTGTGCGCAGTGATTTTACGCATTCAGATGCACTGTTCACAAGAGTAACCGCAGTGAACAGGTCCATGTTCTCACTTTGTAGCAGTCTGTTTGGTGGCTCGAAAAGTAACAAAACTTTCTGAACAACGTGTGCCGTAAAAAGAAAGCTGCGTTGTGATATGGCACGAAGAAGCCCAGTAGCCTCGACACGCGCCTCAGCATGGCCCCGCGCGTTCTCCACCTCGGTCAACACCGTGGATATATCCTGGAAACTTTTCAGCACCACATTGACTGTTGCCAAATGGCCAGTCCATCTCTGGTCCAAGAGGCGTTTCAAGGTCTCGCCCTTGTATTGAATGTTGACGGTTGGCCTCCTGATGAACTTATATAGCATATCGCATACGCTGAAAAATTCCTGGACAGCCTCTTCACAGGACATGGCATGAATCACAACTAAGTGAAGTTGGTGATTAAAACAATGAATATATGGTATGTCACGACCCAGTTTGTTCTGTAGCAGTTTCTGCACACCGCCGTGTGACATTAGTGACGCGCCATCGTAAACCTGACTCAGGATTTTGTCAGGGCTCAGTCCAGCTTTCTTGAGCTCATCAATGATGACACCTGTTAGTGTCTCTGCATCCCCCTTCTCTGACGTGGACATTACCAATAGGCGCTCACTGACCCCGTAGCTCTCATCATCAACATAGCGCACAACTATCGATATGTTTTCCTGGCCTGTAGGATCCCGTGTCCCATCCACTTTTATTGTGTACCAGCTGTCCCCTACTTGTCTCACTATCTCCTCTGTCACAAGTTTGCTCATCATTTCTATAATCTCGTTTTGGATTACTGGGCTGGTGTAGCGTGCATTGTGTGGAATTGCTTGTGTGATCTTTGCCAGTTCTGCATCTTTACGCATGGTGTACTCGAACAGCGACAAGAACAGCCCAACGGAACCATGGTCATCGTCTAGCACACCGGCAAAACCACAATTATCTCCACGTAGGGGCAACTGATTGACCACTAAAAACTCGAGCATATCAATGATAGCTGACATGTAATATCTGTTGCGTGCCAGCCAGTGGCGGATACAGAAAGTGGCTGATGGGTAGGCCTGGAAAAATCTGGGTAGGCCTGAGTGAAACTCATCACCGCACGTTTTAGACCTATGTATGAGCAGCCAGATGGATGGAACACAACCGGGCTCGCGATCATAGGCGCCGATTTATGTTTCTGCCCGTGGGTGCTCGAAACATTTGGGTACGACCAACACGCATGCACACACACGCACACGCACGCACGCACACACGCAAAAATATTCGCATGGACTGGAGGAGATCACTATGCAGACCATGAAACGAACGGAAAATAAATAAAGTACCTGTCTACCCAGAGAATGCAACGGACAGCCAAACAAGTTATTATAATACACACACGCAAGGCATTCAAGCGCACGCAATAGTCAATGAATTAACCAATAACCATCAACTATGGAGGACCAAGTATAGAAATTGTAATAAGAAATGCCTGTATTATCATTTGCAAGCTTTTAACTGTGGGTGTTGACAGTCCAGTGCAAACCGAAAGCTCAAGTTGAATCATACATGTACCTGGCTCGGACCAGTTGTGGTGATCCATCATTTTATTACAAAACCTAACGCTGCTTATTAGGGGATTTACGTAAACTGGTGTATACACATATATTGTTGTGTAAAGTTGTGTGCTTCTATTGTATTATATTATTATATCCAGTGAAGGCATACACAATGTTGTTCCACACAAATGCGGGACAATGTTAGCTGTTTAGCCATCGTAGCGCGCACACTGAACAACTGGTCAAGGTCAACTGAACAATCAGAGTAAACGTAAAAGAGGAAGCAATGTAAACGTAAGAGAGGAAGTTGAATATTATTAGTTTTAATACATACGTTTAATCATTTCCAAGACAAAACTATTCACATTACAGTTAGTTAGTGAAAATTAAACTTTAAAAATATTTTATTATAAAAAAATATGTGTTTTTATGAATCTGACTGGGTGGGCCAGCTGTCAATCTGGGCGGGCCTAGGCCCACCCAGGCCCACCCATAGATCCGCGCCTGGTGCCAGCTGTTCGGAGTTTAGGAGAGTGGAAATCTCCCTTCCCGTCTCTTTACGTTTTACAGAATCCCTCCACATTGCTTCACAGGCTAAATGCTCCTTTGAAAGGGCATGCTTATTTAAGCCCTTGTTTGTTTCCACGGCATGTTTCCAGTCACAAAATCCCCTAATGGAGAAGGTTGCATCGGATGATTTGAATGTTCTACATGCGTAGCAAAACGCGGCGTCCTTTTTCATCGAATATTCAAGCCAGTCCCTGTTCCTATACCAGCTAGAGGCGAATGATCGTTTTTTTGCACCAAACATCCGGACTGGATATTTGGTCAAAATAACCTGTTTAGGCTGGTCCATTCCAAGGTCATCCGATGGCTCCACCACTGAACCAAGATGAACAGTAGTCGTCGGGGGGCTAGCAAGGCTAGTAGTAGCCCTAGCCCTAACATTTGTTGGGCTAGTAGATAAACTCGCCTCGCTAGTGGTAGCCGTCGGGGTGCTGCTAGTGTCTGTGTCAGGCTGCCCACAGTCGCTAATGCTGGTTATATGTCCATCGGGGTTGGGTGCAGCTGCACCTTTCGAGGATTTACCGGCGGTAATCCACTTTCTTATATCCATATTCAAAAAGCTTTATCCAAGCGCAGATTTCACTCAGCTGCTCAGTGCACGCCTGCCTCACACAACTGAAATGGCGGGAGCAGCAGCGTGTGTACTGCGTAGCGTGACTAGCGTCACGTGCAACTTTCAACTTTCAACTTTCAAATGATTGGTTGTCACTAGAATCCCGTCCAACAAAATGAATAACACACTATTGTTTCTCAATTTTAATGTCTTCATTTAACATAAAATATGAATAATTTTTTAAATATAAATATATTTCTTTATTTTTAATTTTATATCTGGCCGCCAGTTGGGGGGGCACCAGCACGTCTGTGGGCGGGCCCGGCCCCCTGAGGCCCGCCCATAGTGACGGGCCTGGGTGAAGGTCCGGGGCTCGGGCTTGGAGTGGAGGCGGATGGTGCTGGGGGAGGTGACGGTGAGACAGAGACCCTGGTCCCAGACCTCTCCACCTCCCTGTTGATGAGGAAGAAAAGGTGCTCAAAGCTGCGGGGTATGACCCCCCGCTGGTCATCTGTGAAGTTGTCAGAGTCGGACGTCCCAAGCATAGTAAATGTTTTTCCCGAACCAGTTTGTCCATAGGCAAAGATGGTGCCATTGTAGCCGTTTATACACGACTCAACAATGTTCCTGGCCACACTGGAGAAGACTGCGTCCTGAGTGACGTCCATGTCGGCCACATGGTCGTAGGTGAAGGTCTGGGGCTCGGGCTTGGAGTGGAGGCGGATGGTGCTGGGGGTGGTGACGGTGAGACAGAGACCCTGGTCCCAGACCGCTCCACCTCCCTGTTGATGAGGAAGAACAGGTGCTCAAAGCTGCGGGGTATGACCCCCCGCTGGTCATCTGTGAAGTTGTCAGAGTCGGACGTCCCAAGCATAGTAAATGTTTTTCCCGAACCAGTTTGTCCATAGGCAAAGATGGTGCCATTGTAGCCGTTTATATCGGTTAACATTCCGGAAAGAGGAAGATTTATTTGGCGCTCTAACATTTATAGACATGAACCTAGCGTGAGTATGCAAATGAGATCAACAGTCAACAACGTGAACGTGACATGTTTCTTTATGACTTCTAACACTGTAGCTGATCGGCTTGAATATAATCTAAGAGAGTTCAAGTTTAAACAACTCCTAAAGTTCTGAAATGTTCCTGAAATGTACTGCTCCTTTGATACTGTATTTCCCCTGTGTGGTTGCTTATGCAGTAATATGGTTTGTGGGTGGTTAATATCAGAATAAAACGTGCAGACTGCAGAATGAGTGTTTCTGGTTTATTTTATGAAGCTGTGTATTTTTACACTGTGTTGCCCAGTCAATAAACATGTTTCCTTATGACTTCTAACTTCTCTGGGCGTGCATTTCAACCCGTTCACACGCCGCATGCTAGTGTTTATGTTAGCCGTTTACGTTAGCCGTTTACGTTAGCCCAATATTGCTAGCTTATAGCAAGGAGTCTGGCTTTAGATGGTAGACTCGCCAGCCAATGAGGGGGCAATGAGGGAGTGCTTCGCCAACCAATCAGGTAGCGGTATTGCCCTGCCTCCCCCTACCATCCGAGGTTTCGTTAATTCGCGCCAGGGAGAGGAAGTCGGCCACGACCATTTGTGCCCCTGGCCTATGGACCACCCTGAAGTTGAAGGGTTGCAACGCGAGGTACCACCGGGTGATCCTCGCGTTGGTATCCTTCATGCGGTGGAGCCACTGCAGGGGAGCATGGTCGAGTAGAGGGTGAACGAGCGCCCCAGCAGGTAGTACCGGAGGGCGCCGACCGCCCACCGACCCGTGGCAAAAGTATCCCGGCGGAAGTGGCCCGGCTGCCCGCACCGCCAGCACCCCTCCTCTGCCGCCCGCGGGGCCGTCTGCGGGGTGGGAGTTGGCCCCCCATGTGTGCCCCACACCCCGGCGGCCCGCCCCGTCCTCGGGGCGGGGACTGGTCCCTCTGGCCGCGGCTCCATTCCAGGCCGTACCCCGCCGGCCCAACGGCGCGAAGCCGGGGTCGGGGTAGGGCGCGTGACCGGGGTTGCGCCCGGGCTTGGAGCCATCGGCCGGGGAAGGTGGTTCTCCGCGAGGGCTACCGCGGAGGCGAGGTCGGCGGGCCGGTGGTAGGAGACCCAGGCGGAGGTGCGTGCCGGTAACCCCTCGATAAATCTTTCGAGAACCAACAACTCCACCACCTCCGCCCCCGACCTCTCCTCCGGGTTCAGCCACCGCCGGGCCTGGTCCCTCAGCTGCTGGGCATATAGCGCTGGGCGGCCGCCCTCCGGGAAACCCAAGGCGCGGAACCGGCGGCGATGTTCTTCGGGATGGAGCCCCAGCCGGTCCCGGATCGCCGCGGTCACGAAGGTGTAGTCCGTCTGGGCGGCCGCCGGGAGCCCGTACGCCGCGAGCTGGGCTTCCCCGATGAGGAGGGGCAGCAGCTGGGACGCCCACACCGCCTCCGGCCACTCCGCCGCCCGTGCCAGCCCCTCAAACGTGGCGAGGAAGGCCTCCGGGTCATCCAGCTCCCCCCTCTTCTGGGGCCGGACCCGGTGATCTCCCTCCGGTGCCCGCTGCCGGTCCAGGAGCCCCCGGAACATGGCTCGCTCCTCGGCCTGGCACCGCGCCATCTCTGTAAACATTTCCTCCTGGGCCCGCTGCATGTGGACCAGGTGTGTTACGACCTGGCCCAATGGTGACTCCATACTCCTGGTTTCGTGCCGACCTCCACTACTGTGCCCCACGTTGGGCGCCAGATGTAGCAGATTCTAGGCACAGAGGGAGGTCGACACAGAGGACTGGGTTGAGCCCAGCGTTTTTATTCGGTACAGCTCAGCACGTCACCGACGTGCTGGCGGAATTCACTTGCGAGCAAATAATAAACACCACTAAACAATAATACGCCCTTTCGGGAATCGCTCGCACACCCCTTTCGGGCTCGGCTCGCTCGCCTGGTAACGTCGTCTCTTTCTTCTGGGCACGCACTGTCTCTCTCGACATGCGCTTTCTCTCTCTCCCGTTCACTGCCAGGGGGAACAAACACACACAGGTTATAAGACCGGCTGGGTGCTGAGGCTGATCACTGACACCTGTCCGTAATCAGCTCCGACACCCATCTCCCACTGACAGTCTGGCTCCCTCTACAGGCCAGAACGCGCCATGCTCCCCACAATCATATTCTCTATCAACCGTCTTTTACCAATATACTGTACAGCAGTGGAAGCTGGTGGAGGTAAAAATCGGAGGACTTCATTGTAACGCATGGGATGGAATGAGGAATGCTATCAAACACATGAAATGAACGCCGTACTCTGGCGTTTGCCTCTCTCTTGGCTAGAAGAGCTATCCTGCTGAGATGGAAAAGTGCAGCCCCGTCCACTCATGCTCAATGGCTTAGGGACATTATGTCCTGTCTTAAATTAGAGAACATACGTTACTCAATAACTAAACTAACAAAGACATTTGATAAGGTGTGGGGGCCCTTCTTAGACTACTTTCAGGAGTTAGATCCAGACATGCTGTCCTGTTGAGATGCATTTTGAGTTGTTTTATACATCCAGGAAACCTTTTTTTATTTTTTTATAATTGCATTTATTTACTTTTCTTTTCTCCTTTCCTTTCAATATGACATTATAATCAATGTGGACACCCTGTGGCATTTTCTTTTCATCTGATGAAGAAGATCTGTACATAAGTATACTTTGTTTGGAGCAAGGATTGACCGGGGGAGGGGAGGGTGGGAGCAATGTTTGTTGTTAACTATGACTGTGCTGTGTTAATATATATATATTAAAAATAAAGCATTTGATATAAAAAATTAAAATAAACCACATGAAATGGAATGAGCCTGTCCTCTGATTTCTACCTCCACCAGCCTCCTCTAAGTGTACAGTCAGTGAATGGGCTGTCTGCTTGCTTACCAAAGGTTTAAACACCAGGATCACCACTGCTCCAGCAATCTCTGCTATGAAGACCACCAACACTATTACAAAGAACTAGAGAGAAGACAGGGGGAGGGAAAGTGTTCATGGGAAGAGGAACGTGAGAATGAGTATTGGGAATGAAACATGCATTTACAATAGTTACATCTTCAGATCTGCAGGCCACCCACTATTAACCACTACTATCAAGGCAATATTTGATCTGAATCTGAACATTCAAAAGTTGTTATGAGTGGTTCCAACAATGAAAAGTATGACAGTTGTTGAGTGTTGAGTCAGTGTCATATCATTGATCCCATCATGTGCAGCACTGGTGGAGGTAGAAATCGGAGGATTAGCGACACCGAACAGGTTCCCTGCCACGCACACGTATGTCGATCGCAATTGCATTCCTGCAACGATACAGCCCGATACAAATGGAATTGATAAATATATAGTTCAGCATTGACTCTATTAAACCTTATGTTGTGTTCACATAAAACAAAGTTTGATAGAAGATGCGCATCCCATCTAATTGATGTTGATTGATATTTACAGACAGTACAACAATTAACTCAAGGCTTAAGTCTAATCCTAGACTAAAAAGCGTCTTCAATGGAGATTTGACATTGTAATGGATAATGGCTGACGGTTAAACTATGTATCTTTTGTAGTTTTGAGATAGATTACTTCATTAAACACTGAATAGTGTGTCTTGTATAATGAGTAGTTAAGATGTAAGTCACGAAGTGGTTTCTCATGCTCACTCTCCCTATCTAGTTGACAAGCCTAGTTTATATCATTGATCTGTGGTTGAACCCTGAGGTTAGGAGCACCAAAGTGTTTCATGTGCCAGTTTCTGTGTGTACTTCATGGCCTCGAACCATACTGTTTAATATTCTAATAATAATAATAATAATAATAATAACTTTATTTATATAGCACTTTCCGTCAAAGTGCTTTACAAGTACAATAAGTAAAAAACAACACATTTTAGACTATATAAAAACAGCTATTTCAATTTTAAAAACACAATTTCGCACCACAAATATAATAGGTAAAAACAAAAATGTTAAACAAATTTAAAAACAACTATTTCAATTTAAAAACACACATAAATTACAACAGCACAAAGAACAGCCTATGACATGTAGACAACACAAAACAGGTGGGTCTTTAGCTTATTTTTAAACACTTCCACTGATTCTGCCTGTCTGATATCAAGTGGAAGACGGTTCCAGAGAGTTGGTGCCCGGAAAGAGAACGCACGCTCACCGATTGTCTTTCTTCTAACCCTAGGAATAGTGAGCAGGGCAGAGCCTTGTGAGCGCAGAGCCCTTGAGGGCACATATGGGACGAGAAGGTCCTTTAAATAAGAAGGAGCGGTGCCATTTATAGCTTTGTAAGTTAGCAGGAGCAACTTGAAATCCGCTCTAACATGGACAGGGAGCCAATGAAGGGAGGCCAGCACTGGTGAAATATGGTCGTATTTCTTGGACCCAGTCAAAATGCGAGCTGCAGCATTTTGGACCATTTGTATGCCATGGAAGCTCTTTTTTGGCAATCCCGACAAAAGGACATTACAATAATCTAATCTGGATGTCACAAAAGAATGGATCAGAACCTCAGCATCTTCAAAAGAAAGGATTGATCTAATCTTGGCAATTCTTCTGAGGTGAAAGAATGCTATTTTTATCACCCCCTTTATGTGAGGGTCAAATGTGAGGCTCTGATCCAGAATGACACCGAGATTTTTAACCTTGTCCCTGCACTGGATGACACAATCATCCAAGGTCAAGACAAGACCATCACCTGGATGAATTAGTCTAGTTGGACCGAATTTTATCATTTCAGTCTTGTCTGAATTTAATAGCAGAAAGTTCGCTGATAACCAGCCCTTCACAGCAGCCAGACAGGTCTTTAACGTAACTAAGTCTGAGACATTTCCTGCTGTTATAGGCATATATAGTTGTAAATCATCAGCATAACAATGAAAAGCAAGACCAAAAGAACGCAAGATCTGACCCAGTGGTGCCAAGTACAGTGAGAACAACAGAGGGCCCAGAACGGACCCCTGTGGGACTCCATACTTCACTGCCCGGGATGCAGACAATATGTTATTGTGTAGAACACATTGGGATCTATTTAACAGGTATGACTCTAGCCACTGGAATACTTGGCCTGAGATGCCAAACAGGTTCCTGAGCCTATCTAGTAATATGTGATGATCTACTGTGTCAAAAGCAGCGCTCAGGTCCAACAATAAAAGAACAGATGAGTCGACCGTCAATAGTAAGTCATTTACCACCTTAGTGAGTGCTGTTTCAGTAGAGTGGTTGGTGCGGAATGCCGACTGTAGTGGCTCAAACAGATTATTTGAAGACAGAAAATTTACAAGCTGTTTTGAGACCACTTTTTCAAAAACCTTAGATAAAAAAGCCAAATTCGAGACAGGTCTATAACTTGCCAGTGAGAGTGGCTCTAGACCCGGTTTCTTTAATAGGGGTTTAACCACTGCAGATTTAAAACAGGCTGGGAAAACTCCATTTAAAAGAGATAGATTGAGGATAGCTAAGACATAGGCTCCTAGAGTTGACCAAAGATCCTTAATAACCCAGGCTGGTAGCGGATCCAGGGAGCAAGTTGTGGATCTAGAAGCCACGACCACCTTAGTCAGATCATCTAATGAGATGGACTCAAACTCCAAGAAAACATTTCCTGAATAAGGGGGCAAAATGGCACCAAAAACTAATCCCCCCATGGATGGCTGTGGTATCCTGGCTCTAATAGCCTCTACTCTGTCATCAAAAAAGTCAGAAAATCATATGCTGACACTTCAGTACAGCTCTTTTTCTGATGACCTTGTGTCAACCGAGCAACAGTGTCAAAAAGAAGTCTGGGATTGTGCTTATTTGTAGCTATCAGATTCGAATAGTAGGCTGCCTTCGCCGCATCCATCCCAGACTGATAAGTGATCAGATTTTCGTGCCACAGTTGATAATGCACCTCCAGCCTAGAGCCACGCCACTGGCTCTATAGGATGCTTATGTAAGTTAGCGTGTAAGTTAGCGTGTATGAATCCTATAGGCTGTATAGCAGTCTTTTGTCTCTGAAAACTACATAAACTCATGTATGTGAACTTTATACTTTGAAGACTGTACCCTATACATCTTCCCGACCAGTCGGATTCATTAAACCACCAAAGATATCTCTGAGTGTGTCGTTTGTCCTCTGAATCCTCAAGATCATCACTTTTTAAAAATAAAATCCCTACAATTGAAAGTGTGATTTAGTCCAGGACTAGGCTTAAGTGTTGTCTGTGCAACCAGCCCAAAGTCATTTGTTTCTGCTATGACCCTTTACGTATCAGCCTCCTTAAAAGTATAACCCTGAGGAGAGAGCAAGGAAAACCCTTAAAGTAAATACAGAAGTTCAAATGAGGTTGTTCTGTATGAAGCTAAGTGAACACTCCCATTTCTTCTTCAATAGTGTATGTGTAATAGATGGAAAGAACACCCTTTTTAATTCACATTGAAAATTGTAAAAGTTGTACATTGAAAGTTCAGTTGGCGATGAAAAGCAGTTTACCCAAAAAAGCGTAACAGATTGTGATCATTGTGATGAGTTGCCATGTGTTGTAATTCATCTGGTCATTCTTAGGCTTATGCTCACAATACATAAAAAAATGGTTTCCCTTCAATAGAAGAATATAGAAACCACAATCAATAAAAAATCCCCTTGCTCATCTTGGAGCACTTTGAGCTGCAACGTTTGCAGGAAAAGCACTATACAAATAAAAAGTTAGTATTATTATTATCTAGATTTTCAACTGCTGATCTGTTACTTCACAAGGATTATTGGCCATCCACACAGTGTGCAATACCTGTCTCAGACTTCATGGATGTGCAAAAGTCTGACACCTAGTGAACAATAGTTCAAATGAAGGTTAACCTTACATTCAGTTCACTTGTCAATCTTTTATTTCGTGCAACTGCAGCAATTGCAAGGAATTACCACAATCTCAAATGAATATGAATTGAGGGTAGTTAGACCTGAAGTCAAAACCTGACTGCAATGTCCAGCACTCTACACATCTCAGTAACCACATAATTCCACATGGGGGCGCTAATGTCATATTTATGAGCAATGTAAACTTCACCTGAGAAGATGCAGTGCAGGTATCAAACATAAAAAAACAAAACAAAAACATACTCTTTCTTTTTCATCCATTGAACATTTAATATAACTTTTAAAAGAATCCATATAACAAGAATATTTCCAAGAAAAACATTAACTGTCATTGTTTAGCAGACCTTTATTGTCTGTGTGTGTCTGGGTTGGTGGTGGCATCCTCTGGCCTAGGTTCCGAAGCTGCTTATTCTAGTAATGATGCCTCTCATCTCCAGCTTAAAGAACAGAACCATGGCAAGGATCATTGATGCCAACTACAAACAATAGAGGGGGGAGAGAAGCAAACAATGAATGAACGTATAGTATAGGCAAAGGCAATGGCACATTTATTTGTATAGCACATATTCATACAACAATAAAAAGTGCAATATAATAACAATTAAAAAGTTCGTTTTTTTTTTTTTTAAGTCGAAAAGAATTGATCATGTCTAATCTACACAAATAAATGAATAAATCCATTATTAGCAAACAAATAATTATATATTTGCATTGTGTCTTTCATCTTTCAAATCCTCTAGTGCAGCTGATAAAATGTAACCCCCCAAAAAGTAGCACAATAGGTGCAGGCCTATCGGTGTTTAGGTTACCCTAATCTAGAGGAAAGTTCCACCATGAAAGTGCAGTGTAGTTCGCAGCCGACAGTACTGTACCTCCATGACACATATGACGCTGGCTGCTGAGCCCAGGATGACACACTGCTCTTCGATCACTGCAATGACCTTGCTGAAGCAGCTCTGGGGAGAAAACAGAGGGGGCATTTTTAGACCCAGACACACACACACGCACACACACACACACACACACACACACACACACACACACACAGTGTAACAACGCCTTAGAACTCAGTACTTGTGGTTGGATCAGATTAGTAACAACTGTAATTCCGTCACAGGCTGCGAGGGTCTTGTTCACACAGCATGTCTTTGGGTATTTCAACTAGTGTTGTTCCGATACCGATACTAGTATCGGCATGGCCACCGATACGCACAAAAATGCTGGTATCGGTATCGGCGAGTACTAACAAAAAAAAAATCCGATTTTTTTTTTTTTTTTTTTTTTTTTTTTTAAAGTACTAAAGTTATTTTGTTTGTAAATGTTCACTTGCTGTTGCACTACTACTACGACTGTTTTATATCTTAAATGGATATTGCACTGATTGGCATCTGTGAGAGCCACATTTCAGGTTTTATAAGGGGTTGATTTTCTTGTCACCATACCAGGTAGACAATAAAAAAAAGTTCTATAGTATTCACTCTCTGTTGGTATTTTTTCCTGTTTTACAAAGGTTTTGAGCAGTGCCAGACTAAGTGTTGGCAATAATTTTACATCGAGGTGAGTATGCGGCTCCAAAAAAAAAAGTTTTTTTTTTTTTTTTTTTTTCCTTTTCAAAAACCGGTATCGGCAAGTACTGCACGGTCAGGTATCGGTATCGGTATCGGGATCAAAAAATGGTATCGGAACAACACTAATTTCAACCCTGTGGTTTTGCTGAACACAGAGTCCTTGAAATCCATGGTCAAGTTCTCAAAGCCACAGCATTTGAACTGAAGTGATTAAAAAACACAGAGAAAGAAATCTAATACATGTGAATTGATAACTATCTAATGTCTCAAATATAATCATCTCATAACGGAACCACATAATCATGCATTTTCTAAAATGTTCCCATCTTACTTTGATCATGACTGTGTTCCACGCTGTAGAGATAGGGTCTATTGCTGCTGGGCCCCTATACCCAGTCAACAGGGACTTCCTGCTTGCGTTGTGCACCACTAAGCTAACCTGAGACAAAGACGCATCGCTGCTTATTTGAAGGCATTTATTTATAGTGCATCCACATCATACAATAACTTTATGATTCCAATGCTGTTAAACAATGAATTTGTCTTACCAGATCCCTGTAAACAAAGACAAAAATGGTCCCCACTAGTTCAGCAACAAAAGGCATTGTCATGGTGAAGAAGAACTGTTGAGAAAATATAATTGAAGTAAAAGTGGTCTCCACTGGAGCTCGCAGGATCAGTAAAAGGAGAATAGAACTGAGCAATAGGCAACACAATCATTGTCTGGCGACTTGGAATAAAGACAGCAGACTATTGTCTCTCTCTCACCAGTATGATGACGAAACGGTTCTCTTTCCAGGCCCCAAAGCAGCCGATGAGACTTGCGCTGCTCAACACAGCGCTCATGCCGATGCTGATATAGCTGATGTAGACAAGCTGGGCAGAGTAGGGGCCCAGCACACCCCCAAAGGTAGCTGCTCCATATCTAATCCACGCACCAAGACCCAGGAGGAGAAGCCCACTTACCTGAAAGGCAGGGGGAGGATATTGGGTCTTAAGCTTTCTTGAACATCATTTTAACATTTGAGTTGTTTTCGACTGATGAATTATGATTCTGATTTCATTAGATTTCAAATGTAGTGATGGAGTGCAATAGGTTTATATTATATTATAATTACACTTTATATTACAATTCTGTTGTACATTTATATTATGACTATTAATGAATTTCATGTATCTGAGATTTGTGAGGAGGACAAAGAGCAAATTGAAGGCTAATTCATAAAAAAAATATCATGTAATTTCAAGTGTTGCTTTATTGCTAATAAATGCTTTATAAATGCTTATAGGGTACTAAGGTGGGTAGAAATACTTACATAAAGTATCCCACACAGAAGCAACATCAAATACCGCATCCACTTATACAGGTTGTCAGGTGTGGCCATTTCAGCCGGTCAGTGTGCTAGCTAGCAGAGTGTTAGCTAGTTCTCATCAACCTGAGAGAATCAAATGTCGGCACCAACTTCACCCCTTCAATACCATTTGCTGCTGCAAAGTACTCAAAACGTTCAGTGTAGGAGTTCCACTGCTCCGTACCTTCCTCAAAGGGGCCGATGCTTCCCAATATCCCCGCCATAATAACAGCTGGGATAGGCTGGGCTGGTTCAGCTGGCTGCCGCTGTTCGCCGTCAGACATGCGTCACTTTCACTGCCGGTGCTAGCAATGCTAATGTTGTTAGCATACCTTGGTAGCCTGGCTCCGTCATAACGTCTCCTAACTCTACTACAAAACCGACGAAAACACACGTAAGTCTCGCCGATCCTCGTCGCCACTTGTTATATCCTAACTAGGTATGTTGATATAACTAAATATACTTTCTATACAGTAGAGCAAGCAGGAGATGGAGACCGTGTTACTGTAGTGGTGGTAACTTTATTAGTCAACAACCGGAACACATAACACGTCATACATATATACTAGGCAGAGGCCGGATGCCCCACAAGGTGGTAGTATAAGTACATGACACAAAGGGGGAAAGGGGCATCGTATCAGATCGTATCAGATGCCTCTAATAACTGATTATCTAACTATTTATCTATCTGTCTGAATGATCAGATACGACTGTAGTTTAACAGGTACCTCTAGTACCTCTTGTTCTCATACCTTACGAACAAGCTAGTTTGCGGCGAACTTAATATTCCTAATGTGGCCCAACATGGCTACTAGCTCTAGTTATTAGCTAACGAGCTAGATAGCAAACATGAAAACATATTTCACGAGATTATATTGTAATTAGTCATTATTACGTTTAACACCAGCATTCAAGTCTAAAACTCGGACAATGTAACTACTATTAACAGGCCTGGCTAACTCTTTAGCTAGCATCAGGTAGTCGGTTTCCCACAGCAACAGGTTGCCTATAAGTTCTTCTTGTTCTGATTGGCTGAGACGTTTATTTAAAAGTTCGCAAGTTTTGAGAGCTTGTAAATCTATACTGGTTTAGCAAGGACATTACCTCTGCTTGCAAAGATCTTTACTGTTTTTCCTCGTTCAGTCATCTATTTCTATTTCAGGTTAAGTAAATGTACATGAAAACAAAACACGTAAGCTAGATAAATACACATTTATTTTTAAAAAACTTTATAACATTTACAATGCATCAGTAATCTTGTTTATTTTCTCATCTCATCCTCCATTTTTTTTTTTACATTATATTTCCTGATAGCGACAGCCGTTGTATAATGTGATAGACCTTGTCTGATGATCTGATATAATCTGCAGAACAGTGAAATGGACACTGAAATAATGTGATGTATGACATAATATTGAAGGTCTACGGTACAGTGGAGGCTGGTGGAGGTAGAAATCGGAAGATGGGCTCATTGTAATGCATGGAATGGAATAAGGAATAGTATCAAACACATGTGACTTCTACTACCTCCACAGGTAAAATATGCAATATCAAATATGGGATGCAGTTTTCAGTAAATTACCAGAAATACATATTTACAGTAGGCCTACATTCATTGTAGACAGTAAAGTACAGGACTTAAGTACAAATAGAAAGTTTGTGATTATCCAGTAATTTTCTTTGATATGAACTGGCTCAGTTCAGTGATGGGAGTATGGAGCTATTTTAGTGCCATCAGAAATTGAATTGTATTTGACAGATTGAATTGAATATGAGCACAAATTGAATTGTATTCGACAGATTGAATTGTATTCAATTCAGTTTTCATTATTTTCATTCAGTTTTCAAATTCAGTTTCTCAAAATACAATTCTTTTTTCCTCAAAATACAATTCAGTTCTCTAAATACAATTCAGTTTTACTCAAAATACAATTCAGTTCTCAAAATACAATTCAGTTTTTCTCAAAATACGAGTTCAGTTTTAGAGGCACTCATCCATAATATTCAACTGCATAGTGGCTCAATATTTATATCAATATCAGTGGACAATATTTACAGTAAGCGTATCTGAATAAGCATATAATATGTTGTGACCTACTGTAGATGTTTAGAGAGAAATGAGGTGGTGTTGTTATCGTTATTGTGCCTATAGAAGATATGGAACACAGTCCCCTCAGTTTGAAAACACCAGGTTTAGAACATTGTAACCATAATCGGTCTTGCATAACAAAGACAGCCTAATAATCAGTTTAAAATGCTTTACTGTCCATTTGCTGAATTAGTTTGGTTAAAAGCATCAATCATGTACATTTCTTTTAACATTTATTTAGAGGTTCATGTACATTTATTTAGATATATTCTATTTGTCTCTATTGAACCCATTTGCTTTTGAAGTTATTTCAACATTATGGCGTAAATACTTTCTCAGGTCTTTCTTTACGTTACCACTGTGGTGATAATCTCTATTAACTGACCCTCAGTGTATAGGCCAATTCCTGTTTCGTTAAAGGTAAAAAAAAAAAGTGTCAATATCATGCATATTATGATGATGTCGATATATTAGTGTATTTTGTATGGATGTTTTAAAAATAACTTTTATTTCATTAAACTGTGTACTAAACACTCATTGTTGGGGTCCTTTCAGGTGAGAACAAAAAGATGTCAGATGCCAAATTAACCGCAATTCTGTTACTGCCGCTCTCATTGTTTCAAATGGAAGCCCCTGCACACAGCAAGCGGGTGGACAGGAGGTGACATGGCTTTGTCATATGAGTTGAGTATGAGAATGTGAGGTCACAGCATGTAGGACAGATAAGACAACAGGGCATGGGCTGGAGATAAGACTTATCCAATGCCATGATGCCAGGCGAGGCACATGACTTCACACATAGATCATTAGACTGACGTTCCACAGTGGCCACACCTCTCTACTGGGGTACAGAAGTGCAGTTTCCAATGGGGTTTTTCCAATGTGTTTTCCAGTGGGGTACAATCATCATAACTATAATGCAGGTGATTGATGGTGATGACTGCTAACTATTTTGATAATGACACCCATAGGCCATTAAAAAGTTTATTGAAACAACAACAGCGATTGAATCACACAATTGTGTCACAGACAGAACACATAATCTGTTTTTGAGGATGGCAATTATTATCAAAGCTTGTTGATTTGTAGGCTGTGTGCTTCAGTGATGTGATGGTCTGAGCAACAAAAATGGAAGTGAGGTTTAAATATGATTGGAAAAAATGTGAATTGACTTTGTTTTTTTAGCTATTATGGTGTAATGCGAATGTGAGACAAGGTGAGACACTACACAACATCACCACCATGTGAGGTTGTTATATCATCTAGTTCATAAATAGCACTGCATGAATATTGCAACGATGCTCGTCAACGTGTTATTTCTGTGGGTAACATGACAGCACAGCGGGAGGCTAAAGTGAGTCTGGTGTGAGACAGGATCACACAAGCGATGCATAACGAAAATCAAGACGAAAATAGATGCTGTCAAAGATTTATTCACAAGTACAAAAATGTATATACATATACAGATAGCACACAAGACGACACATAACTTTTCGTGACCTCAGGACAGTTTACAGTGCATGAATTGTCATAATACAACAGGTCT
This sequence comes from Nansenia antarctica, assembly GCF_963989245.1. Taxonomy (NCBI): domain Eukaryota; kingdom Metazoa; phylum Chordata; class Actinopteri; order Argentiniformes; family Microstomatidae; genus Nansenia; species Nansenia antarctica. The sequence continues at coordinate 44,789,346 of NC_137688.1, read as the reverse complement.
CCGTTGGACAAAGGTAACACAAACATAACAGAGACACAGAACATTTCCAGTTGTTGAAGGAGTACCATATGATGGTATTTTCTGAGAGCCTACATGTATGTACGGTATAGTGTTCTGTTCAAACCATTGTAAACTCCATCGAGCCACTGGGGTGAATGACCAGACGCCATTCCCGTGCCAGTCTTGGGTCCTTCTCCTCCTCCTCCTTCTGACCCTCAGCAGCACAGGTGGCCTCTGTGATGCTCGCCCCAGACAGGTAAACATGCCACACGTCCTGTAGTCTCGCTCCAGTGGTGCCAGAACCGTTATCCTGGTCCAAGGTGCACCGGACCTGAAAGTAGGGGTGGGACGATTAGAAAATGTCATGTCACGATGGGCAAAATAATCGCGATCCACGATATTATCGCGAGAATTAAAAAATAAGTTTTTTTTATTATTATTTTTTTATGCCAATAAAACACACTGTAATCACTTTAACTTAGTTTTGTTGTATTTTTAGGACATTTTAAGTCAGTAATTCAAATTCAGATTCTAGTGGCACATATCTCTGGCCATAATCCGGGTCCTTAAGAAAGAGCAATTCCTTTTCGGCCAATCAGCACCTTTCATTAACGTACCCAAGGAAGTTTAAAGAACGCACTCCCAGTGTTGCCAACTTCCAGAGCCCCTTGGCGACTTAATTAGTCAAAAGCGACCAGCGACAAATCTAACTTCCTATTCTGGTCATTTGGGGAATTACTGTAAAGCATCTAACATATCCCGTATTCCACGGTTCACGTTACAACCGAGCTCAGGAGAGACGAGTATGGGATACAGTCTATGGCGAGCGAGGGTTGCCGTCTCCTCTCTCCCTCAACACTCACTCCCGCGGCCAGTCTGATAGCAGCCGCGGGGAGCGTACCGTTGTTCCCCGGGTCCTCGCAGGGGGTTCGGGCAAAGTTCGGGAAATAACAGACGGTTGTCATGTGTTTATACAGCATGGATGTCACGTGCCTAATGCCTTTGATGCGCACACTTGCTACTTGCCGCTTTAATAATTGTATTTAGCCTATAGCACAAGTCATGCATTGCATGTAACCTCAAGTGCTGAACAGTATTAAGTAAACCACAATATATTTGCTAAAGCTTAGGGGCGACCGTGCCTTTTGCAGCCATAGACTGTCACTGCCTGGTAATAGGCAGGCCAATGACAGTATCCCGTCTAAAGTTTTTCACCAGCCATGGTGAGTAGGCTAGCATATGTTACCTAGTGACTGACTGACAAGGCTGACTTGACAGTAACGTTACCCATGCAGTCTGAACAATAGCGCGAGACAAGTTCTGTGAGGATATTCGCGCGCGGCTCATGTGAGGAATTGCAATTATATTACAGTAACAGTCGCTAACTTGACTGCGAAAGTAATGTAGACTAGGCAGAAAAATAGCGCCAGACATTTGTTAAACACAGTTTATTCATAACATACGATTATTCAAATAATTAAAATTCTCCACGATTAAGTTATCGCGGGTGTTTTTTATCGCGATTAACGATAAAAACGATAATCGTCCCATCCCTACCTGAAAGTACCGGTCCAGCACTGAGAGGATAGGGTCTGGTGCTGAGGGTTCCCCTCCTGGGAGTCCTTCCCACTCGGACTGAAAGGAGGCGATGACCCGACAGGGGGCCAGGCCTTCTGTGGCCTTCTGCTCCAGACTCTGGGTGAGGAATGCAGCCGTGTCATAGAGCAGGCCAGAGAGAAACCCACTGCTGGAAGCGACTGGTCACCCCAGCCCCGCTGCGAAGGTAGCCCTCGAGTCCATCCACTATGAGCAGGGATGGAGGCACAGCGGACACCTCGGAGGACTCATGCTGACGGGCCACCTCCTGAAGCAACTCCTCCATGGTCCTGGGGTACACAAACTGGATTTTCTGAAAAGAAAACAATAGAAGGTTTAAAACAAGCTGCTTTCAAATATAATTGTAGGGCGGCTGTGGCTCAGGAGGTAGAGCCAGTGTCTAATGATCGCAAGGTCGGCGGTTTGGCAGTTCGATCCATGGCTGGCCACGTGTTGTGAATGACCAGACGCCAGTCTTGGGTATCCTTGAGCAAGACACTGACCCCAAATTGCTACAGACGTCTTGCATGGCAGCTTGCCGCCATTGGTGTTGGAATGGGTGAATGAAAGGCCATTGTAAAGCGCTTTGGAATAAGGCGCTATATAAGTGCAGTGAGTCCATTTAATATTTACCATAATTCAAAACGCAAAAGGTGAGTCAGAAGTGTCTCAGTGACTGGGTTTACAGTTTCTCAACCATTATGCCCTGACTGTCATAGCGTTTGTTTATTGGATCTGATTGACGACTTTGCTTGAGGATGGGCCGGGTGAACTAGGCTACTAGGGTCTAGGAAGTGTAGCATATTTGACCTTCCATGCTGTTCAGTGCTGTCACCTAGGCTATAGAGTTAATAACTCAACCATTTGCTTTTGAGGCCTGAGAAATAGGCTACTATACATTTTCTCCCTCTGATTTCAGGACAGGAGAGAGTTCCGTTTGGCTGCGGGCCCATCATGTTCTGCTCTGATAAGCAAACCATCTCTGTGACTGAGACAGGGGAGTTCCACCTGGAGACACTGGACAGTGAGAAGAGATAGGCCAAAGTCCCCATCTCATCTCTACAGAACAGACCATTTTCACTTGTAGCCTACTGTACATAACAGAAGGAATGTTGAGTCAGTTGCTGTAGTGTAACAGTTGTCATGACACCACCCAATTTAAATTATTCAGGGTAAAGCACACTCATCCTCATCTCCATTAGAAATTACCATCTTGGCATCAATTACTTTGACAGTCTGAGACAAAGAAGTGTTGACAGTTTATCTGGCTGTTGTCAGTCAGTGTTGCTGTTGCTAGAATTACCTTTAAATGTTCTGGGCTGAAGTTGTACATGTAGTGGTGAAGAGCGCTTGGAAGGCTTAGAATTGGAGTCTGGGTGAAAAAGAACACTTTGAGGCCCAACTCAGAGGCAGCCGTCACCGCGGCGAGGAGCCGTAGGGAGCGGTTGACGCTTCTCTCCCCGACCACCAACGTACTGCATGAAGATGATGATGGCGACATTTTGAAAGCCTTCAACATCCCCGTCCCCGTCTGTGGAACGAATGTACTAAACACGTTGGTCAAAATATCGGCCATTACTATCTCAATGACGTAATTTCCCGCGTAGTCCAGTTGAATGGCAGTGCAGGCTCAGAGTCCTCTCCTTATCATAAAGCTTCATTAGGGATTTGTCCTCAGCTTTCATGAATTCAGAGGAAATAGGACAGTAGGTGTCCATCAGGGGAGGCTGGTGGAGGTAGAAATCAAAGGACGGGCTCATTGTAATGCATGGAACGGAATGAGGAATGGTATCAAACACACATATTCATTCCATTTCATGCATTACAATGGGCCTGTCCTCCAATTTCTACCTCCACCAGCCTCCTCTGGTGTCCATATGTATGTGAGAGGGTCCAGAGGTCCCATGCAGGTGCTTCTATAACCCTCCTTCCTCTGTTTGTACTCATTCCCCCTTGGAGCCTATTTTGCAGTACAGAGTCATAGAGACAACCATCGCCAATAGCTAGGGGAAATAGGAAATGCATATTATGAAACAAATATCAATACAAACATCAATATCATCATATCATTTCCTGGTGTGACATTTTGCATGAATTTAAAGCAGTATCACATTCCTTTATTCATTTGCATGCATCATGTTATACTCTGAAGGGCACATGACAACAAATATAGTTTTCCAAAAAAACACCAAACAATGCGAATAGGACCATGCTATACATAATATGTATAATGTAATGTATAAATACAATGTATAATAATGATAATAGGTAAACAGAGGAGAAAGAAAGAGAAAAGTTAACTGTACCTCAAGGCCAGCAATCCCCAATGCCACTCCTGCAATAACAGCTGTGTTTTCATCAATCAGGGTCTTAAACTTTGGGAAGCAGCCAGCGATTGTCTATGGGGAACACAAAACATCTGTGAGTATAGAGAGGCAATTGGAGGTCTACTCTAAAGAGTAGGTTGCATTCCAACATGTTTCTGTATGGGGTACACTCCTACTGTACACTAGGTACATCATATGACAGTGAATGACTAAGAACTATTATTTACTTAAATGTATGTAAACTCTTCTAAAAAATAAGGGTTCTTCATTTGTGCCTGTAGGGTAACCCTTTGAAGAAGCCTTTTGGGTTCCAAGTAGAACCCTTTTCGGTTCCATGTAGACCCTTTTGGTTCCTATTTAGAACCCTCTCTGGAAATGGTTCAACATGGAAGCCAAAAGGTCTCTACATGGAAAGAAAGAATGCTCATGGCAGTGAGATTAAGTGTGATTGAGATGATAAGAATCAAGTTCAGTGTTAGTACCATGTTTACTGCACTGCCTTCAGCACGGTCAGCATCGCAAGAGCTGACACCAGCTCGGCAGCACTGTGCTGGGTAGAGATCCAACCTTTGGTTATATGGAGAGTCTGTGAAGTCTGTGTAGTTGTAGAATCACTTCATCTAGAATAGACATAAGAGATTTTTCATATTAGACAACATAAGATTCAGTTTACACATTTGTGCGGCATGGTTTCAACATTTTGGATTTGGTAATTTTATCGTCATTGTTTGTTGTTAAACTAGAATCATGAACCTAATCATATTGGATTCACTGTAATCATTAGATCTATGATATAAATCTAAATAATATCTCATCTTACAACAACAGTTTCTAAGTTAAAACAGAGCTGTAAATTGTACCGTTTCCATAGTAGTATTCCACAGACCGGTGAGGTCAGAATTCTGACCATATTCCTACCGAATGCTCTCAACTGCTTGGGTGCCCAGCTTGTTAATCAACTCCTCTGCCTGAAACACACACACAGATCACAGTTCTTCTTCATCATTGTAGCAGATTCTAGGCACAGAGGGAGGTCGACACAGAGGACTGGGTTGAGCCAAGCGTTTTTATTCGGTACAGCTCAGCAGCTGGCGGAATTCACTTGCGAGCAAATAATAAACACCACTAAACAATAATACGCCCTTTCGGGAATCGCTCGCACACCCCTTTCGGGCTCGGCTCGCTCGCCTGGTAACGTCGTCTCTTTCTTCTGGGCACGCACTGTCTCTCTCGACATGCACTTTCTCCCTCTCCCGTTCACTGCCAGGGGGAACAAACACACACAGGTTATTGTCGTGTTATTTTATTACAAATACGCGTGAGTCCTTCTGTATTTAAATGTAAGTGTCTTTATTGTAACTCGCTCCGTGAGCTCTGACAATACCGGTCTCTTGTTGTCTTGTTGTAACCCCCGCCCCCCTGACCTGATGTCACTACGGTGGCCTGTACACAATTACAATAATACCACATCTCTCTTTCTAGAATCAATGGGTAGACTGCCATTGATTCATCAGACCTAGAGGATTATTCTGCCTCTATAACTAAAAGGTCTGATCTGAACCTGATCAAATAAACAATTCTACTAACAACCCTATATATATATATATATATATATATATATATATATATATATATATATATATATGAACATAAAAAGAGCATGAACACATCTCTTCTCCTAAACATAACTTGTTTTTGTTTTTTTTACAAGTCCAACCTAGTTGGTTTCACCACCTCTCTCCCAGATCTGGTTCTAGGAGTAGGTGGTGGTTCTGGGACATTCTGGTCCCTTGGTTCTGCCGAACTCTGCTTTGGGACACATCCCAGAGGTTGCTCAGTAGCACCACCGCCACTCTGCGCCGGTGAGGGCTCCATGGGGATGAGATGGCGCCGGTTTCGCCGTACTGTCCCATGAGGTCCATCCACGATGTCCAACCACAACCAGCAGGTATGTCTTGCTCTCCAGCATGAACAGGTCTGCTCCTAATTTCTGCCATGGTCGCCCTGGGTATTGAGATGGCATCAGCGGCTCCTTTTGGTTCTGTCTCTCTTTGCTGCATGTTCGGCAGTTGAGGACTAATTCATTCAGCTGCTGGCTCAGCCCGGGCCACCATACAGACTGCCGTGCGCGCTCCCTGCACTTTACCACCCCCTGGTGGCCTTCATGCAGCCTGGCAAGCACCTCATTTCTCATTGTTGAAGGGATGACGAGCCTGCTTCCCCTCAGCAAAAGTCCATCCTCTACTGTGAGTAGCGCCTGTTCCGCCCAGTACAGCCTGAGAGCCGGTTCACTGTTAAGTGCTGGCCATCCCTCTGCACTCAGCTGCATCACCCGTGCGCACACACTGTCCCTCTTCAGCTGCTCTCTCAGCTCATCCAGGTAGGCGGTGCTCGCTGGCAGGTTCTCCATTATCATGTCCACGTAGATGTTAGTATTCTCGAAGAACTCCTTCTCATCCGGTGTCTCTCCTCTTCACAGGAGCACGTGAGAGTGTATCCGCAGTCCACAGGCACTTTCCTGGCACATGAGCAATGGAGTAGGAATAGCGCATCAGGCGCATCCGGCAGCGCAGAATCCGTGGAGGGAGAGCGTCCAACGGCTGAGACCCCAGGAGACTCAGGAGCGGCTTGTGGTCTGTCTCTAGCTGGAAGTGTCTGCCGATGAGAAAGTTGCAGAACCTCTCACAAGCCCAGGTCAGGCCTAAGGCCTCCTTCTCAACCTGCGCGTATCTCTGTTCAGTTTGTGTGAGAGACCGCGACACGTAGGCTACAGGTCTCCACACTCCATCCCATTTTTGGAGAAGCACACTCCCTAAGCCGTAAGACGACGCGTCCGCTGAGACTTTGTACTCCCTGTTGGTGTCGTACATGGCCAACACTGGTGGGGATATTAGTGCATCCTTCAAATCTTGAAAGGCCCTGGCCTGCTCGAAGCCCCACAGCCAGCAGTTCTTCTTTGACAGAAGGTCTCGCAGAGGCTTGTCTCTCTCCGCCAGCTGTGGGATAAACTTCCCCAGCTGGTTTACCATGCCGAGAAAGCTTCTCAGCTCACTCACATTCGTCGGCTCCTCCATCCTCCTCACAGCCTCTGTCTTACTCGGGTCGGGGCTAATGCCACTGGTGGAGATTATATGGCCTAGAAAGGTCACCTCTTCTTTCGACAGGTCGCACTTATCGATGTTCAGGGTGATTCTGGCCTTCTCGATCCTCCCCAGCACGACGTGCAGACGAGCATCATGCTCCTCTTGTGATCGGCCCCACACCAGCACATCGTCCATGTGGCAGACGACACCCTCCAGCCCTTCCGTGACCTCCGTCACCATTCTGTTTTGGAAGTGTTCGGGGGCAGAGGCGATGCCGAAAGGTAGACGATTGAAGTAATATCGGCCAAAGGGCGTGATGAAGGTGGTGTACTTTGATGAATCTTCAGTCAGAGGTATTTGCCAAAATCCCATGTTTGCATCCAACTTGCTGAATATTCTGGCTCCAGCCAGCATTCCCAGTGTTTCCTCCACTGTTGGCAGGGTATACTTTTCCCGGCACACTGACTCATTGAGGTTCGTGAGATCAACACAGATGCGAACAGCACCTGTCTTCTTGGGAACCACCACGATGCCGGCACACCAGTCAGTTGGCTCCTCGATTCGGCTGATCACTCCAAGGCTTTCCATGCGGGACAGTTCTTGCTTGACCTTGTCCATCAGTGGCAACGGAATCCTTCTGGGTGTCTTCAGTGAGAATGGTTGGGCCCCAGGTTTCAGCCTGATTGCATGCGGCTGTCTCATCTCACCGAGACCACTACATATCTTTGGGTAGGTTGTCTTGAGCGTCTCCATCGTGATACTGTCAAGACGTGCCACAAGCTCCATCTTACTAATAGCAGGTCTCCCCAGCAATGCAGTGTGCAGGTGTCGAGTGACATACACATCCTCCCACACCTCTTTCTCTCCTCTCCTCAGCAACAGCCCGGCGACGCCCACAACATCTAGTGGACTCCTCCCAGGTCCCATCAGTGGCTTAGTTGACTTCCGGAGGATAGGTGGATCCTTGTCTCTGTAGATCTCTTGAAAAACAGTGTGAGGCATCACTGTAACATCAGCACCGGTGTCTATTTTGAATGGCACACGTCTGTCATCGATGTTTATGTTGACCATCCATGGCTCACCGTCAGCTGTGACGCTGCCTAAGAACACACAGTCCTCATCCTCTTCACAGGAGCAGGAATAGTCCTCTTCAACCTCATGTACAGATTTGGATGACTTACACACACGCTTGTAATGCCCCATCTTCCCACATGAATGACATTTCACCTCATTAGCAGGGCAATCGCGCTGTGAATGGGACAGAGAGCTGCCGCATTTATGGCACTGGACATTTTTCCCCTTTGAGTATTGGGCACTGTGTGGCTTGGCTGGGTAGCTGTTAGCCTGTTGAGGTTTGTTTTTAGCATATGTCTTGCTACTGCTCTTAAACACTCTGTCTACACATTTAGCATCACTTGCCTCTGTCCTGGTGTCCCCTCGCAGAGAAGATTGCTGTCTTTTCACCTCTTCACTCTGCCTCGCCATGTTTATTGCCTTTTCCAGGGTCAAGTCCGGGTCCAGCTGCATGCGTTCGGACAGCCGCTTATCCATCAGTCCAACGACAAGCCTGTCACGAATCAGCTCGTCATGTAGCACTCCATATGTACAATGCTCCGCCAGCGCATATAGTGTCGTCACAAATGAGTCCACCGTCTCGCATTCTCCCTGCTTGCGCATGTTAAATTTGGCACGCTCGTAGATAACGTTCTTCTTGACTACGAAGAAACCCTGTAATCCATCGCGCACCCCTTGGTAAGTACGTCTTAGAGCATCAGTCAGATTTAGTCCACGTAAAATATCATCCGCCTCATCTCCCATACAATATATTAGCGTGTTGACTTGATTCTCTTCAGTGCTAACCGTCAGGTTACTTGCCAGACGAAATCTTTCAAACCTGCGTATCCATTTGGCCCACTCTTGCGGCTTTGAAAAGTCGAAGGACTCCGGAGGCTGGATGCTGAACGTAGCACTTGAAACTGGCGCCGCTCTCTGGACTGCAGCTGCTCCCGCGTTAGCATTATCAACCATCTTTTCTTCCTCCCTTCTCACCGTCACGAGCTCAAATGACACTGTCGGCCGACCTAACTCTTAACACTCACTTACAGGACTGCTGACACCATGTCGTGTTATTCTATTACAAATACGCGTGAGTCCTTCTGTATTTAAATGTAAGTGTCTTTATTGTAACTCGCTCCGTGAGCTCTGACAATACCGGTCTCTTGTTGTCTTGTTGTAACCCCCGCCCCCCTGACCTGATGTCACTACGGTGGCCTGTACACAATTACAATAATACCACAGTTATAAGACCGGCTGGGTGCTGAGGCTGATCACTGACACCTGTCCGTAATCAGCTCCGACACCCATCTCCCACCGACAGTCTGGCTCCCTCTACAGGCCAGAACGCACCATGCTCCCCACATACCCCCACCGCCAGACCAAGGCCGGAGGCTCATCCGGCCGATAGCCTACTCCCCCCCCCCCCCCCCCCCCCCCCCCTGCCCGGGAGGCGAATTTGCGAAACCTAGGATGGTAGGGGGAGGCAGGGCAATACCGCAACCTGATTGGTTGGCGAAGCACTCCCTCATTGCCCCCTCATTGGCTGGCGAGTCTACCATCTAAAGCCAGACTCCTTGCTATAAGCTAGCAATATTGGGCTAACGTAAACGGTTAACGTAAACGCTAGCATGCGGCGTGTGAACGGGTTGAAATGCACGCCCAGAGAAGTTAGAAGTCATAAGGAAACATGTTTATTGACTGGGCAACACAGTGTAAAAATACACAGCTTCATAAAATAAACCAGAAACACTCATTCTGCAGTCTGCACGTTTTATTCTGATATTAACCACCCACAAACCATATTACTGCATAAGCAACCACACAGGGGAAATACAGTATCAAAGGAGCAGTACATTTCAGGAACATTTCAGAACTTTAGGAGTTGTTTTAACTTGAACTCTCTTAGATTATATTCAAGCCGATCTTCAGCTACTGGCAAACATCTCCATGTTCAGCTGCGTCTCCACGTTCTGCTCCCTCCGGACTCTTCATGACAAAGCATTATTGGATGTGTACACACACACACAACGTAGAAAAAGAACACCCAAATGTAAAAGTCTGTTTTTGTCTTTAATTAAACATAATACATCGATTGCATTTCAATTGTTTCTTTTATTCCTTTTACAATGTGAACCACGTAGAAAAAGAACACCCAAATGTAAAAGTCTGTTTTTGTCTTTAATTAAACATAATACATCGATTGCAATTCAATTGTTTATTTTATTCCTTTTACAATGTGAACCACATGTATCATACATGGTCCACATGTATCATACCAACACCTAAATGTTAAGTATATAGATTAGCCATTTATTATCGTTTTTTTTTTAAACAAATAATTATATAGGTATCAGGAAACAGTATAATAGTGTTGGCTCTAGAGAGATGGAACACCAGGAGGAGGAGAAGAAGCAGATGAATGTGTGTATAACAGGGGCCTATTCACAGGGTTCAACTCACCCCCCCCCCCCCACACACACACACTCGAACCCTGCCTATTCAGTGGAGCGATAGAATTGTAGTGTACGGAGAGAACACGCTTCCCTATTCTGCACGACCGACAGAGCACAGTGTCTGTTCTAGACAGCACATTTCTATCTGAACGTAACTTTGTTTGGCGTCCCCACTGAATAGGTCCAAGTTGTTCCAAGAACTGATCTAAGGTTGCGTTGCATTGTGACCTCCTACAGGTTTAGGTTAGTATTGGGTTGGGGGGTTAAAGGTAAAGTTTGCCGAAACCGGACCAGTACTTAGGAACAACCTCTAGGCCAGCCAGTCGAAGCTTTCCACATCAACACATTTCAGTAATGCACACCCCTTTATGAAAGGCTATAGAGCAGGGGTCCCCAAACTACGGCCCGCGGGCCGAACACGGCCCGCCCCCACACTTGGACCGGCCCTTTGAACAACGTGTCATTTCTAACTGCAATTGCGGCATTGCACCGACGTGGTGGTGGGGGCGCTGTTTCGCAAATAATTGGAAATAAATTTCCACCATAAATTGATGCAGAAAGGGCACAAATTGCATCTAAATTCACCAGAATGCAAGAAATTAAGTGTTTGATGCTCGTTTAAGGACCCCCAGACAGCCCTGCTTCATGGGTCCCCCCGTGTATGATGAGGGTCCTCCCTCAAGTATCAGACTGTAAAACTGATTATATTTCATTGACATATCACTATAGGTATAAATTCCATCCAAATTCAACTGTTTAGACTTTGTTTGCATCCACCAGTGCTCTCCTGCGCGCAATTGCTTTGCGCAACCGCCTCAATTCCACTCCGTTCCATATTATTTTATGTTAGAGACCAACCCAGGCCCCCCATCACAGAAAGGAAAAATGATGTGGCCCTCACAGAAAAAAGTTTGGGGACCCCTGCTATAGAGTCTACGTCCCAATGTCCAACACTCGCACACTACCGAGTACGAAGCGAGCTGGCCGTGCCCACTTAATAACAGCACGCCAAGTGTGGACAGTGGGATGTAGGCTCTGGAAGAACAATTATGGGTGGAATCCTAACACGGCACACACAGATGTAGAATTCCACCCTCTGTGAACAATTCCCTCCTAGGACAAGAGATATTCCGATATACAGTATAACAGCACTTGGACCTTTAACTATGTGTATCGCTCCGCCACACAGGTGTTCTATTAAATGACCGTTAATTAGACATACAGAAACTGTCCGATGTTAATTAGACATACAGAAACTGTCCGATGCGGGAATCGAGGTGAGGGAGATCATGGCAGTGAGCGGGCATAGGTGAGATTACGATCTGAATTGTGATTTATATTCATTTATAATGAATGAGTAGCGGAGCATACACATTTAAACAAAAAACCAACAGCACAGCTACAGTGTGTGTTGACGCAACTTCAGGGGAGTGTGTTCATTTTCTGCTGTGTTGGCCACCCAGGGACACACCATCAGACACACACTGAGAGAGGGAGTGTGGTGCAGATCTTTTGGGCAGTGCACCGCTCCCCTCTTTCACTTTCCCATAGTCATGCTCCCTCCGGACTCTTTTAGGAGGCCGCCCGGTGATCAGTGCCCGTCTGCCCCCAAGTGGTGTCTTCCGACGAGCCACAGCTGTAGGCTGGACTCCAATCTGCGTGCTTGTTTGCAAGCCTTGTCTTGGTCTCATTTTGATACGCTTGGCTGCAGCACCCCTTGTCTTACCGAAAGTGGACAGCGCTGAGATCAGCCCACTGTCTGTAGTGGTCTTTTCGTAAGAAGAGACGAGCGATTGGATGGGGGCTTGGAACGTGTCATCCCGTCTCAGCTTGTCCATCAGTCCGTCAAACATCATTTTGAGGCGATCTCTGAGATGCTGATTGGCTGACGCTTCTCCAGGTGCGGGGGCTTCTCCAGATGCGGGGCCAGTTTGCTCTCGGGTGCCTATTTCGCAAGAATACACAGTGTTAATATCAGTATGTTAATGCAAGCATGGTGTTTTATGCATTTTTCCAATAAGTACACATATGTATGACGTAAGTATATCATACTGTAAGTCAGGGACGTGCCGTCCATATAAGCAGGGTAAGCAGTGCTTACCCAACGAAAAAAGGAAAGGAAAGAAAATATTAAAATAAAAGTGCATTTAAACCGTTTGTTTGTTTTCATTAAAAGAGTCGTATTTTAGGTCCCAGGGCAGCAGGAGTCATTCATTTTGACGTTGCATTTTTAGCGCCACCTGCAGGAGAAAGCACTCCCTACTCTGCTTTGCGTTGCATATAAGCACTCCTGTCTCTGCTTTCCCTCCCGTACATTCGAATGCGTGAAAATGTCTTTTTTATTTTTTTCGATGCTTCAGCCCGCTGGTTAATATGGCCAGGGTAAGCATGCTTACAGCCAATCAGTAGGTCTTTCATTCCGATTCAAGAGCTACTGATTGGCTATCATTTTCAAGTTCACATAACATTTCACACTACTTTCTCTCGCCCGGCAGAATAGTTTATGCTACCTAGCTCAAACGATCTAATCAATAAGGATAACTTGCTTTTTTAATTTTGTGAATATGGACATTACTGTCAGTGTCATCACTGGCCCTGATCTCAATTGAAAAAGAGAGACTTTACAAACTGCAACAGGCGAGTGACTTTTACACTAAAGTGACAGAGGTGTTCCTTCGCAAGGAGAGGTGCATGGACCTCGTTTTCAAGTAAAGGTAAGATATCATTTTTACATTTACGTCATGGCTTCTTTGCTGATTTATATGATTCGCGAGGCTGGTGGCGATCTGTGCTTGTTTAGCTATATGGTTTGGGTACTGCTGGCTATGGCTTCTTATTTAAGACTCCCTCTGCTTTTACCTTTGAATGTCTGTGCCGTTGTGTTTGGAGAGAGAGCTGCTTAACCCTTGTGTGGTGTTCACTTTTTGGACCCTTTCGTACTCTTCGGGTCAAGTTGACCCGGGACATCATTGGGGTTTTGAAAGCACTTTTCCTGACACGGTGCTCCTAGTCCCAATGGTGACCCGTACAAGGGAGTATGCTCAGGGTGCAAGATAGCCCCAAAATAGCCCATAATATTAAAGAGCGCCTCCTGTGGGCACAAACAGGTACTGTACCCATTAATGCACAATAGGTACTGTGTTCACATTCAAAAGTGTATATTTTGTTCTGGTGGACCTAGGGGGCTGCAAAATCCACTATAATAAAGACTTGGTTGTCATAAATCATACTTATCTAGGAAAAATGTAAATGAAACAATGTTTTTATTGATGTTTATTATTTTGAACTTATATTCTCAATTGATTTTCAAAGCATTATAATCAAAGCTGTAAAAAATACAGGTGATGAACAAGAATAATGCTACAAATGCTGAAACACAAAACATGTGGAAGGTACACTGTTTTAGTCACTGAAATAACACTGGTTACAATTGTGTGTGCATGGGCATGTCTGTCTACACAACACATGAAGTACAGCATTTGACAGTATGTGTACCACAAATGTACTTTTTGCAGTTGCTGCATGTGGTCCCTGTCTTTGTGTCCTTTGAGGGTCCACACACCTTGCAGCGCTTCCTCTTTTTGCCATCGGCTGCAGTCTAGAATAATGAAAAGACTTACCTCAGGCACTGGAGATTGTGGTTGTGTGGGTTGTGCAGGTGGAGCATCTGTAATCCTCCTCACTATGGCTAGAGAAGTTGGGGTCCTGGGCATATGTTGTCTCCTTTGGATATGCGGTGTCACCAGTGCCATACCTAGCTCCTCAAGGAAAATACGTCGTCTTTGGAGCTTCCTTTGGTACCAGTCTGGGTTGACTGCCATCCAGATTGAAAATGCATTGTAGGCTGAAACATCCAGGATGTTGAAGAAGATCACGAGAGGCCACCGTAGAGTTCTTCTTTGGCAGCTGTAGCAGGCCAGCAGCTTGTCCAGGTTGTCTACTCCACCTTTGGTGGCGTTGTAGTCAAGTATGACCTCTGGCTTACGGTCCTCCCGGCCACTGATTCTTCCATCCCTATGTAGAGTGCTCATGAGCATCACATTCTTGCCCTTTTTTGGTATGTAAGACACCAGGGTAGTGTTGGCTGTAAACACAAAGTTGGAGGAATGGACTGGCCTGTTCTTCACATTTAGAAACTGGGGTGGGAGCTCCGTCTGGTTTTTTCGGACTGTTCCAACCATTGTCACCTTTCGTTTGAGAAGTTCCTGTCCCAGGCTGTAGGATGTAAAGAAATTATCACAGGTGATGTTATGGCCACTGAGGCCCTGTGACATATCCAACACCACCCGTGTCCCCTGGTTTCTCTCAGGGGCTCCTCCCTCTGGCTTCCCTGTATAAATTTGCATGTTCCATGCATACGATGAAACGGCATCACAGGCAACCCAGATTTTTATTCCGTACCTTGCTGGTTTGGAGGGCATATACTGCCTGAAGGGGCAACGACCTCTAAACCCCACAAGCCGTTCATCCACAGTTAGATTGGGCCCAGGGTTGTAAAGAAGTGGAAGCCGGTCCACCCACTTGTCCCACACCGTGCGGATTGCAGCCAACTTGTCCCTACGCCGTCTAACAGGTCTTGATTCCCGGTCATCAAACCTGATGACCCTCGAGTAGATATGGAAGCTCTTCAGAGACATTGTGGCTCTAAAAATTGCTCTCCCTGTCTCCACATCCCACAGACTTTCAGTCGACTCCCCTCTTGACCTATAGACACCTGCTAGGATGAGGATCCCAAAATAGGCCTGTAAGTGTGTGTTGTCCATTTCTTTCCACTCCTCCCCGAAAACACGTCTCCCCTCAAGGTTGGTCATATCAAGAATTATTTTCTGAATTGAATCAGTAATCAGCAGCTCAAAGGATGACTTGATATCGTCAACATGAGTCACTGCCAATCGTGTGGGCCCTGGTACCATCCTTATAATGTTAGCAGCTGAGCGGGGGGGCTCTCTCATTGGGGATGAAGACCATTCAATTTGGCCATTCTTGGACAAATATGTGTGGGCTCCTGCAGTGGCTGGCTGTGGGACTCCTGCAGTGGCTGGCTGTGGGGCTCCTGCAGTGGCTGGCTGTGGGGCTCCTGCAGTGGCTGGCTGCGGGGCTCTTCCAGTGGCTGGCTGTGGGGCTCTTCCAGTGGCTGGCTGTGGGGCTCTTCCAGTGGCTGGCTGTGGGGCTCTTCCAGTGGCTGGCTGTGGGGCTCTTCCAGTGGCTGGCTGCGGGGCTCTTCCAGTGGCTGGCTGCGGGCTCTTCCAGTGGCTGGCTGTGGGGCTCCTGCAGTGGCTGGCTGTGGGGCTCCTGCAGTGGCTGGCTGTGGGGCTCTTCCAGTGGCTGGCTGTGGGGCTCTTCCAGTGGCTGGCTGTGGGGATCCTTCTGCTGCATGCTCAGAGTGAAACTCATCTCCAAATTCACTTTCAGAATCAGAATACTCTGAATTAATTTCTACATTATCCTCATCTGAAACATCCTCCCCCCCTTCAACTTCACTATGTTGCTCACTCTCTTCAAATAGTATCTCCACGGCCCTCTGAACACTGAATATTTTCTTCATGTTGCTGGTGGAGGATTGTAGTTGAAATGACCTATACACTGGGATGGAGAGCTATTTCTCTCTTTTATCCCTCCCATGATGTGCAGGTGCAGTACAATGTTATTATACATTTTTTTACAACATTGCAATTCAAAGGGTAAAAAGTGCGAGAGCAGACAGCTTCTCGGCACGGGAAAGACAGAGCAGAGGTGTGTGAGTGAGTGAGTGAGTGTCAGTGTGAGTGTGTGTATGTTTCTGTGTCTCTGTGTATCCGGGTCAAAATGACCCGAACACCTTATGAAGGACATAAATGTGTTGGGGTATTGTAGGATGTGTAAAAAAAAAAAAGATTTTTGTTTTTTGTTTTTCATATAAAATGAGCCAAGGCCATGGAGTTTCAGATTGATAACATGTATTCTTGTACCATTTCTCTTTAAGTAAAAATTGAAAACGGGTCAGGTTGACCCGAACACCACACAAGGGTTAATCAATCAATCAGAGAGCTGGTTAATCAATCGCTGAGATTGGCCTAATGTCGCTGTCCGTGCCTTCTGGACCAAAAGTGTTTGAGAGAGATAGAGAGGGAGGGTTTGTGATGTGATGTCAAGTGCCTGTGTGACAAAGTGTGAAAAGAAAGTGTGTTGTGAGTGTGGTATATTTTAAGTTACATGAAACACACACACATAACATGGATTATATGTAAGGCTTTGTAAAAGTCTGACCTCTCCTGAAGGCCTGCAAGGGCATGTTATATTCTAACAAATGGGGGTTTTATGGCAGCCAGAGAACGCAAGGCGCCCAGGGGGGTTGAGACCGATTGTAAGCAACCACACACACACACATACTTTGAGTCTCACCCCTCCTGACTAAGTTTAAATTACTTGAAACACACACATACCATGAATTTGTATAAGGCTTTGTAATATTTACATTTACATTGTTGGCATTTGGCAGACGCCTTGTCCCAAGGCAACTTTCTTGTAAATACTTGCAATACTTGCCTGACCGCTCCCTTTCTCTGAAACAAGGGGGTCTTACGACAGACCACATGGTCAAACACACACACACACACACAGGCACGCACACGCACGCACGCGCACACACATACACACACACACACAGAGGTTGAGGAACGATCGATCAGCTCCTTATTAGGGCAAAGGCTGAGGAGGAAGGGTCATCATTGGCCAAGAACTATGAAACAAGGATTGAACTGATACTGTGATGTGGTTGGCTCAAAGGTGAGCTGGGGAGGTATAAAACTTGAAGAGACACAAGGATCATTCTCTTTGTCCTCGGAAACCCCCACCGTGATGCTTTGTGTGATGACATGATCCTGTGATGACCTGATTGCTGACTTTTTTGAATAAACAGTCTTAATCTTTGCTCAGAGCTTTTCCTCATTTTTGACAATCATCAGAAGACGAAAATATACAACATACGTGGCGAGCCTGACCCAGAAGAATACATAGCTTTGAATCACCGCCGTTTTTCAAACCCTTCATTTCAAAACGAGGTGAGTCTCGAGGGATTTTTTTCCCCCCCCTCTCCGTTGAATTTCCGCTAGGCCTGGCGGAGGAAGCGTGTGCAAACACTGGCTGTGACTCTCTAAGCTATATTCAAAAGAATCTTGATGTGTTGAAGTATAATATCTTTAAGGATTGGGTGGGGCTGGACATTTAGCCGGGTTAAGAAGCCCGTATTTGTAAATATACGATTTGATTTGTAAGGTATTGAGTGATTTGATTTATATGGTATTATGGAATATCGTGTATGTGTGTAAAATTCGGTATTAGAGGAGGACGTACTCTAATAGTGTCTATATGGAAAAGTGTAGACTGCCAGAAACAAACTGATGAAGGCATTTTGAAGTGGACTGGTATATTATTGATTGTAAATGTATTAGATCAGAAAAGAGTCTGATGTGTGTAAAATTGTGTTTAGGGAATGAGTATTCCTTCCTAATTTGATAAAGTGTAAATAGACTGTGAAGTCTGTTTTTTAAGAAAGAGCATTATTGTAGCAGACTCTTCAGAACTGTGGCCAGAAGTGTGTCTTAGACGCCATTGTCCTTTGTCACGCTCAGGCACGCGCGGATACGCGGGCACAAAGAGGCCTTTAGATATCTCTGTGAAGAGACTGTGTAAAAAGCATATATATTGTATGAGTATTTGAATGAGAATTGGTTTGGTAACTAATAGTTAACTGCATTGAAAGATAATCTTGAAATTGTTGTGTCGTGAAGAATGTAATTTGTTTGTGAAAACAAAGTTGTGTTAAGTTATTGATTAAAGCGAAAACAGAGGGCGCGGTTTTCCCCAGAGGTTAGACAAAGGGTTGTTAAATTGACCCCCCTGCTTTCTGCCCTCTGGCCTTTAGGCTTCAGACACACAGGGAAGCTGAATTTGATCGATTACATTACTCATCTCATAAGATAAGGTTAAATCCATTCACATAGACTGTAGTAATATAAAGATATAAAGATAGTGAATTGATCATTGGGGTATTTTAAAGTAGTTTAAAGATATTTGTTAGGATTCATTCACGAGCCCCTAGTAGAAGTGCGCGCATGTGTAACACACACGGAGACGCGCGCAGGCACATTTCACACACACAGAGAGCACGCGAAGCGAATAGGCCAGTCGTTACCCTCAATAAAACGGCTCTGTGACTCTCTGTCTGCCTGCTTGCATAAAATGAAAGGGATCTATAGAGATCGTTCGTGACTGATGTTTGTAAATGACTGTTGAATATTACATTACTTCAGTGGCGGGCGGTGCATTTCACACCTAGGCCTTCAGTGATGTCCGACACATTCCTACCTGAATTATTCTACCTCTTAATACCATCGTTATGACGCCATGGCTCTAGAAACTAGACAGAAACACAGTATAACCGGGCGTTGCATCACCTTAACATAGTCAGACAAGTACAACAGAGTTATATTAATATTTCCGAAGCATTTTTAATCAATAAATCCGCATTTACAATGAAGAGTGTTAAACTAACATCTTTAAGATCGCTACATTACCCACGTCTGTCGTCTCGTCCACCATAATAGCGACAAAGGGTGCCTTTTTAATCTCCATTTTGATCTCTTCTTCCATCACTTCAGCAATAGCAAAAATCAGGTCGTTTTGTATTTTGCCTGACGTCCCAGTAAACACTTTGTTTGTGGACAGGTGGTAATGTAAATCTGGGTTGTTTTCAGCCAGAAAAGAAAGAAGCTCAACGTAGTTTCCTCTGTTTGTGGACTTGGCGCTTTCATTGTGTCCCCTAAATGAAAGTTATTGTTTACCCAAAAACAGGACACAATCGATCAGTATTATCGATCAGTCAACGAAAGCTTTCGTTGTGAGGCTCCGTTTCCCTGCGCACTTTCAAAAGTTTCACATCTACCGGCATAGTTCCGCATCTCAATAGTGAATATCAATAGTGCGTATCAATAGTGCGTAGCAATAGTGCGTATCCAATCAAAAGACGTGCTGGGTGCTGACATCATTGAGCCTTACAGCAGGCGCCGTTGTTGCTTTTGCTCGCATCTACGTAGGTTTACTAGGTACGCCACATGTTTTCTCGTTCCAACGTTAAGTTACAGGTCGAATCCGCAGCACCGTTTAATGTGAAGGCGGGCAGATTTTTGAGCCCCCTAGCAACACATTTTGATTGGATAAAAGCTCTAACATAAAGGCCAGCCCTCCAAATCTCAATCGGAGACTGGAAGCAGCGCAACCAAGAGGAAAGCTATGAAATGAAGAGAATAGACTATGGGGAATCATTAATACATATTTGTGGAAAATATATATTAAAATAAAATGTATATTCTGATGATGTTTAGGCCAGCAGAGAAGGCCTTGCTGGCCCTGACGGCACACCACTGCATTACTTGTTTAAATACTAATTAGTCGAATTAATTATTCAGATCATTTCATTGTCTGTTTAACAAAACAATTGATTGATTCCACAGGTTTGGTCAAATGTCTGTGACTGTCTAATGAAAACCATTCTGAATAATCATTATTTTGTTTGATATTTTGAAAACAGATAATTGACTCCACAAGTTTTAAATCAATGTATATGATGATATAATGAATAATTCTAACTAGTCATTCATTCCTTTCACTTAACAGATGATTTATTTACAGATTGTAATTAATATTTGTAAGTTACTTTTCAGCATATTGTGATCGCTGAAGCATTGTGTTTGATAGGAGAAAAGAATAGGTTGTGACCTCCATCTGCTGGCCAAAACACGACAAGACATTTTTAAAACATTGTCTCCCTGTAAATTGATTAAATACAACCCTCCTTCATTGATGATGGTTGTAAATGATTGTTATATATTACATTACTTTAATTAATTTAATTAATTACTCAGATTGTAATTAATAATTAATCATTCATTCCTTCCCAATAACAAGTCGATTTCTTTACAGGTTATAATTAATATTTGTAATTTACATCTTTTATTTTAGTTAGGTCATGTCCACAGCTTTTGATTAGGAATAGCAGAATAGTTTGTATTGATAATTAAGCAGTAAAAGGGTTTTTGTAAATCAGTGAATACTTAGGTGTTGACCAGCCTTTGTGATTTAATAATTGTGTTGACCAGAACTGTAATTAGTATTGAATGAGTAATTAAGTGACACATATTCATAAACAATTAGGAAACACATTTAAGTATAAAGTACTTACACAGATATTAGATTTAAGTTAATACTGCACTGACATACACAAGAGGCAAATCTGTTATTCTGAGTTGTAGGGTTCTGTGGGGGCGGTTAATACAGTTAAATTGGACTAGCATTTGTTTAGCAAACAAGGCAATAGGAAGGTGGGTAAGAAGAGTACACCTTATCTAATATAGAATATTGTCAGCATATTGAGCGGTAGAATGGGGTCAAATTCAACGAAGGTGTTAAAAGATATTAGTGAACATAGTGGAATATTGGCTACTTTATCCCCTATGGCTGTAGTGGAAAAAATGAATCCTCTTGTTAGGGAAATTAGCAAAATGTCTACGAAATGGAATAGCCGTTGGGCATACATTGAACAGCCGTGGCCGAAAGAGGGCAGCCTTAATTTACAAATAATTGCAACATTGGAAATACTTATCAATGTGCACAAAGCACATCAAAGAGGAAAGATTAGATCAGAGAAACGCAAGTTAGAGTTAGCTATTTTAGATCTATTTAAGGTAGAGGGACAGAAAATAGCTCAGATGGAACCGGAAAAGAAAAATGAATTGGCCAGAACACTGGAACAGAAATTGAACATTCCATCCACAGACATGTGTCCTGTCTCCAGTCCCCCTCCATATGCTAAGGCACTGGAGGACCATTCCCAGAAGAAGAAGAAAAAGGAGCCAAGGGGAAAAGGGGACGACAGGAGTGACGAGGAAGATGACAGCAAAGATGGCAGTGAAGACTCAAGAGATGACGAAAATGCAGATGAAGGCTACAGCGCTCAGGTCAGGAAGATGATAGCCACAGCCGAAAGGAAAGGTGGGAGAAGACGCGGGGAGAAAGCGGAAAGAGAGGAAGAAAGACACCACAGATGGCTGAAGGAGCAACGAGAAAGGGAGAAAGAGGAAGATTGTCATCGAATGTCATCAAATACATTAAAGAACTGTCCAGTGCTGATTCGGGGTAACAAGATAGAATATCATCCTTGGAATCATACAGATCTGTCTGAAGTGATAGAAAAGCTCCCAGTCCTGGAAGATGGTGGCCACCCGTGGACGACAGAGGTAGACGTGAGACTGACAGGAACGCAGGCCGCGATGGGAGACCTGAAAAGACTCTTAGCTTTTATTGCAGGATTGGATACAATGCAGGAAATATTGATGAAGGCAGGACTTCATAGATATATCAATACATCAGTTTATGATCCAGAGCTCTTCGCAGCAAACAGAGGCAGGCTGTGGAAGGCAATCAGAGAGACTTAACCTACTCACATTCACCCAGACAATATCATTGTGAAGCCACTGGGGGGAGATGAGAATCCCAGGGGTTTTGTTGCCCGTGTGCACTCTCAATGGAGAAGTGTGACAGGGAAGGACGCTGAAGATAACCCCTTAGAAAAATCCATAATCAGGGAAAAAATACAAGAAGGGCTTCCTACCCCAGTTAAGGATAAGCTAGCAGAAGTGGTGGGGCTACGACACATGAACAAAGCTGTTTATATAGACCACGTAGCTCATCAAGTTGAGTTATATCGAAAGAATATTCAGATACAGAAGACACAAGACGAAGAGTCACTCAGAATATTGACTCATGTGCAATTGACTGAAAGCGAGAGGAACATAGAGGGAGTGCAGGCTTTAGCCCCACAGCAACAGCCACCTGGAGTGCAGACTGCTACTTACCAGTCCTACTCACAGGGGCCACAAGGGGGGTATCCTGCTACTTACCAGTCCTACCCACAGGGGCCACAAGGGGGGTATCCATACCCACAAGGGCCACCAGGGGTGCAAGCGGTTCCATACCAGCCGTACAACCAGCCTGGCCAAGGACCACCACCAGGGGGATGGACAGCAGCAGGGAAGAAGATGCTAGAACCATGTTACCAATGCGACCAGAATGGACATCTAGCCTGTACCTGCTGCAACAGGCCCCAGGGGGGCGCAGGGGGGAGCCAAGGAGGAGGATATTGGCCCCCTACTACACCTGCTCCAGGAGTGATGAACCCTTACGGAGGCCCAGCAGCTGGCCTATAGGGGTGCCCGGAAGATCCGAGTGGGAGGTGCCAGCTGGTGGTGACAAAGAAGCCTGAAGACGCCACGCACCTTCCTATGTCTGGAGAATATGTGAAGACAATCGGATTTGAGGGAATTAAACAGCTGATTCCTACAACTGAGCTTGTAGACTTAGAGTACAAGGGACAGAGAGCAACTCTGCCAACACTTGTGTCAGAACACACGCCAACAGGGCTGCTAGGGAGAGATGCTCAATGCCAATTGAACTGTACAGTAAAATGCACACCTGACGGCTGTCAGGTGACGGTGCCATCCGGTGCTCAGATTCCATCGACAGCCAGAGTGATTAAGCATAGAACAGACCTACAAGCTTTGCCTTTAAAGGGAGCTGATATAGAATATTGGGTTGATGGGTCTTGTTACCGGGTAGGAGAAACTTTGTGCGCTGGGTATTCCTTAGTTAAAGCACAAAATTCAAAGTTTATTGTGGAACAGGCTGAGGCAGTTCCTCAGCCTTGCTCAGCTCAGTTGGCTGAGTTGATTGCCCTCACAGAAGCATGCAACTTGGGAACCGGACGGAGAGTGACAGTGTACACCGACTCTGCCTATGCACATAATGTTTGTCATTTTAATGGAGCTGTATGGAGGGGGCGGGGTTTTAAGAGAACTGATGGTACGCCTATACAGCATCACGCACAGATCATGAAGCTGTTACAAGCCATGATGAAGCCAAAGGAATTAGCCATAGTGAAGTGTGCCACACACAGGTCTGACTCATCACATGTCACACAAGGTAACAGGGCTGCAGAAGATGCAGCCAAAGCCATTACAGGAGCAGACAAGGCAGGTAAAGGTCTTCTGGTCGCACATGAAAAGCAATTACAGGGCATGGTCACACTTGAGGATTTATTGATGTTACAGAGTAGAGTAACTACGTTAGACAAGAACGTTTGGCTAGCAAGGGGGGCAAGTCAGGATGACACAGGTCTATGGAGGAATCATGAGGGGTTGGTTGTAGCACCCTCAGATTTATTAGGCATGTTAATACAGGAAGCTCATGGATTAGCACATGTGGCTAGGGGGGAGGTAAGACGCAAGATCACCAAGGAATATGGGTTTTGGAGTCCATATTTGATGGAACAGATTGACCATGCTTTAGGTCAATGTGGGGTCTGTTGGAGAAACAACATCAGAGTGGGTACACCAGTGGTGTCTGGGCATATCCCTACCCCAATAGGGCCACGGGTGGTGGACAGGGGGGTGGATGTACAGAGTAGGCAGGATGTTGTGCCAACAGGTGCCGAGGTCCCCAGAGAACCTGAGAAGGAGGAGCTACGACGAGATGCTGTGGTGTTGCCAGAGCCAGTGGCAATGCCAGCGTTACAGCCAGTGATATTACCGGCAATGCCTGAAGCCGAGGGGACAGTGGAAAGCTGTCCAGATGCCAATGAACCAGAAACCAACGAAGCAGAGAGTGTTGACAGTCTGGAGGTCCAGCCTGGGTGTGTCCAAAGCCTGGACACCTGTGCTACTGGGGATGCTGGCGAGTGCCTGCATCATGCTTCAGATGATGCTGAGGGCGACTCCCCAGACCTTGATCAGCGTGGGAGGGGACCAGACGGCTGCCTGAACCTCAATGACACTGACGGACGACGACCAGTTAGGAAAAGATTAAAGACTATGAATAGGGTAGTGAAGCAGCAGATCAAAGGGAACGACGGGAATGGACAGCAGATGATAGCATGGCTGGAAACGGTCTTAGGGGCATGGGAAACTTATTTTGCTAAGATAGGAGCACCTACTATAGCAGACATGATTTTTGACTTTCTTAGGAGACAGGGCCTCATTGACTGTTTTTGGAAAATCAGTCACTCAGTCCTCGTTGATGAACTTTTCAGAAGACTAGTCCTCACCTGAGGTGAAGATCTATGCATTAATGCATTCCCTTTGTCCTATGCTTACTGTTGGGGAATTATGTGTTATGATAACTGAATGTCATTATTTGTGTATTGTTTGTTTCTTTCTATATCATGTGATTGATGTCGGTTGTGGAGTGATGTAATGGTTACGCGAAGCTAGGAGAGAGGTTCTGTTCCTGGCGCAACGAAAATGGAAGCTCCTGACTATGAAAGTGTTATCAATCTGAGACAGCGGTAAAGGCTGTTCTCCAACTGGGGTCACGTGCTAGTAACCTCTGACCCTGACGCTTCAAGGACAAAGAAAACATCGGTCGTTGGAAGTTTCTGTATTGATTTGTGCATGATGAACTGTGTTTAGTTTAATTGTGATTGTTATTTTCAAGATTCTTTTTATTATTGGTTGTTTTCTATTTTTTGTATATGATATCTTTGGTTCCTAATACTGGTCCTGGGTTGGTCTGTGTTATTGTGCTTCTTGTGTTATGTGTTGATGTAGTTTTTCTGTCTGTTGTTGTTATTTTTTATTATTTTTTTCTTAGCTGCGGTATGTGAAGTTTGTGTTTTTGTTTTGTTTTATGTGATCATTTAGTTTCGGAACACGAGGGGGGAATATGTGGTATATTTTAAGTTACATGAAACACACACACATAACATGGATTATATGTAAGGCTTTGTAAAAGTCTGACCTCTCCTGAAGGCCTGCAAGGGCATGTTGTATTCTAACAAATGGGGGTTTTATGGCAGCCAGAGAACGCAAGGCGCCCAGGGGGGTTGAGACCGATTGTAAGCAACCACACACACACACATACTTTGAGTCTCACCCCTCCTGACTAAGTTTAAATTACTTGAAACACACACATACCATGAATTTGTATAAGGCTTTGTAATATTTACATTTACATTGTTGGCATTTGGCAGACGCCTTGTCCCAAGGCAACTTTCTTGTAAATACTTGCAATACTTGCCTGACCGCTCCCTTTCTCTGAAACAAGGGGGTCTTACGACAGACCACATGGTCAAACACACACACACACACACACAGGCACGCACACGCACGCGCACACACATACACACACACACACAGAGGTTGAGGAACGATCGATCAGCTCCTTATTAGGGCAAAGGCTGAGGAGGAAGGGTCATCATTGGCCAAGAACTATGAAACAAGGATTGAACTGATACTGTGATGTGGTTGGCTCAAAGGTGAGCTGGGGAGGTATAAAACTTGAAGAGACACAAGGATCATTCTCTTTGTCCTCGGAAACCCCCACCGTGATGCTTTGTGTGATGACCTGATCCTGTGATGACCTGATTGCTGACTTTTTTGAATAAACAGTCTTAATCTTTGCTCAGAGCTTTTCCTCATTTTTGACAATCATCAGAAGACGAAAATATACAACATGTGTGTCTGTGTTGTGTGTGTGTGTGTGTGTGTGTGTGTGTGTGTGTGTGTGTGTGTGTGTGTGTGTGTGTGTGTGTGTGCGTGTGCGATGTTGAAACTGGACTTGTCGATTTCAGCAGGTTGGCTACTTGAAAATATCTTGGTTCAAAAAAGATTGAACAATGAGCACCCCTGATATAGTCGAAACTGGCAACTGTTTTTTTTTGTTTTTGGTAATCTGATCACACAGTGACACTACAGTTTATTAGCGGGTTCTAGGGCATCAAAATTGCATTTCCTTGAAACTGCGTTCACTGATAGCGTGTATGTGTAATTACGTGTATTTCTATATTTTATGCTTACCCAATCTAAAAGCTCACGGCACGTGCCTGCTGTAAGTGGGCCCACTGTTCAGTTTAATCAGCTGGCCTGAGGTGGCCTTGAATGTGATAATGTCCTGCTGAAAAATACTCACTTGCATTGAGTTGAGTTTCCTCAAAGTCTTCCTCCCTCTCAAACTCCAAACCCTTAAACCAGTTGTCTGGTACGTTGAGCTTTCCTTTTTGACAGACAAGAGGTACACAGAGTCATGAAGTAAGCAATACTGTTCATTTTTGAGAGACTGTGTGTATAATATATCAGGCGAATGGACAAGCAAGCCAAGTACTATACCTGTGGCAATCTCATAAAAGCACTTCCTTGCAGTGGATGACATCACTGGAAAGGAGTGGCTGCCTTGCACGTTGAAGGCCTGCATTACCGCATGCTGGTGCTTGCAGAGAGCCCCATTGTTGCCAACTGGACAGGTGCACATGCCCACAGAGACATTCACCAGGTACACAGCTTCTCCAGATTCACTGGGAACCGCATAGTTGGATTCATCTTCCTAAAATATGAAAAGAGATGAACGTTGAAGATAATATTACAAAAAAAACAAAATAAACGTAAAATACTTTGTGATCAACATTTTGTCTTTATGTATACATTTTGTTGGTAAGTAGCCGTGTAAGAAGCCCAGCAAGCCCGTGTAAGAAGCCCAGCTGGTCAGTATTGAAAGATCCCTTCAGTGAGTTACAAAACCCCTCAGCTAATGCCTCTGGGTTCAAAACGCACTGTGGTAGTGACCGTTTTGGGTGTACGCCCTTACATATGCACAAAGAATACACACCTTGACGATTCTGTCAGGACACACAACGTCTTTGTACTTGGACTCCCGCTTCGCAGTACTCTTATTTGCGGCTTCCAGTAGTCTCCTGACATAGTATGCCTCCAGCCTGGTGAAGATGAAGTCTACCAGTTGAGTGATGTTGTAGGCCTTCAGCCTGTAGGGAAGGGAATTGAGAACTGAATCGTATCAGAATTATACCTCTGAGAATCACGATACTATAAAGGAAAAGATAAGCATTGTAATTCATGGTGCGTGTGTGTGTGTGTGTGTGTGTGTGTGTGTGTGAGAGAGAGAGTCTTTGTGTGTGTGTGAGAAAGTGTCTGTGTGTGTGTTGTCTGTCTCTCTGTTACTGTCCTGTTTCTGTCTCTCTGTTACTGTCCTGTTGTCTGTCTCTCTGTTGCTGTCCTGTTGTCTGTCTCTCTGTTACTGTCCTGTTGTCTGTCTCTCTGTTGCTGTCCTGTTGTCTGTCTCTCTGTTGCTCTCCTCTCCTGTTGTCTGTCTCTCTGTTGCTGTCCTGTTGTCTGTCTCTCTGTTGCTGTCCTGTTGTCTGTCTCTCTGTTGCTCCCCTCAGCTCTAAATGACAGAAATGAATTAGCAAATGAGTTGGCATGTAAACATATAGTTAGGGTTGGGTACCGTTTGGGTTTTATTCGATACCGGTGCCAAATCGATACTTTAAAAACGGTACCGGTACCGAAACGGTACTTAAATCGTTACTTTTGAAGAAAAAAAAAATATCTGTGTTTCCTCCAGGAGTTTTCACATCAGTGGCGGGGAGGTCACTGACGTGATTTCTCGCCTGCACACCATTAATGCCGAGCGGCATTATATGTTTTATATAGAGGTGATCAAATACCAACATATCCTGACGTTTCACCACATCAACAGCCCCACATGAAGCAACAGCTATAAGCGATAGTCACATGTATCACGGCCAATAATGTTTAAATTTTTGCTATATAGAAGGAGCGAAAAATACATGTACACTAGGTTAGTAAAAAGTAAAAGCCACCTTACCCTTACGGAGACAAGATAGACCAAAGTGGTCTGTTTTCAGTAGGCTGCGGTCGCGGTCCTGGAACCCATGATGCTGACGTCCGATGTCCTTTCTTTATCCAAGATGGGATGAACGGGAGAGGGTCAAATGTGTTGATCGGAGGCCCATTTAAGTCCACGAACAACAATGCGGTAAGGCTCCTGGCTTGCAGACGGTTCCTGTTCTGACTGTCAGTGTCATTGCATCCAGAAAAGCCCCTCTCACACTCTGCAGAGGTCGGAAGAAAAGTGTTGCTCGCCACTATAAGTCTTTTCAAGGTTTTACCCTGCTGTAACAGTGCTGTTTCTTGCCTTGTAATTTCCAGTCTCTGAATTCACTGACAGCATCACTCGAAGGCTCTCCGAGAAGTTTAGCAAACTTCCCCACCTCACGCTCTCCAAATAGAACAAGTTCTGCCCTCTCTTTTGGCCAGAAGTGCTGATCCAGAGGCTTCAACATGCTTACCAGCTCACTATCAGGGAGACGCTTGGTGAGATTATCAATGATTGACTGGTAAAATTGGGACTTATTTATTTTACGTTGAGTTTCGGTGAGAGCAACCTCTTTGAACTGACCGCTGGTTATGGCCATTTTGACTTTCATTTCTGTTTTCCCTCCCTGGTCCTTCATGGAAGAGAGCACCTCGATCGTTTGGTGAATGTGGCGGCTTGCATCAATCAGGGATGTGTCGCGTTTCTGTAGTTTCAGGGAGAGACTTTGTAGTTCACGTAACACGTCTTTCATTGTCGCTAAATCAGAGAGAAATCCAGTGGATGTCAGATGCTTACGTAAACCAGTGTACTTGGCCTTCTCCATACCGGAACGTGAGCCATCTTCACTAGCTGATTTAAAGTGATGTGCTAACACTGGAAAATCCTTCAGCACAGCTTTGACAGCGTTGAAACTGCTGGACACCCATCTTATTGTGAACACTTTCCCTATTTTCAGTATCTGCAGGTTCAGTTCCGCAGCTGCTTCCTGTAATTCCCTTGCATTTTTCGAGGACTGGTGGTAAAGAGCATAGAGTTTTGAGAGGAAAAACTCTAGTCTAAATGATTACAGCCTGCCACCTCCTTCAATGAGTCATTCACCGCTAATTCTAACCGATGCGCGAGACAGTGAACTGCCTGCAGCCGAGGGAAGTCCTGTTTCAGTCTAGCTATTAGTCTACTCCATTCACTTTCCCTGTTAGCACGGCCGCCCCATCTGTGGCTATGCTAATTAGGTTTTTCCGAAGAAATTCGTCATCCATTCCCGCTGCTCGAAGGCTGTTTTTCAGTGCACTGCACAGGGACTCGGCATCTGTGCCCTGGTCAAGTTCAACTATGTCAAAAAACACATTGTCCACATCTCCATTTCCAGTGACATCGCACCTGACATAAATAATCATGTACTCTCGTCCATGAATTGTGCTTTCATCTATTGTTATGCTAATACTCGAATTAAGTGATTTGACATTTGAAATTAATTTCTTTTTCATCTCCTGTGCAATGTGCTCTACAATCTGTGCACATGAATGATCTGATCGGTGAGTAGGGCCGACTGTCGCGCCATTCATCTCATTAAGCTTCATGATTGGATTAAGTTTTGTATATGGCATCCTTTCTTTAGCGAAAGTATAGGCTGCCCTGAACGAACTTGCTGTCTCCTTGTACATAATGGAAGTGAGTGCTGCTACTTTCTTAGGAAGCACTTCCTTTTGTTTGAGCTCTGCTATTTCAACAGCTCGTTTATGTGCAAGACTGTCGCGGTGTATATAAATATTTTTCCGCAACTGCTTTTGAACAGGGCTACTTACTGTCCCATTGATCCAGGCATCCGCCAAATGCACTCCCAACTTTTTCTCTGAAAGTAAAAGAGTCTTTGCCTCTTTACAGGCAAGGCATCCAAGGCCATCCTCATTTGCAAATAGCCAGGGGTTTCTTTTTTTCCAGGATCTCCACTGATCTTCTCCCCAGTTCTGTGGCGTTGCCTCCCCTACCTCTTCATTCTGCCCCGCTTCTGAACTGTGTGTGGGTGTTGCGCGTTCAGGCCTGGTAGCAGAGTCCTCAGTAGTAGCAGCAGTAGTAGCAGTAACAGTAGTAGTAGTAGTAGCAGTAACAGTAGTAGTAGTAGCAGTAACAGTAGTAGCAGCAGTAGTAGCAGCAGGGCTAACGTTAGGTGTCATAGCAGGTTTCTTTGATGAAAACCCAAAATGTTCTAGGCTTGACCCGGTCGGCAGCAGTGGCCTTTTTTTGGGCGGCATGATAGCTACTGTATACTGTATAGCTAATGAATGTTTTCTTCTCAATAATAGTGTCTGCACGTTCGCAAGCGCTCAACGATCATATTTTGCTGTTGGACAGTATTCTACTGCGCCCCATAGTGTCTTGGTGGTGAAGTGCAGGCAGTCAAAGGCATACTGTCATTCACAGGAGATTAATGGTGCGCGTAGTTATTTTGGAAAACGTGTTTATTTTACAATATTTATAATATAAATTAAATAATCTTCATTACATTGACATTTTGATCAAATAATAGTTGTGGTAATGTATTATTAGTGAGATCTCACCAGCTCTCCTTCTGATGATTCTGCAGGCACGTGTCTGGACTCGCTCTAGCTCAGCCTGTTGTCTTTTAGAGCAGCCCACCAAGAGCACTGAGCTGTGTTCCAGACACGGCCTGATGAGAGTGGTGTATGGTGATGAGGTCATCCGCAGGTAGACCGTGTCTTGCCATGACCGTGAGATAGTGCAGCCGCTTGGAGGCAGTTTCTATTGCCTTCTCAATGTGCACATCTCGTACATGCTCCTACTGTAACTGGGACAAATGAGATTCCTTATATGAACATAAAAAAACGATTACTATCAGTTTATAGCCGGGGGCCCACGTCTTGCAAAGAGTGAAGCTTGTGTGGGCTACATTGGGGTTGGATGGTTTTACGGTTAATGAGGGAAGACAACAGGACAGCAACAGAGAGACAGACAACAGGACAGTAACAGAGAGACAGACAACAGGACAGTAACAGAGAGACAGACAACAGGACAACAACAGAGAGACAGACAACAGGACAGTAACAGAGAGACAGACAACAGGACAGCAACAGAGAGACAGACAACAGGACAGTATGAATGAATGAATGGACTTTATTGTCATTGCTACAGTACAGGTACCAAACAACGAAATTTAGGAGGGGTGGCTCCCCTGGTGTTAGGAAAGGGAAAAAAAAAATCACAAGAAGGGAAGGAGCTGGTTTACATAAATAAAGGCTATGTACACAATCCACTGTACTATACTGTACAGATAGACGACTAGGGTTGTCATATTGCACAATAGTATTGTTTCACGTTATTTAAAGTGTCACAGTTTGCAGGCTTGAAATGTACATGTTTGTGCCTCAGCACTACACCTGATTTTTTCAGTCCAGCAGCTGCCATACAATCCGTCCAGACTGTCCAGGGCCCAGAACTTAGGTCTTTGCTGTGTTCAGGGCCTGGACGGCCCTGTGGTAGAAGCTGTTCTTCAGTCTGTTTGTCTTAGCGGCCAGGGTCCTGAACCGCCTTTTCGAGGGCAGCCTGGTAAAGTGACAGAGAGACAGACAACAGGAGAGGACAGCAACAGACAGACAACAGGACAGCGACAGAGAGACAGACAACAGGACAGCAACAGAGAGACAGACAACAGGACAGTAACAGAGAGACAGACAACAGGAGAGGAGAGCAATAGAGACAGAACTGAATGCACTGAACTTTTTTTTTAATTGTTTGCATTATTAACACTGTTGTGTTATTGTGTTGTTTAAGTGTTTTATGGTAAAGCATTATGAGTGGTGTGTGTGTGCAGGGTGCTCGTGAATTGTATATTTTGGGGAGGGGGGAGGCTTGTGTATGGGGGCAGGGGGGTCCTCACACAAAGGAGTAGCCTAGGGCCACTGACCACCTTAATCCGCTACTGCCTATAGCTAATTAAAACTTGTAAGTCCCATCGCTGTGTGGGCATGATTCGCGCGTGCATGAGAACATTTCGCACTGTTATTCTGGACTGGCGAGGCATTGAGGACAGAGGTCTTGCAGAACACAGGGGTGGAGAGGACGTCCACCCCAGGCTGAGGTTCTCCCAGAGAGAAGTCCACAATGGGGAGGACACAGCTGATCACCCACAAGCTCAGGATGATTGCCCAGATGCAATCTGCTTGCCAGGCTGCCGGGCACCTGAGGGGGTAGATTATGGCCACATAGCGCTCCAGCGACATGGTGGCCAGGATTAAAGGAGTGTTCTGGAAGGTGGCCGTGGCGAGGAAGAGCAGAGGGGTACAGTAGACGATGGCAACGCGCACCTGGCCCATGACGAAGAGGAAGAGAAGGACGGAGGAGAGGAGCTGCAGGGTGTCGTTGATCAGCATGTAGGCAAAGAGGATGTAGCGTGAGCTCTCCAGGAACTGCCTGTGAGACGCGAAGGTGTGTAGCATGATCACGATGCAGTAGAGAAAGATGCTGAAGAAGGGGATGACCACACACACCTTGATGGAATGGAATGGACTTTATTTGTCATTGCTACAGTACAGGTACCAAACAACGAAATTTAGGAGGGGTGGCTCCCCTGGTGTTAGGAAAAGAAAAAAAAAAAAAAAAACTTTTAGAAAAAGCATAAAAGCATAAAATCACAAGAAGGTAAGGAGCTGGTTTACATCAATAAAGGCTATGTACACAATCCACTGTACTATACTGCACAGATAGTCAACTAGGGTTGTCATATTGCACAAAAGTATTTTTTCACATTATTTTAAAGTGTCACAGTTTGCAGGCTTGAAAATGTACATGTTTGTGCCTCAGCACTAGCTGCCATACAATCCGTCCGGACTGTCCTGGGCCCAGAACTTAGGCCTTTTCTGTGTTCAGGGCCTTGACGGCCCTGTGGTAGAAGCAGTCCTTCAGTCTGTTTGTCTTAGCGGCCGGGGTCCTGTACCTCCTGTTCGAGGGCAGCTTGACAAAGTGTACGTGGGTCGGGTCCCTGGAGATCTTGGAGGCCCTCCTGAGACAGCGTGTGTTGTACAGCTCCTCCAGAGAGGGGAGGGGGGCGCCGGTGATTGATGATTGATGATTACGGTCAGACTCTTCTGAGAGGTCACATTTCCTGGAGGCTCTGTCAGGTTCTGCATGTTTCAATATGGCCTGTTACCTGAAGAATTGGCAAATACAAATCTGAAATGTTGACAGAAATAAAAAGTCAAAGTTCTCAATGCACACAGTGGAGCAACAGTTAACATTGTACTGTACATTTCCCCAAAGCTCAATGTCTTCT
The DNA here is from genome assembly GCF_963989245.1 of Nansenia antarctica. Classification (NCBI taxonomy): domain Eukaryota; kingdom Metazoa; phylum Chordata; class Actinopteri; order Argentiniformes; family Microstomatidae; genus Nansenia; species Nansenia antarctica. The sequence goes on along the minus strand of NC_137688.1, from coordinate 44,755,826 downwards.
TCAGGGTACATTTCAGTTAAGTCAATGCAGGAAACACATTCAATGTACAATTCACTGATTCCATATAGTGAATTTATTTTCTATAATTTCTTAATAAATTGAGAGTGAGAAGCTTTTCAAAAAGCTTTCCAATATGTTATTGACTACTGTATCAATAATAATATTATCAAACACTTTGGACGAAGCAAGTCTATGAGCTTACCAGAGAGTCACCGGTTGAAGACATTACAATGGGTTGGAGGTGATGGGTTGTGGATTTTTATACACATTCCCTATAACACCGCCTTGATGCAAAACATCTCTGGGAAAAGTGATTTTTTAATTCCAAATCTGTCGGACAGTTTCTTGATTTCTCAAGGGATAGATTCATTTCATGCCATTGCCATAATGCATCATGTTTGCAATTATGAGTTCCTCATAGGGGAAAAGTTTTAATAGGTTGTTGACTTTTAAATTTTTATAGGATTAGGAACTCTTCAGAAAAACTAATTAGGATGTGTAATTATAATAATAAAAATACATTAGACTTATATAGCGCTTTTCTAGACACTCAAAGACACTTTACAAACTGAAAAGATCGAGGACTAAAATAAAAAGAAACAAAAAAAGAAATAAAAGAAAGTATTGGGGTCTAATTAATTTTTGGATTACTAAATCTAAATCTAAGTGTCTTTGTAGGACGATCTACACTGTATACTGCAAGTATATCTACCCAGTGAGCAATAGACGTCTTTTCAACCTCGCGTCTACAATATAAACCAATATAGACCAGCTATATTACGGCTATATTTTCTACTTATCTTAAATGCATGAAAACCGTTATTAAACCCCTCTAAACTGTCAGAATACGTCCCAGACGTCATGTAGTATGAGATTCCATGTAGTCTAGCATAGTTATTCATGCGGAAGTGGTGGTTTAAATTGCGTCTATACGTCGCTGTCCTTTAACCCAGATAAATGCGGTCTGTGTCTAAACCTGTTTTAGTCTAGCAGCACGTTGAGTTTAAATTAATACCCTAAACGCCTGTAGATTGTCAAAATATGTACCAGACCGTAATTTAGTCTGAGATTCCATGTAGTCTAGCATAGTTATTCATGCGGAAGTGGTGGTTTAAATTGCGTCTATACGTCGCTGTCCTTTAACCCAGATAAATGCTGTCTGTGTCTAAACCTGTTTTAGTCTAGCAGCACTTTGAGTTTAAATTAATACCCTAAACGCCTGTAGATTGTCAAAATATGTACCAGACCGTCATTTAGTCTGAGATTCCATGTAGTCTAGCATAGTTATTCATGCGGAAGTGGTGGTTTAAATTGCGTCTATACGTCGCTGTCCTTTAACCCAGATAAATGCGGTCTGTGTCTAAACATATTTTCTACTTATCTCAAATGCATTAAAACCGTTATTAAACCCATTCTATTGTCCTTACGCTCTACTCTATGACTATGAGGCTGGGAAGACAAATCGGCAACACACTACATGAACTGAATTGAGATTATATAGAAAAATAGTAATAGTACCAGGTGTTGATGACTGCAGAGGAGAGTCTATCATTGTAGAGTCATCAGTGGCTTTTCAAACAAAGATCAAAGCACATGAACAACTTTAAACTGGAACAAGTAGCACAGAATGAGAGGAAAGACCAGTTATATTTTAAAAATACAAACGCATTGCTTACAGGCATATTCTTCTTTGTCCTTTTCTTTTAATTCAAAGAGGTCCATAGAAACTGATCGTTAAAAGGAAATATCGTTAAAATGTGCTTTCTTAAATACAAAAAACGTCACATAATAATCGCATTACGTTTTGCTACATGTAACCGGTTGGTTATTATTTCCAGTTTGCGGTTAATGTAATTTTGGTTAACAAATGCTTTCTTTCGCTACGATTGGAGACGGGTTACCACGTGACCATGGGACGTATTGAATTTCCCGGTTGGAACAGTGAAAAGTAGTATTTTTGGGATGTTTTGTACATTGGCACTACATTATTATTGTTAAAACACTATTCCACTAATACCATTATTATTATATAGTGGAATGCCTATAGAAACTATTGTTGTGGTTAAACCGTGACCTACATTGACGTGCCAGAGAATGAGTACCCTCCCTCGAAACCATCGCGGGTATCGCTTCTCGGCCTTTTGGCTAAGATCAAGTGTATCTGTTCTTATCAGTTTAATATCTGATACGTCCCCTACCCGGGGACGTTATATTAAATTGATTTTTGGAGCAGGGAGATGGAATAGGGGCTTGCTCCGTCCACACCACGCATCGACCTGGTATTGCAGTACCTCCAGGAACATAATATTTCAACGGCATTTCAAGGTCTAAATATACGCCAAATTGGAAATTGAAACAACGTCTATGTTTAGATGTTGAAATGCCGTTGAAACATAGACAGGGAAACAACGTCTATGTTTCAACGGCATTTCAACGTCTAAACATAGACGTTGTTTCAATTTCCAATTTGGCGTATATTTAGCCTAGATTTCGCCTAGACGTCTACAGGCCATTTAGACGTTGTTTAGACGTCTAATCAACGTAAAATTGCTCACTGGGTAGTGTTAAAACGTATCACTAATTAATATTTGGCAAAATATATGGCAAATGTTGCATGAGCCTTTATATGCTATAAGCTCTGTGATAGTGAGCTATTTGCAACCGTTAAAACATTTACATTTTACATTGCATTGCAACACAATGAATGAACATTGGGCTACATATGACTGCTGAAATTACCATCTCAAAAACGGATTAGTTCCTTTTACAAAATCAACCGTAATTTCCCTTTACATACATCCGATTATTGTACAAAACAAAAGTTACTGTGAGCGCACATTCTTACTTTGAGCGCAGTCGTGCGTCAGTCACAAGTTTGGAAGTACAGTGACACCTACTGCATTGGTTTACTATTTCTCCTCCAAGTTTTAACTTAGTTGATTTCATATGTATGCTTGACAGTGGACACCTTTCTACCAATTAAAAAAAGATGTGGTTGTGGAACAATGTAAACGCACAGTTTGGTAAAATACAAGATTATTTTACTTTATTCATGAGATTATCCCTGTTCATTGTTAGCCACCCTATACACAGATTCATAGACTATTATGATTATGATTGCTACATAAAGTCTACAATGAGAACGTATTTATTGATCACTCATGATGAATAATTATCTATTGTATATTATTCATGATAAATATTATTCATGATCACATGCCTATTTGATTCATGTGATATCTGACATAACACGTTATTCAAATTACCAATGTGAACATTTTATGAATAACGTGCAAAATGTTGTAATGCACTGCACCTAACTTTGATAGAATTTCACTCAATTGCCAAACATATGAACATTTCAAAATATCTGTAATGTAAAATTCTAAGATAGCAATAATAAACCTACATACAATGCAACATAATAAAAGTGCAACATTTAATCTCACCCCTAGAGAGCAGCATCACCATGGAATTGATAACACAATGTTGAAACTGGTGTTTTACGACTTGCTGCTTGTTTCTGTTTTTTTGCAAACATAATTTCTATGGCCGTCCACCTTGCTTTCATTATTTTGATGTATTGCAACTGACTAATATGTAATGCATATCATGGAGGTTGGTATGTACATTAGATATTACGTTTTCTGTAGGCTACAGATTGAAAGTTGTCTGTGCAGCTCAGGAGTTTGGACCGGTTAATTTCCCCCCAGGCTTGGCTGTGGCTCTAGGCCTGACCCTGTTTGGTGAGGAGCTGCACAGGAAAGCCCTTCTCATGTGACCTCTGAGGCTCTCGTCCCGCAGTCCATAGATGAGCGGGCTGAGGAAGCGGGGCAGCAGGACAAAGCAGAAGTAGTTGAAGAAGGAGATGTGCTCCTGCAGCCAGTCCACGTGCAGCCTGATCATACTCTCTGTGATGGGCTGGGTGAAAGACATCATGCACAGCAGCAGCTGGAAGCCGTGTAGCAGCACCGTGTGCATGGCTTTCCCCACCGAAGCACGGTCCTGCCGCATCTTCCTGGTCTCCAGCAGGATCCTAACATAGGTGAACAGGATGATGAACGCCACCACAACGAAGAACAGCCCGTTGAGGGAGACCTTGAACAGTGTCTGGACTGGCGAGGCATTGAGGACAGAGGTCTTGCAGAACACAGGGGTGGAGAGGACGTCCACCCCAGGCTGAGGTTCTCCCAGAGAGAAGTCCACAATGGGGAGGACACAGCTGATCACCCACAAGCTCAGGATGATTGCCCAGATGCGATCTGCTTGCCAGGCTGCCGGGCACCTGAGGGGGTAGATTATGGCCACATAGCGCTCCAGCGACATGGTGGCCAGGATTAAAGGAGTGTTCTGGAAGGTGGCCGTGGCGAAGAAGAGCAGAGGGGTACAGTAGACGATGGCAACGCGCACCTGGCCCATGACGAAGAGGAAGAGAAGGACGGAGGAGAGGAGCGACAGGGTGTCGTTGATCAGCATGTAGGCAAAGAGGATGTAGCGTGAGCTCTCCAGGAACTGCCTGTGAGACGCGAAGGTGTGTAGCATGATCACGATGCAGTAGAGAAAGATGCTGAAGAAGGGGATGACCACACACACCTTGATGATTACTGTCAGACTCTTCTGAGAGGTCACATTTCCTGGAGGCTCTGTCAGGTTCTGCATGTTTCAATATGGCCTGTTACCTGAAGAATTGGCAAATACAAATCTGAAATGTTGACAGAAATAAAAAGTCAAAGTTAATGCACACAGTGGAGCAACAGTTAACAACGTACTGTACATTTCCCCAAAGCTCAATGTCTTCTTCAGGGTACATTTCAGTTCAGTCAATGCAGGAAACAAATTCAATGTACAATTCACTGATTCCATATAGTGAATTTATTTTCTATAATTTCTTAGTAAAATGTTTCCAATATGTTATTGACTACTGTATCAATAATAATAAAACATTTTTTTTAAATCAAACACTTTGGACAAAAGCAAGTCTATGAGCTTACCAGAGAGTCACCGGTTGAAGACATTACAATGGGTTGGAGGTGATGGGTTGTGGATTTTTATACACATTCCCCATAACACCGCCTTAATGCAAAACATCTCTGGGAAAAGTTTTTTTCTTTATTCCAAATCTGTCGGACAGTTTCTTGATTTCTCAAGGGATAGATTCATTTCATGCCATTGCCATAATGCATCATGTTTGCAATTATGAGCTCCTCATAAGGGAAAAGTTTGAATAGGTTGTTGACTTTTACATTTTTATAGGATTAGGAACTCTTCAGAAAAACAAATTAGGATGTGTAATTATAATAATAAAAATACATTAGACTTATATAGCGCTTTTCTAGACACTCAAAGACACTTTACAAACTGAAAAGATCGAGTAGTAAAATAAAAAGAAACAAAAAAAGAAATAAAAGAAAGTATAGGGGTCTAATTAATTGTTTGATTACTAAATCTAAATCTAAGTGTCTTTGTAGGACAATCTACTCTGTATACTGCAAGTATATCTAGATTTCGGGCGGGGAAGCGGCGAACAAGCAACGCCCGCGTCCTCTCTCGACTGGCATTTTTTTTAAAGTGAAAAGTCTTACGAGTATGATGATCAATGTAATGTTAGCTAGCTACCTCTAAACATGGATTAGGTGGTAAACACAGTCTAATTGAGCTAGTACATTTGCTATTATGATAAAAAATGTACCATTCTCATAAATATACTGAGCAAAAATTGCACTACAAAAAAAAAAAAAAATTGCACTACAGTATGAAAAACCTGGTGTAGGACTGACGCGTTTACCATAACACGAATTCTGTACCATAACCTACAATAGATGATGGTGGATAAACTACATTCTGTTATATCAATTGATTTGAGTGGTTTAAAAATGATATATGAACATAAAACAAATAGTAATTTGGTTCACAAAGTAAAATTCTGGTTCACTTTTACCTAACATTTATTGAATTCTATATATGGCTGTCAGGTGGTAAATATGTCCTTGCAAGTTCATTCGATTTTGAGGGGGGTCAATATGGACCCCTGTAAATGTTTTAGAGGGTAATTTATCTGTCCAGGGAGGTAAACATGTGAAAAGCTATCATAACCACCTTAGCAATGCTTCCTGAACTGCACATAATTATGGACCTAATGAGAACCCATTGGTATAGGCTAGTAGGATATAATCCAAACATTTAGACTTGGTACTATGAAGTAACATCAATAGTTGAAAATGTACTCGGTGGGACTCAGGTTCGAACTCCGCCACGCCACAAGCTGTTTTGTTTGTGTGTTTTCTAAAGGTATTGGAAGTTAGCTCATGTACAGCCCTATGATTTGATGCTGATATCTAGGTAAAACAGGAGACCTGCCATGTAAGAACTTGAGGCACGTCAATATTTTCTCAAATGTAATTATTGTTTTCTGAGCTGAATTATCACCTCACTGTTTCTCTTACGGTAGAGAGTATGATGTTATGGGTGAAATGTAGGCCTATACAGTAAAAGGCCTAACCCTCTACCAGTTTGTTATGTTATTTAGAGAGAATGACAAAACCCTAAAGGCAGGGATTGTTTGGTTTGGCTCGGGACTTGCCTGGGATTGCATTGGTTGAAGAGGGAGGTGTTGTCAGATATCTCCAGGGGTACAGTTAGAGATTATGGTCCCTTGTCCCCTGCCTAGTAGCTAATTAACAGAATGGTTGATTATTAACAGAGAGGTTCTGCCTGGCTTAATTGTGCAACCTTATGTTTTCTTTTGTTTGGCAAACAAGGTGACTCTGTTGAGAGCAGCTCATTGGGGCTTCATCTGTGCTTGACGTATGATTGCGTCAGTAACAAAGACTGCTGGGTCTAAACAGTGTGTTTTTCCTGGGCCAGACAGGCCGACCCACACATGCTGCTCTTTAATTATTACCAATGGCATCTCAGCAAAACATTTGAATTAGTTTGATATCAAGTCGTAAGAGACTCATTCTATTGTTTCATTCAAACTTCTAAATATAGGCCTAAAAGCACAATACAGACTATACAGTCATGTGAAAAAAAATAGGACATCATATGAATATGTAGTTATTTTTTAAGCAATGTGGACATATCAATATTTGAGCTTGTTTCAAACACAATATCTATATATGAAAGTGATGTAATTGAACCAAAATGAACCAATGAAAAAAATGGAGCTTTGTTATCACTTATTTAACAAAAAATGTACAATCATGCCAATTCCTACTGAGGAAAAAGTTAGGACACCCTATGCCTTAATTTCTCATATTGCCCTTTTGGCTGAAATAACCTGAATTAGATGTTCCCTATAACTGTCTACTAGTCTCTGACATCAACTGCGAGAAGGTTTTTACCACTCCTCCATGCAGAATTATTTCAGCTGTGTGATGTTTGAGGGGTGTCTTGCATGCACAGCCTGTTTCAAATCACCCCACGGCATCTCAATGGTTGGATTCTGGATGTTGATGTGACATTGATGCGTGGGACAAAAGAGGACTGACTGGCCGTCATACCTAAAGGTCGATTCATGCTTCAGTGACAATGACGCAACCAGAGGTCTGCATAAGTTCGCAAAGGTCACGCAACTGTTGCTGAGGAGGTTGCACAGCGTACAAGTTGCACAAGTGATGCAGAAGCATGTAGAGGCCTTAAGCCTGATCTTTGCCATGACAAAGCCAGACCTTGCTGGTATGTGGATGTTACACAGTTATCACAAATGGTCAGACGAGTAATACTCTACAGCATTATTTCATTTAATTTCATTTCAAACCTTTATTTAAAACTCGATAGGCACTGAGGTCACCCTCATTTACAGTGACGTCGAGTGTACAATAGAACAGTGAGCAAGGGCAAACAAACAGTGAGCAAGACAGGATAAAAAAAGAAAAGAAAAGAAAAGAAACTAAAAAACTAAAAAACTAAAAACAATTGCAATCGGTAGAATACAGTTTTTGCACCAAGAGTTTAAAGGTAGAGGCAGAGGGGAGGACCTCCAACCGGAGAGTTTGCTGCAGAGTGTTCCATGTATTAGGGGCATCAATAAAAAAGGCTGTTTTACCCAGGTCTGATCGCGCATACGGAACCCGAAAAGAAAGCCAACTATTAGATCTGGTCACATAAATACCAAGACTCCAGTCCAATAAAGATGAGATATAAGCAGGACGCTTGCCACAGATGGCCTTGAAAACGAACAAGTTCCAGTGGTAACTGCGCCTCAGAGAAAGAGAGGGCCAGCCAACCTTGTCATAAAGTATGCAATGGTGAGTGAGTGTCATAACTGTCCCCGGTAATAAACCTTAGAGCTGAGTGATAAACTGAGTCCAATTGTTTCAATGTAGATGAAGCTGCATGCCTATAGATAACATCACCGTAATCTAATACGGACAGGAATACCGCCCCGACAACTCTCTTCCTGCAAAGCAAGGGGAAGCTAGACCGATTACGGTAAAGAAAGCCCACCTTTTGCCGAAGTTTGGAGGCGAGGCCGTCGACATGCGTTTTGAATGACAGCTTCTCATCCAACCACAGCCCAAGATATTTGTAGTCGGTAACTCTCTCAATGGAGGAGCCGTGGATATAAGAATCTTTGTAAGGTCCACATTTCTAGCCCTAGTAAACAACATGAATTTCGTATTATGTTTATCGTTCTATGTCTGTAACAATGTTTTGAGAAATAAGTGACTTATTTTGAAGTAATCAATGTGGGTTGAAATGGCTACATGTACAGTAGTTGCAGTATTTCAAAATACCATTGGATTATGTTCTATTACAAATATTACCGTTATTTTGGGGCCCTGTAAGTCATATAAAACTCATACTACTCTCCCAGTCAAACCTCTCAAAAACATAGGCCATTATAACATACAGTACACGATACAGTGTTTATAGCATCAAATGTTCAGAAGAAGAGAGAGGTGGTTAAAGCTCTTTTACAGATTTTATTTTCATGGGTCACAGGACCATGACATACTGTCATTGAAATGAAAGGCACAGTGAAATAATGAAAACATAAATTGCATGAACAAACTGTATGCTAGAAAAACAATTGGGGTCTGCAAATTGGTGTGCTGGTTGTAAATGATTGACACCGCTGGTGGACCATAATCATGACAAAAATGGCAAAAGCTGATGCATCATGATCCTCTTGAGAGTACTTACAAATTACAGGATATATTCTCAGTAAACACTATGTTAAACATGGCCCAACATGCACCTTAACAGTGTGCAATTTATTTTGTTTCCCTTTGGGATTGGCTTTTTCTTTTTTTAAACAGAAACTGAAAGAGTTTCTCAGAATACCCAAACAGAGCATAGTTTCTCAGAACCAGTGCAAAATCAGTATCCCTCACACCATACACAAGTGGACTCAAACATCGAGGGGCAAGCATGAATACAACATAGTTGAAGTACCGAACCTGTATAAATGCATACAAATCAATTTTATAAATAGCTGCTTCCATCACAGGGCACCAAAACTGGATCATGCAGAGGAGTAACTGGAAGCCATGTAGTATCACTGTCCTCTGACCCTTTTTGCTGGACTTCTTCCTTTCCGATGATAAAGCCCTGGCAGCCACCATGATCTTTACATAGGTAATGATTATAACCAGAGACATGATCAGGAAGCATGTCTGAAAATAAGCTGAACGAGAATGTTTTTGCCAGGGTAACACGTCAGTCTGCTCCTTACTGCACACCACGGGGGAAGTGTAGAAACGTAGACTGGCAAAGTTAAAGACAATACACAGCATAAAGACCTGGTATGTACTGCTTAGGGCCTGGATGAGGAGGATGCAGCGGATGGCCCTCACTGGGGTGGAGAGCTCACCATGACGCAGGGGCATGCAGATGGCAACATAGCGCTCTAGGCTCATGGCTGTCAGTGTTAGGGGGCTGGCTAGGGTCAGGTTTCCAACGATCACAATCAGGCACACACACAGGCCACCTGGCACTCGCACCCTGGAGTAGCTCAATACTAACAATGCATCAGAGAAAGCCAGATACAGACTGTCACAGATTAGTGTATGTGCGAAGAAGATGTATCGTGTGGAGGTGTAGAAGGCCTCCTTTTTAAAGAAGGTGAAGATCATGAGAGAGTTTATGTAGAGGAATATAGCAATCAACACCTGTACTAGCACCGCTTTGTCACTCAGGGGTCTCAGCTGTTGTACAGTAGGAAGAACAAAAAGGTTCAGGCTTGTATTCTTCATGGTGTTTCCTGGTTTGAAAGAAGACATTTAATTATTGTGTAAGACTATCAGGAAGATTGTCAACAATATTGAATAAAACCAAGTACCCACCAGGCAATATCAGCAATTATAATTCTTGCACAATATGATCAGCTTAGAAGCATACAGTATCATGTCAATATCAGCGGAACTTATATTGACAAATATGAGAAGTTATTTTTACTATAAGAATTCTATATAAGTTAAGCAATAATAAAAATTATTCGTTTTTCCATAAATGTATGTCGTTCACAACCTTTACTTAGCCTCTTCCTCCTCCTATCCATAGTTTGAACAGCAGCACCAACATGCTCATGCTTTATACTGTAATATTGCATCAACACTGAGCCATGCTCTCCAAGGGCTTTGGGGTTACATCACCTAGTGACTATAGTTGACCAACTAGCACTTTTGTAACATATTTGTCTGATAATTATATAAGGTAATGTACAGTTTATATGATGGTTGTGTTATGGCTGAAGGTGTCACAAGTAATCAAGATGGGCTAGACAAAAGTGCTATGAGAAAGCCGTACACATAAACAAAACTGCAACCACAAGAAAATGGACAAAGTCGCTGAAATGGAACATAAAAGGTAAAGATTGAATAGTATGCCCTCATACCTACACACATCACACAGTAAACAAAACATCTACTTTTAAAGTAAACTGTGGAATCCCCTCGCCTCCACCAAAGAAAAGCGGGCTTCAGCACCACGGACAGCGACCACGTTGGTCACTGCGCTGTGTCAGAGATGGACGGTACTACCCCAGCATAGAGCTGTCTCGGATCAGGGAATCAGGAGATCATCACCCCGTTCCTGACCGGGGGGGCCCAGCGCGCCTGCCAGGATCTGACGACAGCGGGACGAGACCCTGAAGGCGGCCATCCTGGTGCAGTACGGTTACAACTTGGACGCCCGCGGGCAGCGAGTGCATGCCTGGAGGTACGACACCGTGAATCCTGTAAGAGCCCAGGTCGCTGAGGTCGCCCGACTAACACACAGCTGGCTCACAGGAGGCGAGGGGCCGTCGATACTGGACCACGTCGTGTTGGACTGCTGCATCCGGGCCCTGCCGGGTGAGGCAAAGTGCTGGGTCTCCCAAAATCACCCCAAGTTGATAGCAGGGCTAGTCTAAATGCTGGAAAACCTGCAGGTGGCGCGGCAGATGAAGGGGGGTCCCAAGCCCCGGATCCGGGGCGGCGAGGCCAAGGCTGAGACACCTGGCCATGCTGGCCAATCCCTCCCACCCGATGTACTGCGAGCTGGCGGGGATGAGGAGCAAGTTCAGCCACAGATTTGTTCTCCCCCGTCAAAGTACAAAAAGATTTGGACAGTCCTTTGTTCCAGCTGCACTCCGACTCTACAACCAGGCCCTGCAGGGTGGGGGAGACCCGGAGCTGGAACTTTGGAACTTGGAACTTTTTACTTATTGAGCCTGCACTGTTTTATGTATTTTATTGAATGTTTTCTGTTTTCTGTATTGAATGTTTTCTGCCCTAACTGAGCTGTTTGACAACAACATTTCCCCATTGGGGACAATAAAGGTTTTCAATCAATCAAACAGTGCCCTGGGGAGGATGCCCCGATGCCCTCGGCCAGTGCCAGAGACGAGGGACCCGGACCTCGCCTTCTGACCACCTGTTGGGCACACCAGTACGCCGGCACCCCGAACCTCCCCGTCCGAGTAGGGGGCCGTGCCACGACCACCCTGATAGACTTGGGTCGCGTCATGATGCTCGTCTGGCCCGAGTTGGCGGAAGGGAGACCGGGAAGGATGGTGGTGGTTGGTCGAGGTTGCCTGCATACATGGCAACACCAGGAGGTACCCAGCATGCCACATTAGCATAGGCACCCCCAAAGGGGAGTTCACGGTCCAAGTGGGGCTGGTGCCCAACCTCCCGGTGCCCCTCCTGAACGGCAGGATCTGCCCCATCTCCCGCAGTTCTGGGGGGCCGCCGAGAAAGACCGGCCCAGGACACCATGACTACAGCCCCGAGGCCGCTGACCTGACCGGGTGAGAGCCCGACCAGCCTGGGCACGCCCTCACCACCTTCATCCACGCCCCTGTCATCCACGGAGAGATGGAGTGACGAGGAGGCTACCCTGACGCGCGGCCCCATACCAGAGGCGAGGCCACCCCGAGGACAAAGACCACCTCGGAGCGACCCTCCCCCCGAGAGGACGAACGAGCAAGCTCCCCTCTCACATAGCTGTCAGAGTTCCCCCTCCCGCCGGAAGAGCGGGGCGGCCGGACTGGGCAGCTCACAATGGTACCGGGTAATTAAGAGGGAGGGGGAGACCATAGAACAGTTGATGATCCCTAAGAGTTATGTCAGTAAGGTATTATTTATGGCTCACTCTCACCTGTTGGGGTACATCTAGGGATGGCTCCGAGGTCTCGAAGTTCGACGCATAACCGATGCCCCGGGTCAACAAAATGTTTGAGATAGAGAGGCTGGGACAGGCACGGTTTGGGGGGGGCTCTACCAGTACACTGTCCTCCCATTCAAGGGCACAAAACAAGCAGGCACTCTCCAGTACTTAGGTTTTCTAGTGTGTGACAGGGTGGAAAGGGAAAAAGGAAAACATGGAAACAGTACTCACTGCTCTGCCAGGCAAAGCCAAAAGAAAATATATAAACTCCTCAAAAAAAGTTTGGAAACGTTATTTTGGCCGATTATTCCTCCTCTTTAATAATACCAATTGGTATTGTTCTTTATATCGTTGGAAAGCCTGATTAGTCACCTTTACAACGAGGTACAACTTCTAAGGATCATGCATTCGTGGAAGGAGCAACACAGTTAAATGTGTGGGTAGAGGCCCAAAACATTTAGCCAAAATCCCCTGCAAAACAGAACTTGTCATCATTGAAGGCAATCTCAATGTAGTGAGATATCAGAATGACATTCTGGAGCCAGTGGCGATCCTATATCTCCAGAATCTGGGACCAAACATCCTCCAAGATGACAACGCTCGCCCCCACAGAGCCTGGACCAGAGTGACCAACGCAATCATATTGGCTGACTTGCGGCAAATCGTGGTTGAGGAATGGGATGCCATCCCACAGCAGTGTGTGACCAGGCTGGTGACCAGCGTGAGGAGGAGGTGCCAAGCTGTTGTGACTGCGTATGGATCTTCCACACGCTACTGAGGTCCCTGACAGTGTAAAATGAATAAAGTATAAAAATGTCAATATGTGTTGTTTTTCCTTATTACTGTGGGAGAGTGCAATCATCCAATTCAAAACGAGAGTGAATACCAACAGAAGAATATTGCAGGGGATTTTGGCACATTTTTGGGGGCCACTACCCACACGTTTAGCTGTGTTGCTCCTTCCACGAATGCATTAGAAATTGCACCTCGCTGTAAAAGTGACTAATCAGGCTTTCCAATGATATAAAATACAATACCAATTGGTATTATTAAAGGGGAGGAATAATCGACCAAAATAAAGTTTCTGAACTTTTTTTGAGGAGTTTATTTTCTTTTGAGGGTGGTGGTGGCCTTGTGCATAGTACGTTGGACTGGATCAGAAGGTTGTGAGTTCAAATTCCACCTGCGAACACCCTCACTAGTGTGCCCTTGAGGAAGGCACTTAGCCCTTTTACTCCAGGAAGACTGTGCCTGTAATCTTTAATTGTAAATCACTTTGGATGAAATCATCTGCTAAATGCTTAAAATGTAGCCATTCTATTGCAGTGTCTGATGAATTCCAACACAGGCACACCTAATTATACTTAGTGAGGTACTGATTAGGTGATCACATGAAGCAAATCTTATTTGTGACACGGTCTGGAAAAAAGGTCTGCATGTCGGCAATTCTCAAGTCGCACAAATGACCAAAAAGCTTTTTTGGTTTTATGTTTTTTTTCATATTCTGAAAGTAATATTGAAAGTGTTGAAGAGCTTAAAGTAGAGCGGCTTAGCACAATAATTGTGCACTTTTTGAAGAAAGCATGACATTTCTACCATAGTTAGTACATACCATAAGGTTTATTTTCAGATGTGGAGGGAAGTCAGATTTGACCCCAGAGGCCCGGGAGAGGTCAAATTCAAGATGGCCGCCAGTCCACCGTGTCTAATGTTAAAACATGCTTAATTTTGGAACCAAACAGAGTAGAAAAACACTTTAGGTGTCCTTTCCAACTAAGTTAGGTATGCCCATTCATTTGGTGATACCTTTGAGATTGCCAGAATTCAAGAAAATGCAATTAAGTCAAAGTCAAGGTCAGATTACATTGAAATTACATGATTACATGAAACTTTGCTTCCATTTTGACACTATTGTTATGGTTAGTGTAGAGGAGTAGTACACACTATGCAGACATAGGCAGGCAAAGGATGCAAAAAGGTGCTTAATTTCCAAAACAAAATTGTACACAGAACTCAAAGTACACACAACTAACAAACTAACGACAAACTGACGAAAGACAAGGGAAGACATGAGGGGATATAAGGGAAGACATGAGGGGATATAAGGGAGGACATGAGGGGATATAAGGGAGGACATGAGGGGATATAAGGGAGGACACAAGGGGATATAAGGGAGGACATGAGGGGATATAAGGAAGGACACAAGGGGATATAAGGGAGGACATGAGGGGATATAAGGGAGGACATGAGGGGATATAAGGGAGGACATGAGGGGATATAAGGGAGGACACAAGGGGATATAAGGGAGGACATGAGGGGATATAAGGGAGGACATGAGGGGATATAAGGGAGGACACAAGGGGATATAAGGGAGGACATGAGGGGATATAAGGGAGGACACGAGGGGATATAAAGACAAGGGAAGACATAAGGGGATATAAGGGAAGACATGAGGGGAACAAAAGCACAGATCAGTGGCACACTTGCACCATTCAGTGCACCCTGTCTCACAGCGACAGCGGATTAATTTATGGCACGATTTTGATGCTTCAGGGAGAGTGGTCCAGAGCGGCTGCCACCCAGTTCTTTCCTTTTTCCAGCCCCGGTCAGATGGCTCTGGCATCTCTGGATCCAGGACCAGTACCTGGTTCCAACAGTTGGCCTGGTAGCAAGTGCGCTTAAAGTGCTCTTTGAGGGCTGCCTGGGTTGGAGGAATGTTCTCTAAAGTTCTGGACTTCTGTGTGAAGAGCTGTTTCCTGGCATCATTCACCTCCGTGCTCTCACTGGTTCGGTCATCAGCACCACAAATCGTTCTAGCAGTAACTTTGATTCTTCACTGACCTCACTTGGCATGCACAGGAGTTCATGGAAAGCATCATTGACCTCTGGGAAAGACTTCCAAGTCTCCCAGGCAGTCTTCTTTCCTCGGCCAGCGAATGCAGAGACAGTGTCACACCCAGTGAAATCGTGAAAGACTGTTAGAGTCTGGCACTGTGTAGGATTCATTGTGGCAACCATTTGGTGAACAGCTATGTATCGTAAGCTTGACCCGACACCAAAGGCAACCCACAGCTCATCAGGAGCTATTTTGCTGAATGAAGCCACAGCCAGTACCACCACATCAGTATCAACGGTACGTATGGTCACCTTCCTACAACCTTTCTGCACAGCATCTGCCACATGCAGAAGTAGACGAGTGTCGCCCTCGTCTTGCGAACATGGGGCAAGGCAGGCCAAGCATGACTCAGCAGGAGAGCAGAAGACTCCAGTTCCATCTGTTGCATACAGTTCCTTGCCCTGTGCTAGAGGTAGATGAACAGCTTTGCGTGACAGGAAAGAAAACAACTCGGTTTTGTTCTCATTGCATCGAAGGAAGTCCATCCAGTTCTTAGGCATCACAGTAGGAGGAGCCACCCTTTTCCTGCTGCCCTTTCCCCTCTTCTGTCTGGACGAGGCTTTCAGGCTGGCAGGTAGGTATACATCCCAGACAAGGTTGACTTGGGTGTTTTTCTGAAGTTGAGCAGAGATGTATGGTGCAAACACTGTTTTTCCGTACTCTTGAAATGTTCTTGATGTGCTAGGATTTAGCATTTGAACCACAGCTGCACCATCGAGAATTACTGCATCAGCCACAGGCACACTATTGTCTTCGAGCAGATCTGACTCCAGGTAGCGAAGTAGATCTGCTTTAACCCCAAAGTTTTCCTCCAGTTGACAGAGCTGGTGGGGCTGCCTGGTTTTCATGGGTGAAGAAATGTTGGATGTCTCCATCTCGTGTTTGACAGGAGATGTACAGCCTTGAAAAGAGACCACAGTCACTCTTCAGTACTGCAAGTTGTCCCTTGTCTTTTGACCTTATATTGACAGGTGGCCTACTGAACAGTGGCAACTTGTTCTTTGGAAGTGTTTGCGTGACAGGTGTTGTCCAATCAAAAATGTATTTACTACAACATTTCGGTACTATGACTCTTATTCTGAAACTTGCTTTGAAACCAGTAATAAAAAGACTAATAACAGACCTACACTAGTTTATCTAGCAGAATTATTTTGATCAGCGCTGCCATAGCTAGCTAGCAAACTCATTCCCGGCTATAATCAAATTCAATGTCTTTGCATGTTACAGTTAGGAACTAAGGCTTTACTCAAGTGTACCAGTGGCGGCTGGCCGATAGAGGGCGCTGGGGCGCCGCCCCCACCTTCACTTCCTAGTTGCGATTTGTATATATTTTTTTTTTAAATAAACATTGTTTATTCACAAAATGCGGCTGATATTCTGTCGGCGCCTATCAGCATTCATTAAAAATCCTCCAATACAATAAACATTTTATCTGTGTGTGTGTAAAATTCACAGTTAAAATACATAGGGGGAGGACGCGGGGCGCCGGTCGATTGCAAGTCTATGCCAGGCCAAATACTTTTCGCTTACACGTGAGCTGTAGCAGCGCTCCAATTGGCTGACTCCTATTTCTCGGCCGGGGCGCAAAAAATTGCGCCGTGAATATCCGGTTGTATAGCAGAAAATGTGTGTGTGTGAGGACTTCCGACTTCCGGTTTTTTACAATGTAAGGAGGATTTATTTCTGTAAACAAATTGAACAAATGGATTAGAAGGAGGCATCTTTTGTTCCTAACTTGAGGATATTGCAACTGGACCTATTACCGAAGTCAAACTTATCTTGTTTGTGGACGAACGAACCAAACCAGAAATACAACATTGTGCGCTCGAGCATCAACGCCTACGTGGTGTTCAGGGACGACGAGGACGCGGTGAAGGCCTTGGAGAGGTACGCAGGAACCAGCTTGCTAGCTAACTAGCTAACTAACTGACTAGCTAGGTAGCTAACTAACTGACTAACTGACTGACTGACTGACTAGCTAGGTAGCTAACTAACTAACTGACTGACTGACTGACTAGCTAGGTAGCTAACTAACTGACTAACTAACTAGCTAGGTAGCTAACTAACCAACTAACTAACTGACTGACTGACTGACTAGCTAGGTAGCTAACTAACTAACTGACTAACTAACTAGCTAGGTAGCTAACTAACTAACTGACTGACTGACTGACTAGCTAGGTAGCTAACTAACTAACTGACTGACTGACTGACTAGCTCGGTAGCTAACTAACTAACTGACTAACTAACTAACTAACTGACTGACTAACTAACTAACTAACTAACTAACTAACTGACTAACTAACTAACTAACTGACTGACTGACTAGCTAGGTAGCTAACTAACTAACTGACTGACTAGCTAGGTAGCTAACTAACTACCTACCTAACTAACTAACTGACTGACTAGCTAGGTAGCTAACTAGCTAACTAACTGACTAACTAACTAGGTAGCTAACTAACTCACTGATATAGTGATATATAAGATGTAGTGATATATAAGATATAGTGATATATAGGCAGTGAAGGCTCCTCCATAGAGGTGGAGGAGGCCTGGCCTCCCCAATAATTTGAGAGAAGAGAGAGAGATTTTAAAAAGCAATAATTATATTTTTTATCAGACACACAACATACAATTCAGAACAATACTTCATCCATTTCTAATATTTATCCTGCAGAACAGCACTCATAAACGCGTGTGGCGGAAAAAGGTACTACACGGAGGCCAGGCCTCCTGTCGGAAAGTGGTTTCTCATAGAAGTCAATGTAATGCAATTTTTTTCATGGCAATATGTGATTGGCCAAATCACTGAAAATGGGTGGGCACAGGAGGCCTGGCCTCCGTGTAGTACCTTTTTCCGCCACACGCGTATGAGTGCTGTTCTGCAGGATAAATATTAGAAATGGATGAAGTATTGTTCTGAATTGTATGTTGTGTGTCTGATTGACATAGTGTTTGAGTGCTTTTGACATGTCATTGATTGTATGTAGTATGTTGTGGTGAATGTTGTGAGCCTGAGCAGAAGGGACAATAGCTGCTGCAGGCGGACCAGAGATTCATGCCAATTGTTTTGTTTATTTGATGACCCATTGTGCAGGCAATAAAAGCTGCTTCATCCACCATCCTGAGAGTGTCCCAATCCCTTCAGTACCGCCAAACACAAATTAATAATTTTTAACAAAGACAGATAAGAAGAACAGGGAACATTCCATTGCGAGTGAAGCGAGCAAGCGGAAAAAAAATTGGCCTCCTCAATTCTGGAAGTCACCAGCCTCCACTGAGATATAGTGATATATAGATGTAGTGATATATAAGATGTAGTGATATATAGATGTAGTGATATATGAGATGTAGTGATATATAAGATGTAGTGATATATAAGATATAGTGATATATAGATATAGTGATATATAGATGTAGTGATATATAAGATGTAGTGATATATAAGATATAGTGATATATAGATGTAGTGATATATAAGATGTAGTGATATATAAGATGTAGTGATATGCTCAGAGGTGATGAGATGAGCTAGTCTGCTGCACACATGCCAACTAAAGAGCTAACTGGAGCCACTTTATTATTTTACTTAAAGTAGATATACAATCTTTCTTATTCTGCTAGAATTTGGTTTCATTGGTAATACCATAATGGCATATTTACAGTACATGGACAGTGGATTGAAGCATTTGAAATGTCTGTTTTGTATAGTATTGTTGGACATTTTGTTGGACATTTTTTTCCAGGTGAGAGAGTAATGTCAAAATGACATTATCTGACTGCATTGCCCACAGCAATCCAAAATTCAATTATAATTATGTTATAAATTGATATGGATCAATTTGATCCATATGGATCAATGTATACCTCTTATTAGATTACATATACTCTGGTTGTTATGTTTGCCTTTTGGTTGACAGCAAAAGGGAGAGAGGAGGATAGAGAGGGAGAGAAGGAGAGAGAGCAGGATGGTGTCGGCACACCAGAGAGAGAGAGCAAGAACCAGGTGAGAAAGTGGACAGGTAGTCAAGACCACATAAGTAAGTAGCCTTGAG
Organism: Nansenia antarctica; assembly: GCF_963989245.1. Lineage (NCBI taxonomy): Eukaryota > Metazoa > Chordata > Actinopteri > Argentiniformes > Microstomatidae > Nansenia > Nansenia antarctica. The sequence continues at coordinate 44,736,284 of NC_137688.1, read as the reverse complement.
AACCGATGGTCCTCGAGCCTAATGGCCCATAGGGAAGGAGCCTATCTCCTGTTTCCGTAGCGTGAGGCGGCTTAATGTACAAGTTAGTACACCCCCTGGACATGACGCTGGTATGTCGCAGGGTCTTACCATCTGGGGGGGGGGGGGGGGGTCCATGCCACGGTCCATGCCACCCCCCCAAGGCAGCAAACCTAGGGGAAACACTGTTATTCTCATGCTAAAATCGACTGTAAATCCAGATTTTAAAGTTGATATTCTTCCCCGTGGAGCATGCCCCCATAACCTGTGCCCCACCCAAAATGTTTAGCACCAGCCGCAACTGAAGTGTACTAATATTGTCTGTTCATAGTAAGTCAGTTTACTTGTTATATTTACCTGTTGATATTTAGTCAGAAGTGCTCTCTGTCTTGTGCATACTGCACTATCACAGAGTGTACTGACTTCTACTCTACTGGCGTTAGCTACTGGTGCCCTAGAGGGCCATCTGCTGTGCTTAGCAGGAATAAATAAAATAACCACACATCCCAGTAAATAATAACTAATAACTGAATAATGCAGGGCAATAAAAAAGGAATTTTTTCATAAATACAGAGTTCATAAATAAAAGAGAACAACTAATTGTGTTTTCTGAGGTAAAGTTTTACATAGACCTTGACCTAAATGCATTTTCTTGAATTCTGGCAATCTCAAAAGTATCACCAAATGAATAGGCATCCTTAACTTAGTTGGAAAGGACACCTAACGTGTTTTTCTACTCTGTTTGGTTCTAAAATTGAACATTAGACACAGGGCCTGGCTGCCATCTTGAATTTGACCTCTCCCGGGCCTCTGGGGTCAAATCTGACTTCCCTCCACATCTGAAAATAAACCTTATGGTATGTACTAACTATGGTAGAAATGTCATGCTTTCTTCAAAAAGTGCACAATTCCTCATAATATGAGAGCTTAGCCGCTGTACTATTACTCAATATAAGAAACAACTGTTTTACTTAACTAAATACTTTTTTTTTTACATTTGTGAATTGGATTCACTGTATCGTCTGCCGTAGGCTACTGAGTAAGTGATACATGGCTTTCAAACAAACGTACGTTTTATGGGTATGGGTGCAAGTAGCGTGACGACTGTGATCAGTCACTAATACAGCTGACCGAAAACCGATTTTTGAAAATAAATTCGATGGAGAAGGTACTGTATTGTGGTTTATTTAATACTGTTCAGCACTTGAAGTTACATGCAATGCATGACTTGTGCTATATAAATAACATTTGGAAAGCGGCAAGTAACAAGTGTGCGCATCAAAGGTCTAGGCATTAGGCACGTAACATCTAGTCCTCTATATCACAGCCAGTATAATAAAATGACTGTTCATTTGTCATACATTTGTCATACATGTCAAAACATATCTTAGCTTAATAGGAAGGTAGTGCGCACGGTTCTGTGTGAGCAAACCTCTCAATGACTTAACTGTTAAAATACATCTTGTCCCGGATCAATGTATTTTCAATGGAAAGCATGGCATGGGCGTCCTGTCGCTGTTGTCCCATTGTGTTTCTTGTGAATGTCTCAAAACTGACTTGGGCTATATAAATAAAGTTTGATTGATTGATGTATATGTGCATTGCGCTGCAGATTCATTGACTGTATCATTGTTATTTTCACACAACGACAAAAATGAGTTCCAGTTTTATTCTTTGAACAAGAGAATAGCAAATGTTAACATCTATAATATATATAAATACAAATATAAAACTTGAGTGCAGATAGCGGGTAGTGCAAGGCTTTTCAAGCCTTTATCCAAAGCGACTTACAAAAAATACATTTGTCTAAGTAAGTGAATCATCTATCCATCAGTCAGGGCCAGAGGCCATTGGCATTGAAAATGTTAGAAGAAGGATGTTTAAAAAAAAAAGTATAATTATGCACCACTAACCCCAGTGGTGTTAAATTGAAAGGGTTCAAGGCCCATGCGCCATCATTGTCTGGTTGAATCCCACTTTACTGAGATTGAATTGCTTCCCACTTGACCCAGAATTGCTTCCCACTTTTTACAGATTAAAAGTCTCGCATGAGACTATCAAAAATCGTCAAGACAACTACATTTTTCAAGCAGCAATAATCACACCTCAGGTAAAAATAGGTTACGATATTGCCTCTGCGAAAGGATGACTCAAGAGAGATTCACAATTCTCAATTTCCAGAAAGGCAGCATTGATTATGGAATTATTTTAAGGTTTTGCCTATTTAGTAGATTGTACCTAGAGTTTTTGCTTGGCCTTTGCTTGCAGAATGATACAGATTTTTCAGGGGTCATGACTAATTCCTATTCACACTGGCAGTGCAAAGCACTATGGGTGAAAACATTGATATTTATATGTTTGTCGTTTAGCAGACGCCTTTATCCAAAGCGACTTACATTTTTGCAAAAAAATAATCAAGACATAAATTGCATGAACAAACTGTATGCTATAAAAACAATTTGGGTCTGCAAATTAGTGAGCAGGTTGTAAATGATTGACAGCGCTGGTGGATCATAATCATGACAAAATGTCAAACACTGATGCATCTTGATCCTCTTGATCCTCAAGAGTACTTACAAATTACAGGATATATCCTCAGTAAACACTATGTTGAACATGGCCCAGCACGCACCTTACCAGTGTGCAATTTTTTTTGTTTCCTTTTGAGATTGGCTTTTTCTTTTTTAAACAGAAGCTGAAAGAGTTTCTCAGAATACCCAAACAGAGCATAGTTTCTCAGAACAATTGCAAAGTCTTTATCCCTCACACCATACACAAGTGGACTCAAGCATCGAGGGGCAAGCATGAATACAACATAGTTGAAGTACTGAACCTGCATAAATGCATACAAATCAATTTGATAAATAGCTGTTTCTATCATAGGGCACCAAAACTGGATCAAGCAGAGAAGTAACTGGATGGCATGTAGTATCACTGTCCTCTGACCCTTTTTGCTGGACTTCTTCCTTTCCAATGAGAAGGCCCTGGCAGCCACCATGATCTTCACATAGGTGGCCGCTATGACCAACGACATGACCAGGAAGCATGTCTGAAAAACAGCTGCGCGCACATGTTTTTGCCAGTGAAAAAAGTCAGTCTGCTCTATACTGCACAACATGGGGGAAGTGTAGAAACGTAGACTGGCAGAGGTGAAGACAATACAGAGCACATAGAGCTGGTATATGGTGCTTAGGGCATGGATGAGGAGGATGCAGTGCATGGCCCTCACAGGGGTGGAGAGCTCACTGTGACGCAGGGGCATGCAGATGGCAACATAGCGCTCTAGGCTCATGGCTGTCAGTGTTAGGGGGGTGGCGAAGGTCAGGTTTCCACTGAGGATACACAGACACAAACACAGAGCACCTGGAATTGGTAACCTGGAGAAGATTGTTAGTAGCAATGTATCAGTCAAAGCCAGATACAGACTGTCACAGAGTAGTGTGTGTGCAAAGAAGATGTATCGTGTGGTGGTGTAGAAGGCCTCCTTCTTAAAAAAGGTGAACAGCATGAGAGAGTTTATGTAGAGGAATATACCAATCAACACCTGTATCAGCACCACTTTGTCACTCAGGGGTCTCAGCTCTTGCACAGTTGGAAGAATAAGTCCCTGGCTTGTATTCATCATCGTTTCCTGGTTTGAAAGAAGAACAAAGACAATGTACAATAATGGTGTTTAAGAATATCACGGTTGTCAGCAATATTAAATAAAAACACACAGCCTATTTCTTAAAACCATTTTTAAGTACCACTTATAAAGGCAGTATCAGCAATTATAAGGCATAATTGGTTTACAAAGCAATATGATAATATAATAGCATGTCAGCGGAACCTAAATTGAAAAAGAAAGAAGTTCTTCTTACTTTAAACATTCAGTATTAGTTAGGCAATAATAACAACTTCTTTTTTAACTCAGTGTTGCATGTTTATCTCTATATTTATGTGGAGAACAATCTTTGCTGAGCAGCACAAAAGTGGTCATCTTTTATATTATATTATTGTATGACCAACAATAAGCAAAGCTCCTAGAAAGTTAAATGTGAAATGGATGTAAACATACCATTAAGGTTTTCAAGAATAATCAATGCTATAATCATTCAAAACCCTTCAATCAACATTAAAATGTTTGACTCATTGCTTTTCTATATAATTGTGTAGAACTACCTTTGCTCAGCCTCCTCCTGTCCCTAGTCTGAACAGCAGCACAAAAGTGTTCATCCTTTATACTGTGTTGTTACACAATCAACAATAAGCCAAACTCTCCAAGGGCTGTGTTTCTGTAGGTTATCTGTAGCAACACAAACTAGAGCTATGGTAATACTTCCAAACTAGCACTATTCATAGCTTTCAGTCACGTGGTTTCTTCCCTAGCAACCACCAACCTGACGGGCAAAAAGGATCATAGCAACATCGCGCAACATGGCGAGTGGACGCAATTTACCGGCTGCCGACTATTTAGACCACCTCACCCATGAAGAACTAGCAAGATACACGGAAAAGCTACACATATTGGGCACTTGCGACCCATATTTAGCCCCCGCGGCTGTGTTTGAACCACTAAATGCAGCTAAGTCCCTGCCTGATCTCGTGTTCGGTGACATCTGGATATATCTGGTGGAGAATCCATCCCCATATACCGCAGCTAGGATGAAGGCTTTTAAAAGCACCGAAAGCTACAAATATTTCCAATCTGGTTGGGTAACTAATGCTGGCGTGTGGAAAGTGAAGAATTTCTTCATCGTCAAAGCCAAGGTGAGTGACGTTAAATTAGCCAATGCTATCGGTATGCTAGCTAACGTTACGTTACGGTCAGTGGTAAGCTAGCTCTAGCCTCTTGTCAAAGCGAAGGTACCTAACGTTTGCCTTTGGTTATGCTACGTTGTCTAATCTAACGTTACACAGCTAAATTACTCTCTTGTGCTAGATAGCTCTAATTTTGGTAGATAGTTACGTTGATCACAGATGTTTACAGCTGGTGACAGGGCTGACATTGATGAAATGAAATCTAAACAAAACCTCTGTCCGTGTCAGGTGAACCATTCCTACTGCCTCAATGCTCCACCACTGACTGCATGGGTTGCTGTGGAAAAGGACGGATTAATCCGATTTGGTCAAAGGGTCGTCAGATTTGAAACCTATGAATCAAGGCGATAATAACGTTACGGCATTAGTAGCTAATGCTAACGTTAGCAACCTTTTGGCAAGCCACCTAAACAAACCATGCAGAAATGATGAACGTTAGCTATGTACAGATAATGGCTAAATGCTTTGCAATTGTAGCTAATTATATTAACATTACTTTAGCTAACTTACCTTTGATGAAATGTTCGCTGCACAGACGTGTGTGCTTTGATGGCACCCATTCTTTCTGTCCCGCTCCCGGTACACTTCGTTTGATGGCATTAATCCACACATTTCTCCTCTCTTTATTTTCTTTTTCACTCGGTATCCTATAAAGACACAACCCAGGCCTATCTCCTCGCCGGTTTGTACACCCGATTGCACAGCAACTATCTGGCATGATTGTTTTCTAACCAATGCTACTGTGTTTCCTGGTGCTCTGCAACTTCACAGGCAGTGCCTTTTGCCCGTCAGGTGGGCGTTTCCACTATGCTGTGACGTCACATGAAAGCTATGAATAGTAACACCTTTGTCTGATAATTATTGAAGGTCAATTATAGTTTATGTAGTTTTATATTGATTTTGCATCTGTAAAAGCCATCGAGAGACAGGTGTTGAAAAAGAGCTCTATAGCCACTGGTGTATCGCAGTTTCTCTGGGCCCCCCTGCAAGGTCAAAATTCGGGCCCTCCCTCCCTCTAAATATTAAATTAAATCGAATTCTTAAAAAAAAAAAAAAAGAATTGGAAGGTTTATAGAAGATTGTACAACTGCTGTATCAATAGTACACTGCACAATGAAAAAATCCTTAGTAAACTAGCTAGGCATTATTCTTTTTATTTTTGTCCAAGCTCGGAGAGAGCTCGAGCCATGAGGATGGCTCATTATGCAAGCTTAGGTATACAGGACTTTTGTATATTTTAAAAAGATCCTTTATTTGCTGATTATTAGCCTATGCTGTTGCTTATAAAAATTGGGGAGCTTACTGGATTAACAAAACACATTTCACAGCTGGACACAATTTCTGCCATCTCTCCTTCCCTAAATCTATATAAGGAGCGCCTCTCCTTACAGGCAGAGTTTGAGGTTTTAGCTACGGACCATACAACGAAAATGCTATTGAAATCCATATATATTATGAGCATAGGGACTGCGATAGGGACTGCGACAGGCACCATCATCTCACCAAATTCCCCAAATTCAAACATCTTCAGGCTTAACAATTGATCCTAAGAAAATGTATGATGAGTTTAAAGATTTTTACATGTCACTGTATACTTTGTACTGTATATTTTGTAGATGATTTGGAGAGAAACATCACTGTTGAAGAACTCACTACAGCAGCTAAATCCATGCAGTGTGGTAAATGTCCTGGACCAGGTGGCTGTCCTATTGAGTTCTATAAGAAGTTTTTACATACATTAGCCACCATCTTAATTGACATGTTTAATGAATAATTTGAATCTTAAATTGCCCTAGACCCTCAATCAGGCCTCAATCTCACTTGTTTGAAAAAAGAATAAGGATCCTTTGTCCTGTTCCTCATTTAGGCCCATCAGTTTACTCAATGTAGACTTTAAATTGCTATCCAAACTCTTAGCTTTGCCCCTTGAGTCTACACTTCCCTATCATCTCCCCAGATCAAACAGGTTTCATTAGTTTCAAAATAATAATAATTTCAGACGGTTATTCAATACAATTTATAATCCATCTGCCTTCACTGCTCCAGAAGCATTAATATCATTGGACGCAGAAAAAGCTTTTGATCGCATGGAATCTCTTTCATACTCTAGATAAATTTGGCTTTGGCAAATTTGGATTTATTACCTGGGTTAAACTACTCTATTCCTCTCCTCAAGCCTCAGTTAGAACAAATAATACTCAGTCAGAATACTTTCCTCTCCATAGGTCTGCCAGACATGGGTGCCCATTGAGCCCCCTGCTGTTCGCTGTTGCTATTGAGCCCCTCGCCATCTTGCTTCGCTCTAACCCCCGCATCACTGGGATAACCGGGAATGGCACAATGCCACCGTCCCTGCTGCACTTGCCATGCTGAAATCATTCCATTTTATATCGGGTGAACTAAAAGTGAACTATCCCCTCTAAACACAAGCGCATGTGAATACCCACCGGTCCTGAGATCACTGCACTGGCTCCCTGTCAGTTATAGAATAGACTTCAAGACTCCTATTAGTCTTTAAATCACTCCATTGCGATGCACCCAAATACATCATGGACATGCTCATAAGATACACACCGGCTAGACCCCTAAGGTCTAGTGGCACGGAACTTCTGATAGTACCAGAAGCCAGGACCAAGAGATTTGGAGGATCAGCTTTTAGCATATATGCTCCCTGATTGTGGAACATCCTACCTGAGAGCCTGAGGTTGTCTAAACTCAGGAATTTTTTAAGCGAGACCTCAAAACCTACTTATTCAATGTCGCCTTTTGGAACTGAGGGAGACATTGGAGATTATAGAACTAGGATTACTGTGTAATCATCTTCTGTTGACAGGAAAGAGGACCTGGGTGCTGATGGGGCACTGATAGCTGTCAGTAGCACCTAGACCAGTACCAGAACCGGCACCAGGCTGTACCTGGACCACCACCAGATTGGATTGTTGTTATTGTTGTTGTGTTGTTGCATCATAACTGCACTTGAGATTCTCTGTTGGGATTCTCTGTTGGCAGGAAAGAGTACCTGGGTGCTGAAGTACCAGGCTGTAACAGTGCAAGTACCAGGATCTGTGCCCCATGCTGGATGCAGAACGATGCAGAAATAATTTTAGGGACAGTGTGTACGCTGATAATATGCAGGGAACCCTCGCCCTTGCTTGCTTGCTATGCGCCGGTGATCCTCGGGCCTCTCCTCGGGGGTCTTGCCGCCCCACGTGCTTGGTCTGTTCCGCCGCTGGGGCACCTGCTTGGCTATTCTGGTGCGGGGCTATTATGGTCTGTGCTTGCTTGGCTGAGCTGGGTGTGCTGGTGGTGGGGCGGGTCGGGTGGAGGTAGTTTTACATATCTTGGAAATCAAGTTACAAGCAAATTTAAAAATCTCTTTCACCATTTAGAAATGTATACATAGTCCCTCTATATCAGGTACTGTCAATATTCCTTGACATGTGTTTCTGGTATGTCAGGTGTGTCTTGTCATCATTTGTGCATGCATAAGAGAGCTGTCAATGTGTAGTATTAATTCTAGGCTTTGCATTTGTCTTTGGAATCTGCTATTGGTGTCCATCAACATGAGGACCAAATGAAAGTCAGTGAAGCCATTATTAGGCTGACAAATCAGAATATCATCTAGCTTGCCAAAATCAATCAGTTTGGAACATACAGTATGACATAATTCTCAGGAAGTCATCTTAAAAGGTTGGGTGAAAAGAGGACCCAGCAAGTATTCCTTAGCAAGTAAGTGTGGTCACATGCAACGCAGACCTATGAGGCAAAAGGCTCTTGTGTTAGAAAATGTTTTGAACACAAGAACATTTATTGATGCATTCTTGCAACTAGCTGCAATCATTTTTGGGCATGTTAGAAAACACCTGAAAATGTGTTATATTGATTTTCATTTATATGTTTTATTTTTATGCAGCATCAAATGTTGTTTCATTATCATTATCATTCATGAGAATGACCAGGCGTCTTGAAGTACCTCTGGAAGCTAATGAAAGTGGCATGGGAAAAGGGAATCATACCAAAGGCATGGCGAAGGGCAGGAGGGATCCTGATTCCCAAAGAGAAGAATTCCTCAACCATCGACCAGTTCCGCCAGATCAGTCTACTGAATGTGGAAGGAAAGATTTTCTTCAGTGTTGTGGCCCAGAGGCTCTCAGTATTCTTGCAGAAGAACAACTTTGTCGACACCTCAGTGCAGAAGGCAGGGATAAGTGGATTCTCAGGATGCCTGGAACACACAAATGTCATCTGGCACCAGGTACAAACGGCCAAGAAGGAGAAGAAAGACCTGCATGTGGTTTTCTTAGATCTTGCCAATGCCTTCGGGTCAGTGCCTCATGAGATTTTGTGGACAGCGTTCAACTTCTTCCAAGTCCCAGAGGGCATCACAAGGCTGGTCAAAGCCTACTTCCAGGACCTCCAGTTCTGTGTTACAGCACAAGCCAGTACAACTGCTTGGCAGCACCTCGAGATAATGGCGGGCTGCACCATCTCTCCACTGGCGTTTACCATGGCAATGGAGCTCATTATTCAAGCATCCCGATGGGTTGTTGGAGGGGAACGGTTTGAAGAGCGGGCTGCGTCTTCCTCCAATCAGGGCATACATGGATGACATGGCGACAATAACAACAACAAACGCATGCACCAAACGCCTGCTGGATAAACTCCAGGGAAACATCAAATGGGCACGAATGGAGATTAAACCCAGCAAGTCCCGCAGTATCTCCATTGTCAAAGGCAAGCTCGCCAATGAGAGGTTCCACGTCAACAACGAGCCAATACCAACAGTTCTGGAGAAGCCTATCAAAAGCCTTGGCTGCTGGTATAGCGCAGAACTCAAAGACTCGAAGCAGGTGGAACAACTCAGGCAGGATACAATCAGTGGCCTCAAGCAGATCAACAACACTGCTCTTCCTGGGAAGCTGAAGCTGTGGTGCTTTCAGTTTGGGCTGCTGCCCCGTCTCATGTGGCCAATTTCCATCTACGAGGTCACACTATCCCATGCCAACTGGCTGGAGAGACTGGTGAATGCACAAGTGAGGAAGTGGCTTGGACTGCCGAGAGGCCTTAGCAGCATAGGCCTGTATGGCAACGGAGCCCTCTCCCTACCAATCTCAAGCCTGTTGGAGGAGTACAAATGTGCCAAATCAAGGCTGGAAATGACTCTCACAGAATCCCGGGATCCTTTCGTCTGAGGTGCTGCTCCAATCCTAGGGAGGAAATGGAAGCCATCTGCAGCAGTTGCGGTGGCAAAGACCGCCCTCAGACACCGGCATATAGTGGGGCATGTCCAACATGGCAGAGGGGGCCTTGGTTTGGAAACAACAACACCCACATGGCAAAAGGCTACTCCAACCGAACGGCGGAAGATGGTGGTTGAGGAGGTGCGCCACCAGGAGGAAGCAGCCAGGTGCGCCAAGGCAGTCTCCCAAGCCCAGCAAGGCCGCTGGATGAAGTGGGAGAGCGTGGAGAGGAGGAAAATCACGTGGAACGAGCTGTGGAGCATGGAGTCTAAAGCCCAATGCACACAGCGTGCGATTTCTGTTGCACGACAACATTCCATTTTGAAGTTTGAATGGAAGTCTATGAGAACATCGCATCCCAACGCACACGGCCCCGATTTTAATCGCACGGCGAAAATTCGATTCCATTCGTTTTGAATGGGACAAAGCACACGGCGTGCGAGTTTTGTCGCACTGTCAAATTTTGCAAATGTTGTAAAAGTTTGTGGTGCGACGGATTATTGCATCACAATGGGACAATTGGGAAAACTCCAACTGGTCTATCTAAATTAATTGAGTCACTCATAACGGGGAGAGAGACTGGAGCATACATTTTTGACTGTCTCCTTTTTTGCGATTTCGCGGTTGAAAAGTTGCATAACTTGTTGAAAAGTTGGGTATCTAATCTAGCCAGCCAGACCGAGCCACTTTGAAACACGCGCAAGCACACGCACATGCATTATGATTATTCCCTTTTCTTTTTTTCTCTATTTGATTATAGGAAGACTCACTCATCCTTACCCTAACCAGGGTTCGTAACCAGACCCTTCCCTTCCCTTTTACCACCTTGCACATAGCCTAGCCCTAGGTCATGGGTACTTATATTTCTTATGGTAATTCTAAAACTTAGCCCTACTAAAAAAAGCTATGTTTTTAGTCTAGGGCTGAAGTTGGAAGCAGATTCACGCCTGCCTGCCGGAGTTCATATTAGGTAAAAAGGGGAGGGTCTAAGCAGACGCTCTGGCTAATTGAATTACCGTTCGGTATTGGTCCTAAACTACCATGTGACATTATACGGAAGTAGTTGAAAGTGGGCGGCTACATCTGTGTCTTTTTTTTCACATACAAGACGCCTATATTACATAATAATAACAATCGAGCATGTAGGCACAATATTGTAGCGTGAACGCAGGAACAATCGTCAGCCAGACGGACTTACATATTGAGCCTCATCGGTTGGCAGTGCACCGCTCAGACCCCACGGGGGGGTCTCAAATATCCGGCGAGTTACGTGCCCTTTTAATTATTTACTATTCAGCCAATATGTCCAATGTTTGTCTTATTTATAGGCCTATGATTATTTGAATGAGATGAATTTGTACTACTGTATATTTATGATGATTAATTGAGATGCATGATCAGTTGTGGAAGTTGCGTCCTAGGGTGAATAGCTAGATGTTGGACTGTCTCCGTCCTCCGAATCTATGTCTGCCTGATCATCGCCCATAATAATAAAGTGGCTTTTATAATACACCGTTCTGGCTGTGTGTTTTGTGTGCTCCCTCTCCTGACATTTTACCAATACCCCTAAATCAGGGGACCCACATATTTTATCACAATATGTCCAGTTGTATCTTGTAGAAATTGTGGAAGCAAGGCAAGCAATATTGGTAGAGCCTATTGTAATCAGCCTGCCTGGTCCGACTACGTAACAATTGAGAATGGAATGTTGAGGTGCAACAGAAATCGCATCGCATGCCGTGTGCATTGCAATGGAATGTTGTCGTGCAACAGAAATCGCACGCTGTGTGCATTGGGCTTAATAGGCTAAAGGGCTCTGGGAAAAAGCACAAATTTGACAGTGCGACAAAACTCGCACGCCGTGTGCTTTTTCCCATTCAAAATGAATGGAATCGAATGTTCGCCGTGCGATTAAAATCGGGGCCGTGTGTGTTGAAATGCGATGTTCTCATAGACTTCCATTCAAACTTCAAAATGGAATGTTGACGCGCAACAGAAATCGCACGCTGTGTGCAGAGCCCTTAAGTTTCATCATCAGAGCCACATATGATGTCCTGCCCTCTCCAACCTACATCTCTGGTATGGAGAGGACCCAGCCTGTCTCCAGTGTGCAGCCCCAGCAACCCTCAAACACATCTTGGTGGGTTGCAAGACCAGTCTAACTCAAGGAAGAAACACCTGGCGCCACAACCAAGCATGCGTCACATGTATAAAAATAAACACATTCTTTTATCTTCTCAAAATATCCATTACTACTGATCCTGTTCATAATGAATATTAGAAAATTAACATAACATGTAGGACTAAATGGCTCCTACAATGAGATTCATTATGTGTATTATAGTTTTATAATGTCAAATGGGTCAAACAGGTCTTGGGGGTGAAAATAAACAGTTTTTCACAAAAACGCGTTTTATCTGTTTTTTGTCCGAAAAGTAGTTTTTTGATGAAAATGACCAACATTGAAGTGTTTACTGAACATGCTAGGAAGAAGATAGGATCAAACTTTTTTTGTGTGCAAGAAGAAGGTCACTTCTTTCTTCTGATGTATTCAGTGTTTACATATTCATAGAACAGAATATTCTGGGAATTTTTGAAGATGAGTCAAAATGATCAAAAAGGCTGGCGCTGGCTGGCAACTTTTTCAGAAAACTCTGGCGGTGAAAGAGTCAACATATGCACACTTTGCCAGGTAGATTGCTTTAATACTGTACATCACATCAGAGGTAATCAAACCTGGTCCAATGGTGCCAGATGTACAGGCCTTTGATCAAGCCTAGCATTAAAGCAGTGTATTATCATGTTCTTGATGATGAGTTGATAAGCTGAATAAGGTCCTGTATAAATGCATTTGCTCTCAAGGACCAGGTTTAGTGAACATAGCTATATATTTCCATGGGGTATTAAGACACTATTTTAACCTAAAGAATATGAATGAATACTAAATTATTTCAGAGGATTCAGTAGAATATGCTGATTGACTTTAATGAACTGCTATGGTTGGGTACTGATATGGTTGGGTGACACTGTTGCTTGGGTGTGTGCTAGTCTGTTCTGGTATCAGCCAACTCGTCCCACAATAAAGCAGGCTAAAATGCTGAAAGAAGTCAGCTGCCAAGGCTTCAAGTCTAACCTGAACTATTCTGCCTATAACAGACAGTTTGTGGGTGAGTGCACTTCTATGCCTGACCTTTGTACGCTGTAGCATTGATCTGTTTTTCTCTGCTATGCAGGTCCCTGATAATGAGCCTGTTGATGAGTCGCTTGCCAGAACTCCTGTGTGGCTTATTAAGTCTTGTGAAGGTAATTAGAAGTGTTCATTAATTATTTAAATGACCGTTCTGATGATTCTAGTGCTTAATTAATGAGGCATCTGTGTTGTTTGTTTTTCTGATATCAGTCCGATGAGTTAGACTTAGAGAGATATCTGAGTAGTTCTAATTAGCCCCAAGGCTGGCTGAACTGCCCAATAGCACAATAGCAACATATCTTACTCTCTCCCTAGGTTGTTTTGTCATAACTGTCCAAAACATTGTCAACAATCTCTATTCTCTATTCTCTACACTGTAATTGCTTAACAGGGGACATGCAATAGACAAACACAGGAATGATGTAATGACAGCACACCTAACACAACATTGGCTACCAGCCCAAGCCCGTGCCCCAGCCCAACTTCCAGTCCATGCCCCAGACCAGCTACCAACACCAGCCCATCCCCAGACCAGCTACCAGCCCCAGACCGGCTACTAGCCCCAGCCCCTGCCCCAGAGCGGCTACTAGCCTCTAGCCTGAGCCCCAGACCAGCTGCCAGCCTGCTACGAGGAGTAGAGTTCCGGATGAACGCCAGGTGCCGTTCCTAGAGAAGGGGTTACTGTGAGGCATCCTCCTCACTCCTGCTGCTTCCTCCACTGGCCAGCAGTGGCTGCCAGAGACTTAGCGTTACGTTATCTGACCAGCATATAAGCCTGGCTCAGTGTTCGGTCTTGAGCCTTCACCGTCATATGTCCCTGTATTACCTGAGTTTGCCTAGTAAAGCTGTTTTAACATAACCTTTATCTTTATCTAGTATAAAACATCACATTGAGGCACATAGGAAAAATTAGAATAGAGTATCAACAATCTAATAGTTTCAAAGAAACATACAAAATAAACAAACTGTCGTAAATGAAAGGAGGTTTTACCATAAGTCTAATATTATGTGTCCAGGACACACAGGAGTCTGTGCCCATAGGCGTAACCCGAAAAACTCAAAGAAAGTATTGCTGTTCTGGTCCTTAAATATCATCTAAACAATAGAACATCAGAGACATCGATGGGAGAGGCCTGCTGGCCTATACTATTTACAATGCAGTGTCAACAGACAAGGCGCAATATCCTCAGACCGTCCACCAGGCATGCTCATTCAACTGTTAAAATGAGCCTATGAATGAAGCAAGACATTTACCGGTATTCATAAACCTTTTACTAAGACACTGGTGTTTTACTGTCTGTATATTTTATTGTGCACAGAGAGGGCTTTTCTCTTGGCACAATCACATTCTGTGACCAAAGAGAAATGTTTGGCCACCGTTAAGCCAACTTCGGTGGTGTGAATTGAGAATCGAATGTCGTCGTGTGACAAAATCGCACGCCGTGTGCATTGGCCTTTAGACTACTATCGTACTAACTATTTTATTGATATAAGACGCATTTACTTCAAACACCAATTTCACCAATAAGACAAAATATTTGCACAGCCAAATTATTTGGTTAAAAATGCGACTGGCTATAAACCTAGGTTACACAACTCTGGTTTTGGTATTGATATAGGTCAAGTGTCAGTATTCAATTATTCTGCATGACTACCAAACTACATTAGGCTGCACTCCTACAGCTGCAGTTGTAGCCAGAAAAATCACCAGAACCTGTAGTGCTTATTTGATCAGTTTATCAGTCTTGCTTCTTATAGCTTTGTGTTGATTTAATCATAATGAAATCATCTAAATATTATTCCCAAATTTGTAAGGCTATAGGCCTACTGCGTTAGGCTACATACTTTCACAATGGAAGATCAAACGATCACTGTCTTTGTATCAGCCACATGTAAACACATGTAAATAGTAAGATAGCACATCCATCAACAGCAAATCCGTCGACAGCCGAAATACCCTTCTTTTAGCAATACTCAGCTCTTTCTTTTCTCTCTCTCTCACTCTCTCTTTCTCTCCATCTCTCTCTCTCTCTCTCTCTTTCATAACCAGTATGCCAGCAATGGAAATCATTCTTACCTGGAAATACCTAATGATAATTGCATCAAATCACTGTTTGATGGGCCTAAAATTGAGACCAGTACACAAATGATGTGGATAGAGGAAAGGACATGGATGTGCCTTTACAATATGTTGGGACTGAAAACCAGTTTAATGTACCCCTGGCGGGGTAGAATAGCTTGCCCTATGCGGGTATCAAACTCACTACCTTCCACACTAGCTACAACACCGAGAGTTAGCTCACTTGGCGGAGCTGCTAATGGGCCTTATACAGTGTCGTTACAGTTACAGCGTCATTCCCTCACACTTCACTGGATACCAAGTGCCTCACGTCCCTCACACACCACTCTGATGGCACTCATGTTGGGGTGCCATCCCACTCTAACACCAACGTAGAGAACAGTGGGGTAGAGTAACTTGCCCTGAGCGGGTATCGAACTCACAACGTTCTGCTTACAGACCGGCCGCACCAACTACAACACCAAGAGAGTTCACTCCCTTGGCAGAGCTGCTAACAGGCCTTATGCAAGGTCGGTACAGTATAGTACAGATGATATAAAGGTGGCACAGCGCTGTGAAAACAATTGCTGCAGAGCAGATGTACTGTAGTGCATAGGGTCATTTCAGAAAGACATTTAATAGCACTCGTCAAATTTATGAAAAAAAGTTGCCTCTCTGCAGTCGGAACTGTATACATCAGAGATGTGTTGTTGTCTAAAAGTTGTTAAAGTCAAATCAAGGCAATGGTAAGGAGGGTGGTGCAGACAGCTGAGCGCATCAGTGGATGTGAGCTTCCCTCCATCCAGGATATATACAACAAACGGTGTGTCAGCAAGGATCATCAAGGATCATCAAAGATCCCAGCCACCCCACCCCAACCACAGTCTGTTCGATCAGATGCCATCCAAAAGACAAAGCCTCTTCCGGAGCCTCAGTGCCAAAACTCAGAGGCTAACCAACTGTTACTTCCCTAGGCGATCAGGCTCATAAACTAGCCTACTGAAGACAACTTACTATTATCCCCAAGCACATCTTATGTATACAGACTACCTACCCTTAAGCACACAGTCACTTTGCTCAATACTACCTCATACCCACTGCCACCGAATGCAATGTCATCAATCATTTCCACTTTGTCTTTATTTATTTATTTTTAAAATTTGTTTTACTGTTTGTACTGCTAAATTGTGTCCTGTCTTATTTGTCTCATTTGTCTCCCACAATTGTCTCACTTATGTCTTATAACTTGTCACTTTATTATTATCTTGGCGTATAGCCTTATTTGTCTTTGTGCTGCAATGTCAAGGAACCGAAGCCTAAGAATGTTACTGTGTTACACTTGTGTAACGTGATGTAACAATAAAACTTGAAACTTGAGGTAGGCAGAAATTTCATTTCATTCATTATTTTATTATTTTGCATCTTATGCATTATTCACATATTACATCATATTCACATTGTACATTTCTGTGCCCAGACGTATCATAGGTCTCATAGGTAATAGGTCCATCTTGTGGCGAATTTAGATGTAACCAATACTCGAATTGAGAGGGTATGTGGCATTATGTTAGAAAATGGGGGGAAACCATACTCCTTGGATCATTCATTTAACTTGCAAGATCATGATCACCACCAGACAGCCATATGTCTTAGAATTTAATACATGTTAGATCAAAGTGAACAATCATTTCTCATTACTTGTTTTATATATGTTATCAATTTAAAACCACTCAAATATATTTATATAACAGAATATAGTTTATTAACCATTATCCAGTGTAGGTTATGGTTAATAAATGCCGGTTAAAGCACACGCGCGCACGCACACACACACACACACACACACACACACACACACACACACACACACACACACACACACACACACACACACACAATTCATAGGATAACTTGTTTTATTTGAGGTACAAATTATTAAGTTGAATACAGTGTCTGATTTGCAGCAACAACAACAAAAAAAACAGTAGGTGAGCTTGACATAACCTGTGCTTACGTTTTGAGTGCGTAATAGTTCTCCTGAACCTTCAGTCAATGCCCAGTGCGCACTTTTGAGGGGACAGTCAACAGATCAATATATTTGTGTAGTGGGAGGCTGCTTGTTCCGCGGCCTTATAAAATACCCCCGAGACTCGACAGGATTCAGTTGATAAAGAGAGAGCAAGCCTGAGCAAAGGAATACCTTTTGGAAATACTGCAAGTATTATTATTATTATTATTATTATTATAAAATATTATTATTATTTATTTTTTTACCACTGCCACTAGGTGGCGACAGATACTCGTGCTGAGGATAAAGGAAAAACAATTATAAATTAATACAGATTGATATAATAACAGCCGATATAATTAATTTAAGTTTAAGCCTGATTAACAACATCACAAGCAAAATGCAAGCTCTTCGACATTGCTCTGGATGCGCTGCGGGGGGACTTGTGCAGAGTCGGACAGACTTCCTATTGCTACGGACCAACATGGCCGCACTCAGGAGAGGTGCTGCATGTCTCACTTTCTTCAGGTAAATATCTAATTCAATGCAATAACAACAACTGCAGAATTTCACCTGATGTTTCTGAATACTTAATGTAACAAAAAGAGCATTGACATGAACACGAATTCTCTGATTTGCGAGTTATCTATGCACTGGGTCGGGACGCGGACCGCCAACAATGCGTAAACAAGCAAAGGAGAATGCATTCTAATACTGTACCACACACTAGTGAGCACTTTATTATGAACACTTTTACACCTTCTCATTCATTCATTCAGGTGGTGTAGTGGTGTGGGTAATGTTTTCTTGGCACACTTTGGGCACGTTAATACCAATCAGTCATTGCTTGAATGCCACAGCCTATTTGAGTAGTGTTGTTGACCATGTGCATCCCTTCATAGCCACAATGTTAAAAGCAAAAGTCGTCTCAAACTGGTTTCATGAACATGTCAATGAGTTCAGTGGCCTTCCCAGTCACCGGATCTGAATCCAATAGAACACCTTTGGGATGTGGTAGAACAGGAGATTCACAGCTTGAAAGTGTACCTGAAAAAATCTGAAGGAATTGCGTGATCATGGACCAGAATGAGGCTGTCTTGAGAGCAAAGTGGCCCTATCCAGTGTATATATATATATATATATATATATATATATATATATATATATATATATATATATATATATATATATATATATATATAGTGTTCCTAATAAAGTGTTAAGTGAGTGTATGTTGTGGTCAAAGACAGTTTTTTTTTTTTTTACACAATTTGAAGATACATTTTTAGTTGACAACCCTTATTCCATTCGTTATGATAAAGGTAATTAGATTAATCATAACTTTAAGTAGGCCTACATATCATTTTTAAATCATATTTCTATCCACCTGTCGTTCTTCATAGCATAGGACTGTTGTTCATGAATGAGAATTGAAAATAAATTGGGAAATGCATATATCATCCACCACCATGTCATAAAGAATGTCCTCTTTATTTACCTTAGCAGGACTACATCAAATGCCTTCCTCAACAACAGAAAGCCCATGCACCTGCGGCTCATGCATTTCACTGATGTTACGCGAACAAACATTGTGTCTCTGAGTGTCGGCAGTGGACTGAGTGCTCTCCCCTTCTTGCAGGTATGTACTGTATGAGGGCTTATCCATTGAGAAAGGAACCAATTCCTGCTACGATACATAACTTTATGTAAAGTTACATCACTTTTCTATAGACAGTTGCCTCTAGTCTAGCTCTCTTGAAAAGTGTGTATCTTGCCAGACGTATAGAGATATATTATGAAAGTGGTGAGAGCTAGCCCTGACACTAAAGCCATTGCACTGCCTCCTGACACTTTGCAGTGAGATAATAAAGTAGGCCTGTGTATATCTAATTATGTTGTACCTCTCTCCCTCCCTATCCAGCAAGTGGAGAACCTGTCTCATGACTCCCTGGTCCGAAGGACATCCTCCATGGTTACAGACAGCGCAAACACCTACCTTTCACAGACCACTCTGGCTCTTGTTGAATCCCTCACACAATATGCAAAAGTAAGTGTGCTCTTCTATTTTGTAGATGCTAATCAGAAAGACATGCCTAATGAACTAGTCACATACTCATAGAAAAAAAGATTATATCTAGAACAGATGCCGGATTGACCATAAATCGGCTTTAAGAGTTAGACTCATTACACTTTTTTGTGTTTCCTAATGTTTTTGTTACGCTCACAGGCTCTACACACACTCATTGCCCTCCAGAGAAGGTATTTGGTCTCGCTTGGAAAGCTCACCACTGCAGAGGAGGACTCCATCTGGCAAGTGATCATTGGCCAGCGTGTGGAGGTAGGTTTAGG
Source organism: Nansenia antarctica (assembly GCF_963989245.1). Taxonomy (NCBI): domain Eukaryota; kingdom Metazoa; phylum Chordata; class Actinopteri; order Argentiniformes; family Microstomatidae; genus Nansenia; species Nansenia antarctica. The sequence goes on along the minus strand of NC_137688.1, from coordinate 44,716,620 downwards.
CTCCAGTACCAGAGCTGAGGGGTGTGCTACGAAGTGAGCTTTACATACTGTATTCAGGATTAACACAAATTAAGGAGCTTCAGTTATCGTCAAGTTCAGGTTTACGCTTCCTCGATGTCACAAACGTGGATCTTTATTTTGCAAATCAAACTCTGATTTCAAGGCAGAAAGCAGCGAGTCCGTGGAATATTTTTTCTGTAAACAATGCAACTCGTATTGCTAGAAAGAACCCTCAAGACTTTGCTTTTTATAGAACAAACTGTTATACGTGATAAGTAGAAAATGCATTGTTATTTTACTCTGTCAACCTTTATATATCAGTGATAGTTTAGACAAGGTTTGAGCATATGATAATAATTCGATACATATAATAATTCAATACATTTAAGTTGTCTTTTGTGCAATAAACCTCTGATATGGCTTTTAATGAAATTACACATGTTTTTGAGGCGAGGTTGGTGATTTTGGACACCTGTTAGCCTGCCCTGGAACAGGTTCGAGTTTTTGTATTCGTTGGAGTAGTAATTTATCTTTCTCTCCCTCCACCTATCTCTATCTCTCTCTCTCTCTCTCTCTGTCCACCCCTCACTCCATCTCTTTGTCCTGGCAGGTTGATGACAGACTAGATGAAGCCAATCGCTTTGAGTCCAACTGGAATAACGCTGTCAAACTATGTGAAATGGCCGCCGAGGCAGCGTACAATGCAGGTGTGTATTTATACTGAATCATCACTCAGAGTCTATCGGCCCTAACGAAGAGACTGAACCATAACCTCAAAATGCACAACAATGATCACAAGTGTTACTTTGGTGACTGGTGAGGTACCTGATGGTCCCTGCTGTTTCCCATGACCATAAACAGTCTTCAGTCAGCACTGTATCTCCCTCGCACACGTTTACCTGTCAGTGCAGTAATAAACCAGGTAGCTTTGAGGAAGGCGCAGACCCACAGTGTTTGTTGTGTGTACCTCACTACTTTGTAGTTTGCTCTCTGTGCCTCTCCTTTTTAAGATCTGTCAGTTGTCTGTTAGGCCAGTGTATAGGCCAATGCACACAGCGTGCGATTTCTGTTGCGCGTCAAGAAATCGCACTCTGTGTGCATTGGCCTTTAGGATCAGTAGGTGTAAGCCAATAGAGTTTTGTGATGCGACAACTTCGTCAGAGCCTACAGGTTACGATGTACACCGGTTAATAATAATAATAATAATAATAATAATAATAATAATAACTTGCACTTATATAGCGCCTTTCACAAACCCAAGGTCGCTTTACAAGGGAATGGGACAAACAGAACAGAGCTAGAGAGATAAACACACAAAACAAGAAACAGTAAAACAGCAGAATGAACTAATAAGCTGACATGCAGACTATAGGTTGAAAGCAATGGAGAATAGGTGGGTTTTAAGGGCAGCTTCCCATGTTCCCATTATAGAAAATAATAGAGCCCCATGTAATTTGAAACCTGAACATTTGACTTTATTCGCAGGAGCTGAGCATGCGTCCATCACTACTAAGACCAACCTGCAGTTGGCTCAGTCTCAGGTGAAGGAGCTACGGAAGCTATCTATGGATGCTGAGAGGAAACTGGCTGAGACCAAGGCTGAGGAGATACAGAGGATGGCAGAGTATGCCTCTTTGCTAGAGAGGGGTAGTGACGACATTTACCCAGAGGCTTACCTTCGAGAGGACTAAGGGGCTTTATATGCTACAGGGCAAACAACTCTATTCTGGCTTGGATATTTTCTTTTCATGTTGCCATTTCCAGCACTTTTATAGCAACTACAGTGGATGCTTAACCAGGCCAGCTCTGTACAGCTTAGATTGGCTCAGCTCAGTTTGGCTATAGTGTCGTTAGGAAATAAGGGTAAACCCCAGGAAAAGGATTGCAATAGTGTGAGGATTGAAAATTACCACATATTGCTACATCAATACTGCACAATGTTTTACTGTGTAGAGTGGTTTAAATCTTTAAAACATAGACAGAAATAAGTCTTCCATGTTGGAAGTTGAGTTGTTACAGTACGTCAGGGTTGTCTATAATGAAATAACATTAGCATAACCCAAAACATGTTGCGAAATTGCAATGATCAGTTGAATAACTGTAAGAGATAACTGTAATAAGTGTCTTTCAAAGTGAATATATGAATAGAAGGTTTTATTCCTTGTGCCCAATGCAAAATGATAAATCACACTTCATTCGTATCAATTTCATGCAGTCAATTGATTGGATTATTTAAGTGTAGATATTTATTTGAATTAATGTCAATGTCACTGAAGAGAATAATTGACTATCATGGTTGTCTTATGTGAATTGTACAGCTAATTGTATGGGCTTTATGGTCACAGCAGTGTACATAGCAGTATATTAATATTGCATTTGTTTACTTATGTTGTTTTATTGCGTTGTATTACATTATTATATTGTTTGAACTTAACTGCATTTATAATAAATAAACTATTTTTCATATGGATATTGTTTGTATTTGTATTGTGTTTTCTATGGAAAATTGGATAAAGTATTTTCAGATTTAATTCACATGTCATAAAATATGTAAGCTGTAGAGAATGAACTATTAGTGAGAAAGAGAGAAAATGTTTGTCTGCTTGTTAAGGGTTGCTGAGAGTGAGTGTGAGATCTTGTAAAAATGTGGTATTTGGCAGGAGGATTTTTCCTCTACTGTTTTTTGAGGGTGAGACCAGACGTCATACTTGGGAACCATGTCTGTGCCAACCTGAAGAGAAAAATACCACTGTGGACCTCTTGGGAAATAGACTGTTTGTGACCAGTGGGCTGATTGTTCCTCTGTAAGAAAAAACTGTGACGCCACTCTATTACGTCTTTTGAGCTATTCATTGACCAATCAAAATGAGGTGCCAGATTTTTTCAGGATTCCAACACTTGCATGCCAATAAGTACACGTATGTGGACACAATTATCGTCTGGGGCTGTTTTCATGGTTTGGGCTAGGCCCCTTAGTTCCAGTGAAGGGAAGTCTTAATGCTATAGCATACAATGTGATTCTAGAGAATTGTATGCTTCCAACTTTCCAGTTTCCAGTTTCAGCATGACAATGCCCCCATACACAAAGTGAGGTCCATAATGACATGGTTTGCCGTGTTTAGTCAGGGAGAACTTGCCTGGCCTGCACACAGAGCTCTGACTACAACCCTATTGAACACCTTTGGGATGAATTGGAACGCCGAGTGCGAGCCAGTCCTTCTCGCCCAACATCAGTGCCCGACCTCATTAATGCTCTTGTGACTGAATGGGAGCAAATCCCTGCAACCATAATCTAAAATCGAGTAGAAAGTCTTCCCAGAAGAGTGGAAGCTGTTATAGCAGCAAAGGTGGGACCAACTCCATATTAATGCCCATGATTTTGGAATGAGACGTTCAACAAGCACATATGGGTGTGATGTTCGGGTGTCCCAATACTTTTGTCCATATAGTGTACCATGTTTTGTGTGTCGTTGATAAAACTGTTTGGTTTATGGCCCTCCACATTGATTATAAAATGCAGTTCTCTTAATTAATTGAACCACAGTTCAGCCCATAATTCTCACAATTTCCTCTCAGGTTAAAAAATCTCACTTAACATCTCCTCTCATGATATTTTCCAAGTACGGTATGTCTTGGTTTCTATTATTATTGTTTCTATCTGCCGTTTCACTCAACACTTCTTCTTTGCTAATAATCCACGCATGTCTTTCTGCTCTCTTTCTCAAAACCTTTAGCCTATTTGTTAACCTCTCCTGTCATCGCCCAATCCACATTGTCACCTAAAGCAGGCCTTCTGACAAAATCTAAAACAATATAAAGTTAAGCGAATGCCAAAAAGGTCAATGAAAACAGGTCAAAGCATGAAGTGGCATGAATGCTCTCTTAAATTGGTGAATCGCAAGCAGACACATTTTGTGTATCATTTTAGATAGTTTTACAGTAAGAAGTTAAATGTTTATTATAGTTTGACATCCATGTGTGAAGTCTTACTGAACCTGTAGATGGCGATCTAAATCCAGTACAACATGTTTTATTTTGTCAGCAGTGTAGCAATTTAGGACATTGGACAAAATGTGAGAGAAGGAGATATCAGATGACCTGGTAAAAAAACTGTCTTGGAAGTGTTGATAATTACTTGCTGAAGTAAACTGGCTATGAACAGTCACAGTGTGAACAGGTGAAAACTGAAGGCAGTCCTTTACTTCTGATATTCTAGTCACACACTCAAGCCTTGTAGATTACAAAGATGCACACACAGCTCTAGACATGGAGACAATGTGTTCATATGACTTGATGCTGTCCTACATAGCCATAGTTAACTAAGTAACACATACATTTTGGAGGAGGAGACTGGTTAGACAGAAATTCAATACATTTAAAAGTAGGTGATGATATGCATGAGATGTATAACAGAGTCAGGCATGTTAGTCTAACTGTTTTCACACTCATCCGCTATGGTCAAATTAAACCCGCAGAGGAGTATTACAGCTCATTACAGGGGAGGCCCCACTCAGGGCAGTAAACCGGAGTGTATACCAAGCGTCAGCACTGGGATGACCTCCATACTCTAGCCAAGTCTTGGCAGGGGGAAGAAACAGCAGGAGTGGACTGGGGTGGGGTTGGAGGGGCAGGGTGAGGAACGTGGGGGGTTGAGGTGTATTGGGGCTGCCTCACTAATGTGACTGGGGAGGAATGTCAAGTTTAACAAAGGCTGTTTTCACAGACTGTAAAACCAAATGCCTCAGACAGACAGGCTGTGTGAATGTATACCTACGAGTCACACAGGAGAGGTGGTGCCAATACAACCCTGCCAGCAAGGGAAGAATTGTAATCACACTGTCAGATATAGTGAGAAACATGTAGTCTCTCAATGAGGTGAACTTCAACCATAAACAAACCACTATGAACCATTGGATTCTACAATACAAGAGAATATTGGATCATGATTGGACGTTGCAGCCAAAAACAGAATTTTTCAACAGAAGGAATGGTACATATGATACTATCACAATTGAACACATCCTATGCACAGTAGGCCTATATCACAAATTAAATGGTTAGATTAATAATCTCTTATTATATTAAGATTTTCATACATCAGAAGTCTCCGTTGCACTAAAACATTGTACGGAACATTCATAAACATACAATTCATTTCTTTAGTGGTCCAGTGAGAGTGATTGATTTGTGAAATTGGCATCGCTTTCACCTGGGGATTTATTACTCTTTGAAGTTATAAATAACACACCGGAGGGAGGGAGGGAGGCAGGGTGGTAGCCTGTAGAGTGGTGACACAGTGTGGGTCATGCTTTAATCACAGCAAGGTTGAGTTGTGGTTAAAGACTCTATGGGACTGGTTAAATATTGCAAGAGATGGGGCACCCTGCAGAGTTAGTGTCCCCCTGAGGTGGTCTGGAACCAACACAGGCAATTAATGATGATGTCATTCTAGATTGAAAAAAGAGACATAAATAAGGAGGGAAATAACACTGTTTATTTCATGACACACATATTGGGAGGCTGTAGTCCAATAGAAACGACAGACCCTAATTCACTAGTCAGAATTAATCACCCAAGTGCATACAGAAGCATTTTCTGCAGCATGCCACGATGTTATCTACATTTTGTCTATTTTATTTATAGATACATCAAAAGTCATTTAGCACATATACCGTGCTGACTCAGACAGCATACCATGCTGGCTCAGATATCCTCTGTTCCTATTGTCCTTTCCATTACTGTTACAGTAATGAATGTGTAACCAGGGCATCGCAGTGTGACTTCAGTTGGTGTTAATTAGGGCAGACAGAGAAGCTGTATGTCTGTTGTTTGGTTTGTGAGGGTGAACACCTGAGTCAGTGTTTCTTCACAAGTCGGTAGACAGCCTTAGCATCATGTGACACACCAACCCAGTGTAAAGCTGTGATTGTACTGTACTGTGGCACACTGGCAGGTTGAACTCTCCTTCAAGGAAATATTAACTTTCTTACTTTCATTCCCGTGCTGTTGTTGTGTTATTTTTATGTCTGGTTCCGCATGGCAACTCAAGCTTCAGTTTATCTGTCTTCATAACAGTTCCTGTCTGATTTCATAAGCTGTCTGTCTGAAATTCGATTTCTAATGAATTGATTTGTAAAAACATTTTGTGTACCGATACAAAGCACTGCTGCTCTCAAGACGAGTGAAGTGAGTATTTGCTGACTCTTCCCCTACTGTTTTGCTTATCTAGCATTACAACCAAACTGGTGTTCAAATAAACAGTGGTTAATGTGAACTTTATTGCTCCTATTTTTTTTCTCCCCCCCCCTTTTTTTTTATTCTTTCTTTTACAGCACAGGAATTTGCAGGGAAACAAATGAGGGAATACCAAAGAAACGTTATTTGTTAAAAGAATACCTCCTGTAGTGTTTAAAGATAACAAAGGAAGCCTAGATACTGTATGCGCAATGTAAGTGATAAAAACCTTTATTCTCATAGATGAAATTATGATTTCAGAATGGAATCAAATGGGAAGTTGGTAACCTGGCAACAGGGCTATGCAATGTAGTTGCATATCAGACCTGTTTTTTTTTGTCTTTTAAGGGGCTGTAAACCACTCAATCACTGGTGTTTAGACTTAATTAAAACGTAGGACTCACTCAGATCTTGACCTCTCTTTTTAAATAGCTGTCTGTGCTATTGAGTCAGATCAACCCTCTATGTCAGAGGGGAGTCTGTCTGGCGGCAACGACTCATATCTCTTTATATTTCAATAAAGCTTATGTAGGATGAATTCTATTACTTTAGAAGTTCAGTGCATAATTATTGGTTTCAAAATGACCACTGCTATGAGCGCACTAACAACAGGTCAAGTGTGTGTGTGTGTGTGTGTGTGTGTGTGTGTGTGTGTGTGTGTGTGTGTGTGTGTGTGTGTGTGTGTGTGTGGAGTCAATCCTACTCCCAGTAGAAGTGGTACAGCCCACGCGCACACACACCGGTCGCCATGGAGAGCAGCCCAGTGGAGCAGCGGTAGACAGAGGTAGCTAGCAGCGGAGCGACACACGGGGAAACCATGGCGAAAAGATTGCTACTCCATTACCACAAGAGTACTCTGCCTATCAACGCACCGACAGCCACAGTCTTCCTTCTCGTCATGTATGGGTTTACATGTAAGTTGTTAGTTTCATTTATCTTTTTTACACAAGTAGCTCTACTTTCCGTGTCGGTATGAAGTTGATATCTACGTGGTAAACGAGCTAGCTTTGCCGTGGCGCTGCTGTGCTGTGCTGTCCTCACTCCTGTGAGATAGCGGTTTTGCGGGGTTCATTATCGGAAATCTCTGTTTGAAAGTTTCGCACGGAAACGAATTCATCGTATATCACGAACTAGCGTCCGAACACATTTCGTGAAGTTAACTTAGTACCTTGGCGTCTTTGGAATATATTTTCCATCGCTTGTAACTAAGTTAATGACACAGTTATTTCTGTCTCTGGTTGGGTCGATTGACAACACAGATACTACTGACAACAACTTCAATTTCAATTCCACAACAACTTAGCAGGTTAGCAAAGCTGTGACTGTGCTGTAAAGCTTGTAGTATTGTTGTGTTACTGGCTTGTTCTTGTTACCTAGGCGTTCCACGTGCAATAGCCTTCTCTCCACACCAAACACCAACTCTAATCTAGCAAAGCTAGTTGAATGATTAACCGAGTAGCTAAGCATATCGGGGAAGTATCCAAATGTTCTTGATTGGAAATCACATTTTTCTTCACTGACTCATGTGAAATGTATTTAGCTAGCAGATCTCACTTTGGACAATTTCCAAGGGCTATTCCATTGAAAAGCCAAGTGACTTCTATTGATGTAACCTCACATGAATCTAATAGCCGATAGACTTTCCTTTTCAAAATCCCCTGCCACCTGTCTGTCTAACAGTGCCAGTGGGAGAGTCTGTAACATGTTTTACAAAGAGAAATTAATCATCTAAACGGAGATGTAGGCTAGCTGAGAGGGGAAAGTAGCCCAATAATAAGAAAGTTTTTCAAAGTTTGAGAAGTAGCCTGTACAATGGGAGAGAAAGTGTAACACGTCAGGCGAGAGGAAAGAAGGCGAGCACTGGAGCCTCTCAGGGCTGGGTGTGTGTGGCGGCTGGGGAAATGGAGACATATTTCAGTGAGTGAGAAAGGAAAGGCACTGCAGCCGCAGAGTCTGGAAGTATTGACCTGCAGTTGGGCTCCATGCCAGAGCACCTTCCAGTCTCGCTGTCACAACTAGTGCAGCTGGGGAGGGATACGAGCCAAGCCCCCCATACCCCACACTCATAGTAGAAGGCCGACGATACTGTACATTCAAAGATAGTAAAATAACAATAAATCAAGGCAAATAACAAATCACTGACCTGGGTTGTTATTGTTGTTGTTGTTGTTGTTGTTTATTAAATGTATGACCCCTTAGTTACAACCCCCTATATCATAATCATGTGCACACATGTGAACACACACACACACACAAACACACACACACACACACACACACACACACACACACACACACACACACACAAACACGCACCTGCATCTCTCTTACTCTTCTTGTTGCACCAGAATATTTATGGGTGCACTGCATACATCAAGACGGTCAGCCCGAAGATAAACATCCCTCATGTTATTGTAGTAAAATATGATTCAGTGCACTCTAATGTTGCACAGTGTGCAAGGAGGGATCCCTCTGACTGCATTGGAGAGGGAATTTATGAAGATTGTGTAATTTCCCTGACTGTGTCATTTTTTTGCGTGCCTTGAGTGTAGACTGTGGAGTGTAGACTCTGGATGGAGGAGAGGGGATAGTTACAGGCGTGGTTATGGGCTGTGGGGTCTGTAATTGAAGAGCATACTTGTGTGGTTTTTCCTCTCAGGGCCGTGTGATTCGCAATATAAATAAATAATCTAGTAATGGAGCCACCTAAATTACAGGCTCAAGACTAAAATAGATTTAAAAACGAAATGCACAGACCAGGTCTAATGGAAGTCTTAGCCTAGTACAGACCATGTCAGGAAAATGTATTTCCTTAGGCCAGGGCGTTGGTACGACTTAGGCCATGGCCTAGCCTACTTTTTATCCATCAATTCTCTAGTTTGGGCTACTATCTTGTTAGCCAAAGTCATGAGTCACCTGAACTTTGTTAATTTAGGCTTAGGTGGGCCGATGTTTTGGAAAAGGAAGACATGTAATTGCTATTGGTAAACTATGCAAGGAAGGGCCTCAAAAGAAGCTGTTTTGTTTGGATGCATGCATATCTACACAGCTGTTGCATCCATCTGATCCTCTCAATTGATGTCTAAGTAATCTCATTTAAGAGCCAGCAGACTGAAATCTACCAATCACATTAAAAGGCTCTTCTAAAGGAAGGCAGCAGATGAGTGTTGTGCTTTATTGTGGGAAGTAGCGGCTGTGTGTGTGTGTGTGTGTGTGTGTGTGTGTGTGTGGTGGGGAGCAGGCTGTGGCCAATGTGCCTCAACGTGGGCACACACACACACACACACACACACACACACACACACACACCCAGTAGTCCATTAGTGAATGCAAAGGAGTGACCTCTAGCCCTAGCATGGAACGTCAGCATGACACTAGAAGTGGGATTTTAAAAAGCTATGCTGTCTGTGACGCAGCACTTTCAGAGCTGTTTCAACCCAGTGACTCTGTAATATAGCCTTAGGAAGTATCCAGAACCTGTTTTCTTTACGAAGCATGTTGTTCATGGAATGATCTTAAGCAATTGGATAGCCTAAATGTCACTTACCACATTAAGTTAATTAAGCCACACTATCCCAATTTTGAAACTAGTTTCCCAGTTTCCTTTCATAAGCCTACAATGTCATGAGTATCCAAGTAGCGTAACCAGCCCACATGGCATAGGGGCAACTAGCCTGAATATGACTAGGGATGCACGATATTATCGGCACCGATATTTATCGGCCCGATAACGGGAAATTAATGTTATTAAATATTTATCAGTTTTATTACATTTTAGCCGATATAGAGCCGATAATATGAAGCCGGAAATATTTCTGGTTCCGGTTGACGCGCTCATGCTGCTGCGCCTGCTTACAGCCACGCAGTGTAGAGACGAGAGCGAAACATGTCTTCCCCGGTGTGGACATTCTTCAAAGTTTCTGAGGCAGATAGTGCGTTTGCAATTTGCAATACATGTTCGACAAAAGTTCGGAGAGGAGAGCAAAGGTCTACGAGTTAAAACACAACGAATCTCATAAGTCACCTTAAGATTCACCATTGCAAGCACGCTGTATGGAAGGAATATGATTTTGGCATTGAATAAAGCGATGAGGGAACGAAAACAGTTAACAGAAACGCGTGTTGCAGAAATGCTTCACGCGTGTCGTATATGCACATAATATGCGCACAATGCATATATGGGCTACACCACTCGCATACGAGAGCCCAGCCCTTTTCAGTTGCTTTATTAAGCATACTAGTGTAGCCTACTATGTACCTTGTGTCATTCTGTTTATCTGAAGACTAAGCAGCCATTTGGCACTAGTTTCTGTAAAAGTTCTATAAAACTTTTGGTTCTTTAAAAGTCTTTATTTTTGTATTGACTGATGCACTTTATTTATTTATTTATTGATATTTTATTTATGCATTTTCAATTTACAGGGATAGACAAGACACACTTTATTTTTGACACTTTTTTTGATCTAATTACTCTTAGGTGAGCCTTTTTTGTTTTCATAAAAGGAGGCCAGATCTTGGCTTAAAAAAGCATTGTGCACTGTCTATAACAGATTCTGTTTGTTAGAGGAAATAATAAATGAACATTTGAAGAGTCAGAAGTGTTCTCTTTGTTGTGTTAACAATAGTGATGTAAGTTAGATTTGGTGAGATCACTATGGAATATTAAATCATCAATCTTTGCTCACTACATAGCCTTTCTTACCTTCAGGTGTGCATGAACTACAGGTTATCAACTGTGAAATTATATCTGTTCTCATATCGGTTATCGGCCACGAGAAGCGGGTAAACATCGGTATCGGTAGGAAAAAAATGCATATCGTGCATCCCTAAATATGACATATTGCCGATGTTTTCTTACAGGCTACAATTTGCTTCTTTGAGTCAGTATTCCAAAGCTACAACTGGGTGGCAAATGGCTTCCAGATATTTCTCGTCATGCTCAGTGGCCAATTCTGAATGAATAGAGGCAACCTTTTAAACTATTTCACCCTACCATTGTTAGGAATTTAGGGTTTTCCACTGGGAGAGCTGATCACAGCATGCAGGCGATGCAAGGGGGGCATTGTGGTTTAACAGTGAAGTATTAAAGACTGCCACAGGGCAGGATGTGCACAGTCAGCAGTGTAATCCCTCTAGGATAGTCAGCTCCAGGGTTATGGGAAACCTTTCATTCCCTCAACTGACAGGTAGGCAAAGTCATGAACGCACACACACATAACTAGGCATGTGGGCCTTTGGATGTGATCAGGGGTCTAGGTCATTTCACTCTAGGCTTCTGCTGTTGCTTGCACCTTTTAGTGTACAGTATAGTTTAATGTTTTCTACACCATGCCACAAAGTATTGACTCATTTGACTGTCTGTTTTGCAATTTGCTGGTTGCTGTAAATAAGACTGGTGACAGATAGTGAATAAATCCTGCTCTTGTCTACCCTCACAGTCGTATCTCACAGGTACCGGTGCCCCCTGCGTGAATCGAACAAAGCTTGTCACGACTTGGGAGCTACTTTGTCTCTGTCCCTGTTGGCACCAAGGGCATGGAACAAAGAGCTTGTTTGTTTGCTGCGCTTCTCTCTCTCTCTCTCTCTCTCTCTCTCTCTCTCTCTCTCTCTCTCTCTCTCTCTCTCTCTCTCTCTCTCTCTCTCTTTGTAGTTGTTAGATGCCCTGGAAGTTTTTAACGAGGGGTTTATGTACGTGGACCTGGGGAACAGTTTCACAGGTTATTCTTTGGGTCCATTTCACCTGGACCTCCATTGTCTCAAGATAGTGTGACTCCTTCTGCCCTGATCTGTCTCATATCTCTAAATGTGCTGTCATATCGTAACTGGGTTACAATGTGTAAACTACTCATGTAGTAGGCTAAATCTGACTGACAATCATTTTCAAGATTTTCATCCAGCAAATTTCTTAGTTTCATGACCGTGAAAGTAGCAAAGGGCTTTGGCAGTCAAAGGTGCAGCTGTTATTTAGTTTGGAAATAAAGCAAAAACTATCATAGATTGTTCAGTGAGCCAGCCAGCTTTGCAACTCACATGAAACAAAATGGGTGCTTTTTTATATTGGGTTTTCATGGTTTTATAACATAAAACCAGTCCTTCTAGTCCCATAGAAAGCAATAGGAGGGTGCAAGACCCACCGTGTCATGTCAAGGCCCAGAGCGTCGTGTAGGAATGACGCCACCTGCCGTAAGACGATGCGTGGTCCTTCTCATGACCTAGAACAGTAGAGGCATTTGAGGTAAGAGAGCGAGTACAAGTTTGAGTGTGGTCATGCTCAGTGCTGCATTGGAAGGACGTAATGTTTCCCCTAGAATATGGTCAAGGCAGGGCGCAAAGACTCATAGAAATAGGCGGTAGCCAAGAGGTTAGAGAGGCCGGCTAGCAATTGGAAGGTCGCAGTTTTGATCCCCACTTCAGGAGGGAGCTTCATGTGCCCTTGAGCAAGACACTTAACCCCTAATTGCTCCAGGGGCGCCGAATATGGCTGACCCTGTGCCTAGAGCAAAAATACCAAATTCCAACAATTCACAAACACGTTGATTGCATGGCAATACATCTGTAAAAAGAAAAACCTAGGCCCTCTTGGATGAATATTTTCAATAGAAACCAAGAGCTAGGTTTGGTAGGGAATAGTTAAGGAAACACCGGAAGGTAGGCCTAGTTGGAAAGAGGCTGGTTATGGCTGCAGGGTCACCAAGAGGTTTATAAATCTCAGGACCACAAACTTAAACTGACCCATTACTTGTATAATCCCTCTTATGGCGAGGCCTACATGATGAAGCCTGTCAGAAAGTTACTGAGGAAATATTTATTTAAAGGCTATTACCATTGCCCTCTCTCTGACATCCTGTAGATTTTATTTTGGATGAGTAGCCTATGGTGATTGATGGTCAAGCTACATTCATTGAATGTATTCATTGAAAGCTTTGCTAGTCAAGATAGCCTACTGCTGAATTTGATAAACAACAATTTCCTACTGCCTCAATACCTCCAAGGAATTTCACAGCTCAATACCTTATCCTAAGCCTAATTTATGCTCACGTGTCATTGATGTAGGTATTGTTTTGTTTTTTTTAGATTATAAGAAATGCACAAAGCCTAGACCTAAATCCTCCCGTCTAGTCTACATGTCTCAGATTATATCAGACACACAGTACTTTTGACTTGAGCCAGCCAGAAGACCAGGCTGTCCCCTAACCTGGAGTAGCTTAATTGGTTTGGCTTGAAGAGTGACCCTGCCACTTGTTTAAGATATACAGCAGCTGTGGTTCTAATGGGATTTCAGACCACCAGGTCCAAGACTGGGCCTCTGCCAAATCTCTTCTTATTTTCCAGCTATCCCAGCTATCATTCTCTCTTTTTCTCTGAGGTTTCAGTTCATCACCTCACCTCTTTCTATCTCAGACCTCTTTTCTCCCTTCATTCCTCCCTTCATTCTCAGCTCTCAGTATGACAGTGATGGAGAAGCTGGATGGATCGTCATGATTTAAATATAATGACAGGCTTTGACGGTGACATGGAGTACAGTGGCTACAGTCACTGTGTTGATGAAATGGGTCCTACCTCTCAACAAGGGTAGCCTATTCTTAACCGTAGTGGAGATGACAGATTACTGCTCTGCTGTCAGTGGGTTTTATTTTTGCTTCTACTACTTGGATTGTGGAAGAGAAAACAACAGAACTGGCCAGTTCTATTTTGTTTCAAAAGAAATGTTGGCATTATCGCTAACTCTCCGGCATGCCTCCTAAACAAAGCACAGAGACGGGGTATAAAGGGAAGGTGGGACAATACCATCTGTGAATGGGAGGGAGGAGTGAAGAGGCTTTGGCTGGGCAGAAGGATACTAAATACACTTTTATCTTCCTGTGAAGTCATTTTGGACATGTTGTAGTCCCAGACAGTTTTGATTGTTTTTCATGTGTCCTTGGCGATGGCTAGCCTATCCCTTCTTGTGAAAAAAGACTTGGGATAACAAAGCAAAGCCCTCCCTAACTGTTCAAAGTGGGTGGTACACTGTATCAAGACAGATTACACCACTAATCTGCCTGAGTGAAAAGGGTGAGAGCGATAGAGGGAAAGTGGGAGTGGCGGGAAAGTAAACTCCCTCCTGACCGGAGAAGATGCTGGTACAATGCCATGCCACGCTGACCAAACTAGCTCTTTTATGGAGCACTGGAGTACACACAGTTCAGAGCTATGTGCTTTGTTTTTGTTGTGTTGGTTCAGTTTTGCTTCCTCCTCCTTGATTGTTTGAGAGAGAGCACCAGGAGATGTGTTGTCAAATGGTTGAAACAGACACTGTCTGTGCTGCAATGTACTACTGTTCATAGGCCAACTGTTGTTAAAGTAGGAAACATGTACTAAAAGGCATTAATAGCCTCAGGCTTTTGGTTCAATGATGACTACTGGACTAATTAGGCCTGGATAGTAAAGCGTCGTCACTTTCCCCTGGTGATTGCATGGAGATTTGTACAGAGTGATTATATGGCAGAATAGGCTTGTGGTCAGCAGTTTTGCTCCAGTTCACGGCTAGCTTCTCAAGCTTAAGAAAAATTATGTTCCAGTTAACCTTTACTTTCAATTCAACAATTAGGCTACTTCCTCATGTTAAATAAGGCCATTGGTTTACAGTTCACAAGTTATGCGACCGAAGTTGTCAGGCAACCTAAAGTCAATTGGCTATCTTCATGGCTGGGATATAGTGAAGTGGAGGGTAAACACAAATACGCAAATGCTTTTTTTATGGTGAATAGCTTTTCTTCATCTTTTAGAGAAACTAATCAGACTTGAGCTCTAATCTTCTCAAGTGTCCAGCAATTACTCACCTATTATTATTATTTTTTTACTACTACTAGCCTACATCCCTGTCTCTGGCACTGTAAGGATATGTGAGCTGTGTCTTAGAAGGGGCTTTTCCGTGGGCTGGAGTGGTCCAGTGGTCTAGCACCGCGGTCTACACACATATGCCCATGTCGGCATGGGTTCGAATCTGGCCCTTGCCCTACTGACATGCCCTCTTCTCCTTACTTTCCTGTCTATCTTCACTAATTCTATCCAATAAAAAATTATATACGAGTGGGACTGCCCCACTCAGAAAATAAAAGGGGCTTTTCCACCACAGTGAGGAAAAGGACCACTCCCTCCTTACCACAGAGGAATGTGACTGTTGTGCCAATACTTTATATCATTTAGAGTTGTCAACAGAATGAATTTATGGTAGTAAAGAGAAAATAAAGAATTTCTTGATAATTTCTGTAAGCATGTCCATGATTTAGACTAATGATCCTTTTGATATGGAGCAGTAGGCTACAGTTAAACACACACACACGCTCAATGGTCAGATAAAAACAGCTTGCCTGCCTCTTCCTCAATACGGTCTCTTGCCAAAAGAAGAGGCTTGGGAACGGCTGCAGGCTTGCAGCATTTTGCTTGCTCACCCATCCTTTCCATTGCCAAGATTCCTTAAGACCATTTTCTAATTATAGCCCACTGCAAGGGCAAGGGCAGACACCATTGATAGGCCTGAGAATTTAAACGATATCCACTTAACTGTTTCAATTGTAGCTTAGGCCTGATTGCTTGTCACAGGAACAGATCCTCCCAATCATCCCATTTCCCAGGACCTGATGCTGAAATTATCATACTCTAGAGACAGCCTCATGTTGGAAAGAATATATATATATTTAATATTAAATATGGTGTATCGTTCCAGATCTAACCACATGTTACATGTTGTAAATTAATGTAATTAGCCTCAGTGTAGTGCTTTCTCTATGGGTATCATGGATACAGATGATTGCCCAGTTGAGTTCATAAAGTTGCTTGGAGATGAAGTACACATGTACTAAAGATAGAGATAGAGATGAGGTGGAAGGAAGGAAACTAATGAACATGAGTATTATTCATTGTTACTCTAGCCAGCCTACAAATGCCTGTGTACACAACGGTAACCCCCCCCAATATCTGAAACAAAATCCGTATTCAGTACTGTAGGAAATGTCTCTCTATAACACAAAGGCCATGCTCATTTACCAAGTGTTTGCGTCTTTTCCTATATTGAGTCATCATATTTTCCCCTAGTTGGTATCTCCGCCTCACAGCTCATCCCTTATGTCCCTTCTGTTGTGATTGTTTGAATATGTGACTGACTGCATCCACCATCATGTGGCAGTTAGTAAGTACCTAGAGAATTCAGTACTGGCTGATTTCTGACTGTCTGTGAGTTGCACAAATATACCCTGCAGGCATGGACTGATAAAGAAATGAAAAATATGGGCGGGAAAAGTCCTGGGAATATGCCTAATTTTAAGACTTGAAGCAAAACAATCACATTTCCTCCAGGGTCTATGTGGCATGTAGAAAACTATATACAAGATTAATGCAACTATTTAGTTAAGAATGTGTTGAGTGTTCTTTCTTTCTTTATTTTATATGTATATTAACCTAGACCTTCAGTCTATTTCTGTCTACATCTATGAGAATATGAGTCTTGTTGGAGTTTTCTAAGCATGTATGAAGAAAGCACTCTAGTCTTGAAAGGAACCTCTTGTGTGTGTGTGAGTTTGGAAAGGAAGTCAAGTGCCCAGCCCATGTTAGCTCAGATAGTATACAGTCCCCTGGAGTCTCATTCGTCCGTAGCGGTGTGTGTCTTTAGCCACAGTTCAGTGCTGAATTTACACTTGAGCATTGTCAGAGAGACTGCTCCGAAGAACAGCGGACTTCTACTCTCTGTTCTACTTCTCCACCCAAACTGTTGACATAGCCCACAGCGGGGTGTTAGACGGTTGGTGTAGTCCTCGTCTTCAGCAGGCAGTATGGAAACCCTACTTCCTTGTCACTTTATTAGTGTTTGTGAACAGGTGTGGCCAAGGGATCTTTAGAAATGTGCCAACTTCCCTTCCACTCCCGTATTTAGGCCGTATGTCTCCCCATCAGCCTGGCTTGTTTATTCAATTAAAAAATACAGCCCCCCTAGCCAATACGGTCAGCAGAAGCCCAAACGAATGTACCATAATTGAAGATATCTTTGAGAGAATGTTAGCCATGACCATGGGATGAGGTGTTTTCAAATGATTCAGTTAGGATCAGGCTACGAGTTCATCCTAGATTAATGGAATACAAACTAGCCGACAATGCATTGGTGTAACCAAGAGGAGTGCATTGACGCAATTCAGTTTTCTTGTTATCTTCTTTAAATATTGATAGTTGCAAAGTATCAAAACATTTCATGGCTGTCAGGCGTGGGGGAGAGAGAACGTTTTCAAGGATTCGTATACTGTAGCTGTATGTGTTTTCAACCTCTGAGCCTAACATTTGCTAAATACAACCCCACTACAAATAGGTTAGCCCATGCAGGCTAAACCTTGCATATTTGGCTTACAACATCTGATGATGCTATTTTGACATTTACTGCAACTACACCACACAGTTAGGAAACAGTTTGAATGTGTGTGGTCCAGCATGTTTTCAACACCGAGGAAGTGATAACGTTTAACAGTTCGATGCTCTCTTATCACCAGCACGTCAGGGACATATCCAACACTTGTGGTCTAATAGAGCAAGTCGCGGGTCCTAGCCTGACCTCCGACATCGAAGCCCCCAAATTAGCCTCATTCACACGACAGGTCGAGAAACACTAACGTGTTAGCCACCAGACACCGGTCACACTTGGTTCCACCTCCTTCTCAACCGCCATCTTATTGTTTTAGTCACCAAATGGCAAATATTTGTCTTCAAAACTGCAAGTGCATTTTTCAGTGAGGAATTAGTCTAATCCTATAGGGGTATACCTCTGTTCTTTCAGTAAGACCCTGTTCGTCACAGCCTACTGTGACACACTACTGCAATGCCCTGAATTGTCCCATACAGGGACACTGCAGGAATGTGTGTGTTGCTTTAGGTGTGACACAATGGCAGACAGTCAGATATCGTCCTTCACAAGTCCTAGAGACTGAGTAGGCCCTAGTTATAGTCCACTCTGTCGAGAGATTGGAACCCATCCTGCCACTCTGTACGCTAACACTATTGATTTGGGTTCTATAATCAAACGTTACAGGATGAGAGGGCACATAGGCCTACAGGGTGCTGTGGGGAAGAGCAAGTAGAAAAAGAGTCTTGAAGAGGTGTGTGTGTGTGTGTGTGTGTGTGTGTGTGTGTGTGTGTGTGTGTTAGGGCTGCACGATTAATCGATTTTAAATCGAAATCGCGATTTGAAATGATGCGATTAGCTAATCGCAAAGCCTGCGATTTGCCCGCGATTTTTTTTTTTTTTTTTGCTATTTAGCAGACGCTTTTAATCCAAAGCGATTTACAATTACGAATTACAGGGACATTCCCCCTGGAGTAACTGAGGGCTAAGTGCCTTACTCAAGGGCACACTAGCAGTGGTGTGGTTTCAGGCGGGATTTGAACTCACACAACCTTCCGATCACAAGTCCAACTCACTAGACCACCACTACCCGTATGGGATACGTCATACAGCGCGTCGGATTCAACGTCAATGAACGTCAACGTCAATGAACGTCAACAATGAACGTCAACAATGGACGTGAACGTCAATGAACGCACACCAACAACATCGCACGTGAAACGCCCACGTTTCGGTAGCTAGCAACATTCATGGTGGATAATGGCTTCAGCAGAACCACAAGCAACGTTGGACGTTTTAGTCCCGAAGAAAAGCAGCACTTCTGTTGTGTGGAAGTATTTCGGATTTAGGACGACTGATGTGCAACAAAAACAGGTGTTGTGCACGACCTGTCGTGGAACAGTCGCTACATCCAGAGGCAACACCACAAACCTATATCAGCACTTGTGGGGGTGCTAGAGGAGGGAGCCTCTAAGTCCCCTGAAGACGTACAAACAAACTGCACGTTGATACGACCTTCCTAGCCGGAGATATGGCCACACTTTACAAAAACTTCCTTTTTTTTTTTTTTTTTTTTTGCTATTTTTAAAAAAAATAATCGCAAATTAATCGCAATCGCGATATCTGTCCAAATAATCGCAATTCGATTTTTTCCCCAAATCGTGCAGCCCTAGTGTGTGTGTGCCACTGATACACTCTTACTCCCTTACAAGTTACAATGCAAGGAAGGAAGGAGGCAGATTACAGTCGGTGTTGGGTCTAATGGCTTTTTCACACTGTAGAAATATGACCCCGCGATAAAGACCTGCCATAGAGCAGTTCACCACTGACCTCACTGCTCTTGTCTTGGCCTCGCTACTGGGTCAAACTGACTGAGACAGAATTATGGACATAAAGATGCCTGTAGGCGTTGTTTGTGTTTGTGTGTGTGTGTGTGTGTTTGTGTGTGTGTGTGTGTGTGTGTGTGTGTGTGTGTGTGTGTGTGGCGTACGTGCATGCGCCGTGTGTGCGTGTGTGTCGGCTCACTTTGGAGGACTCTTTAAAGGATGGCAATACTTGACAAATGGCTGTCTATGTCTATTGACTCCTTTGAGTGTGTCATGTTTAGAGAGCCTAGGATTACAAAGAGATCTGATGACAGTCAATCACCCTCTTAAAGATAAGGGCTAATCTCCCACTTCTCTGCCTCTCATTCCATGGGATAGGGTTCGAGATTTGAGGGTGGTGGAAACCACAGTAAAAGGTTAAAGGTTTTCCTTGATGCACCTTGGTATGCCAGACATCGAGGCTTATTGTTTCTACGCTTCTACAGCCTTCCACCTTGTGAATAGTGTTGGAGAGAGTAAAGGTAACAGATGCTCGATTCATGTTCTGTTTTTTGCTTTGCAGCACATTGATGTTAGCATTCAGACTCCTATGCTCCTACTCCTATTCCTATATCCTAACGTATATCTATCTCACCTAACGGCTATTTGTGGTTGGAACATGAGTTCTGGTGTGCTGCATTGTCTCATTTCCTTCCTTTCCCTATGGTGTGAAGACAAAACTATTTAGGTTGTCTTTGCTGTAGTTAGGCACATCGTGACCACAAAGTGTTTCAGTGCCAGCGCTGCAGGTTTGGGAACTTCTCTTACTTTACTGTAGCTTTTCTCAACACTATCTTTTTTTGCAGTAAACTTTACGATGCATAAACTTGATGAAAAATGATTAGGGAAATTACTGAAAAGAGAGAAAGACGAGATGGAGGGTGAGTTGGATGACTTTTGAAAGAGCTGGCAGAGAGGGAAAATCTAAGGTAGCTGTGTGCCAATTCTATACTTTTAAGGATTGAGCGAGCGTATAGGAGTCAGTGATAAAGTGGGAGTGACTAGACCAGACTTTGTCTCATGGTTGATATAACTCACTGTGGTGTCAGTGTGGGTTTTGGTCAATACAGCTGCCACATTCTTCTAGTGTGACAATCCATCCATGTTTATCTCCTTCGTTGAAATGAACCTTTATTGTTTTGTTTTTTTGTGAAAAATATGTTTGGGGAATACAGAAGAAACAAAAATATAGATTTCGAACCAAATTCACATTCAGATAAATTGTCCTGAGACATTGATGTTACCTTTGTCCTACATCCATTGTTCCACCTTCAACAGCAGTCGTATTTAAACTTGCGCTGACTGTGTAGAATCGGTACCATGACGTACACTGAGATCATGGTGTCCTTGCACCAGAGCAGTATTAGACCACACCCAGATAGATGTGCTCTTGTGGCCTGTGATTGGATGTACAGATGAAGATAGGGAACCAAGGAGGATCACTCTTTCCAATTCTCTACCCTTCACCCTGACGTGTGCTTTCATGCACTTCCCCTCATGTTTTTCCACATATCTTTCCGTTTAGTTTAGTTCGGTTTGATTTGGAGGGCTAAAAGCACGCTGGCTCTGTACATGAAGATATCGGAGTAAAACAAAGAACAATTTGCCTTTCCTGAAACGTCTTGGGACTCATACAGTACTAGATAATGTGGATGAAAAGAACTCCCAACTTGAGTGTTCACCTATCATTCTATCCCTCTCATCGTCCCCACTCATGCAGAGTTGTGTATGTGTATGATTGAAGAGACAAAGACATACAGGCAAATTGAATTTGGAGTGGGGATTGGGCCACCAGCCACTCAGAGGCTGCTAATTGTTGTCCTTAAATCAATTAGTCCTTCTGTGTGTCAGCCGATATTGGCTGGTGTCATTTATCAGATGAGAGGATGCGTCTCCCTCAGGAACAATCATAGTTGACTAAGTTCGTCCTGGCTTGCATGATGGCAGTGTCAGCCTATGTTGAGGGTAATTGTATGACACTTGTGTGCGTACACACACACACACACACACACACACACACAAACACACTCACGTAATGTAAAACTACTTAAAAGGGGTTCACCTGGTTTTCAGTTCTCTATTCTCTCATTGAGCCTGTTAGAGCTGTCTAACCTGATAAAGCATCACAGAATGTTCTTTGATCCAGTAAACATCAACATCTGCTTCAGTTTCACTGTGCAAGTGTGGGCAAATGCTCGAATGCAAATTATGGACAGATTGTAGGCATGCATTTTAAATTATTAACTACTTCACACCATGTAATGCTGCCGGCACTATTCTCTCTGTGCTTGCGTGCATGCATGCTTGCATGTCTGTATGCGCAAAATGTTTTATCTGGGGTGATTGTCTTTGACCCGTTCTCTAATGCTGACTCAATTATGTGTTGGCCAAGACCTCACTGTCATAGTCTGCACTGCCTCTGACTCCATGCAATAGCCATAACCTTGTGTTCTCCTACAGTACCAAGAGGCTGCCTGACTGCATGTCCTCTCACATCTCCTGTATCCATATAGCCTGTATGTGTCCCATTTCTCCACCCTTCTCCTGAAGTATGCATTATATAAGTCAGCCCAAGTATGCACTTAAGTGCATGTTCCCACATTAATTTAAAAGCATATGATAGGTCTATGCTTGGACACTTACACCATTATAATTGAAATCCATTTGGGAAAGTCACATGACTACTTCAGGAGGAAGGTTGCACTACCTGTCTCAAACGTATTCATAATTATCATAAATGTCTCTGTCCTTAAATGTTATCTCTCTCTCTCTCGCTCTCTCTTGCTCTCTCTCTCTCTCTCTCTCTCTCTCTCTCTCTTTCTCTCCCTCTCTCTTCCCCTCTTTTTCTTTCTTCCTTTCTCTCTCTCTTCTTATTTGTCCTGGTTTTAGTGTTTTTGCTGTTGACTGTAAAGATTCCTTTAGTACTTCTAACCACACTCCCTCTTGCACGTATCTCATTTGTCTGCATTCCTTTGTTGTGAGGTCTTTAGATCCAGGCCTATCCTGCCGAGAGTCTTACAGGATGCTAATCGATTCATGGAGCTTGCCCACACGGACATGTGCATGTGTTTGTCCCATTCGCTAATGTTTTGGAGCTTTGGAGTCTCTCTGGCTTCCTCCAGACTGTTGAGGGAGAGAGAGAGGGCTTAAGGTCAGTGGACGTTCAGGTGGCTGGGGGGAGATCAGGGCCGAGGCTGGATCCAGGTCACGTCTGGGTGGGTGTTTTTTTTTTGGCTCGTCAGTTGGCCGGTGACTGTGTGGAATGTTTGCGCCGGTTGCCGAGCAATGAGGAAGGGTTTTGATTTTACCATTGCGTCTTCTGTGTCTCAGCAGCTTGTCGCAATTAGTGATGTCAGGAGGGAGAGAAACAAACACAAAGCATGCCTCAAAGGGCGAGCATATCCTCACACATAAGTTCATCCTCACTCTGTTTCCTCAGGGGTTTTACATCTTGTCTGGACTGAACATCAATAGTCAATAATCTTTTTTTCTGTCATATGATCTCCTGTCTTTAATATGATGATCCAAACTATTTAGGCTTCTGTCTCTTGGCATTATTGATTACGGCTTCAGTGTTTTAAGGTTCCGCTGTTTCCCATGCCTCTGAAGCTGCTATGCAACGCCAAAACAACTAATTAAAACCTATACTAGCTATTTTAGGGAGTGTGTATGTTTGTTTTGTGATTGTAATTTTTGATAGACGACAGGCTTTGGCTAAAGCATGAAGGATAATGAAGAGATATCTTTTGGTGAAGTGCAGAATTAAATTCTGTTATAAAAGTTGGGTCTTTGTTTTGGTGAGATCTGAAACGTAGGCTACTTTTCAGTGACGAGATTGTGTCTTTATAGAGAAAACACATTGAACAGACTCCATCCTGTGTCCTACCTCCACTCTTGAGCGATGCCACAGTTCTTTCAAGGCTCTTGTCTGTCCCTGGTGAAACAAGCAGCATGCCTTGTTTTATTTGAAATGCCCTGCTCTCATCTCCTTTACCATCTCTTTTTTTTTATTTCATGTTTTTTTTTTGTTTTTTTTGGGATTGTGGGCGTCTATCCTACACAGTCTGAGCCAGGGACACCAAGAACCCCCCCACCCCCCTTCCTGGCTGTAGGTGTCCCATGCAGAGACCATCTGTCTCCCTGCTCCTAAATGGAGTGGGTGGGGCGGTGGTGGTCGTGTGGGGCTCCTCGCTCCCGTTAAACAAACAGAGACGACCATAAATAGAGTCTAGTTTCCTCGTGTGATTTTGACAGGCTCAGAGACACACACACTCCCCAAATAGCGATTAAGACACAAACACACATGCTCTCCCCAAATAGCGATTAAGACACACACACACATACACACGCACACACACTGCCTATCTGGTTGCATTGACTGTGCAGTGTTGTAGATGTAGGCTATTTATCGTGGCAGGTACAGTATGTGGGGCATGTTGTGGAGTAGCTCAGTCTGAGACATGGGTCATGCCTGGATCAACATGCCAGTCTTACATGCCACGCATGGTAGTGTGCTACTTCTCCACCCACATTCTAAAATGTTCTTTTTTAGAATTTTTATTTTTATTTTTATTACTCTCCAGTTGTGCATATAGGTTGATGTATTCCTGTTCAGTAGCATAGGGGCTAGTAGCAATTCCACTGTGACTGAATGTTGCGGGGACTCGATTTTTCACTTTCAAACGTATGCCAAACAAAGATGTCAAAGCCTTTGATTATCCCTATTATTATGATGGAAGATGGTTGAGAAATGGATGACTTCATTTCCCCCAAAATATAGACTCTTAGCTTTCATTTGACAACCAATTTGATATGCTCAATGAATTTCACATTGGTCCTCATGGGTCCTTTTACACGGAACTGCCCTTATGTATAGTTTGTTGTGTGTGTGTGTGTGTGTGTGTGTGTGTGTGTGTTTGTGTGTGTGTGTGTGTGTGTATATGCGTGTGTATGCGTGCGTGTGTTTGTGTGTGTGTTTGTGTGTGTGTGTGTGTGTTCATTCATGTGTGCGTCTGTCTGTCTATGATGTTGTAATGGGAGATGGGCCATTACAGAAACATGAGTGCATTGCATTGGTCAGAGGGACCGAGTGCAGCTGTTGTCTCACCTTACTGTATACACTCAGTCTGACCCTGACCCTCTCAACCACACCAACAGAGGATACTGTCAGTGACACAAACATAGCACAACGCAATGCAACACAACACACAGTGTGTTGGACATAGAACTCTTCCACACTCTTTTGTTTACTTTACTCACATGGCAGTCATTTGTCACATAAGTACATGGGTAAAAGACAGAATGCATGAATAACGTAGTAGTTTAAGTTGGTAGGCTAACTCGAAGCTTGAAGCCATGATGCACCAAAACAAAATGCATGAATCATACACACATGCTCTCTCACTCCTAGTTTTGGTAGAGAAAGAGAATCTGTTTGTGTGAGTCCTGAAATTACAGGGGAGGCTAGGGAGCAGGGAGAGCCTATATAGAACTTTAGCCAAGATAGCATAGCTGTGGTTTACCACTCATACCCAAGAGAAGGACCCAAAATACCAGCCAATAGGCCACTTTTATAAGCTTAGGCTACTCTATACACAAGTAAGTGGAAATGTAGGCTATGTCCCCCCAAGTTAGCCACCCTAACTGCATTTAGAAAAAGTAGACATAACCTAGGCTATAGTTTGAATGTTAGAATTTAGTTCATAATACATTTTAATAAGACAAAAAAAACATTTAGGTTATTTTTAATGACGGACACCCCACCAACAATCTTGCCCAAAAGATTGTAAAAGTACAGAAATGCTTGTTAAAAAAAGTTTAAATATATGTGTGGGTATCAATGACTCATTCTTATTATTATGTTTGGACTTAGCTTATACATTTCACAAGATTCTAGACAGACACAACCTGCAATTAAACTTAGGCTATTTCAAGTTACTTTCCGTTCTTTTTCTACAGTGATTTATTCCTTTAACGTGTTGTTGTGTTGTTTCTCCATCCCAGCATTGCTAAGTTCTCACATGGGCAGTTGTTGCTAACATCACGTGATCCAACACATGGCCATTATAGAGTTTTTAGGCATTCATTGTGCACATAAACCTAAACCCAACAAAGGGAAATGGCTAGATTGTATGGACTGGCATTCATACTCTCAGTTCTTCCAGTAGGCTACTCATGAATACTTGCTCTTATTTCTGGGCTACTCATGAATAGCATGGTCTCATTTCTGTCTTGTTCAAAGCTTGATAGCAGTCAGTCAGCATTGACAGCATAGTGCCATTAGAATGTTCATCCTCTCCCCTCCATTGGCTTTCTGCACCTTTACTCAATTACAGCATCCAAACAGCCAGCTCCCATGAAAGCCAGGTTTACATGTCACAGCAAACTGAAAATAACTCCAACATGTTGAAATAAACCTGCGGTGGGCATAAGACACAGATTAAAGGGGCTTTTAAATCAGAAGAAAAGAAAAAAAAACGTCAAATTGCTTGTTATGTTTAATCTTGTTCCAGAATTCTTTTTTTGGGCAGCTTTAACTTTATATGGCAAGGTGCTCTGGCAATTAGCAACCGGGATGGTCGGAGTGTCCTGTGGTGAACAAGGAGACTGTGTGTGTGTGTGTGCTGCTTATTAAGAGTTAAAACAGCACATTGAGGGGTGGCCCAGACAGACAGTTCTTCCTCCGAAACCCCCTCACATTCCCTCACCAGCCTACTGTACCTCGCCCTACGTTGTTGAAATACCACCACTGCCCACTGTGTCTCAGAGAGTCATACCTATGAAGGGTTGTTAAGGTATAGCCAATAGCCATACCCACTGGAGTAACAGTGTTAAGGTATAGCCATACCCACTGGAGTAACAGTGTTACAGTATAGCCATACCCACTGGAGTACCAGTGTTAATAATGTGCCAGTCTAGATAGCCATATCTAGTATCTACTGTACTCTGTCCCTAACCAGGACAGCTGTCTGTAAGGTTCAGTCATGGTGATAACAGCCTTTCCTGTTTTCAATGACTCGGATGTCTCAACATGGATCTTTGTTTAGAGATGAGGCATAATCCAAAAATCCCAGATGGAAACAATTAAATGAATCTGAATCACTGCTGTATGCTTCCAAAAGTGTACTGTTTATTGCAGGGGTTAGGGGTAAAACATTTAAACTCTAGCGTGGTCTAGGTCAGGACAAGTAAAAAAAAAAAACACCCAGACATGGATCTCTCACATGCCTGCAGTATGTCTAGCCTGCCTATCTATCTGACGGTGTACCCTTCTCCTCTGCAGGTGTGAGCAGCAACCAGGTGCTGGTCCCTGAAAAAGTGAGCGCCGTGCTGGGCAAGAACGTCACGCTGGGCTGCAGGGTGGAGGTGGGCACCAACCTCAGCCTGACCCAGAGCTCCTGGGAGCGCCGCATGCCCACAGGCACCATCACCCTGGCTGTCTTCAACCCCCAGTTCGGCATCTCCATCGCCCCCGACTACGCCAAGCGGGTCTCCTTCCTGTCCCCCTCTGTGCACGACGCCACCATCGTCCTGGAAGGGGTGGGCTTTGCCGACATTGGCTTCTACACCTGCAAGGTGGCTACGTTCCCCCTGGGAAACACACAAGCATCCACCACCATCAACATATTAGGTATGTATGTATGTATGTACGTAGAGAACTCTGTGGCTCCTGTCTTATACGTACAGTACCTGTGTATTAGCTTGTTTTTTCCCATGTGTACCCCCCCATCACAAGGTGATGATTGGTTGGATGGGTGAGATACCATATTGCTTGGGTCACTAGTAAACGTTTGCCCTGGAGGGATGAATTACTCTCTCTGAAGTGCCTCCATCTACAAGCTCTTGAATTACTGCCTGGACGGAAGCCATTTACATTTACTCTAGAAGCCTCGGTGCATAACAGGCCTGGCTGCAGTGTGTTCCCTCCCTCCGCTCGCCTCTCTCATTCCCACGTCACTCACTTTGACAGAACGCCGCCGCCACCCTAAAGACATTGTTGCCGGATGTTGATGTATCGCTGCTCGATTTTACCTGAAAACCGCCGTGTTCTATCTCAGAAATGCTGTTCCAGTGTCCTGTTGAATTATAGGAGAGCAGTTCAGACTCAGGCTGTGATAAATATTCAGGCCATGCGTTCTGCTAGCCTCCGCCGTAGTGAGGAACTGACTGAGTGTAATGTAAAAAAAAAAAAAATGAAATGAAATGGAACATTTAGCAGACGCCTTTATCCAAAGCGACTTACAACAAATACATTTGTGTAAGAGGAATTTGTCATTTGAATCATCAATCCATCAATCATCGCAAGAAAAGTAATCTCTGCTCGGGCCAGGGGTCACTGGCAGTCATAATGCTAGAAGAAGGAAGAATTATGTTTTTGTTTTTGTTTTTTGTTTTTTTTAGTATACAGTAGAGAGACTGAACAGGGGGTTGGAGAGGTTTCAAGAGGGACAGTTAAGGTGTAGCCTAATGTCCCTTTAAGTGCTGTTGTGACAGTGTCTGGGGCCACACAGTGTCCCATTTCATCTAGGCCTACCTCTCATTGTGTGTGGTGTTTCATTTCCTAACACATTGTGCTCTGCTTTTAGTGTCATAGATATCATATGAACAGCCAATTGTGATATGGCAGGAGATGAAACGTTCCTTTACTTACAGTAGCCTACCCCTTCGCCTTGTAAGACTTAAAAGATACAAATCTAAATTGTTCGATTTCTTAAACACAGTAAGGAGATCTCCCCCTTCCTCTCTCTCTCTCTCTCTCTCTTTCTCTCTCGCTCACCCTCTCCTAAGTTTACACAAAAGATCCAAACAAATGTAGGCTAGTTGCAAAAGGTGCAGTCCTCTCCTTACCTGTAAACAATGGGGGAGGAGCAGGGCGAAAATAATACACCTCCCAAACTTAGGGAATTAGAATGACCTTTTAGAATTGCAACTGAAGTGAGAAACCTACTGCAGGGCCCCGAGTTTCTATAGGAGAAAAAAAGCATTAAGATGTCAGTGACATTGCGGCAAACTCCCTGGCTCAGCCTCTATCTCTGAGTTATTACTATCCCCTTAAACCATGAACTGTATTCTTCTCCTCTCAATCCCAGATCTCTCTGCCTCACTGATATCTGTTTTACTGTCCATGACATGCATTTGATGTGAGCAGTAATATATATAACTTCTCTATTCAGCTGAGTCAGTAAAACTGGAGAACATAAACTTTACAGTAAGATTGCGAAACTTCTTACTTACTTGTTGAGTGTAACATTCACTCAAACGTTTTTTTGTTTGTTTTGTTTTGTTTAGTGAGACAATTTACGATCCAATCCAATGTCCAGCTTGTATCTAAGTTCCCCCAGTCTGGCAGATGGCTATGTAAGCACTCATCAAGAGTGCGCGAAGCCCATGTTGGTGGGATGGAGCCAACTCTACACTGGTCCTCCCTAGACTGCCTGATGGGAAATCGCTACCCTCTCCTTCTCTCAACAAGTACCTCTGTACCACCTTCTTCCTCAACAGCTCCACCAAATAAGTACCATACTCTGATTTGGTTATCAAATTAGTTGAAAGATATTATTGATTATTACCATATGGATATTGCTCACATCAAATGCACGTCATGGCCAGTAAAACGGATATCGGTGGAGGAGATGAGAATAACGTTTTTATGGTTTGAGGGATATAATAACTCTGAGGTAGGTTGGAGCTGAGCTTGGGAGCCCCCAAGGGAAAGGGGATAGGGGGTGGGGACCAGGATGCCCCTGGCCTAACATAACACACTGCTGTGGGCAGGACGCAGGAAGGACTTTCGCAGGATAGCAGAGAGAGGCTGCCCTTCCCTGCCTGTTGTAGATACTGTATGTCTGTGGGAGAGGAGACGGGGTTATTAAGAAGTGTCGACGCGTGAGGCAAGTAAGGAGGGTGAGGTGGGTGAGGAGGGTGAGGTGGGTGAGGAGGGGGTGGCAGGCAAATGGATGATGACGGCCATGTCTGAGGGTGACGCGTACCCCCCACCCTCACACACACACACACACACACACATACATATGTTAGGTTAAGAGATGAGGAGGAGAGGACAAGCAGCTGTTAGTGACTTATACAGAAGGAGGGAGGATACTCCAGGGTGGGGGGTGCGGGTGGGGGGGTTGGGTAGGAGAGATGGCCCATGGGAAAGACAGCTGGGTGGGAGAGAAGTTATGTTAGAGAAAGGTAGCCTGCTCGCTAAATCATAAATGTTACCACTGTAGCAGGTGTGTGTGCTAGTACTGCCTTCCAACTTCTGTCTCGCTCTCTCTCTTTCTCCCAGAAAGACAGCTTACAATGATCAAATGGTTTCTTCGTATATTTTATTTTATGATGTCAGTCAGTGCATTAGCAAAAGTGTAAGTCCTGCTTTATTGCCTGGTGGAACAGGTCAAAGAGGCTACGTATCACCGGCCACTTCCCTCTCACATGGATCTGTTTATGCTCCCCTGTTGAGACAATCTGTGTCACGTCTTGACCCCCTGTGATTCATAGAGTCTCTTATAGGAAGCTTGTGTAACGTGACTCCAGCTCTAAAGCAGTGAGTAGCACTGCACAGCAACCCCAAGCCCTCAGCTCAGGACACCCAAAACAACCAGACACGTAACAGCCCTGTTATGACCATTAAAACAAGGTCTTCCAAACCTCGAGTCGAGTCAGAATAGTCATTATGGGTGGAATGTCAAGAGTTACACAAGCAGCTCTGAAGTACATAAGATCTGCTTGCGTAACTCTTGACATTCACATACGTCTTGCATTGATGTCAATGGGAGATTGGCACGATGGTTCAAGTTAAGTGCGTAGATCTTGAGTTACTTTAGGATTCCACCCTTAGAGACTTTTTAGATATAAGCCATAAAAGTCAACCACAGTTTCAATGTGTATTGTAAAACCATTGCAATGGCCAAGGAGGAAGAGGAGGTCTTTCATATAGGCTACACCAGGTTGGATTATAGAGAGTCTTGGTAATTGTATGAATGTTGCGGTCGATGCAGCAGAACATTACCCTTTCACAAACAAAACGAACGCACACAACATCTTTGACAACTCCAGCACAACAACGAAGGTTGAGTTTCCTCTGAAGTGCCCCTATATTATCAAAATGCTTGGCTCATCAATTTTTAATAGCGATGTACTGTGAAATGCAGGAAATCAATCTTCTCTGTGTGGCAGCTGAGTGTACTGTAACCACTTCCCTCTGCCCATATTCCTGTCCTTGTTTTTATGATGTGCATTATTTATTCATCTTACACAAAAGATCAATACTCATTTTGTAATCTATTTTCCATTTTATCATCCCCCACCCCCATCCCAATCTCTGCCCTCCCACCCTAACTCCCCATCCGCTCCCTCTCCTCTCTACCTCCCCTTTCTTTCTTTCTCCCACTTTCCCCCTCACTCTCGGTGTCTCTCTTTGTCTCCATGTGTCTCTGTGTGTCTATCTCTCTGTGTGTCCGTCTCACCCCCCATCCGTCCCGTCCCGTCCCCCCCATCCGTCCCCCCCCCGTCCCTCTCCACTTCCACAGTGGAGCCCAAGGTGTACGTATCTGCAGGCTCCACTGCTCTGCTGGACGGAGGCAATGAGTCCGTGGTGGCCATGTGCATCGCAGAGCGTGGCCGCCCCGCCGCCGAGGTGTCCTGGGAGTCTGAGTTGTTTGGGCGATCTGAGGCACAGACGCAGGAGGAGCTTAACGGCACAACCACCACCCACGTCCGCTACTTCTGGGAGCCCCGGCGCCACGCCCAAGGCCACACTCTCACCTGCGTGGTGCGCCATCCAGCCCTGCAGACGGAGTTCCGCATCCCCTACGTGCTCAACGTGCAGTGTGAGTGTTGTTGGGTGACGGGGGACAGGGGGGGGACGGGGCAGAAACAATTAAAATACTGTGGTGCTCAATCTGTGCTTGATTGAGTTTCAATCCAGGTCTGCAGCCAGGCCAATAGAGCTGGCAGAGATTTACCTGCTTCAAGTGTTGTGCTTTACCATGGCCATGAACATGCGAAACATTTTGATTTCAGTTTGCTTGCTTGCTGACATTGCTTGGGCTTGCTAGGTGGACTTAGTACTAGCTAGATGCGTCCTCTCTGAGTTGTCTATCAGAAACAGCTGTTGTTCATCTAAAATACAAAGGCCGCCGCTACGATTTATCAGAGATGGGCAGGGCTACTATGTAACATCTGACTTCCACCCATATTGATAACTTGATTTATGTATGTACGGAGACCAGACTGCTCCCTATCTTCCCCCCTTTGGCTCATAAAAGGACCATTTAAGAGTGATCTTAATGTCATAATCATTGACGCATGCTTCCTTGGCAAGCTGTACTGGTGGTGGATAGTATCTGTTTGGACTGCGTGAGTGCTGGCTAATGAAGGCAGTTTTATGAAGTATTGATCAAGCCTCAGCAGAAGCAATAACAGTGTGTAGGGGGGGGGGGGGGGGGCAGAAAGCTGAGGTTAAGTCAGGAAGAGAGGCTTTAGAGCTCAATAAATGCAGAGGTAGGGGGATATTACATTGCAAAAGAAAAGAAGAAGCACAGTTCTGTGACCGCTACGAACAGAGGAGTTACCTGAGGTCAAGGGGAGACACTCATAAGAGCGTGTTCCCGTGTAATAATCATGTGTTCCCTGCTCTCCAGAGAGAAAAAAAAAAAGAGGAGAGAAATTGGATATCAGAGTCATTGTGTGGCGTTGGCGTACGACATTTATTACAATCCAGTGGCTTCCCTTTGGCTTCGTCTGTAACACCTCTAGTGTCTAGTGAGCAATGGATTATTACCTCCACTCACATCTCCGACTTATCTGATTTAGATTCTCATTTGCCAGCTCTCCCTCGCTCGCTCCCTCTGCCCGCTGTTTGTTTGTTGTCCAGGCTTCGTCCCGCGAGTGAACAACATTTCAAGCTCTCCTAGAAGCCTTTGTCTTTTGTTTTGAGCTTTTTCATTTTTTGTCATCACTTTTTTTTTTTTTTTTGCTTACATTGCTTGCTTTGTTCCCTCAGGAAAGCCTCATTTGTCATCATGGTACTAGGGGTCACATTGGATGTCGTGGGATGATGCATGTGTTTTTTTAAAATTATTAATTAATCTGTCTGAATATTCATGGTCAGTTTAGTTATTCGGGTTTGAATAATCTATGTATTCTACCTGGTAACAAGAGGGCTTTAATAATAATATTATTAATAGGCCTAATAATAATACATGACATTTGTATAGTGCTTTCTCATGGCCTCAAAGCACTTCAAGAATATGAAAATAAAAATATAGGAGGACAGTCACAGAGCATGCATATTTTTTTCTTTGAATGCATTGAATGTTTTTCTGTTTTCTGTACTGAATGTTTTCTGCCCTAACTGAGCTGTTTGACAACAAAATTTCCCCATTGGGGACAATAAAGGTTTTCAATCAATCAATCAATAATATTACAGCCCTCTTCTTAAAGATATATACATCAAAACATGGTAAGGCATTTAAACTGGCGTTCAATTTGTCACCACTACCACCACCTGAATCCTGCTGTGCTGGCTGGGATCTTTTCCTTTCACACTGTCCCTTCAAGCACTGTTTCACAACCTGTGGTGGATGTGTCACCAAACCAGCACAGTACAGCTCAGCTCGCTTTATCTCTTGTGGATTAGGCAATGCATAGTCTAGGTAATAATTATGATTCTAGAGAACCTGAAATGTGATTTGATATGTTTGATATTGTGTTTTATATGTGTACCCTGTATGTTAACCGTTTTGTCATGATGATATGTGGTGTCTTTGGGGTTTCTGTGTGTCTGGTTTGGCTGGCTCCGATATTCATACAACCATCTCACATGTGTCGCAGTTGCTCCCGAGGTGTCGGTGACGGGGTATGAGAAGGACTGGTTTGTGGGGCAGGATAATGTGAAGCTGGACTGCGGAGCAACAGCGAACCCACCTGCCCATCACTTCTCCTGGACCAGGTGAGGTGCCCCCTTATTTCTAAAAGCCACTGCAACCGGCATTATTCTGTGGTCAAACGTCCACCCGGTTAAGCTGTGAATAATGTGGATTACGGAGCATTTTTTTCTATCCGCTTTGTCCCTGTAGTTTATGATGTCGTTTTCCTACAGGATGGACGGGCCGATGCCTGACGGTGTGGACATGGCCAACAGCACCTTAACGTTCACGCGCCCTCTGGAGAGGAACTACTCTGGCGTGTACAGATGCGAGGTGATGAACGACATTGGCCTGCGCAGTCAAGACGTGCATGTCTGGATACAAGGTGATTTTCCTTTCTTCTTTCTGTTTCCTTCCTTTTCCCCTCAGGGAAAACCTGGCCAAGATAGCTTCTCCAGAGTAAGCTCGGAGCAGAGTGAAGCCTCCATATGAGGTGAAACTATCCCACTTCCATCGTACGCACATTCCAGACTCCGGAGGAGGAGGAAGTAACACAGACGTGTTACAGTATCGGTACCAAAGGTTCATCTGTTGTGGTTTTGGCAACATTGGATCTCTCTCAGATACAAGGCCGGGGGAAGGGAGGGTTTTCTCCTGCCTATTCCACAGAGAACCCAGTATCACCGTACCCTTTTCTGTTCTGTTTATTTATTGTTCAAGGTCAGTTGTCAGGGTTGGACACAAGGAATTACATTCCCAGATACAAAAGGGATGCTGTGAGCTCTGCTCAGTTCTGTAATTGAAGCCGCTGTTTGATTCATCAAGAGATTAATGATGTTTAGTTAAGTATGAAGACACATCTGTTAAGAATGTGTGTGTGACTCAATAAATGGACAGAGGATTTCCCAGAAGCTTTCAAAACATACATTTTCTCTAAATCTTTCCTTTCTACTGGGGTTATTCTGATGCAAACACTGAACAGGGAGCACACAGCAACATCCCACTACCCCTCCTCTCCCTCCTTCTTCTCTTTTTACATTTGGCTGATCCATTATTCTGTAGGTATGGAGCATGAGAACTGAACTCTCTCGTGTTTTCATTTCCCCTTTTCTTTGAATCCATATCCAAACAAAATGATTGCTGATCTTTGAAAACCCCCCGCCCCCAAACAGACATGCAAGCACATACACACACACACACACACACACACACACACGATTCCTTGAGTTTCTCATGGAAAGGAGAAAACTGGAGGAACCCCAAAGCAGGCTGTCATGCTCCATCTGTCTACATACTGTAGGCCCAGTTTCGAGTCCCGCCCCGGTTGAAACTAAAGCATAGCTGACATCCTGTCCAGGAAGGAGTTGCACTGAGCAATTATCTGGCTTCTCTACAATAGGCCAACGCCAGGAGTCAGGCATATGCGCTGCCTGCGTCCCCTGTGGAGAGAAGATGTCCAAGCAGCCACAGTAGCAACTACAATAGTTGAATTCATAAAGAATGGACATAGCCCCTCAGACCATGGTCATGGACTCTGATAAACATCCCCCCCACACACCCTGCTGAACTATTTATATCGTGTTCTTATATCACTATTTGCTCTCTGGTTGGATGCTAAACTGCATTTTGTTGTATAGTACAGTCTGTGATGGCAATAAAGTTTAGTCAAAATCAAAAAATCTAAATGAATACAATAGTTATCAGTCATTGTGATCCAACAACTGCAAAATCATTACAAGACACTTGGCCTGGCACAACAAAATGCTAGCTGACTAACCCGCGGTGTAAAACTCAGAGACAGTTTACTGTTTACCAGTTAGCCAGTTAGCATTTTGAGGTTGCAGGCCAAGTGTATTTTAATGATTTTTGCAGTTGTTGGGTTAGGGTTAGTGACCAATAAATATTTTAATAAAGACACCACAGGCATGTACTGTACTAGAAAGTTTATTGAAACACAAAAAAAACGCTCTCTGGCATCTAAACCTTATTTGACAGACCATTCTAATGTCAGTCTAGTTGGTTGTTAATAAAGCTATACAGTATTTAAATGTAAACTTCCAAATGGGATACCAAAGATGGTCACAGACACACCAAGGAATGTTCATATGAATGGGACTCTCCACCCCATTCTATGAATTCTTCATCTATGGCCTCACATACCCAGTTGTCCCTATGCCCTAGTGGGTGATGGTTGCAGGTGTTTCCCCTGACCAGCTGGAGCCTATTGTCCCTGGTGGTGCTCTGCCCACCACCATACATACTTTACATATCCCTCCACAGCAGGAGCCCTTGGTGGGGGGTGGGGGTGGGGGGGTTTGGGGGTGGGTTGACAGGCTGGGAGATGTTATATATCTGCTTACTGACCTTGAGCAGCCTGCTCATGTCTCCCACCCCATTACATTATCACTGGTCCCTCAGGCATTGCTGCGATATAATGGCAAGTTAGTTAGAATCCCATTCAGTCAGGTAAACGGGCAGGAAATCATTCCAGCTATGCTGAGACTAGTGCGTTTGATGCGAGGCAAAGCAAAGCTCCGTCAGTTCAGGTTGTAGCCTAGGCTAGTGCTTTGTAGTCAGCCGTGTGTAGCATAGTGCTTTATAGCAGTGTGCCTCTCAGGAGATTACTGGTGTCAGACTGCTTTTTGTCCGAAGACAAGAAGGTCATTATTCAGACAGGGGTGATCCTGACCTGGGGATACATGGAGCTCTATCTCTAGCTCTGGGTGCCATCACAGGCCATTAGAACATGGAAGGACCAATCAGACGCAGGAACCAAGCATTGATCACACAGCGTTTCATCTTCTCACATGACTTCCCAGAGCACTGTAGACACACACACACACAGAGACTCAATGGCCTCTGGCACATACCTTTTATTTGTCCATCCTATATCCCCCTTGTCTACTTTCACTAGAGCCACTCACTCCTTTACAGCGCCTTTGGTCTTTGTCCAACCACTTTACCGCTTTAATTAGTGTGCTCTTTGAAAGCAAAAATGTCAGAATTTCCATTAATTATATTTTCACAAAGCTTTTTTTGTTGACAGTGATTGAATAAAAATATACATATACATAAGTGAATGTCTTTGTTCTCCCGTTCCGACTCCGAGTTTATAAGCAACTTTTGTTTATTTTGTGTCCTCCTCCTCTCAGACCCTCCCACCACCACTGCTGCCCCCACCACCTCGTCGGCGCCCCTCCAGCAGACTGCCGGAGATACTGCCAGCACTGCCCTCAACAAGCGGCAGGCTCACTTCACCTCCCCAACCCTGGCCTCCCTGCCCGACAGCAGCCTGGGCACCATAGTGGGAGGGGCGGTGGGCGGGGTCCTGTTCCTCGTGCTCCTGCTGATCCTGGGCGGGGCCTGCTACATGCGCCAGCGACGGACCTTCAGGGGCGACTACTACACCAAGCAGTACCTGGGACCCTCGGACATGCAGAAGGAGTCCCAGCTGGACGTCCTCCAGCCCCACGAGCTCCAGGAGGTCTACGGGGACGACAACTGCGGCAGCAAGGGCAGCCAGGACCTGAAGCCCAAGCAGGGGGGAGTGGACATCATCTACCCCGACTACGCCAACGACAAGGAGAGAGAGGACTGGGGCGACGGCCGCAGGGGAGGGCCGAGGGAAGGCAGCTATTACCCTGAGCACCATAACAACACCCACAACAACACCATGCACCCCAGCGGGCCACCTGTGCACATCCCCACAGTGACCAACGGCTCCCCCTACGTCCCGGAGGACTGCTATGACAATGGCATGGACAGCGACTACGTGTCCCACATGGACGGGTCTGTGATCTCGCGCAGGGAGTGGTACGTCTGAGAGAGGAGCAGAAAGATTACCTTTGGTGAGAGGGACTGAGACAATAAGTGTTGAAATTACAGATATTATTTAAAAGAGTTATATCAGTTCAATAATATGACAGTTCTACACAAGGATGTGAATTCCCAGGCTCAGTTTCGCAATTTACTTTTCAAAGCTTGTTCTGTAACACCAACCATTGACCCCCATGGACTTCTATACGGAGCGA
Organism: Nansenia antarctica; assembly: GCF_963989245.1. Classification (NCBI taxonomy): domain Eukaryota; kingdom Metazoa; phylum Chordata; class Actinopteri; order Argentiniformes; family Microstomatidae; genus Nansenia; species Nansenia antarctica. The sequence goes on along the minus strand of NC_137688.1, from coordinate 44,679,254 downwards.
GGTACAATGTTGTAGCAACTCAAACAAATGATCGCAGGCTGAAATTGCATTTGATGTCAGTATCTTCTCCCTCACACGGGAAGGGTTTCACCACGGTTATTCAGAAGTGAAAGGGAAAATTAATTGAACGATGTGATTAAAAAAGGGAGTGATTTGCTACGTTTATGGTCATTGATTTAGAGTGTCGTGACCTGAGCAAGAAGGTATGATGTCTACTTTAGTATCCTCTTCAAAGCCAATAGGATTTCTAAATCTCCATCTTTTCTTAGTTTCATCTATTCAGGCTCAGATTATTCCGATTATTCATGTCCTAAAGCATTGCTGGAACAATTTGATTTTAGGAGTTTGTATCCTTTTCGTTCTCCCTGTCTTCATCCCATATCTCAGTAACCTTGTAGAAACGTTTTTGAGTTTATCTTTCCCATCTAGAACCTATTGGTTCAGTGCTGTCCATGTGATGGTATTCCATTAGGATGTTCCAATTCACGTCCAGCACCATGACACAATGTTGATCTAAAGAGTTGACAAAACTAGTGATCTCATGTCCCTTTGCTTGCATTCTACCTGAGGAATGGGAGAAGGTTCAAAGTGACCCCTCTAAACCCTCACCATTAAAGGAGAAAGCTTTCTTCCAAGGCAGAAAGGAGAATGTAGCTTAGTACACTGTTGGAGGAGGGGCGCTGATCTCCCTATGGCAAAGCAAGATGGTGGTGGTTTTAGCCTGAGGTCTCTTTGTTTGTCATGGTGTTTTTACAGATTGAGGGCACACACTGTTTAATTTGATCCTCCTTCACGTTTTTGGTTCTCCACCCCAGCTGCCCATACACTCCCAACCCTGTTGTGGAGGGTTTAGATGTCTTATAATAAACCACTTGCACATCACACACACACACACACACACACACACACACACACACACACACACACACACACACACACACACACACACACATCTGCTCCACTCTAGCCCATGCTCAAAGAGAAGCCCTCACCTCAAAACGTTCTAGCTTTTTAATTAAAGGTTTTTTGCCCTGGACAGACTTGGCGAGTGTTTGGCCTCATTGATGTGTACAACATCTGTATCTGAAAGCACATTTCATGTTTTTGATTTGTTCCATTTGTTTGATTCAAGGCTACCAGTTTATTCCTGACTAAATGGACAAAGCACTCTGTGTGAAAGCTGCTTCTTTTCAGCTACTGCTTAGAGGTCCACCCAGGTCAGCTTGTGGATATATAGGCTAGGTACTATCCAGGGATAACATGTCTGTGTACAGTACAACGTATGAGATCGCTTGGACTTTCTGTTTTGAAAATGTGTCCAAAGACTGATCTTTGACATGGAAATGATTGAATGTTTACTTTTTTGTCACTTTTTTCTTCTTTTTTTGTTTTTTTTGTTCTTTTTTTAGAGTTCAACATCTTTGGACAGGAAAGAGATTATTAAGTTATTTTTGTGCCTTCCTTTCTTTCTGTAGAATCATCTATGAGTTATGCTTGTGCTCATGTACATGTACATATGTTTATAGGTTCATGTCTAATAGCAGACTGATTGTCAACAGACATTGATTCAAGTGCTCATTTAAAGGGATCGTTCGCTATTTTGACATTTACATTCTGTGACTAACCAGATAGAAAAAACTAATGTAAACACACTGTATCAAAATGGCGAACCATCCCTTTTAGCCCTGAAGCCCTAGAGAAAGGTTAGTGCCTTAGACGGCCTGTGCAATGCACAGATAACATGTGTACATGAATCCATAAAGTTATCATCAGTGAAGAGGACTTCCGTCTTCCGTTTTGATATTTAAGAATTTGTTGCTTGTTTCTTCAACAAGCACCGTTGACTTAAGGTAAGTTGTTACGCCTTATAGAGATGACAAGACTTGTGTAGCAGCTCAGTTACAAAGAACCAGAAAAAATGTATTAATTGATATTTCACTGGAAATGGGGTAGTAGTACATTGAAAACTAAACAGACCAGAGTCATAGTAAATATTATTGTTTTGTAAATATACTGGCTGTTTGTTTTTTTGTCATTGTTTATTAAAAAAAAAAAATATTTTTTATATGATGTCTGAAATTGTCCCGGAGCGTTTAGATGAGGCCTACGTTATGAGCATCAAGGAGCACCAGGCTTATATTATTGAAGACTTTGGCTGCGTTTAATATTACAGTAGTTCTGAAGAGGATGTGAAAAATGATTTTGTACTTTGTTTTTGTGCAAATGATTTATTTCACATAAATCACATTGGAAACAAGGGAAAGATTCTATTATTTTCTTTGTTTGTTAAAAAGGGCCATTTAGAGTCACACTGCTCTATTTGACCCATATGCCCTCTGTAGTGATGCTGTATCTCTCTTCCTTCTTTAGCCTCAAATCACATATCTGGAGCAAACCAGATTTTTGTTTTCTAATAAATGAATAATTGAATAAGAATAGGTATTTTGCTTTGTGTTTCATTACCCTAATGGTTCCACCACCTATATTTGGTAAATGTCTTCTTTGTCTAGTATAGTATGACTAATGTTCTTGAGCATTCCTTGTTTATGGCTTACTAGAGGACATTCATTCTCATGGTTTGTGATCACGAGTGTCATCGTATTAAAAACGTAATATATTTGAAAAGGAGGCTGAATAGTTAAAATAAAGATCCATTTGATCCATTTGCTAACATGAAATAAAGTAGCACTCTTTGCACATAAGGGACAGATGTTTGTCTATTTCCCACCAGGTATTGCTCTTAAACCATCAATCTCTGTCACCTCAGCAGCTTCCATTGTCCACACCTGTGGTTATAGGTTAGTGACCCATCAGAACCGATCTCTCTGCCCTGTCCTAGTCATCACCCACTCCATCACTGGCACAGAGAATAGGCCTGCATCCTTTGTGATGATGGAACTGATCACATGTGTATTAGGACCTGCGTGAAGGTTACTGACCACCCACAAGCCTCCCAGGTTGTCCTCCTGTCCACCTTGTGACATCAACCTGTCTTCACACCCATTACACATTCATCAGTGAGATTCTTTGAGTCATCGCTTCAAATAACATTCTCTTGATGGCTTAATTTGGTGAAATGAGCCAAACACTATGTGAAAGTTGAATCCATGGACTGAGCGTGTTGGTGAAAACATGTTATATTGTTATGTCCTACAGCTGTGTCCTTCATATTGACAATAAAACAACCTGTTAAACTTGAATACGAAAGAAATGTATCCTATCAAACTGCATGTTGTTCACAATAGATCTTTTGTTGGACGTGTCACTCGCATGGCATGTTCTTCAGTTGCCTCTTTCCTCTCTAAGTGTTGTTATCTAATCCTCAGTGTTAACCTGCTTTTGGAGGTGACATGAAGAGTATCGTTCTCTGTTATTCAGCGGAGTGATGATCGGTCCCCTCTAGCCCAGATTAAGAGAGGGGAGAGAAGTAACCAGATCTCTAATCTTCTCTGGCATGTTAGACAGAAATCTCTCCTCCTGCTCTGCTTTCATCACTTGTGCGGCCACAACGCCCTGGCCCAAACACTCTCGCTCTATTACTGCCATGTTTCCTGACTGGTATAACCCCACTCTAATCCATCACTGTTACTATCTGCATGTTTGTGCAGGACTGTGTGGGTAAACAGATCTGTGTTGGTGGGCTTGAGTTGCACCTAGCTCTCTTTCTCTCTTTCTTGCGTCTAGCCGCAGCTGTCTTTTAGATGGTTTGTTTTTTGTCACACTTAATGAGTCTGTCAGCATATCTGTTTAGCTTTGTTACCCCGTAAAACAGCAGGCAACATTTTTGGTTAAGACCCCACCCAATGTTTGAGTCTTGATAGGCTAAAGCATCTCGGCTATATCGCCTCTAGCAACTATGCCTGTAAAATGGTATTGCTTGCTTAGATGCGCAGTAGAAAAAGCTCATGCTACTGATGCCATTGCTGTAAATCATGAAATGTACCATTAACCAATGAGGGCATCAGATCAGAAGCCCAAGTTTCTGAGTTATTTCTCTATTTTACTTTTTTATTTTACTTTTATTTTGTTTCAATAATTTTGAAAATAATAGAGAAAGTGAAGGCTACTTCCAGCCTCTGCCTCCAACCCTCCTCCCCCAACAATTGTTAGCTAATGAACACGAGCAGAGCACCAGGGAGCTAACATCAAAGGCCACAGCTGACATAGCTGAACAGACAAATTGTTTGAGCTCATGGGTTCGGAAATAACGAAACAAAGTGCAGAGGGTGGGAGAGTGCGGAGCAGTTACAACAAAAATGTCACATGGCCACTGCTCGACCCTCCTTTGGTGTGAAATGATGAGGGTTGCCGAGGGGAGAACCAACAGCAGAGAGACTGGCAGATGTAACGGCCAAGGATTGAACCCCTTAAGGTCTCCCGCATGCCAAAGCCCAAGTGCATACCATTACACAAACAGAACATTGTGGTCTGAAGGGCATCTTCTGTGCTTACAAGTGTCAGGGAGGGCTACTTCCCAAATCAGCTCTGCTACACGGAGTGAGAAAAGCTCTCTGCTGGGTGTGTGTCATGACTTGTCTGTACTCCTGCTTGGAAAGTAGAGCCACCCTCTCTCCCAGATTAACACATGGGTCAGTGCTACACCTCTGCCCTGACCGTGGGAGAGAGACGGGGCGACTCGACTGGGGGAGAGAGACGGGGCGACTCGACTGGGGGAGAGAGCGGGGCGGACGAGGTTCCCCTTACATCAGCACAGAAGTGCTGTCTCCACGGCGACTCGGCTCAGTGCACTCCATAAACCAAGCCGAGGCATGCAGAGAGGGTTTAAACTCAGGTCTACTTTGTTTCCCACCATTTTCCTCTATAAAAACTGCCGTCCTTCGTTCCTTTACGTGTTTGGCAGACAGACAGTCATATCAGTCTGGAAACCGTCGGTGACTTCTTGCCTATACGTTTCTGTGCTCCCTCCCTGTCACCCTGCGTTTTGAAATCAGACACGTGGTTTCATGTGGAGTGCATTGGTCATTTGCATGCGTACAACTTTGTTGTGTTTTTCTTCCGACGATTACCCTGCAAATGAACAAGACTATTCCGTAAAGAAGTGGCACGTATTGATTGAATGACTCGGTGGATATCAATTGTGTTCAGGATAGAGGGTTGGAACTCGGCAAAAGACTGAGTGAGGAAGAACACCAGGACAAAAGGCCCCTTTGTACTGAGCACCTCCTCTGAGAGTGAAAGCAAAGACAATGCCGGTTTTCAACGATGAGCTCCATTGTTACGCTAGATCTGTTCACAAGCCCATTCCCAGATTAGCAGCTCTGTTCCCAGCCTGCTGCATGAAAAGCTTGCTGGGCCAGTGTGTGTTCCTCTGTCTCTCACTGAGACAGAGAGTGGTACAGAGAGGGCGGGGAGTCCTGGGAGCATCAGTGTGTACAGTATGGAACTCTGACCTACAGGGATCAGCATGTCTGTATTATTTTCCTAATGAACTGAAGGGACAACATACGTCAAGTAGAGTTCAAGTGAGGCACTGTACAGTCAGTGTACTCTTCAGCAACCTTAGGGGCTCCATTTAGCTTGAGCCAACAACTGAGATATGCAAAAAACAACAACGAAAAACTCCTAATACTAGAATACTACAGAATAATGTTTAGGGTGACTTGTCTTTAACATGGAAACAAGTGATTATTCAACAGAGTTGAAGTAAACTGTGAGAAGGTATGGCGTGCCATGAAATAAGGTTATTTTGGCCAGCTTTGCTCAAGTAATATGGGGCCCTAGGAGTGTTCTGAGAATAAGCACCCATTGACCACCACCAGAATTTTCCATCCCTCCACCCCATTCCCTGCAACAGGCACTGCAATGGCAGCTTACCCACAAAAACATGCACATGCTTCTACAGTGACGGGGCAGAGAGCTGCATGCTTGTACATAGGAGGGTTTAAGACCCTCTTATGGATCAGGCCCTAATTGGGTTCATGGCATGCTAGGGGCTGTGATCAGAATGGGTGGGCAGGGCACTCAGTCATCTTACTGGGGACATGACAGCAAGACCCCCATATCCCCCTCGCATTGTTCTCCAGTGCTGGAGCAGATATAATCCGGCTTCAATTTAAATCCTTCCCAAACAATGCAATGTTCCCTGGGAAATGTCCATGGAGTAGAAAAGAAATAACAACACTTAATGACGGAGAGTATGGGGCGGCTCGGACAGATGGATAGATGTCGTTTTCCTCAATAATGGGCCTAAAATACCTTGTAAGGTATCTTGTACAGTATGTGGCTTAAAATACACATTATTTATAATTCTGTGCATATATGTAGCTATTCTATACATGTATTGTATACATTTGTATGAAATGTATTAGGGTATATATAGAATAGGCTGCATATAAGGCATTATTGTCCTACATAACCCAGCCTGTCAGAGATAGAGACAGTGAGCACCATCTGTCCAGTGATTCCCCCCTGTGTGTGTGTGTGTGTGTGTGTGTGTGTGTGTGTGTGTGTGTGTGTGTGTGCGTGCGTGCGTGCGTGCGTGCGTGCGTGCGTGCGTGCGTGCGTGCGTGCGTGCGTGCGTGCGTGCGTGCGTACAAGGTTATGTTGCCACCATGTTGTTCCTCCCAGATCTGAGTGTTAAAGGCATGCTGTGTTTATTTCACCTGGCCTGTAGCTGTCTCTCAGGGCTGGGCCTCACAGACAGCTGAGGAGACAGGAGTAGACCGTAAAGACACCGGCGCTCCCTGTGCTCACGGACAGCTGACTGAGAGACAGTGACCACAGGAGGAGACAGTTGACACCACTCCCCGATATGGATGTCATCCCTCCTCTGAATGACCTACTGCTCTGATCTACGGACGGTATGAACTCTAACTGTAACCTTTATTACAAGAACGTTGGTGCTAACAATGGTCAACATAGGGTATTGAGGTGCTTACCCAGGATAATCATATGAAGGGTTAACCCTAACCCTAAGCAGGTAGCAACACCATGAAGTTAAGACCACAGTCATATGACTCCTGCAATCTAGGCCCCTGGCCAAGAGAGTTATACTGTAGGTCGGAGCACCACTTCAGATTGATTTCTCAGATAACAATTCAAAACCCCCTAATGTGCTTGCATTAACATGTCCTCATGGATAATATGCCTCAGAGAGATCATTATATCACTTATTCAATAATGCTTGGTATAGTACTTATTGTATAACAGTTTCAATTTGTATGTAAGACACAGGTTTGCTGAAGGCATGCAATGTCTTGGTATAGCTTTTACGAGATGGGGCCTCCTTGTCAAAGTCGTAGTCCATTAGGGAACGCTCACTGATTTTGGACCAGCTGTATTCAAGCACTTTTCTGGTTCTTCCTTTTTTTTTTTTTTTTACTAGAGGTTGCCATTCAGATAGGTCAATTTGTTTGAAGGCCTGTCCGTTTAAAGACAGAGGCACTTTTGACTTCATTAAATACAACCCACGATCTAATACAGTCAGGTAGATGACAAAGGCAACATTCACACAATAGAAGCAGAGTAATGCCATTGTTCTACAACAACACAGAAGTGTGTTATGGTAAAGGTGAGGACGAGGTGAAACAACTGATGTCAAACCTAATAAATGGCATGAAACAGAAAAGGGAGGGGATGGAGGAGGCCCATTAGGAGCCTTTAAAGGCGAGCAGCATGACGTCCTAATTACAGGGACTTAACACTGGCTTGTACTGCACTCCTGCTGCGATGGTCAGGGGTTGGAGATGGCTGCTCCTGCTGTTCCAGGAAGTAGTGGAGACTGACCCTCCTACAGCAGTCAGGGGCACTCAGGTTGGAGACTCTGGGCATAACAGGACGTTTCCACCTCCTCTGCCAACCGGCGGAGAGAGAATGGAGGCAGATATTCCATTGTCTTGTTAGGTAAAAGTCAGGGAAGGCAACAACGTCCTGGCCTTGCCTTCCCTTGGCTTGTGGTACAGTAGAGAGAGGAGGAATATTCCATCAAATCATGCTTTCTTATTACTCCTGTCAGGTTTAACCTTCATGCACACTGAGTTTATTGGTTATAATGATCCCAATCGACTCCCTGCTGGCCAATCACATGCTAACGCCTGTTGTTCAGTTAGATAATAAAGAATGGAACTTGGAAGAGGGCCGTAGATGGAGACTTTAGATTAAGTACCGTATATACAACAGTAAGGGCGATGGTGTGATGTTTACCAAGAAAATTGGATTGTATATTTTGAAACTTTGCATTGGCTTCTTCCTGTGCTGTCAGACTTGGTGTACCACTGTCAGTTTTTAACTCTCCAGTGATGTCCTCAAGTACGGATGAGAGGAGATGGCTACATTTATTAGTATGGCATCTTCAGTGACAAGTGGATTCTGTGATTCATTTGACTGCATAGCTACAGTACAGTAGGTTGGGCACATTCTAAGTCAGTTATACTTTATCTGAAAATATCAGAATAAAATATGCCTTTGTAGCTGATAAAGTCATACAGTATGCCTTCACAAACTGATATATAGGTTGAGATTTGTTATGTCATAGTCCTCAAGGGTAACATCATAAAAGGTTTAGTATCCGATGTCTCTTGTGAACAAATGCTATGTGGCAGCTCTGTTTGGCTGTGCTGGTGTTTGGGCTCGCAGCTCTGTTATTGAATTTACCCCTGACTGTGGTGGCTACCTGGAGAGGTCATGAATTTATGTCACACCAACAATGAGGAGCAGGAGTCTGTCTGGTTGCCGTGACGATGCACTTTCATTTCATATTAGGCTATATATATAGCCTAATCCCAGAATGCAATAAAACTGTCTGGGCCCCTTGTCTGGCTCCAGATTTTTATTGACATCATTTCTTTTGCCCCCAAAGATTATGAGGGGGAATGTGTGTCTAGAAATAAAAGTTTAGAGCCCCTTCTCTCCTTTGCTAGAAATATTGGATGTCATTATGCAGACTCTGGACAGGAGTGAGTCACTAATTATATAGGAGTGAAAGTTCTGTGTTTTAATGAGGAGCGGAATCCGTACCAAACCCAGACTCCAGTTATCCTGTTGCTAGGGACAGAGGTCAGTTTAGACAAGTCTCGCTGCATTGGTTGGTGAGTAGAGACCCTGGCCCTGTGCAGACTTGTGTTTTCTTACCTCTTAAAAGTTTGTAGAGTCATTTTAGAATTATATATGTTTTGTACTGTGTAGACTGTGAGATGTGTGGAAGTGTGTAGGCAACTCAATATCAGGTCAAGGGAAGCCAGAGTAGTTTGAAATTGAAATGGTTTTGTTAACCGCGTCAACGACTTTATATCGTAATGTGCAACTCTCGGTTTTGGGAGCTATAGCAGATATTTCATCATCCTGTGTAAACTAAAGAAACCAAAACCATAAAGTTCACTGAAGGCTATTATTTCAGTGTTTAACCATCTTCCATTTCGAATGCCAATGACTGAGTCACACTGAAACAGAACTCTCTTCGTCTTGACCTTGTTTCCTCAAAATCATGTTAGTTTGCATGTTATTCTCAGGCATAAGAAGAGCCCCCAAACGTCACAGTGTCGTAAAGGACACAACTTAATTAAAGGTGACTACAGATTGTTTTGCGAGGCAAAACTATTACGACCTTTCTAGAGTCTTTTTTTCTCTCCTTATCTTTGATGGTATAGTGGGCGTGAGGAATAATGGAGTCTATGTATGGATCTGGTGGGAGTGACCATGGGTGTATAACCCTACATCTGCCTGTGATGCCAAACCTCCCTACCATTTCCCCTGACATTCAGGTGAGCCAATGCACAGGATCCACCACTCAGCACTTATAACATGGCTATGAAAATCCTTTTCCTATTGACCTGTCTCTGACACTGACTATGAGAACTGTACGTTTTACACAGTATAAAACATACTGTATTTTGTCCCTTTATTCGAATATTAAGTTATATATATTTGAAATATATCCATATGCTACATTCTTACAGTATTTCATATCATTGTTATGTTAGAACGAGCACACACTGTGTACAGTTGTATGGACTGCATACTACAAAAAACTTCCCAGCAAGTTGACGACGCTGTACATAGTAAGTGCAGGAACATGACTAATAACTTTTGACCATTAAGGAAATCGATTGGCTCTATCAACAGTGGTCCAGGATGGATGAGGTTTATGGGCTCAGGTCTGGATAGATGGGTGTTTGAGGTTTATCTAATGCCTCTCACACAGAGTGAGCTGTCATCATCTTTTGTGAAAGCTAACTCAGCATATGTAGGTCAGAGGTCAGGCTCCATAATATATGTACAGTATATAAATGGACTGCACTTATATAGCGCCTTATTCCAAAGCGCTTTACAATGGCCTCTCATTCACCCATTCACACACCAATGGCAGCAAGCTACCATGCAAGGCGCCGGCCCGCTCATTGAGAGCAATTAGGGATTCCGTTTCTTGCCCAAGGACAGCCGAGGATTGAACCGCCGAACCGCCGACCTTGCGATGATTAGACCACAGCTCTACCCCCTGAGCCACATCCGCCCCATACAGTATATAGTATATGTACTGTATAGGCATAGGATAAGCCAATATAGTGAAAGGTAATTCAGGGTTAGCAAGAAACGAATTATGAATGATAGTGAAAGAGTGGCACCATGTGAATGGTTGTGTATTGCCCAGCCGTGACAGTGATTATTGCCGCTTGGAGGTTAAAGGTTAATTGGACGGAGTGCCTCTCCAGTGCAGATTCATTTGTCATTGTGCTGATGATCCCCGTATCAACACGGACAGACCTAGAGTACAGTGTGTTGTTGCAGGAATGCATTGGTTGAGCGGTCAGTGAATACACACACACAGAGGCGCCATAGGGGATTTCTGGGAGATCTGGTCATCCCTGTTTATTCTTGGCTCACACAGAACTTTGGATCATCTCTGCCTGCATGGTCACCATAGCCAACACTCTGCACTTCCAGCTCAGGAGTCAATGCCATTATCACAAGCAAGAGAGATTTAAAGTATTTATTCCTACTGCTTGGCATGCTGCGCTGATTTAGGGCTAATTTTAGTTTCATTACGATCTGATCAATAATGCTAATTATGCCCTCAGCTAACTGGAACGAGGAGGGTGGGGGGGGTGTGTGTGTGTGTGGGGGGGGGGGGGTGGAAGTTAGGATGACACAGCATTTTTGAATAAATACATCCACTTCCCTGTCCCCTCTGTGGATAGCAGGAACATGTCCTATGGTTTCTCTTCTGAAAGACAAATGGGGAATGTTCTAGTAAAATTGTGAACTATATTTTGTTCTGATATTGTTAGATGACCACAATGGAAATTCCTTTAGGCTTTATTGTGATTTAAATGCATGTAATGTCTATCTTCAACTAGAGCAGTTTTATATGTATTTTTGGTTGTGAGATAAATCAGATCAAACATATTGTACATACAGTATAGCAGAAGAGCACATTCACCATTTTCATGGTGACGAGTTGAAGTATTATATCAGTGTTGTATTGTGGACCAATAACCTTGGAACTTGAAACTTGAAACTTGAAACGTGTGTCTGTCAACCTGTCATGTTTGTGAGTTTAGTATTTTGGAGTTCATCCGTTTTGAATGAATGTCTTGTTTGTCTTTATGTCTTTCCTCATGTCAGAAATGTCAGTCAGTGACAGCCTGCCTACAGATGGCAGCCACGAGTTGACTTCAACTGCTGTTTGAGATGCAAAAAGTCTGTTTCTCTGACAGGAGTGAACATAAACATAAAACAACACAGAGTCATATTTGTTATAGAAATTGGGCTTGGGAGGACGACCCATCGTATTTAATGACCTGGAAAAGTTCACTTTTGTGTGTGTGGGTGGAAGTCCAATTTCGAAATAGACAATGGCCCACGGCAGTAGTAAAAAGAAAACTATGTGTCACAATCACAGAGGGAACAGTTACATCTGTACAACACCACTCTGCATGTGGGAGCCACTACTCCCCTGGTGAGACCAGATCAAAGATGACTGAACGTACCAACGCTATGAGGGAACATTTATGTATGATTCAGGCCTATAAAACCATATTGATTTGCTGCTTCCCTTCCTCGCTCCAGGGCCCCTGACGGCCTCCGTCCTGGCCAAAGAACTGGACTAATTTCTCCCCCAGGTCTTAGGTTGCATGTGAAATTTCTGTTGCGTCAGCTGAGCTTAGCGCGGCAGCACCAGCAGTGCCGGGCTCGCTTGAGAGGAGCTGGAACTCTAATTACAGCTCTGTTAATGAAGAGCTTGCTGTCAAGGAAAGCAACATCTTTAACTCATTTAATGCCCCCTCTAGCAATGGAAATCAGATGGAAACTGCAAAGGGGCAAATTTATCCAGCTCATCAAAAGTATGTGCCCGACCATTTTCATGACAACACATTTTTTTTTAATGTCAAGAATGTTACGTGTTACATATCATGTTTATTTTCATTTATTTATTTATCCTAGGACTTGCCTCTATGCAATAATGACCTGTTCAATGGACTGCTTGCTGAATATGTTGCTTTGTTGTGATTTCTGTTCTTGATTCACAGAGATGATCCTATGACTAACCTTTTAACCCTGGGTGTAGGCCTAACCTTTTAACCTTGGGAGTAGGCCTAACTTACTGTAAGGTGTGGTCCCACAGTTTGCTGCTTCAAGGCATTGTGGTTGAACATGTCACTCCCTTATACTCTGCAACCATGCTACAGTACCTGACAAAAATAATCACAGCACATCATTTAGATAGATAGATAGACTTTATTTGTCATTGCTACAGTACAGGTACCAAACAACGAAATTTAGGAGGGGAGGCTCCCCTGGTGTTTAGGAAAGGAAAAAGAAACACATTTTAGAAAAAGCATAGATGCATAAAATCACAAGAAGGTAAGGAGCTGGTTTACATCAATAAAGGCTATGTACACAATCCACTGTACTATACTGCACAGATAGTCAACTAGGGTTGTCATATTGCACAAGAAAGTATTTTTTCACATTATTTTAAAGTGTCACAGTTTGCAGGCTTGAAAATGTACATGTTTGTGCCTCAGCACTAGCTGCCATACAATCCGTCCGGACTGTCCTGGGCCCAGAACTTAGGCCTTTTCTGTGTTCAGGGCCTTGACGGCCCTGTGGTAGAAGCTGTTCTTCAGTCTGTTTGTCTTAGCGGCCGGGGTCCTGTACCTCCTGTTCGAGGGCAGCTTGACAAAGTGTTCGTGCCCAGGGTGGGTCGGGTCCTTGGAGATCTTGGAGGCCCTCCTGAGACAGCGTGTTTTGTTCAGCTCCTCCAGAGAGGGGAGGGGGGCGCCGGTGATCTTCTGTGCTGTTCTCACGACTCTCTGTAGCTCGTTTCTCTCCGCTGTTGTGCAGCTGTGGAACCAGTTGGAGATGCCGAAGGTGAGGATGCTCTCCACTGCGCCGTGGTAGAAGGCCACCAGTATCTCCTTCTTGTTGTGTTGTTTCCTGAGGCATCTCAGGGTGTATAGCCGCTGTTGTGCCCTCTTGATGGTGCCTTTAGTGTTGTCCTTCCAGGCCAGGTCATCCCGCATGTTGTGTCCCAGGAATCGGAGGGTTGAGACTATCTCCACGCTCTCTCCGTCGATGAGCAGGGGCAGGATCTCGGACTTTTTCCTCCTGAAGTCTACGATGAATTCCTGGGTCTTTGACTTGTTTAGCAGCAGGTTGTTAACCTTGCACAGCTTGCTCAATTGCTCTACCTCATCCCTGTACGCCGCCTCGTCCCCCCCCGAGATACATCCCACCACGGTGGTGTCGTCTGCAAACTTTACGATGTAGTTGCTGGGGTGGATGGGGGTGAAGTCGTGGGTGTAGAGGTTGTAGAGGATGGGGCTTAGCACGCAGCCCTGGGGTGACCCAGTGCTGAGGCTGAGGGCTGTGGAGGTGTGGGGGCCCACCCGCACCCTCTGGGGGCGGTCGGTCAGGAAGTCCTTGATCCACGCACATATAGAGTGTGATAGACCCAGGTCTAGTAGTTTGGTCACTAGCCTGTCTGGAAGGATGGTGTTAAAGGCGGAGCTGAAGTCCACGAAGAGCAGTCTCGCGTAGCTGTTTCCCCTCTCCAGGTGGGATAGAGGAAGTGGGAAATATGGAAGCTGCAACGGGTCTTTCTTGTCTGTGAATAGTCCTGTATACAAAACTCTTATCACTAGCTCTGGATAGCTCTTCACACTGCAGGGCCGACCTAAACCATACTGGCTGGAATATGTTCCTTTCACATTGTCCTTTCCAGCACTGTTACAGCAACTATTGTGGATTAGAGTACAAATAAATCTGTCCATATGCCATCAGCTCTGGGATGGGTTGAGGTGAGTCACCTCTTCCTCCATGCTGTGGGTCCTGTAGGTTGGCATTAACATTAACTGTGGCTCTCAGCCACAGAAATAGAATTCATAGAACGGATGTTGCCCCTCAGACCATGACAATTGAATTTGAATTGGAATGTTCATTCTATGAATTCTAATTCTATCCTCTCAGTCTGCTCTGGAGAGAGCCCTGCAGCAAGGCTGGATATGATACCAGGAGAGGAAATATATGTTCTTTTAATTCTAATTCTATGTTCTCAGCCTGCTCTGGAGAGAGTCCTGCAGCAAGGCAGGGGACGATGCCAGGCAGTAGTGGTGCCAGGCATGGTGGGCTACACCCTGGACCTCAGTCTCAGCCAGGCCCAGACGCACACATACAGCCAGTCCCCAAAACCACTACCATCTGGTGTCAATTTTCACTGCCATGTGATCTTGATACTCTATCTGCCAAATGCCTGCCTTATTTCCCCCCAGGAGTGGTCCTCCACCCACCCACACACACACACCCAACCACATACTCATACACACGCACGCACGCACGCACGCACACACGCACGCACGCATGCACGCACGCACGCACACACATACACGCACACACACACATACACACACACACACACACAAGCCACCTGGGCTTTCCCTAACAGTTCGGTACCATACTGTATACTGTACCATACTGTATACTGTACCATACTGTACCAGCTGGCCTGGCAGTGCAGCATAACCACTCAACAAACACCCATTCCCTATGGTATGGTCTCCTGCTTTTATATACGATAGCTATAAAGTCTGCTGTCAGATTGAATCATGTGCAATGAATGGATATCAGTAAGTTCCTTTTGAAATACAGACTGCACCTTACTGTACAGTATTTCAAAATGGCACATCCTGGACTCAGTGCAATGCTGCAGCCCATAACCTCATTAAATGGCTTGAAACCGCAGGAGGAGTAGCTTTGTATAATGCAGGTCCATTTACCCTAAACGCTCTTCCTTGTTATATCTACCACTTACTGTAATGGTATATTAGTCAACAGGATCTACTGGGCACTCTATAAGACTGTGAGAGAGTATTTCCATCTACTAAATAACTGTCAAGCACTAAAGGAATATTTCAAGTTCCGGAGCAGAGTGTTCAGATGCAGTGTGTGATGGAGTATTGCTCAGGAGGAATGGGTGAAGCATTGACGTGTCTCAATCTCTTCTCGTATACTAAGGAAAGAAGTACCAGGGAGAATTCGAAAGAACCATAATGGTCTCAAATGCTGCCCTAAAGTAAATACCTCCATATTTGTTTTAGATTGATGTAGACTCCTCCACCCAGCTTTTATTTTGAAGGCCTGGAGTGTAAACAGGTGGCCTGAGATAGAGGAGAAGAGAGGAGAGCCAGATTCCCAGTCAAGATGCACTCTCAACATAAGCCACCAAATCCTGCAGCTAGACAGGTATGCGAGCTCCAACAAGCAATGAAATTATTTGATCCTCATAATATTATGACATAATGTTATAACATATTGTATATCCTCTCAAGATGTATTTTTGTAAGATGTACATGCTGTGGATATTGATATCCCAGTAGGATATTGGTTTTTTATCTCTCAGTATAGGCCAGCTCCAGAAATGTCATGTGTCTTAATTCTTCCACAGACGACAGATTGCTCACTTAGTAATAGTATATCAATCAAGCCTGGAGTCAATGTGGAATCTATCTAGTATCATGTATGGGGAGGGCGGTGGTGGGTTCATATAAGGAACATGGGAGTGCAGAAGAATGGCGAGGAATTTACAATGATTTTTCCCTACTCTGGAAAGAATGATGGTATGCTCCTTTCCATTGGGTTAAGTGGCTTGTCACAGGCCTTGAGAGACACTGATCTCACCGATGTCTCCCATACACATTATTACCGGTCTGAGCATCAGCCACCTTTTCCACTCTCTTATGTCTTATCCAAGTGTGTGTGTGTGTGTGTGTGTGTGTGTGTGTGTGTTTGTGTGAGTGAGACAGCGGGGTGTGTCTGCAGAGGGATGCCAACAATACGTCAGTGAAATTCATAAGTACCACAACGTCCCCAAAAGTAAATGTTTTATCACTAGTAAAATACGCCAGTATACATACCACATACCTTAATGGAAATGGGGAGAAGGTAAGATTCCTGACTATTCCCAGAGCTTAACTCCACCTCTGTTCAACTGTGAGGAATAACACTATAGATAATTTCATCTGCTGGAAAACAGCTTTCAGGCTTTATGCTGATGTTATTATGCACATTAGTTCAGGGGTGAGAGAGAGAGACAAGCTAACTCTATGTTAAGTATTTGCTATGAAAGCTAATGTGCCATATAATTCAATTCATTTCATTTCTGAAGATGAAATTATAAATTTTTCATCATGTGAATCATGACTGCAGTGATTGTGAATGACAGCATTAGATATGCACACTGCTCTTTCTCTGCTCAATGTCAGTATTCAATCCTAAAGAAGGCTCAACAGGAAACCATGGTTAATACTTGACTGGAGCTCATCCTGTTTACTTCAGACAGGAAGTTGGTGGTTTGTGTTTTTCCGCGTGTGTATGTGTATGTGCATGGGTGTGTGCACCCCATTTATCAATAGCCTGCACAAGCATGCATGCATTTTATTGAGAGAAGGAGAGAGAGAGAGAGAGAGAGAGAGAGAGAGAGAGAGAGAGAGAGAGAGAGAGAGAGAGAGAGAGAGAGAGAGAGAGAGAGAGAGAGAGAGAGAGAGAGAGAGCAGAAGAAAGAGAGATAACATCCAGTTTGCATATAACACAAGTGTAGTAATTTCAATCCATTGAAAAAATGATAGACAGCTTTAGCTACAACCTGACAAACTGTCTGAAAAAAGTACAAGCCAAGGGGGATGAAACTGTCCTCATAGCTCACCGAATGACTCAGAATGTCGTTACAAACCACATACCATCTAGTGACTCAGCTTTTTTCATTTACTTTTTCAGTTGGGCCATTTCGTTTCATTGTCTATAGCTGTGTGTGACTGACACCAGTACTGAGAGACAGAAAAAGTTGATCAGCATTGACAGGAAATCAAAGATCTAGCCAATTCAACGTATTCACTGAGAAGTTCTCACGTTCTCACCCGTTCTAGATGCACAGAGAAGTTTGTCTTCACAGATAATAAATGTTTGTTGTTGTTGCTACAATGCCCAGTAGGCAGCTGTAGGACTGAAAAGTGGTTTTTCAGAGTGTATTTTCATCCACATTTGTTTCCCATTGTGATATTCACTGCAGGGTATTCCAATGACAAATTGTGTTCAGTAAATTGCCATGTTTGACTCAAACAAAAACACAGCAATGAAGTGAATTAGTGGAAATACTGTGTCGTAAAACAATGCCTAAAAGTGACTGGTTTCCAAGCCAGCAGGGTGTGAGAAAAAGTGAGTTAACTTGCAGACAGTCTGTCTAAGTGGACTGGTGTCGGGAAGGGATGGTCTGGGTGATGCATTGTACTGCACTGTAGCACTGTGTTATTATGAGGTGACTGAGGACCTCAACAGACACATCCTGCAATGCTAACATGCAACTTTCTACTGAGAAGTGAAAACAGTGATAGACACACAAATGCAAATAGTAACAAAAGTTTATTTCAGGACATTTCTGTAGTTGTTTCGCAGAAAGAGGAATTAGATTTAAGAGGTGTGTGTGTTTGTGTGTGTGTGTGTGTGTGTGTGTGTGTGTGTGTGTGTGTGTGTGTGTTTGTGTGTGTGTTTGTGTGTGTGTGTGTGTGTGTGTGTGTGTGTGTGCGTGTGCGTGTGTACGTCCGTGCATGGGTTGGTGTGTGTGTGTGTGTGTGTGTGTGTGCAGCTCGGCCCTGAGGTTTTGGGTAAGGAGCACACACATGCTACAGCTGACTGTGACCACATCTCTCTCTCCCTCTCTCTCTCTCTCTCTCTCTCTCTCTCTCTCTCTCTCTCTCTCTCTCTCTCTCTCTCTCTCTCTCTCTCTCTCACACACACACACACACACACACACGCACACACGCACATGTGCGCACACACATACACACACACACACACACACACACACACCTCACCACACTACACCACTCACTTAAATACCCTCCCAGTGTAGTGGAGTCAAATTATCTTAATTTCAATGACACCAACATGGGATGTTCAGAGTTGTTGATCTTGGCCCTCGTCCTAAAAATAGCCAACTGCTTGGAAGTCCTGGGTAAGTCCTCAGAGTTACAATCCATCTGTGAGTGTGCTCTGTGTATTGGTTTAGTTTATTACCCCTTAAAGACTTTTAACTTGAACCTGTGGCATTTATTCTGAACAGTGCAATAATTTCCCTCACGGATTAGTCTAACTACAAAGGCTTAGAAGCAATTGATTCTTCAGCAGGATCAATTTGAAATAAACTGAATGCATGTCGACAAACATATAAAAACACTGAAGAGCATGAATGAGAATTGTTTTACACAATACTTTATTGTATATGTTTAGTACTACATTGTTCTGTTATTGTCCAATGGTGGTATGCTTTATGACCATTTAAACTTCATTCATTAGGCCATTTATAAGACAGCAATGGCTCCATTGACTTTGTACAATTCTGTTCTTTAATCCTGTTCTTCTCATGATGGGGAAAACCCTGTGTGCTGTTGTTTCCAGTCAGAAACCCTGCACAGTGATCTGTGGAAGAAGGATCCTCCTCAGTGTGTGTGTGTTCATGAAGTGCGTGTTTCTGGGACTTTCAGTTGTAGATGAAAGTAAGAGAAAATCCAGATCAGGGTGTCGTGTGGTCTCACTATGACCATTTTTACGGTTTCGCTGCGACAAAGCTGGCAAAAGACAGATCTACAGTACATGAGACATGAGAAAGTTACTTGTGCAGGACTTACTACCACTGAATCCAATGACCTTATTGTTAGTGTTACCAGTTCTAGTATCGATACAGAGACTCTCATTCCATATGTTGTCTTTATTCAGACAGATGTGAAGTAGATGGGGAGAGATAGTGAGTAGAGTGTGTAGGAAAGGCAGAGGCAGGGAGCCCTGGTCTCCAGTGGGAGATCGCACACATGCTGTGAGCTTCATCACTTGACCACACTAAGGTACATACAGTACACTTATTTTTCTATCACTATTTTCTTTTCATGTTTCTGTACTCTCTCAACTACAGTACATAGTTGTACTGTGTAGTAAAATCAGGTGTAGTGCTGAGGCACATGTGTACATTTCAAGCCTGCAAACTGCGACACTTTAAATGAATGTGCAATAACACTATGTGCAATATGACAACCCTAGGGTACACAAGGTTGCAGAGAATAGGAAATGTTAGAATAGGTATAGCATAGCATATAGAGTACAGCACAGTGTTTTATTTGTACAGTATAGTATAGTGGATAGTGTACATAGCCTTTATTTATGTAAACCAGCTCCTTTCCCTTCTTGTTTTTTTTCGTTTTTTTTTCTTTCCTAGCACCAGGGGAGCCCCCCCCTCCCAAATTTCGTTGTTTGGTACCTGTACTATAGCAATGACAATAAAGACCATTCATTCATTCATTCATTCATTCATTCATTCATTCATTCATTCATTCATTCATTCATTCATTCATTCATTCATTCATTCATTCATTCATATGGTATGCACTATGCAGCACTCAAGTAAGTTGAAAGTTCAATGTTGCATACAAACCATGGAAGGGGTTTGTGATGAAATCACAGTGACTTGACTGTCTCTATACCATGATGTACTGGTCCTGGAGTGTAGTAAACTAAACCCCCAAACAGAAATAGTTGTATCTTATAGGTGAGTTGTTGCTGTGGGCGAAACAGTGTCTAAGGGGAAAGGATTGTATGATTTCAGACTGTTACTCTGTGATTACTTGCAGTGGATCCTTTAAGTGTACCTCTGGGGCTATGCTTGGCTGACTTTAATTCTAGTAATGATTTGCAAGGGCATATAGTTTTCAATTTTTATGAACCATAAATCCACAAGATAGAATATATAATCTCTCTCACTTTCTCTGCTGAACATTGTTTCCATGTGCCGTGATGTAGGACTCACCACCTCTTACTCCACCCCTTGTCATTAATTCAGTGAGGGAAAGGGACCAGAATATTTAGTTAGAGTCATGACTGGTGTCTTGTCGTAAGTGTTAGACTGGGTGTCTACTCCAAGTAATTTCTATGACTCTAATTCTCTACGCTACTAATCATCATTTGGCACTTAAGCAGCTCAGAAGTCAAAAGTTCAATTTTTCTCAATTTCCACAGGGGAAAAAGAGTGAAATCAAATTGGTATGCATTGCACCATATGCATTTGTCTGCTGTCTCCAAACACTAAAAACTGTCAGGGTTTATAAAATGTCTCCTTCACTGAAGTTGATGGTGGCCAATGTCGCAGACTGTGGTGTGTGTGTGTGTGTGTGTGTGTGTGTGTGTGTGTGTGTGTGTGTGTGTGTGTGTGTGTGTGTGTGTGTGTGTGTGTGTGTGAGAGATCTAAGAGAAGGGCCAAACAGTTAGTAAAGTATTGCTCAGTATCTGCTATTATTGGTAGCCGCTCAATATGGAGAAGGCGGTGCTTCTTGGACCCATGAGCTGGATACTGTCTGTTTTACAGTATTGATACTGTATCTGTCAATCCACTGTTATCATTTGGTGTGAATAACATCCTATGTGTAGGCATAACTGGTTGTCAACTCAGCACTATTGTAACTGACTGTTTTCCTAATGTCAAAATGCACTGATAGTATTAATGTCCTTTAGATATTGTACATTTATGTGGACATAAATAAAGCATTTAAAATGTGTGTGTGTGTGTGTGTGTGTGTGTGTGTGTGTGTGTGTGTGTGTGTGTGTATGTGTGTGTGTGTGTGTGTGTGTGTGTGTGTGTGTGTGTGTGTGTGTGTGTGTGTGTCTGTGTCTGTGTCTGTGTCTGTGTCTGTGCCTGTGGGGAGTGTCTGAGTAGGGATAAGAGCACATCTTTTGGACTGTTTTCATTTCATTATCATAATTGTCCATGGAGTTGTTTACCCCCGGTCTTTAGCTTTAGATCAAAACCAAAACCCCATGGAAGTGGTAGGAAGATAAGACCACCACTTACCACTACATATACAACCAATACCAATTACTTGGCTATCATTATCAGGTATACATCTCTATCTACATACTAGAGTAATTGGTAATCTATCCATTCATCCATCCATCCATCTAACCATGACAGCTCTGCTCTACTCTCTACTAATATACAATGGGATGGACAGTGAGTTCTTTCATGGAAGTCACACACATAGACATCCGTCACTTCACTGCCCTTCCTCTTGCCAAATATATCTGTGGTTTTTGAAACCACCCTCGAAAGAAATTTGATTAGCTGGTGTTTGTGGTTCTAGCAACATTTACAGAATCGGCGCACTTCCTGGTCATAAATCAATCAAAGAAGCATGTCTTAAATTATATGACTCATTTTGGTGACACAATGAGTGAATAAATCTCATCTAAAAAATGTTTTTTTGGCTCAGATGTGGAGGAAAAGGATATGGAGATTGATCGTAACGTGACTGGAATTCTAGGAGAGGACGTGTACTTACGCTGTCGATACCTAGGACAGAATGACATCGTCGATGCCCTATGGAAACGCCAGAGTGATTCCAGAGTGAAGACAAAGCGACT
Organism: Nansenia antarctica; assembly: GCF_963989245.1. Classification (NCBI taxonomy): domain Eukaryota; kingdom Metazoa; phylum Chordata; class Actinopteri; order Argentiniformes; family Microstomatidae; genus Nansenia; species Nansenia antarctica. Next base: position 44,657,342 of record NC_137688.1, on the reverse strand, counting down.
GACAGGGTACAATGATAAAAAAGCCTTCAACAAAGACACAGACTTCTCTGTCCCCGCCTCTCCTACGAACCTCACAGTGAGGATGAACATCTCCAGCCTAGAGGTCGAAGGGCAGTACACGTGTACGTTTGTCTCTGATGAGGAGGACATCACCGACAGCATGACTCTTACTGTCCTGGGTAAGTCTGCCTGGATAACGCGGTTAACATCAGTAATAGTAATGTGAACAAGATTAAATAAATACAATAAAACAAACTGGCCTTTTGATGGGGGATAGATAACCCCTGTAGTGTTTTAGGGTAGTTTGGGATAGCTGTTTGGAGGCATTTTGGGGTTGGTTGCCGTAATTAATAATTAGTAGGACCATTTATTATGTGTTTTATGTATTCTATTTCAAGCCCGGCCTGATATCCAGACATTGGTGACAGAGGAAACTGACAATGGTACTCACCACCAGTCAGTCATCTGTTCTGCGACCAACGGCAAACCCATGCCTCGTATCAGCTGGGAGATAAACGGCTGCCCTCTCACTGACGATTCCTTCTCTGTGGAGATGACAAATACCAGTCACCCTAATGGTACTTCTACTGTGACCAGCGTCCTCCGCTTCCCCACCCACCTTCAGGACCAGGAGAGTGTCACATGTGTGGTCCACCACCCAACACTGCCCGACCCCACACACGTCATGGTGGGAGTGGTCACCTTCGGTAAGTCTAACGCCGGTCTACCCATCATGACAGCATGGTTCCAAACCACCACCGTGCTTTCTATTTGCACTTCTGGTTAGATGCTACAATCCATTTTGTTGTCTGGTACTTGTAATCTGCAATGGCCTTAAAGTTTAATCTAATTTAAGCCCAGTTTATGCTTCTGCGTAAAATCGACGGCGTAGGCTACGGCGTAGCTTGCGTAGGCCCGCGTAGCCTTGCGTAGCCTACGGCGTAGATTAACGCGCACCTCTCCAAAAATGTAACTACGCGTCAGTTTCTACGTAACCGTAAGCTCTGTGATTGGTCCGCTTGGTAGCACATGATTCCGCCAAGATTCCGACTCTCTCGTCGGCCAAAATGCGGAAGCCATGATAGAAATGTCATTTACTTTTTCTGTAATTACTTATTAATAAAGATTTGAAAAATTATGATAACCATGGTATTATCTTAGTTTAATGTCATTTCAATGCATCATAGAACTTTTATTTACAACAAGCATAACAACAACAAAAAATCGCTATTATGCCGCTTTGAGTAGAGCGCCCTATGGAAGCGTCAGGCACAGCCTTCCTATAAGGAGCGCGATTCACATTTACGAGATGTACAATCCTGTTTATTTAGAAATAAATTATTAGTTACAGGGAGCCCCATGGCTGTTCGTTGGGTTTAAATTATATTTATGATAGACATATTTAATGTTAAGTTATCTATAAGAACTGTGATTGGTCAGCTTGGTAGTGTCACATTCCGACTCTCTCGTAAATGCGGAAGTCATGACAGAAATGTAATTTACTTTTTCTGTAATTACTTATTAATAAAGATTAGAAAATGTATGATAACCATCTTATTATCTTAGTTTACTGTCATTTCAATGCATTATAGACATTTTCTTTACAACAAGCATAACAAAAATAAGTTTTTTGATCACTATTATGCCGCTATGAGTACACCGACCAACGCGACGCGGTCCGCGGTCCGCGGACGAACGTAGAACTATAAACTTGGAGAGCCCTCGCGTAGGCTACGGCGTAGACGCACGTAAATTCGACGCAGGAGTATAAATCAGGCTTTAATCTCATCTCCGCTTTTTGGCACTAAACTGAGTTCATGGGTTACTGACAGCGGGATAGAGTTTTTCTTTTCCTTCAGTCTGTTTTTCCCATATGGTCACCATCTCCCCACTATGCATCAGGTGTTCAGTCTCTCCTCTCTAGTTTTGCTCCGATGTTATAATACAGTATAGCCCCTGCAATCAGCTGTCATGCCACAGAGAGAGTTACATCATATCAACACAGCAGAGCATATACATTCTCATCACCTTCTCATCCCACATCAGGGAATTCTTCATGTACAGTACCAAATGTGATGATCAGCAGAAGTTTGTTCTGGGGGGATTGAGGCACTAGCTGTCTCTGTATTCAGATAGGAGTCCTAACTGTTCTCTGTGATGTAATGTGTCACTGAAACCAGCTGGGCCAGACATCTGGGCTCAGCTGTAGCCTGCTGAACAGACAGAACAGGTGAGAAGACTCAGCAACTATTCTGAACCCCAAACGGCAGGTTTCTTGTGTCATGTGTTTAGCTTCTAGTCATCCCCTCCACACTCAGTCTCCTCAGAACCACAGCCTGAGCCAGTAGAGCCAGTAGAGTGAAAACTGTTGTAGATACATTATACACTACAAGGCCACTACCCAAACCATACTGTGCTGCCTCCGATATTTTATTTATATGGGTGATGTGACACCAAACCAGCCCAGTATAGCTCAGCTTGGCACAGCTCAGTAGTGTGATTCCAGCAGTTGTGCACAGACTGATCATTTCCACCTTCTCATGGTAGAAACTATCTCCTTCTCTTTGCAGTGGCTCCCAGTGTGAGTATTGAAACAGAGCTGGTGGGGGAGGAGGGGAGGGAGCTGTGGGAGGTCACCTGCACGGCATCCGGTGGGAGACCAAGAGCTAACATCACCGTGGCTCTGTCCAACGATGATGACATCACCTTTGCTCTTCCCGACGACGTGGGGAGCAGTTCTATGCTGCAGAGGGAGGATGATATGGTTACTTCATACCTCCTCCCAGTTGAGCTTTATGAAGGGAATAACATCACCTGTATGTTTGACCATCCCATGTTTACACCCAGGAAGCTACGGACTGTTAATCTGCCCAGATATTGTGAGTACTGTTTCTTACATTACTTTAATATTACTGATTGAACAAACTGTTGGATTTCAGAGTGATAATAATAACTTCATGAATGAATAACTTGTCTTTTCACTGTGTACAGATTTGTCTGAAGTTCGACTGCTGAGCTCAGGGTCTTCAGACTCCAACAACGACAGTCAAGCCATGGAATTAGTGGTGCTGGAGGAAGGACAGGACAACACCACCATCAGGCTGGAGGTCATTGAAGATGTACCACATTACAGTGTTTTATGCACCAAGTAAGAATTTATATTCTTATTTTATGGTTTTGTTTTTTATTGATTTAGGTATTGAAGCCAATGTGGTTTGGCATGGTGTGAGCTGTCAGGATTCACAATCTATGAATATGCATCACCACCTTTTCTTGTCGTTTATTGAATTGCTTCACTATATAGAGGTGAACCTGACCTACATGTCGTATTCGCTGTGGTGATAACACATTTGGTTGAAAACCACAGGTGATAGACACACAGACACACACATCCTGCTGAAACTGGAAAAAAGTTCATGAAAGTAGCAATCATCAAATTGGTGACATTCTATTTTTTCATCACATTTAATTATCTCAGAACTAAAACTCCTGCACATCATAGAGACTTATTTTATTTGGTTAAATGCAGAACCCTTTCCACAGAGAAGGTTGTGCAATGCACCAAAAATTATTTAAAGGGTTCTCTTATAGAATGATAAACTGAAGAATCCTTTCAGGATATAGGTACAGTAGAATCTTTTATTCTTTGAGTTTATTTCCACGTCTCTCCATATCTCCCCCAGAGACGCTGAGCCTCTTCCTGAGGGCGTGGAGGTGACTGGCAGTTCTATCATAGTCCGGGGTCCAGTAGAACTTCACCATGCTGGCCTGTATGAGTGTGAGGCGTCCTACAACAGACACAGAGCATCCCTATTACTGAACATCACTGTCAACCCACAAGCCAAGCAGCCTGGTATGAGGAAATGCTTATTGACATCTGTCACAAACATCATTTGACACCAGGCAATGTTATCTCTGGTAGTCTGGGATTTTTCAACAAGCTAAGATGTTTAGATAAGGGATAGGTGTATATTTCAGTATTCAGAGGCAGTAATGTTGCATATAGTTGAAGTGATTAGTGATAAGGGTCTTTATTTCATGCTTATCTTTAGGATGTTTATTCTAACCTCTGGTCCTCTGTGTCTCAGTGGCTGTTCCACCCAGCATAAGGGTGGGTATCCAGGAGAGACTGGAGGACAGCATCATTATTGAGTGCTTGGCTGCAGATGCTCTCCCTTCCGCCAATGTGTCCTGGGTTCTACCTGAGGGTGTGTCTAGGCACTCATGGTCCAATTTCACGTCTCATAATGGAACACACTCCGTCAGAAGTGTTTTAGTCCTGCCGGCCTGCCTACCCCAAGAGCTCAGTGTGGAGTGTGTGGTCGATCATCCTGTTTTTCAGAAGCCAGAGAGCAGACATATTACACACCGCCTGTGTGGTATGTTCAATCAAATTAACGTGGTGATCATTTCTTTGAGTCATTGGTCCTCTTGTCATAGTATCACTGTCCTCTAATGTCCTAAAGTCCTTACCTTTATTTGCAATGAACACGTGTAATATCCCACAGTAAATCTCTGTTCTGTCTCCGCGCAGATCTTCCTAACATCACCATCCAGGCAAGAGGTGAATGGGAGGAGGGAACTGCATACACACTGGTGCTGTGTCGTGTGGACAGTGTCAGACCTGCAGCCACCATCTCCTGGACGGTTGGGGACGGGGACAGTGATGAAACTACCCTTCAGCTGGAGGGGGTTCAGGAGAAGCCGGAGGTCCATGCCAATGGCTCTGTAATAGTCCATAGTACGGTGCGAGTCCCCACTGCCAGGTACTCTGGCCAGTTGGTGACCTGTGTTGTTGAGCATCCGGCATTGGGGAGGCCAGAGAGAAGAGATGTACTCATGCCTAGACTGGGTGAGTTGTAATAAATACACAGATCGGAGAGGTGTCTGTTAAAGGCTTTTCATTTGTTCTTTACAGTCTGTCTCTGTCTCCCTAAACACTCATTTGGAGGATAAAACATCTCACTCTCCTTTTGTTTCTCTCTCATTTCTCCCTCTTTTTTTTTCTCTCCCCCTCCCTTTCTTTCTCTCTTCTCTCAGAAACCCCTGTGGTGCGTGTGTTTGTTTGGGGACAGAGGGACTCTCCTCTGTGGCTGGCTGTGTGTGAGTACAGGGGGGAAGGGCTTGGGGTCAACCTCTCCTGGGTCTTACCTGAGAACACCACAGGCCAAACCACTCTCCACTCTGAGTACGAGGGGATGAGACTTCAGACCAACCTCACCTATGAGTTCCCACTGGTCGTCCATGAGGGACAGGACTTGACCTGCCTGATTAAAAATGACCATGGGCTAAACGAGAGGAGGACAGTCCATGTTCCCCAATATTGTAAGTGGTGTAATATAGCATAACAGTGTTCTACATACAGTATGAAAAGAGAAAGACATTCAACATCTACGTATAATATCATCTACGATACATTATCATGTATCTTGTGGATTGTTTGTGGTTTATCATTTCCTCTTTCCATACATAGACATCTCATCTCTCAGAGTGCTGAACCATACCACTCCACTGCACAGCAGACCTTATGGAGACCATCTTGTCATACACAGACTGGCCCTCCAGGAGAATCTCCAGCACCAGAAGATACTCCTCAGAGTCTATGGCAATGTGCCGGCCTACAACCTCACCTGTCTCAGGTAATCCACTCTCTGTGCTCTGCGACAGTAAGAAAACAGGTGGCATGCAGAACTCTAAAACACCATTGTACACTTTGAAAAAAAGATACCTACCTACAGGCAAACCAGGTTCTTCATCTGTCCCTGTAAACCAGGAGAACCATTGATGGTGCCATGTAGAACCCTCTCAATGGAAAAGGTTCCACATGGAAGGGTTTTTCAAAGGTGTTTTTTCTTGGTGATTTTTCTTCCGTCATAACTGTGAAGGGCCAAGTGAGAGAGCTGCAATAGAAGAGAGAGTAGGCAGAGGCACTGTGTTAATATTAGCACTTCACAGGGCATGATTTGTGTGAACATTGTTCTTGTCCTGATGGAAGTTCTCATTTTTATAGTTTATTGAGACCTTTTAACAAGAGAATGAATACGTTTACAATGTCATAAAGCTGTCATTATGGGTAATTACGATATTATCAGGCCCCTACTGCTGGAGGGGAGGAGGGTTGTCTTGACTGGCAGAGCGGGCACGATGACACTAAAGAACCCTTTCTCAGAGTGACTCATAAAGCAGTATATCTACGTGTCCTCACATACACACTCACATGAATCCACATCAATTGTACAATCGTCCTGGTTAAAAGGTTTGCACATCTTTGTCATGGTGGATTTAACTGAATTGGGTTTAAATATAGCTACAGAAGTTATAAGTAGAGTCGATAAAAAGCAGTGTCCAACTTACTGACATCATGTACTGTATGCCACCTCAGTAAAGGCAGCACAGACCTGTTGCAATCTGTTGCAAATCTCAGCTAGACCTTTGAGGAATCAAAGGGATAGCTGTCACAGTTCCTTTCACTACTTTATCTTATTCTCTTAGCTAGTGAATAGGTGTTAGGTGTGTATAGTAGGTATAATAGGTGTTGTGTTCCTGCGTGTTGAAGGAGTGACGGCTCATTGGCCCAGATGGAGCGCACGGCCCTAGTCTTCCAATCCAAGGTCACAGAGCGGGAGGCAGGCCTTTACACGTGCCACGCTGCATTCTACCACCACCAGGCCTCAGTCCTCATTCAGGTGGAGGCCATGAGGGAGGACAAACAGCTCTGTAAGGGTTTGCTCACCTTTTCATGTATCAAATCCTACAACAATGATAAAGATACCATACTGTACATTCTTACAAACAAATATTTCACCTTGAAGGAAAAAGTGTTCTTCTACAGGGACAGTCAAATAACATTTACATTTTACATTTTACGTTTAATAATAATACTAATAATTTTTCTTCAAAGTAATAAATCTCTTGGAAATTGAAGTGTGGCTTTATCTTATTTCCATCTACCCAGCTTTCACAATAAGTGTGTTGATTGATTGATTATTGTACATTTCTGGGTAATCTGAGGACTGTCCTGTGTGTGTGTACGTGTGTCTGTGTACGTATGTGTGTCTGTGTGCGTGTGTGTGCTTGTCTGCAGGGACAATCATCATCGTCTGCCTCTCTTCCGCCACAGCAATCGCGGTCATCGTCATCATCACCGTCTGTGTGTTCTGGTGAGTGGCATACTCTTGTAGGTGACAGGTGACAAGTGTAGCAATTCAACAGGTGACATTTCAACAGCTATAGCATGACAGGAAAGTGCAGGTTGGCAGGTGATGAGATAAACAGGAAGCGAGGTCTTTGAGTTTGCTCGTTATCGTGGCTCACCCTGACCAAAGTCGCAGAGTGCTATTCATAAACAGGAAGCCCTGTGGCTGGAACAGACAGGTACCACAGCTCTGCTGCTACCACAGCTCTGCTAGTCTACTGGCACACACTGTCTCTTTCTGCTTTTGTGGTGAAGACAAATTATTTGCATTTTTTTATTGAGCACATATTACACATTATACATTGACATATTGAGATAATATAATAACAATAATATAATTTTCACTTGTTATCTGAATTAACACACAATTGTACAATTGTTCCCATCGATCATTTGCAAACCTTTTTTGGTTTGGTTTTGCACTGAGGAACACCACAATTACACTCACTTACTCTGGAAGTAAGATAAGCTATTAAAATAATTTTCACAGCTGGTGAAGTTGCATTGTCATAACATCTCAGTTGCTATTCATCATGAGAGAATGCATACAACAGACTTATCTTATTGCTGTTATTGGATCTGATCAGAGGATCAAGTGTCTCAGTACAACTGCATTTGGTGATCCCAAAGCTTTCCAAAGCATCTAAACGTTTCTACAGATCCATTAATATGTCGTGATATAACATTAACCTGACACAACTTCTGTGTAAAGAGCCAGTTGATGTATAGACACTCTTAGAAAAGAAAGGTACTACAGTTCATAGAACCAAAAAGTGTTCTTCAGCTTCTTCCCTGTAAAAGAACCCTTTGAAGAAGAACTTTTGGCACCATACCCTTTTCAGTGCCCCAAGGGTTCTACATGGCACTAAGGTTCCAGGGTTCATCAAAGGTTTCTCGTACAGGGACAAGCCAAAGTATACACTGACTTGGTTCAGAGGCTATTTCAATAGGAGGCTTGTCTCTTTGGTGAGTTGTATATTTGGTCAAGGTGCCATTGGTCCAATGAATCTCCCTATTCCATTATCTCTTGTTCCTGTGGGAAGGCTCTTGTCAGGCTAATTTGGGAAGGTCAGTTGACTCGGACAGCATACACAGAGAAAACATGACTCCCCTAGAGAGAGGAGCTATTTTGAGATTTGCGTTACCCCCCGACCAGGGCTATAGGAACACATTTTGACAAGAGCTGGTCTTCATTGGCAGGGGGTGGGGGGGATGGGGTGGGTTGTCATGATGTACGAGGTAAGCCACTGCTTCTGACAACACAGAGATCAATGATGATGTCTGGGGTCACCACAATTATGTTTAGATATTCCAGTCGCATAATGCATGAATTCCCACTTGTACAGTAGCGGAGTGCAGAGGACTTCACTCATACAACAGTGCCTCCAAGGGGTGCATCCTGGCCCTGCAGGTTAGAAATGATCTGACATTATCAAGAGTTAGGATGATGATAGTATACCCATCAGCAACACAGCTCAACATGCAAACTCCTACAGCTCAGGTATGCAAAGAGACACACATTCTTTACTTTGTGATAATGGACAATAATGTGATCTTAATCTTAACTTGACTTTGCAGCAAAATAAATGGAGGACAACACGCAGCATCTAAGGTAAGAGGTCTTATAATGTATCTCTAATCTTTATATCCATATTATTTCCACATAAACTGTATCCTAAAAACTGCATATGACAAGTCCTTTTGCCTTTTGCCACGAACCAGCCCACAGTCAGCCCTAGAACTACCATTTGTTATCTTGGGGAAGCATACGATAACTAGGCTAGCATTCTCAACCTGACTGCATGAATGCAACATTAACATGTAAATGACATATCAGTGTGTGTGTCTGTCAAGCCCCAGAGTGACCTGTTGCATTGTTCCTCTCTTAGTCAACCAGCCCCAGTATTGTCTTGCTTGTTTTATTTAAAATAGAAGGTAAACTAAATACAACATAAAAAAACATGGAAGGGACTTGTGTCACACATGTCAAGTCCATCAATGTCACACAATCCTTATTGACCTCTGGGCCAAACTAAAGAAACAATCCAAATGACATAGTAGAGAAATGGGCCACACCCTCTACGGGCCACACCCTCTCTCTTATATCCTTACGGTGAGGGATGCACTGTATAAGCAACATTGCCCTCTGGTCTCATTTATGTAGTGTCTAGTAAATTAAATCTAATCTACCTAGACCTAGGGTCGTCACACCTTTCTTCATCTCTCTTAACACTACAAGAGCCATGAGGGGTCACAGTGACCCCTGTGAGTAAAATAAATGGATGTACTTTGCCCAGTATCCCTTTGTGACTTTGCTCCTCCTGTCAGAAGCAAGAGTCCCTTGCAGCCCTGACGTGTCTGCTGCAGGATTCTTGTTCTCCTGACCTGAGAAAGACAGCAGTACCGGTGGGAGGAGGAGGACAGGAATATGCCCATCTGGTCAGCTACTCCATCGTCATTGACATCAAGTCCACCGTGTGAGCAACCAGGCTTGAAATAAAGGAAACTCCAAAACATTATTTCAGACAATAATTATTTGTGTGCTGGATTTATTGCACGTTGCCATTTAGGCATGTAGGGCATGTGAGGCATTTGGTTCCAGGCTTGCTAAGACCTCTCAGGTGACTCAGATGTGTCCCTGGTGACCAGCTAAGAAGCGAACCTCTACATCATTCCAATATGGTTCATGAACTGTAGAGAGTTTCTTTTAGTGTGGTGGAGTTATCAGTCATACAAATCACTGTGAAAAATATAGCATGTACTGTATTTTATAAGCCTGGTTTTACGTACCTTCTCTCCAGGCTACACCTTAACTGTCCCTGTACTATAAAAAAAGTTGTTGTTTTGTTTTTCTTGCAATGACTGAAGGATAGATGATTCACTTTCTTAGTGAGCACAAATGTATTTGTTGTAAGTCACTTTGGATAAAGGTGTCTGTTAAATCCCAAAAATGTGAAATGTAACTTTGTATGGAATGACTTTAATAGTAGTCTTATAATCAGGTCATTCCTACTCAAGGCTGTCATATCATTTAGATTTTCTTTTCTTAATTTTGTATTCCTTATTTTGAGTTGAATTCTATATTTCATGCATTTGTACTTTGAATAATAATACAATATTTTGTTATACTGTAATGATTTGATAGAAATGATACTGTGCTCTAAGTCTGATGTAAAACTGTAATTACCTTTCTGTCCCTCATTCAACTTTGAAAGGTTTCCCTCTTGGTTATCTTATGATGTACTTAGCATTACCATTAAAGACTGGTGCTGTAAACTCATTACAATAATTTTGCTTCTAAACTCTGTGTACATTGTTTGTTTGGTTTAAGATGGATTCAGGCACTCACACACACACACACACACACACACATGCACGCACGGCCACACACACGCCCGCACACGCGCGCGCGCGCACACACACACACACACACACACACACACACACACACACACACACACACACACACACACACACACACACACACACACCACAGTGTTCATAATGTGTGCACTTTTCTTCAGACTGCTGAATTAGATCACATTGATACTTTTTGAAATGATATACTGTATATGCTTGGGAGGTCTATATTTAAGAATACTTTAATAATTTAAAAAGGTTAATCTGTGTTTTTGTCCTGTGGGTAATTTTTCTGGATTCTTTTTGGGCCGGCTGTGGCGCAGGAGCTGGCGTCTAATGATCGCAAGGTTGGCAGATCGGCGGTTCGAGCCCCAGCTGGCCACATGTTGAAGTGTCCTTGGGCAAGACAAATTGCTCCCAAATGAGCGGGCCGCTGCCTTGCATGGTGGCTTGTCGCCATTGGAGTGTGAATGTGTGTGTGAATGGGTGAATGAGAGGCCATTGTAAAGGGCTTTGGAATAACTCAGTCAAGCAGTCAACAAGTCAGTCAATCAACTTGGAACAAGTCAGTCCATTTTTTACATTGAATGTGGAGAGAGTTAAGAAGATTATTTACCGGTAATCTAAAAGATAATTTCATTAAAAAGTTCATTAACAATTCATTATTTAATCCACCCTGAATACATGGCATCATTGCCTTTTGATGTTTGGTACCCATAGGTGAAAGTGGGCCGGAACGGTCCGGTGCTGCGTTCCGGCAAGACTTTCTGTGCCGGAAGTTCCGGAACGCCGTTGGGGGAAGAGATGCAGCTGCCTGTCAATCAAAATCCGATTGCTGCAGAGTGCAGAAGCAATCACGATTCACGATCCATAATTTCCAACAAGGAAACACATGGCTGACGTTATGTTTCGTTGCGTCTATTTTAATACCTTTGAAAAGGACATGTTAACCCGCTTTACAGTAGACCCGACGCAACGCGACGTGGTTGGGTGGGCAGCACTGGGCACTGAGACAGTCCGACCAGGATTACAGTCGCGCCGTATGGAAGCATATAGTGGACTTTATTCAAATGTTAATGCAATTTGAGATTGCATTTGTATGTTCCACTTTTGCATGCATTCTTTCAGACAATATTCAAATTCAAATGCAATTCTAATGATTTGCATTTTCATTTTCATGTACCTGATGTGCACATTCGTTGTCAATATTAAAATGATAATGCAAAGCCATTTGACATTTAATTTTCAAAGTAATGCGCTGCTTTGTAGACAAAAATCAAAAGTTCATTCTAATGTGAAAAGTACTATGCAATCCCAAAATAGCATATTCATTTGCCACTTTTGCCTGCGTTATTTGAGTCAATATTCAATTGTAATGCAATAATGTGATACGCAATTGCATTTACATGTTCTAGTAAACACATCCGCTTTGTAGCTGACAAAATTCAAATTTTCATTCTAATGTGAAAATGACTATGCAATCCCAAAATAGCATATTCATTTGCCACTTTTGCCTGCGTTATTTGAGTCAATATTCAAATTGTAATGCAATAATGTGATTAGCAATTGCATTTATATGTTCTAGGAAACACATCCGCTCATTAGAATTGCATTTGAATTTGAATATTGTCTGAAAGAATGCATGCAAAAGTGGAACATGCAAATGCAATCTCAAATTGCATTAACATTTGAATTTAGTCCACTATATGCTTCTATAAGCAAGCCGTGTTGCCAGATTGGGCTACTTTTGGTCACACTGGACGGGTGGATTCGGCAGCTTTTAGACTGGTTGGGCTGGAAATTGTCAATTCCATCTGGCAACCCTGGTAGCAAAATTATGTGCATACGTATCTGGTAGCCTACTGGTACTTTCAAATCGCATCGTACTGCGCACTGCGCGCGCACAACATCAACCTCCAAGGCTTGATTCTGACCCAGGAAAAACCCTGGTATGTACTGTATAACATGATAGCCATCTATGCACTGTATATAAGATGATGACCAAGGGTCTTTCTGCTGCTGACCAAGGGGTTGAGTTCACTTGATGAGGCCCAATTTTGTTTTAGACTCTGTAGGCTACTGTATTTGTTTATTAAGACTTAAGATATATTATCTGAATTTCTCTTGTTTTATCAAATGTTCCAATTATTTTCATTTCTTGTGCTGGTTTAAAATTGCAGGAAACTAGCACAAATAATTGTGTGGGAGAGAGGGGCCGCCGCTACCAAAACGTGCACAGTTTTGGGTCGCTCCACCACCAAAAACTCTCACTCCAAACTTTTGGTGAAACATGGCAGCCCTAAAGTGTTTCTAATTTCGACACCAACACCACGATGTGTGTGTTCAGGGATGCATGAAGCATGGGGCGGGAGGAGAACAATATGAAACGATGAAGGTTGGGGTAGTAGCCTATAGTTCCTGTAAGAAACTCAAACCACTTTCACCCCTGTTGGTACCTCAATCATTTGAAATATTGATTAAAATGACCAGAAATAGGGAAAATATCTGAGATGGAAGAAAGACTGCCATCTGTCCGTTTTACCACCAAGGCCTATCGAACCACGGTCAGCGCCAGGTGTTGTGAATCCCTCATCGGCTCCGCCCCCTCCTGCCTCGTTGGCGCTCGTTGAGCCTCATCAGGCTCAAGTGGAGACAGCTGGGTCCAGCTATCAACTCAGGAGGAGGCAGCCCTATAAGAAGCCCCAGAAACCTTCCTCCGACGCTTGATTATTTTGACCCATGTGGTTAGTAGTTTGGCTCTCCCTGTTGTCTATTCTCGTTCAAGTAGTTTCACTTCAGAGTTTTGGTTGTTTGTTATTTTGCTAACCTTAGTTGTTTTCTTTGTTGATCCTCGCTCCCCAAAGGAACCTGCCTCCCCCTGCCTAGACCCCCTGCCTGCCTATCGACTACGTCTCCTGCCTATGTCCCTGCCTGCCTAACGACCACCCCTCCTGCCTATGCCCCTGCCTGCCTGCCGCCTACTCCTCCTGCCTAACCCCCTGCCTGCCTGCCGCCTACTCCTCCTGCCTAACCCCCCCCGTCTGCCTGCCTGCCGACTATTCCCCCTCTCTGCTCTGGACTGGTTAGTACACGTACATATTTCAACACTTCACTCATCTACATATCTACACCACACTAGTTTTGCACGCTAGACACTCACACCCAGACACATAGAGTACAGTCCCACTCACACCTCATTTACATTATCCAGTTCTCTGGCATCCACACATTCCCCCCACTTAGGCCCCGTTAGAGTAGGTTTATTCTTTTGTCCATCATTTTAATAAATACTTTTATTGTTAGTTTGCCTCTTGTGTCCGTCTGTTCTGGGGTTCTGCCACACTTGACTCTTTTGCTAGTGCTACCATAACACCAGGGACAGCAAATGCCCTCCTCTGGTTTGCTGGTAGCCTATACAGAAATTGCCAGGGCGCGCTTTGCGAGTGCACAAATTTTCATTTATTTCACCACCCCCTGTTCAAAATACGGCTATGAACCAGTTCTGTGCGTTTCGACAGCAAAAGAACCGGCTCTTGGGCAGGAAAAATTGTTCCACTATGCTGGTCTAGAACCAAGAACCGCTTACATCAGGGGCTACGACCAATCAAAACATGTTGTGTAATCATCTTTCTTCTTGAACGTGCCGTCCATTAGCAATCGCGATTCGCCGCGAGTTGCACAAATACGTTGGACCAGTCGTATACAGTGAATGACTCTATTCCATGGAAAAGCAAACCGGTTCTTAGAAGGTTCGCAAATTGAACCAACTGCGAACCGGCACAGAACTAGAACTAGGTTCGCGTTGGTGGAAAAGAGGTATGAGTGAGGCTGAACAGTGGTTCATTGTTCATTCATTGATTGAGCACTTTGAGTTGCAACGTTTGCAGGAAAAGCGCTATACAAATAAAATGTATTATTATTATTGTCAAATGTTGCCAGTTGCCACCACTTTAGCCTGGGTCAAATGTCTACCAATAGTCGCAAAAGCGTCAGCTAACTGGTTTACACTATAGGGCATGGGATCTGAGATGTGGACCTTCTTATGACTGTAGCCAGGGAGAGATACAGTTAGATTATTTTATCCCAACTTTGATAACAAAACATATCAGCGTTGTAGACATAAACTAACAGTCATGCACGTCCTTGTTCCTTATTACAAGAGAGCGCCTTGACATGAGCCAGATCTGAGGGATCTTTGCTTGAACTATCATGGTGGCATTCTCTTCTCATAATCATGCCTAACGTTCGCTGTGTTCTTGCGCCCCCATCTGGAGAACATGAGACATTAACATTGTCGTAGCGTCGTTTGTAACTATGGGAACGAGACCTAGTTGCTTTGCGGGGCACTAACTTCGGGATACCGTAACAAAGGTAAGAGAAAGTTTTAAAAGTTGCTCGCTCGCTCATTCTTAAGAGGTTAATTATTAGTTGAAAGGCAAAGTGAATAACTGACAATGTTTTGCAGACAATAATAAGACAAGCTATGGCAAAAATCACTGTTTACAGCGAGTTAACAACACAGCATTGCAAAATCACTGTCAGTTTATTCCTAGCTGGTAGTTGCGAAATGTGGCATCCATCCCCCTAACTGAGGTCGCTCTTTGTCTCATCTTCGCAGGAATTATCGGTTGTTTTCAGAGATGTGCTTGGCAGAACAATATAACGTTGATCTCAACAGAAGGAAAGAGTGGCTAAAGCTTGGATTGTTATTTCAAAACAAGTGATAGAAAACAACCTGCAACTATGCCACCTCCTAAAAGAGACAGTCAACACAGTGCCCATACAAGGAGCACTGCCAGAGTCAGGGATAACTCCCCGGGACACAGCAGAGGAGGGAAGAATAACCCAATTCCAATGGTCAATATGGCCTCTGTACCTTCACTACCACCACTGGAGTCCCAGGAACTCCTTCCCGTCTCTCCAGCCTTTATGAACAGGCCCCTGCCTGGTCGTCCCCTCAGCACAGGAAACCTCTCCCCACGACCCACTACATTAAGAGTGGTGGAGCTCCCCCGCATTGTAGCAGAGGTAGGCCCTGGGATGGCCATGGAGGAGTGCATGTGGTTGGAGGGACCTCGTCTGATGGCCTCAGCCCTGGGTGCCAATATCCCTGTCAAAGTGACTGAGGTGTCAATTAAGGAGTCCTTAGGTGACAGGTTTGTATGCCATGATGAGCATACTCACTTCAGCCTTCACCTTTTGTGTTTTATTTCCCTCCTGTGTCTAACATTGTTATTTTATACGAGTAGCCTACATGGAACTACTTACTTTTACTGTATTGTTACATTGCATGCATTAGTAAAGTAAGTGAAGAAACTTTATATAGCCTATCACAAGCATTGATATAACAATAAGTGGTACTAGCAGTCACAATCTTTTTGTGTGTTTACAGTGTTACAGACAACGTCGTTTCTATGAAAAAGCCCACTAATCAAGAATCTAAGAGTGGAAAAGATTGCAAACACAGAGAGCCTCTCACCGGTGAGGAGGTGGTTGAGCTTTTTGCAAAGGAAAGACATCTGGGAAAGCTTCAGTTTTTCCACTTGCGAGCTGTGGATGATGGCCAATACAGGTATTGGACATCCTGCAGGTCTAGAATCCTAGAATATCTAGCCTACACACTTTTCATTGGTCTGTTCTGTACTCTTGTCAATTCATCATGACCTGAAAATAAAGAACTTAAGCAGTTTTATCAACCATATTTCCAAAAACAATGCAATGATAGTAGCTTTATCAGTCTTGACTCATAATTGTACTATTTATTGTATTTTTTATATACAGTATATATTTGTTATAGTATTTGTCTATAATGCTTTTTATTTATTTACAGTTGAGTCTCAGTTGGAATGATAATGTAGGCTATTCAGATGAAGGAAACAGACAACAACATCATCATCAACAACAGACATAACAACACGAACCGCAACCAAAATCAATGACTGTTTCTTTCTGTTGTAGACCGTATGACTTGCGTGTGGTGCCCCAAAGCAGAGCAGGCTCAGATCATCACATCTTCTCCCCTACCTCCGTGCTCCATGTGAGGGATGGATGCAGTGCTGGGTTCCTCACGCTGGCAGAATGGTACAGCGAGGCCTTGATGTGGAGAGTCCTGCAGGATATCCCATTTTTCAGAGACTATCTACTACGTAAGACATTTACAAGGTAATATAATATATATATGCCATTAGCTGATGCTTTTATCCAAAGTGACTTACATTGCAGTGAGTGCAGTAAATGTTTCTGTTTTACAAGGTAGCCTTACTGTCCATTTCTATTGTTTACACTTATACTTTACAAAGCAGGCTAACTGCTCACATTTTTATTTTATTCAAATTCAAGAGAGGAAAAACAGTACAGCACTGATGGACACATTCATGTTACCATGACCATGACCAACCAGACATATCACAGTGCAGTCTGAGCTGCACTGACTTTGACCCCGGCACGTATGTCTCCTTTTTGTTGCTGTTGTCATGTCCAGGTGGCACAGAAACGTGTGCAAGATCACTCTCCAGCGCAAGTGTGAGGTTCTACAGGGTCTACTTCTCATGGCGGTACCCCAGTTCAGAGAGGCACTTTTCCATTTCTCCAGGTGATTTGCATCTCTTTATAGCTTTGTACAGTACATCAACACCACTGTCACAACATGTTCATTTTGGTCCATGATTATTTCTGAGATTGTATAAGAAGTATACAATCATACTTAAAGTACATCATACTTTGTTAAACTTTTTTTTACGTTTTTCAGACTGATTGAGGAACTGAAAGAGGTTCATTGGTTGCCACAGGATGAGTCCAAGACGTACACACTTCTAGACTTCCAAAATACGCTTATGGAGAAGAACCAGGAGTGCCGGGGCCTACTGGATAGATTCCTGCAGCATCGTACTCTCATCCTGAATATGGTATCCCAACTTTCCTTATTCTCAAAGACACAAGAGGAATGGCAATTTAATGAAATTGAATGACTGTACTGATGTACTTTTGCCAGGTCCAGGAGGACAGCTATGGGGCCCACCAGGAGCTGCAGTTGCGTGTGGAGCGCTCCCAGCTGAACCAGCACAGCCAGCCACTGCACCTTCAGCTGTCTCACCTGCGCGATTTGAGGAAAGAGCTGAGTCGGGCGGAATACGTCCTTCAGCAGCTGGGCAACATGGCCGCTGTAGTCGATCAGATGATTGTGCAAAGTCTTGTTACCATCACATACAGAGAGGTCAATTCTTTCCTCAACAACGTCATGAAGGTGAGGAAAGAGAGCACAACACTGACCTATTGTCCTAAATCATCTTCATCTTCAAAGAGACTAAAAGCCACAATGAGCCCCTCCACATTTTCCTGTCCTTGGCTTCATGTAATCGCTCCAAAGAGAGGTTAATCACAGCCAGCTCTTCAATCACAGGTTTTTTCACTAGGGGATTTGGGGTCTTTTCCTTTTACCAGGTGGTGTCCATTTTTTAGCATTTAAAAATGTATTGAACTCAATGTGGATGGAAGGTTTTGATGTTATTCATACTTTCTATTGATCATTATTGTTATGTTGCGCACTCAGAGGGAACAACCACAGCAGGGCAGTCTCTTCCAAGCAGAGCTAGTCTTTGGAGCAGATGGTCAGCTGGCCCTGTTCCCGCCAATGCATTTGTTTCAGGAAGTGCTGCATGGGGCCCTGCTGTCAGTTGCAGACTCCGCCCTCCAGGTGAGACACTAATAATAACACTAAATCAAATCAAATCAAAACAAAAACCTTTATATGATTTTAATAAAAACAGAACCACAGAACCATAGAAAGATTCCTAAATAACTGCTGCAAAGACGGGAAGATGTTATATTATCAACAGTATCCCAGTTTCAGTGTTTGAATATTTCTCTGGTTACACTCTGGTAGGTATTTGACACCTGCAGCTTCCCCCCAGACTGTGTGACTGCCAGCTCATCTGTCACCAGTGCTGCTCAGGAGATAACTCCTGAACTGAGCCTCGCTTGTACCAGTGGCATATCTGCTTTCACAGGTAAATAGAATAGAATACTTTATTATCTGTTAGGAAATTCTATTCTATTCTATCACAGGTTAGGGTGAACAGGATACTAGTTTTTCTGTTGCACCATTACAGTTCATATACAGTATACACACAGTATACACATACTATACAGTATAGTATATACTGTGTACACTGTATATCGATAAAGCTTTATATAGAATATGTTGCTGCTTGTCCCCTTCTGTTCAGCTCTTGGGAAGAAGGACAGTGAGCTCACTGGTGTCAGCAGCTTCTCATGCACAAGGGAGCCTCGACCCTTAACAGCTCCCAGGCTGGTGTTGCCCAAGCTGTGCCCTCTGAGGGTGCAGGGCCAAAGGCTGCGAGGGCAGTACTACCCCTTGTCCAGCAAACAGCTTGAGTGGCACCTCAGCATTAACACTGGGGCAAAGGAGGTACAGAGAGAGCAAGCCAGAATCACACAGGTAATGTTGCCGTTCCTCATTCTATCAGACACAATTTGGTCGCCTTGAGTGGAGCCATTAGAAGTTCTCTTCACTTCTTTGCATTTTCAAAATCACTGCGTGTACTGTATATCTGATTTCTAAGTGGAGTTGTTATTGACTCTCCCTGGACAGGAGGCTCTGCTTGAGTTCCAACAGCTGTGTGAGCAACACTCCTGGTTGGTGGACGTCCATATGTTCACTAGCCAATGGAGTCCAGCCTCTCTGGAGGCCATGAGAGGCATGCCTGCTTCACACTTTGAGGAGCATATTCAGAAGATTCACTTTTGGACAGATAGGGTCCTCACAGTGCCCCCCTCCCTCACCACCACCAACAAGCTCCTCGTCGTCCACTGCTCTCACATCCAGGAGAAGCTAGGTGTGTGTGTGTGTGTATGTGTGTATGTGTGTATGTGTATGTGTGACAAGCATGTGTGCGCATGCTAATGTATTACCGGTGTATCACTGAGAGGACACCTATTCCATTGTAGTTGTGTGTCACCTTTTGTCTGTTTCACCAGGACCTCTGTTGAACTCTATTGAGGAAGATGTGTTGACACTTCTGGTGGGGGAGTTAACGCTCCGATCAGAAAACCTAATCTCAGAGCTAAAGAGAGCTGTGGAGGGGCTTAAGACAGAACCCACAGACTTCAAATACTTCACCCACTATGCCAGCATGGTATTACACTGCAGTTTTCTTATTATATTTTATATCAGTCAAGACTCCAAACCTCCCTCAGGACCCTACTGATAGCCCAAGTATAACCAATTTATCTGTGTTTGTAATAGTTACCTTATACTGCACTGTCCAAGTTTCTGTACAATGTTAATATTCTCCTATTTATAGTAGTCATTTATTTCTGTTGTTACTGTATCGTTAGATACGGTTTTTTAATATGAACACAGTAAAATATTATATATTTTCCATCAAGTAGCTAATTCATTTTGCTGTTATATTTTCTTGCCTCAGGTGAAACGATGTGAGAAAATGTCTGATGACATGCAACAACAGCTAGAGTATCTGCACTCTCTTCAAGAGACCATCCGCATGAACTACAGAGATATGAGGCCAGAAGAGCTACTGCTGGAGGAACAGGTTAGCAGGCAGAGACAGCTGCTCAGGGCCCTAAGTTAAAACAATGAGAAAATGTGCCAAACATAACCATAGATATTTCAAAGAGACAGGATAGGACAAAATCTATTGGTGGTTATGAAAACTGCAGTTAGCTGTTACTTACGTTTTACTTCATTACTAAACTTTACTTAAAACAAGTTGAATTATCACTGTGTGTGTGTCTGTGTGTGCATTTGTCTGTGTGTGTTTGTGTGTATGTTCTATGTGTTTAGATGATGGACCTATGGGACCTCTTCGTTCCACTCTTGAAGCGAGCTGCAGAAATGGTGTGCGAGCGCCTTCCCTCCATGGCTGACACCTTGGACAATACCTTCTTCTCCTTGGCCCATGACTTGAATGAAATAGTGTCCAAAGCCACCTCTGGGCCCTATCTGGACCCTACCCAGAATGCTGCACAGATGCTTACCAAGCTCAAGAATGTATGCAAACAGGTGTATGAAATCTCTGCACGACTCAAAGAGCTGAGCAGGACCAGTAAAAGTCTCAGAGGTGAGAGAGAGGGAGGCTGCCTGTGTATTCTTTTTTATATACAATATATCCATTCTATATTAACAGTGTATATAACTCTGTATATATTATGCAGTACAGACAAAGTGTTTTGTATGCAAATGTGTTCAACACTCCATACATCCATACATCTGTGTTATCTCCTCAGGAAATCCATTAGATTTAGCGTTTGTGACAACTGCCAGGCAGAAGATTGAAGCTCGCAAGGGACTGTGGGAGCTGATGAGTGTTTCCACCGCCCAGATCCAAGAGTGGAAGCTGCTTCTCTTTAGCAAGGTGTTTGTTCTAAAGGGCCTCTTTACTGATCGACAAACTATAATCATAGTGACTCAACTGTTTCAATCAAACTTTATAGTGTACTGTGCAGTAGTTTTGAGTTAAGAGCCTCTCTGACCTTTTAGCCTCTGTCTTATATGCCAGTTTGTGGTGTCGGGGGCCCAAGAGAAGATAGATGAGTGGCTCCAGCAGGTGGTATCTATAGCCAGGACAATCTCCTCCGGTGACGCTGTGTTGCAAGAGACCCAGCAGGTCCTGGAGCGCTTTAACCTTCATCTAGCAGTCCTGGTCAAACTCAGCAGCCCAACACTCAAACACAAGCACTGGAGGAACATCTTCAAAGGTTAGAGTGTTAATGATAGACCTGACTACTTACCTGAATAGGAGGTAACTGCATAATGTACATATTACCACATTCCTTCCTTGTCTTCCTGTAGGCATGGGGTTACTGTATGCCCCAGAGCGGAACCTGACTGTGGCTGACCTCATGTCGAAAAAACTGATAGAGCACAATAAAATGATCAGTAAGGTGAGGACAGCCAAGCTCTATCCTAAGCCCCTCAGTGATGTCATACTTTTTCATACCTTTTTATACCAGACCTGGGTATAAATAATTGATATCTGTTTGGCACCCTCTCAGATCTGCCGGGAAGTGAAGGCCGAGGCGGACATGGAGCAGGCCTTCCGGAAGCTTCAGCGGAGCTGGGAGGGGGCTCTGTTTCGACTGGCCAAGTCCCCTAAACAGCACTCCAGTGACAGTGGCACGTTCACCATAATTGGTATGATTCAACGTTACTATTGGTATGTTGTTATTATTTCAGCAAAAACAGGATTGGTACTTGTTTTGAGATCTTATAGCATGTGGCTGTTTTTGGAAATATGTTTCACAATATTACTGAGACTTTACTTATTTATTACTTATTTGTCAGGTCTGGAGACGCTGCTTGCCCAGACAGAAGACAGTGTGATGACTCTGTCCAACATGCTGCTCTCCCCTCATGTTGCTGAGTTCAGGCAGGAGGTGGAACTGTGGGTGCAGCTGTTGCAAGAACTTGGTAATGTGAAGTGAACAAAAAAATCCCATTTTCATCTATTTTATCTCGAAGTCCCATTGAGGCCTGATTACCTCTTTTTCAACTGATCTGACCAAACTGATGTACCTTGTAAAAAGCTTGTTCAGTAATGAACATACCTCAAGCTTTTACAGTTCAGTAAAGCATTCATTAATTTTTATCTAAAGATATGACAAGAGCCGACCAGAAATCCACAATTTCTTAATGATTTGACATTCTATCACTTTGGTATGACAATGTCAGAACCGTTGTCTCTATGTCTCTCAGTAACACATTAAATTGAGACAAATAGTTTAGCCTAAATGTACCGTACCTAACTTTTGGCTTTTCACCTTCTCGCATTATTTTTATTTGTAGAGGAGTTGCTTGACTTCTGTGAAATGTACCAGCAGAAGTGGGTGTTCCTGACCAGAATGTTCTATGAGAAGACTGTCAGTATTCAGAAAGCTGAATTGGTGAGTTGAGAGGGAAATCTCTCACTTTGTCCTTGTTCAATGTGCAGAGCTTATATGTGACAGGGTCTGGTATTTTAGTCTGCAAATAGGGCAAGGTCATTTAAAAACATTTGAAATAATGTTTTCTTAAAGTGCTACAAATTATTATTATATTTTTTCTTTTACAGTTGGAGAGGTTCTGTCCTGTGGACAAGACGTTCAGGGAGATGATTCAGATTACATTGAGTGACCCACATGTATTAAACATTGTTCGGCTCAGGAAGGCTAAAGAGGCGAACTGCTGTTTCTGCGGGTTTAACCTTCGTGTGCTCCTCATAGAGGGTCTGTCCACAATGGAGGTTATATCCAACCAGCTTCTTTATCTCCTGGACTCACCCCGTGGGGAGTTCCATAGACTCTGCTTCCTGAGTGATGGGGAGGTGATCAAACTCCTCTCTCTGAATCCTACACCCTCTGCACTACTCCCTCTAGTGCGTAAGTGCTTCAGAGGTGTGCGCTGGCTGGAAGTGGACGACAACAGTGACGCGGCCCAAAACATGACAGATCTGAGTAATGGGCTGGATCTGTCAGACACACAGTTGTGGGTACGGGGAGTCTATGGGAGTCTCAGAGAGCATGTGTCATTTCTGTGTCCCCTGGAGCCCAACCTCAACCCCCTGGTTTGGCTCGGTCTCCTGGAGCAGCAGCTACAACAAGCCATGATGCAGCTCATGGAGCAGTGTGCCGTGGCACGCCAACAGGTCGAGCCATTAGACATGGACTCTGAGAGCGAGAAGAAAACCGGCAACTCCCCATCACCTGACCCCTTTCGCTTCTCCAGCCCATCAAGTTTCCTTAGAAAGGAAGAGGGGAAAGAAGCAATAGGAGTGAGTGAGTTGCCATCTCTGTGGAATGTACTCTCTGACTACCCCCTACAATGCCTTCTAGTGGCCGAGGAGGTTATATGGTGCAGAGAAGTTCAAAAGGCTAACCAGGCCTCAGCCTCGGTCAAGTGGACCCACATGAAAGCACGAAACACCTCCAAGCTTCTGAGCTTGTGTCAGGTCATCCGGGATGGAGTCACAGACACCATAGACAAGACGTTGTTCACCCATCGCATGGTGACAGTGCTGCGTGCTTTGGTGCTACTCACAATGAATCAGTCACAGCAGCTATCAAGGCTCATGGAAGTGAACGGTGACCTGGAGTCATCTTTTGAGTGGCAGAGTTTGATGAAGTACCACCTGATTTCAGACAGTCAGTGCCAGGGCAAGTCACGGTCAACTCGAGCACAAGAGGTCAACGACTCAAAGGAACAGTCGTGCTATGTGGAAATCTTGGGCACTCAGTTGCCCTATGGTTATGAGTACCTTGGTCCAGAGCTCTCGTTAATAGTGAACACCCCTTCCACAGACAGGGCCAGACTGGGAATTCTCCTGGCTCTGATCAGCTACAGATGCGGCTTGATGAGCGGGCCTTGCATGTCAGGAAAGAGGAAGACAGTGGTTCAGTTAGGACGAGCACTAGGGCAGCAGATCATCACTTTACGATGTTGTGTCAATACAAGCCCTTCTGTGGTCCAGAAGATGCTGTTTGGTGCACTACAGACTGGGGCTTGGCTGGTGTTGGACTTTGTAGACTTGATGACACAAGGGGTGCTGTCGCTCCTAGGACAGCATTTATCAGACATCCACCAATCCTTCTCCTTCCTGCAGAGAAGTACACATCACAAAGTATTTGACCCCTACACTGTAGACCTATCAACCAATTTCTCCTTTCCAAATAGGGAAGATACAGTTTCACCAAGGGACGGCTGTGAGGACATAGGGAAAGGGTGCCAGATGTCTTTTGCTGGGAAAAACATGTTTGCCAAACTGAGCTATGGCTGTGTTATCATCTCATCAAGAGGGTATACAACCGAAATTCCAGAGAACCTTCGTGTGTCGACCAGGCCGATTTCGTTGACCCACCCTGACTACAGGATCATCACAGAAGTCCTGCTAGCCTCCCTGGGGTTTTCAGAGGCCATATCTTTAAGCCGTCGTCTCATCACTCTCTTCAGCCTAGCCAAAGACTCACTCTGCCTGCCTGATTCAATTAGTGGTGACCAGACCTCCTGGCTTGTTCTTCTCAGAAACGTCATCACTGCCTCTGGTACACACTTACAGAGAACCAGCTGTCAAGAGGTGATTGATAAGGAGAAAGTGTTACATGACAAACCTGACAGTGGAAAGCCTCCTCTTGATGTGATTCTCAAGCCTGAGGAAGAAGACAGAGGTCCCCAGTCATCTGGCTACAAGCATGCTATTAAGCCTGCCACATTCATCCAAGCTGTGATTGAGGAGCAAGCCATTGTCAAAGGCATTGTATCAGTACTGTTATCAGCCATCTTTGCACAAAAGAAAGTAACGCAATTCCGCACCATTTTTTATGAAATCTTTCCAACGGCGTGTTCCTTCCCTAATCTCCAACAGTACATAGAGGAGGGGGAACAGAACCTCCTCAAAAACGCTGTTAAAGAGGAGCTGCAGCAAACAGGGCTCCATGTTGATGCAAGAGTGCTTTGCAATGCCCTCAGCCTCTATCAAGCCATGAAGCTGTCACAGGCAGTTTTGCTGGTGGGCCCTGCTGGCAGTGGCAAGACCACCTGCTACCGTGCTCTGGCTGGAGCATTACGTAAACTGGCAGCCAGGGCAGAGGAGGCTGAGTTTGATGAGGACATCACCAATGCAGGAGATATTGCAGAGACATCAGAGACATATCATCAATCCCCTACTTCCAACTGGAGCTCTGTTGACACCGTGGTCATTTTCCCCAATGCTTTATCCCATGAGGAGCTGTTTGGAGGCTGCTACGAACAGCAGGGGTCCTGGTGGGATGGAGCTTTCACTAAAGTGCTGAGAGACTCAGAGTGGCATGACTTCTCAGCCACCGCCACAATCAAAACAAAGAAGAAGAGAGGTCAGATGCGAAAGGTGAAGTGGCTAGTGATGGATGGGGAGCCACTAGGGCAACCTGGCTGGTTGGACCCCTTCAGCACTCTCTGCAATCCTGAGGACCCGTTTCTCTGCCTCTCATCAGGGGAAAAGGTTCGACCATCCCGCAAAGACCTGAAACTGATGGCAGAGGTTACAGACCTGGGGGATGCGGCCCCTTCTGCAGTGACACGCTGTAACCTGGTTTATCTCACTGCAAAGGATCTGTGGCAGGCTGTATGGAAGGTTGAAATGGATGCTCTCTACAGGGAACACACAGTGGATCAAGGGACCCTGAAGATGTGGAGCCGTCTAGCCGAGGACCTTTTCTCCAGCACACTCACGTTCCTCAGGCATAAGGCCCTCACACCTGTAATGCACAGTGGTGAGGGAGATGGAGCCAACAAATTCAGTAAAAACATCACATATGGATTGCAGGAAGTGATGTCATTCATCAGGATTCTCCATGCCCTTTTGGAACAGTTTGGGAAGGGACGTGGATCAAAAGCTACAGCAAGGCAAACAGACAAAAGAGGTATTGTAAATCATATTTTAACAGACTATACTTCTATAAGAAGTACAGATAACCACTTACTGAGATTAACTGTTTGTTCAGTTTAGTCATATATCCTATTTAGTGTAATCTGTGCACTCCCTCCAAATTCTCTCTCTCTCTTCTTATAGATGTGACCCCCGTAGCAGTCCAGCCACCATGCACAGATGCCCTGATCCCCTCCACTCAGCAGGAGCTGCAGTCCAGGAACCTGTTTCTGGTGGCCTACATCTGGGGCTTTGGTGGACACCTGCATCCCAGGTGAGAGGTTGTTAGGAGCTATACACAGTACAGGACAGATCAGAACCATACTTTGCTGCCTCAGCTTTTTTTCTTTTCACATTGTCCTCTCCAGAAATGTTACAGTAATGATAGACGATGCATAATCCTTTTTTTTCTTCCTTTATAGACATTGGTCACAATTTGACCTTCTAGCTCGTGGTGCACTGTTTGAGAGCCGGTACAGAGTGGAGGTTCCAGCTGAGGGAACTGTTTTTGAGCACTTCTTTAATCTGAGTGAGGGGATGATGAGAGACTCTAGCAACACTGTTAACTGTTCCAGGAGCAAGAGCCCAGAGATGTCCTACACTACTATCCCCCAAGTTTGTCCTTACTTTAATTCAATTAAATTCAACTCTATTAATCCCCGAGGAGCAATTAGAGGGCATTGTCAGTACTGTCAAACATGAATACATATGTACATGTCCTATTGTTTTCATGTATTGTGTATTTTATGTAGCTACTGTGTGGCCAATGGCATTGCGTCTTTGTAGGGTTAGTAGAAATACAAGTTAGTAGAGATTAGTAGAATTGTTAGTGACTTCAAAAACGCAATTAGTTCTAACAGTGGGCTGACATATACACCAGTACTTTTACATTTTAGCCCCATCCCACCTGTATTGTAATACATGAATATCTGTCCTTTGTCTAATTACACAGTATGAGAAATATGCATATCTCATGGACTTCATGTTGGAGGCCCACCAGCCAGCGTTGCTGGTGGGAGAGGCAGGCTCAGGAAAGACCATGCTGTGTCAGTCTCTGCTGAGTGAGGACAGACCACACATACGTCTGCCCGCCAGCCCACGTCTCAGATCCACAGACCTGCGTAATGTCCTGGAAAGCATGGGGTGTCAGAAGACCCGAACGGGCACCATAGGCTCTATGATCAAACAGCATGGGCTGCTGCTTTTTATGGAAGACCTACATGAAGCCCCCTGTGGTATGTCTGATGTAGAGTAGATTGAATTTAGTTTTTCCTCATAGATGACTCAATCTCTTAACCTCTGATCTTGTTTTTAGATGCTTTTGGAAAGACGTCCATGGCGCTGGAGACTCTGCGGCAATGTATTTCAAGGGGAGGTGTTACCTCAGATGGCTATCACTTTAAGCTTTTCCGTTCTGGAGCCATCAGTTACCTGGGTACCTGCAGCACTTCTGGCGTTGGCAGCTGCAACAGGATCTCGTCCCGCCTTTCCCGCCACTTCTCAGTGCTGGTGCTTCCGAGTTTGTCTGTAGATGTTCTATTCTCCATCCACTCTCCACGTATCCAACACTGGCTCAAAGAGTTCCCATGCATGTCTAGGTATGCAGATATGGCACACTGCATCATCACCTCAACTCTAGATCTCTATAATGCTGTGTGTGAGCGATTCCAACCTAACGTGCACAGGCCCCACTTTCTATTCTCGCTGCATGACCTGCAGAAGGTGTTTCAGGGAATGTGCTTGTGGGCACCGCGCATCTCAAACAGGCAACTGCTTCAGAAAAATGTTAACCTCAGGGGCAGGCTTCACTCCTCCACTGGTCTGCCATGCTTTTCTCCGGCCACGCTCGGCCCTGCAGCAAACGTTCTCAACATAGCTCGCCTCTGGATGCACGAGTGCCTGCGCACCTTTGGAGACCGTTTGTGCTCGGTGGACGAGAGCCAAACACTGGTGTCACTGATAGCCAAGGTGTCAGAGAGAAAATACAGCAGTAGAATGACCGATAAGCCCCAGACTATGAAAGCGGAGGACATCCCTAGCACTGCAACCCCCAGCATATGTACATTGTCTCCTCTAGCAATAGGCTACCCTAAGGGTACCTGTCAGCATCCACCCACACCACACACAAGAGAGAGGGATAGTGGAGCCTCAACCCCTAAGCAGCTCACTAAGTCCCACTTACCTATGACACCCATGGAACAGGAGGTGGAGACGTCCAATAGACTGAGCAGCACAGACTCAAGCACGTGGGGCAGGGGAAGTGAGGACGATTTATTTGACGAGATCTACCCCAAGAAACAAGAAAACAAAACAAAAAAGCTTGTGAAAAAGATTCACAAGAAAGATAAGTCTCACGTCCAAGCCTCACACAACATGACTGCTAACCCACAACAAGTCCAGAGCCCGTCTCCACCCAAAGGGCCCAAACCTGCCAACCATTCAGACTGGAAGAGGGGCCAGAAACGGGCTGAACAGTCTCCACAAACTGAAAGCATCGATCCAGCAGAGCCTAGCCCAGCCAAGCCCTTTGTGCCATTGCAGCTTTTGCAGGACATGGTTTCTACTCTACACAATGTCATCTACAGTCCTGAGCTTTTTGAGCCACTGCCTTCCATGGCTCAGCAGCACAATTTCAAACGCAACTCTGCCTATCAGGAGAGAGACCTGGGCCTTCTGGTGCAGCAGCTGGCTTTTGTGGTGAAAAGCAAAGAAGAGGAGGAAGAGGAGGAGTTTGATGATAACTACAGCAGCACCTCCAGCTACACTGTCCACAGCCAGAGGGTGCATCAGCTGCTGCATATCCTCCGAGCTTTGCTCATACCTGGTGGGCACGGAGTTCTGTTTGGTGCCGTGAAGGGCACAGGCCGGAAGACTACTGTGCGTTTAGCTGCTTATCTAACGGGCTATCAGCTGATGGAGGTGCATCCTGGGAATGAGAGTAAGCTACATGAGATGCTGAGGGAGGCAGGCAGTCAGGCTGGTGTGCATGGTGGCAGTGTGGTGATACTGGTCCATGGGGAGACCAGTCAGGCGGTCAGAGATGAACTACTAGTCGTGATGGCCAATGGGACCTGTCCAGGACTCTACACTGATGAGGAGCAGAAGAATCTGGTGCAGAGAATCAACACTCTCGTCAAGAATTCACGTAATCGCCTACGAGATGACCAGGCCCTTGAGAAGTAATGAACAAAATCTTTCAATGGCTACTACTGACTGCTACAGACTAGCTACTGCTAACCTTTAAAGTCTTGTTTCCATTAGTGTTTTCTTAAATTCTCATTATTTTTCTTACTTAATACATACAAATTACTTGATACATAATTGAAAGCTATTATATCTTTTTACACAGATACTTCAGACAGATTCAGAGGAATGTGCATGTGTTCCTGTTGCTGCCTGTTTCCCCGGACAATGACAAGATGCAGCCTGAAGATGCCTCAGTGACACTGGCACACATGACCAAGGCTCTCAGCCTCTGCTGTTGTGTAGAGGTGTACCAGCCTTGGTCCATCCAATCCCTGGTAGAGGCAGCCTCTCGTCGCCTCAAAGAGAACCTGCAAATACCTTACTCAGAGAGCATAGGTTGGTTCATCATCCTGACATCCCTCTCAAGCACTTTACATTGCATGTCTCTGTGTAGTGGGACATTAATTCAGACTCCTGCAGAGATCCGTGAAACCAGCACCAATAAGAGGCAATAATTTCCAAAATGGCATCACGGATGGTGCTGAAACGACTCCTGGTTTTGACTACATAGCACAAAGCAGTCTGGGGTGACCAGGCTATTTCCAGGTTCCTTGTTAATATGTATGATCCTTCTTGCTTCTTTTCTGTATGTTTTCTGCAGTGGACAGAGATAGCTTAGTGGCCAGTGTTGCCCAGGCCATGGCAGGCATCCATCAGTCAACACGGAAATATGCCTTGGTCCTCCTCCAGGGCCTCCAGCCCATCAGCCCCCAGACCTATGTAGAGCTGACAGCACACTTCTTTCACCTCTGCAGCCACCTGTGTGAACAGGGACGTGGTCAGGCCAACAGGTTAGGATTCAGAGACTAGTATTATTTCAAGTATAAAAGATTCCTGAAAGAATCAAGTTGACTTTATTCTGTTGTTATCCTTGATGGTTTTAATGTGTGTTTATTGTTTATTTCACCTATTTGATTTAACTTCACTTGTTGTAATATGTTTTTAGAATGGTTAAACAAGATTCATTATTAATTAATTAACTCATTATGTCTTATATTTATCCATCTGACTGTGTCAGAGTGGCAACCATCTTGGCCCGTGTGAAAGACATGACGGACTCCGCTGAGCAGTACAGCCAGGAAATTGTCAGACTGAAGACCAAATTTGCAGAAACACAACAGGTAAACTTAAACATTTCAGCAGTATCAACTTCAAGAGAGCCTGGAATGGAATGAAAACTACGACAGGAACACAGGTCAAGGGCAACAGAGGGGTCGCTCTCAATGGTTTTAATTCAGATTAAATGTTTTTTTACCTACGATTTGATTTCATGATTTTACTACACAGATTAATGAGATAAGAGAAATGACCATAGCTTCTCCAGTATTTGATATTGATGTCATACTGACAACATCTGTGGCCAGGTACTGAAAACTTGTGCAGTCCAGTTCTGTAGCCTCTTTCAGTATATTTTCACTCAATCTCTTATTCTGCAGAAAGTCCCCAAGCTCTGGAAACATTCCATTGTTAGCCAAGTGTAAAACCCCTAAAGAGTTGAATGATTGTAGTCCAGTAGTTGTAACTTCTTTACTTAAGAAGTAATTTGAGAAGCTTGTAAAGAATGAGGTTTTAATGCAGGTAGAGGAGCGTGTGCGTACAAGCCTGGTAGAGGTGTGGAGGATGCTGTTGTTACACTATTACACTTTCTTTACCAGCATTTGGAGGGTCCCAAGAGTCATGCCAGACTCTTATTTATTTCCTCCATCTAAATGTGTCGAAAACTAAAGACATGTACATTGATTTCACCTAGCCCACTGCCAACTGTTATTAAAGGTGTTGACATTGACCCAGTGGATAGCTATAAATATTTGGCTATTGTTCTTGACAACAAACTGTGTTTCGAATCCCATGTTGATGCTACTGCAAAAAATGTTG
Source organism: Nansenia antarctica (assembly GCF_963989245.1). Taxonomy (NCBI): domain Eukaryota; kingdom Metazoa; phylum Chordata; class Actinopteri; order Argentiniformes; family Microstomatidae; genus Nansenia; species Nansenia antarctica. The sequence continues at coordinate 44,626,250 of NC_137688.1, read as the reverse complement.
AGCACATTTTTTTTTTCAGAGAAAAATGAACTCTTTTAACGTTTCTACTGAGATGATCTATTACAGAAGTTTCATTGAATCTGTTATAACTTTTATATAATTATTTTGTATTGCTGCATGGTTTGGTAATCTAAATCAATCAATTCAATAAGAACAGACTTGGAGGGTCTTGTTAAAGTGGCCAGTAGAATCTTTGGTGGTAGTCTGGCCACGCTTTTGGACACTAAAAGGCAGTTCCTTAGGAGGGCGAAAGCTTCACTATATGGACAAAAGTATGTTGACACAATTATCGTCTGGGGCTGTTTTCATGGTTTGGGCTAGGCCCAAGCTGGAAGTGGAAGCTGTTATAGCAGCAAAGGTGGGACCAACTCCATATTAATGCCCATGGTTTTGGAATGAGAAGTTCAACAAGCACATATGGGTGTGATGTTCGGGTGTCCCAATACTTTTGTCCATATAGGGTATATTCGTCTGCCAGAACCATCCACTCCAGAAGGAGTTTGAGCTATTGCCCTCTGGCTGTCGTTTCAGGACTCCTGCTAGGAGGACAAACATATTTTATGTTTCCTTCCTCCCCAGTGCTATTAATATGCTTAATGGCAAATAGCACTTTGGCTGCATTCCTGTACTCCCCCTGCACCTTTTGCACATTTGCACTTTTTGTACTGGTATGAATGTCAATTTTTGATCAAGTTAGCTTTGCGATTTTATTGTTTATTGATGTTGTCCTTTTGTTGTGATGTTGTCCTGTATTCTATTTGTGTGAACCTGGCTGCAAAACTAATTTCTCGTGGGGGACAATAAAGAAACCTTGAACCTAGAACATTTAGTTATAATTACTACAAGAGCTCTATGTGAGGCACTAAGTGAATACATATACATACATACTGTACATACATCTCTTTAGTGTGCACTGCACCATGATATGTAAACCCACATTTATGAAAATGATATAGTGTCAGGAAATACTGTAGATGTGTGTGGAAATGGTTAAACATGTGTTCTTAAGCAGTGTCCTACCCATATCTGTCTGTCTGCTTATCTGCCTGACTGTCTGTCCACCCTCCAGTGTCAGTACCAGCTGCAGCGAGTGGTGGACACAGAGCGGACCCTGTGTGAGCGCTCTCGGAAGCACTGTCTGGTGCAGGAGAACAGACTCTCCCATCTGGAGGACCGGGCCCAAGAGGCCCAACAGCAGGCTGACGACGACTTTAAGGAGGTCCCACCCACCCCCTCACCTCTCTAGGACTACTTGGATTGTTATGCTAAGAAGTCTATTTATCGATGTTATGTATTCATGCTTTATTTGAGTAGTGAGTTCATATGGAGATTAAGCAGGAAGAAGGAAGGAAGCACATATGTAGATGCACAAATACATTTTTAACATTACAAATAATGGGGATTCTATGGCATATGTTATGTTCTGTTTAATCTCACACCTAGGTGAGCCCTTTGTACCAGTCAGCCGTGGATGCTCTCCAGTCCCTGAGCCAGTCTGATCTGGATGAGGTGCGTCACTACCGCTTCCCCCCAGATGGAGTGGTCATTGTCATGGACGCCATATGCCTGTTGTTTAAACGCCCACGCAACTGGGAGAGCAGTAAACAATTGCTGGGCCAGGCCAACTTCTTCCAGGTCAGAGGCAAATTATTTTACTTTGTACCAGTCAGATCTGCCTAAAGGTTATTTTGATTGAGGGGGATTCTCTTCATGATTTTCACATTGACTTTGCAGCTTAGCTTCATATTGAAGTTAAAGGATGCTCAGGAGTTATTCCTTATTCTTCCCTCTTATTTTTATTTTATTTCTTTCTTTCAGGAGTTGGAGTTCTTCGACCGCTCCAAATTGAAGGACGACCTGTTCCATCAGCTGGGCCAGATCGTGAAGAAGCAGGCATTCCATCCGCAGTCCATACGTGGAGTAAGCAGGGCCACTGAGTCTCTGTGCCGCTGGGTGCGGGCGGTGTACCAGTACGCCTGCATCCAGCGCCACAGGGCCCCGCAGGAGGCCCGCAAGAACCAGCTGGATGTGCACATAGCGGAGAGCCGAGACCGGCTACGAGTGGCCAGGCTGCAGGAGGAGGAGACCCGGGAGTGCCTGGAGAACATGGAGAGACAGCAGCAGCTTCTCAGACAGGACCTGGATGAGCTGAGCGTACAGCTACGCACGGCTGAGACCCAGGAGAGAGAGGCTGCAGCCGCCATCCAGCAGGTGGAGCGCCACATCACCGACTGGAACGCTGCAGCGGAGGTAACACGCCACGCAGGTCTTCATTCAGAAACACTAGTTGTATTTGAAGTGCATTTCTCAAAAGCACAGCAACAACAACAAAAAACAAGGGTTTTAAAAACAATGAATGAATGAATCATGAATGAATCAAACCATTATTTTCTTTCAATAGTTGAAATCAATTCACAATTCTTTTAGCTGTTATTGTTTTTTGTTTTTTTCTATTATCTTCATATATTATGTTCTGCTTGAAATAACAGATAATGTCCCAGTCTTCTTTTCTGTAGGAGAACGAGATGAACAATCAGACCATATCAGGGGATGCTCTTATCCTGGCTGCTACCATCACCTACCTGGGTCCCTTCGTGCCGGGTGTGCGCTTAGAGCTCCTGAGGAAGTGGCGGGAGCTGTGTCTGTGTGGACAAATTAACATCAACCCTGAGGACCCCAGAACCACTTTACTACTCTCTGACCCTGTCGCCCTGCCCCCTGTGTCCCCCACGCCCCCTAGCCACGTGCCCATCCCCATGGGTGCGGAGATTCAGATGGCGCTGGCTCGGGCTGTGGGGGTGGACCAGCACCTGGTCCAGGGTGTGCCTCCCCGCCTGGTCCTCAAACTGCTGTTGTGGGGGTATAGAGGGCCTTGGGCTCAACACTGGCCCCTGCTGGCTGACGCGCAGCAGCACGAGGAGATCAGTGCTCAGAGCATGCTGCTGACAGGTGACCAACAACTGCAGTGAACAACACTACAGTTTTGGATGTTGAGAAAACACCTGTTCATATAGTTATACTGTTACAGTATGCTTTGTACTTATTGTTATGTGTCTAGAAATAGCCTCACAGTGTGAAATAGCCTTACAAAAATGTCTATTAAAGTAATCTATGAACGCTCGACAGTCGATACAAATAATGAATGTTTGTGTATATTGGTATCCATGTACTATATGTTCTCTTATCAGGACAGCTTCCCAGGGAGGATGCTGCATGTCAGAGAGATGGAGAGTATGGCCTGGTGGTCAGTGCCGATGACCCAAACCTGCTGGACAAAGTGAGCCAGGGTGCAGACAAAGGTGAGGCCACAGTAGAGTACTGGAGGTACAAGTTGATAGTCTAGTTGCCCAGTCTAACATTTCCATATGTCACACTTGAAACTGTTCATATTGACATTGTGAATTATTTAGTGTGTGACTATAAGTTGCCTGTGATTTCTGTGAAAGAGTTTGTATGCTGTGCTGTATATGCAGACCTGAACCAAAATATGTTTTGGTAAGTGGAAAATAAAGGTTATCTAATCTAACCTAATGTAATCTAATCTAAATCTTTCCTGCAATCGATCAGGCAAAAAACACATGGAATTGGATATTTCAAACCACATCTAGCACGAAACGGATATAGGAAAAAATTGCCAGTGTGAACAAGACTTAACTGTACTCTTTTGGCCCTGACACATACTCCTCCACCCGCTGTGTCTATGCAGGTTTGAGGGTGTTGGTGACTCATGTGGAGCGAGCAGTCCCTACCCCAGAGTTCATGGAGTTGCTGGTGAGGCCAGCGGGTAGCCGTTCCCCTGGTCTGAGACGGCCTGTTCAGACAGCCCATCCAGAGTTCTGCCTCTTCCTGAGTACCCCGCTGCCTGTCAGACTGCTGCTCAATGGTGAGGAGAGGAGGAGGAGGGAACAGCTGAAGGGCTTGAGCTAAACAGCAGTGAAGAAATATAACAATACATGTATATGGTCAGGGCCTTGTCTTTAACAATGTTTTTGATAAACAAGTGATTATTTAACATATCTCAGGTAAACGCTGCGAGAATGTACAGTATGGCCTGTCATGAAATGGCTAGCTGCAGTATTTGAAACTCAATTACTTCCATTGGAATATCCCACCCTATCTATTTGAAATATCACTGTAATTTGATGTTTTGTTCAAGCATAATGGAACCCAATGTTATCTCCCTACCCTCTTATTCCCATAGAGATACACCCGACTATTCTGGCGGAGGTGCGAATCATTGACCTCTCTCTGAGCTCGGCTGAGGTGCAGGAGCTAATGCTGACAGAGCTTGTGCAGGCCGAGTGTATGCAGCTGTGGGTTCAGCATTGCCTGGTCAAGACTGACAAACAGGCACTGCAGGACAAACTGTGCCAGGAAGAGGTACTGGGAAGTTACTGGGGAAATTAAAGAGACTGAGATATAATGTAATGTTCTATAACATAGAATGTTTGTGTAAATTAGAAATATGCTGTCATCGGAAGAAACGGCTCTTCATTCTATTGCATGCAGACAGCTTTGTGTTTGCTTGAATGAAAAGCATGTACAGTAGCGTTGCATCAATTTGTTTACTTTTAAAGGAATGATACAGTACATAGCCATTGATACTTGAAGAATGTCTCATGAACTTAGTTCAACTGTCTTACCCTTCAAGCTTTCCTTAATTGTAAACTCTAGCACTTTGATCTCATTGATAGTCAGTCCTTGCATCCATAGCTCCGTCTATGAATTTGAGAGTGGTTACATTTCTCCATTTCCCCATACCCCTAGCTGTTTACCAAAACAAGTGATGGGGTGTGTCCGCTTTGTTGTTGTTTGAATCCCATATTGTCACGAACCAGTTTTGAAACAGGGTTGCCACAACACAAGTATTGACCACTTTGTGACCACATCATGATTCATGGGGTCCCCTCTGTCTTCTCAGGTCTGTCTTATGGAGTACATACTCCAGTCCTTCAGCCCTTTGCTGCAGGACCCTGAGTTCCTCCCTCGTGTGTCTGCCTGTCAGACAGCCTCCCAGAAACTCCAGATGGAGATTGCGGAGCTGAGCCTGGAGTTGGAGCGCCACAAGCGCCTGCTGGCGGACTTCCACAGAGTGGCAAGCCTGGCCACCGCTCTCTACCGGGCCCTACAGGAGGTCGCCCGCCTCTCCCCCTTCTACTTCTTCCCCCTGCGCAACTTCTTCTTTGCTGTGTGGGGGACCTTAGTTATGAAGGGACGACCGAACGTCACCTGCGGCGGGGAGGTGGTGACGGGGGCGGTCATGGCGGAGATAACCCACAAGATGATATCTCATCTCCTGGCCCAGTACCGACCCTGCCTGTCCCAGAGCCATGCTACCCTCCTGAGGCTCCTGGTGTCTGTGGCCCTGTCCCTGCACAGCGAGAGCTGCTCCGAGGTGGAGCGGCTGGCCTTCCTCCAGGGCCTGGGAGACCTCGACCTCCCAGTAGACGCTGCTGCATCCACACAAGCCTTCCCTCCTTCACCCTCCACCTCCTCTCCACTCACATCTCAGTCTGTGCTCCCCACCTGGGTGCCCCCCGCCACCCACACAGAGCTCCTCTGCCTGGAGAACATCCCAGCCTTCAGAGGGCTGATGGCTTCACTAGCCAGCACTCCCCGGCAGTGGCAGGAATACCTGCGGTTCCCCTCCTCCACCGTAGTGGGGCCTGTCCCCTGTCGCTCCCACTCCCATCTGTCCACCCTGCAGCGGGCCCTCCTCTGGAAGACCATGCTCCCCCACTGGCTGGCAGCGGTGGCCGAGGACCTGGCAGCATGTCACCTGGGCCAGCCGGCGTGCTCGGCAGTAGCCGGGACACCCCACACTGGTTCCCCTGAGGCCCTCTCCCGCTTCCTGTCCAAACACGAGGGGCCCGTCATGGTCACACTCCCCAGCCCAAGCAAGGAGGGCTGGGCCAGCATCCAACCTCTTCACTGGTTGAAACAAGTGGCCCGGTACCAAGCAGACAAGAGAGGGGTAATAGTTACTCTTAGTTAGTCTTACTTGATTTTCATACGTAATATGTTACACTTATTTCAACACGATTGCCTTAACCAACATCTGTGTTTATGTACAGTAATATGCTTCTAAATGATTGTTGTTGTAACGTTTTTTAGGTGAAGGTAAAAATCCTCTCATTTGGAGCTAGATTTCAGAAAGAGGCCATTCTCTCAGCATTAGACATGGCTGTTCGGGAGGGCCACTGGCTGGTCTTCAACAACTGTCATCTTTTGGAACAATGGGACAATGAAGTGGTGTGTCAACTTAATCAATTGGTATCCGGTACAGCCAAAGGTGAGGGGTCTAAGCCAAGCTACTGAAAATCTCTGTGTCATTTCGTAGCAACAAAATAGACTGAAGCTTTTGTTCCTATGTGAAGATAAGCCTAAATATCAGATCATGTTGGATTATATATTAGTTGGCAATTGTAGGCTGCACCAGATCATTCTTTGTTTTAATGGCGAATGGACTCCATGGATTGATAGGCTTTCTCCCATTGGAAATCTCTAGGACACCAAACAGATGTGGAGGCTGAGGAGGGCCTCATCCCTGTGGGGCTGTGTGCTGGTAGTCAGGTGCACCCACACTTCAGACTGTGGTTTATCACCGGAGGATATACCCCACTCTCCATCCCAGGTATTTCTGTTGGAATGGCACCAATATTGCTGAAGGCACTGGGTGCTGAAAAGTATGCAATTGGGTAGAGTGTGCAATGCTCTCCATCCTCCCCCTCTTGAGAACCAGTGTTTTACACGTCTTACATTTTGACTTTGCTGCCTATTTTTTTAACACTTTTTTCATAACTTTTAACATACTATCTGAACATACTATTCCCCATCTCCCTTGCCAGCGGCGGTGCGTGTGTGTGCCCTGCGTCTGGTGTGTGACTCCCCCTGGGATGTGAAGGAGGAGCTGTGCTCTTCCCTGCGTCAGGTGGTATCTGTCTCCACCTCTGGTGTCACAGCCTGCACCATGGAGTCCCTTCTACGATGTGCCGTCCTGCACTCTGTCTTACTGCAAAGACAGGCCTACAAATACCTGGGCCAGGGCAACATCTACTACTGGTAAGATCATTTCAGCTGTCATTAGCGTTAAACAAGATGAGATTGTTGACTTTATTGTCCATTGGAAACATACATTTGTCTTCAACCCAATCCCCACCCAGAGACACACATGTACAGACAATAAAGCATAAACTATTGGTCTTCATCTATCCTGTTGTGGGTAAGATTAGGAACTACAGTGCAATCATTCTCCGATTGAACATACAGTAGCATGGTATCCATTTTTGTTTCTGTTCTGAAGGACGCAGGAGGACCTCCTGGCACTGGTAGATGCCCACGTTCGCATTGCCAAACTGTGTGACGACCAGACTGGGGCTCTGGAGTACATAGCGTGTAAGGCTGCACACTCTTATACCTGAGAAACAGGTCAAATTACTCAGGCTACTACGACCCTGGCTACTATTTAGTTTACCTCACAGGTTTTACCTGTGAGAACCACAATGGACACATGTCTGATTATTTTATTGTGTTTTTATCCTCAATGATTTTCAATGTGGGTATTATCAGATAATCTATACACAGGAGAACTCCCAGTTCAGCACATTTTGTACCAGCAGGGCTTTCCAAAAAAAGATTTAAGATATTAAAAGGCAATCTGATTTATTTCCAAAGACAGTATATATGGTTAACATTAGGCAAATACAACATTTTTAAAGTGAGAGTATCTGTAGTTCATACATTTCCACCACTGGTGTAATGTTGACTTTTTGACTTGACTCACAACTATTGTTGACTAACATGGTGGAAGCAACTTTATATGTACTTTTATCATTTTCATGTAGAATTAATTAATTAATGCACTATCCTACTCCCAGCCAACCTGGTGTATGGCGGCCATGTTGAAGACTCTGCAGACTTGGAGGCAGTGGAGAATCTAGCCAGAGCCTGCCTCAGACCAGCACCTCCTCTCTGGGGCAGTGGCCCTCACACTCTGGCAGATATCATCCACATCCCTGGGCACTTTGGTACTGAAACACCACCTCACCAGCCACTCCTAACCTGTTACAATGTGTAGAGAACATTCCAGTTCATAGGTCTTACAGAAGTATATATTTTTTACTGCATGTCCAGAATTCAGCAGTTCATATGAATGAAACTGTTCTGAATAAGTAGTTTGAGCATTTCCATGACATTTCTCTTGTCTGGTCCGCAGACATAGCAGGCCTACTACAGAGTCTGGAGCACCGTGTTCAGGCCTTGGCCAACACCAGTGACCCCTTGGTGTTGGGCTTTAGTGCAGGTTTGGCAGGGGAGCTGGTGAAGGTACAGAGTCGCACCCTGAACATCCTGCTCCGAGACTCCCAAAGGCCCATTGGCAGGGTCAGGAGCGTCCCCAATGAACTGACCCACCCTGCTACACTACCAGACCTCACCCAGGCCCGGGACAGACTACAGGCCCTGAAAGACAGTCTTGGGCACAAGGAGGACAGCAGGGTTGTGAGTGTGGGCACCGCATCCCTGGGTCCCCTACGTCACTTCCTCCAGGTTGAGTGGGACGGACTTGTGGACTTGGTGTCCTCACTCCTCTCGGAGCTTAATCAGCCTCTCAGAAACAGCAAGCCAGACGCCCCCTCCCTCCTCGCCATCTCAACCCTGTCCGGCATCGAGAGGAGAGCAGAGCTGCTCAGGGGATATTTGTGGGATGAGGCCTCCGGTGGGCCGCCCAATGCATACTGCCTGTCAGCTTTCCTCAACGCTAAAGGCTTTCTGGCTGCTATCATACGGGAGGCTGCCCATGCCAAGCAGAGGGACAGCAGTAATGTATCTCTGCATTTCCAGGTGAATAACTTGTATATTGTATGTGACTTGTTGCTTGACGTATTTCAGATCCTTTTATATAGTCACTTTCTTAAAATAATGGCTTACGTAATATTTTCAAGTTTTGAGAAAAACAGAATAAACTGAACCAAATCTAGAATCTTAATCTTAAGCCATTATTTTAAGGTGACGATATAGAAAAAAGAAAAAGAAAAATCCACACTAGTCAAAGTGCACTTGAAGTAAAAACTCCCCCCCCCCCCACTTTCCCTATAGGTACTGAGTGCTGCAACGTCCCGTGCCTCTCTTCCCCTGAGCGGGGTGTACCTGTGTGGACTGGAGCTGAGAGGAGCACTCTGGGACACACGGCTAGGGGCCCTCCAGGACACCCTCTCCCCCCAGCCCTGTCTGCTCCCCCTTCTCTGGGTCAGAGCACGGGTGAGGAACACTGACACTGTACAAGACCGTGACAGCCCCCCTTGTACTGCCTCCTCCCTCCCCCTCTACCACTGTCCTCTGTATGTGGATAGAGATGAAGAGCACGAGAATGGAGACTGGGGTCTGGCTGAAGCTAACATCATCACCCGTGTCCCCCTTGTGGCCAAGTTAGACCCTGTACTGTGTACACTGAGAAGAGTCAGGCTAGTGAGTACCTTTTGAGTCATGACTGAGGTTTACCATTATTCTGACAGCAGAGGCTAAAAACTGGGCCCAGCAGACACAATAATGTGGTTTATTTTTCTCTCACTTATATCCAAAAAAGGAGACATTAAAAATATTGTTTTACAACATTCTTTTATATAAGAAATCTGATTCACATGAACATTTTGTCCTGCTTAAAAATGATTTATAAATGAAAATACACAAACCCATGTTTGTGGTTAGAAATGCAAGAATTACATAGTTTATGAATCAATTTGAACGTTCATATTTTAAACTGACAGTGGAAACCACAAAGCATGTTATTAGTGATATAACCATCTTTAGTATATTTCCTGGGGTTCAAAATCACAGGCAATCTGTGAAGTTTCTTTCATATTTACAGTCACATCAAGCTATTTCCACAAGCTCTCCATCCTGCTGGACTCTTCACTTAGTCTTCTCTCCTATCCTGGTCACTGTTATACTCATCGTTTCTTGTACACACACGGCCTCAGCTCCAGTCCTGCCTTCACATGGTCTGGAGCATTGGCTGTCTTCACAAACTCAAATGAGTAGAAGTGGCTGTTCTCTTCGTCCTAATGAGAACAAACAAGGGTTAAGTAAAAGGAATTCACTCCAATCAATCAGAATATAATGATCAGATGCTCACTGTTTTCTGCCGTACCTTTGTAACCATCTTGAATCCCAGACCAGACAGTGCACTCATAAAGCTCCGCACATTCTCAAATCTACTTGCCACCTCTGCTATTTTAAGAACACCCCTGGAAAAAAGGGTGCATAAATGTTCATTAGGACAGATACATATAGCTAAATAAACCATATTTCTTAACAAGATAAGCTTAGATGAACTGAAGTGGTCTTCCTGCATAACATCTCTTACCCCATCACCAGCACACGGTTGGCTTCCATCAGGAAATCACCAAGGTTGGTCCCCATGAGAGACAGACAGAACACAGCTATGTGCACTGTGGCGTCATCAAGAGGGACCTGCAGAGGTGTGTCAAGAACAGAAAGTACAGAAAGAATTATTAAATGACATGCCAGGTAACAGTAAACATAGATTTTATAGGAATCAGGTCTACATGAAAGACAGAAATGCTATATAAAATACTACAATGCTATATAAAATGTTGGCAACCCTTTATTAGAAAGTACTGGGTAAAAGTGTTTGTACCTGATAATTGCATTTTAATTACGCTCACTGTTTCTAATAATTCACTGACTACAGCACCACTGTGCCATTTAGTACCCGCAGTGTTTCCTCTATATGCATTTATTCGTGGTGGGCCGCCACGAATGAATTTCCTCCGCCACTAATTGATTCAGACAGTCCACTTTGATTCAGGCTGCGCAGAAAGGCAGCGAGTTATTATGTCGGAGAAAAGAAAAAAAAGCAGATTGAAGCTAGATTTAGGCCGCTTCCAGACCTACATTTCGTTACGATTTAGGGCGTAGTTAGTTACAATATGTTACAATGTTGCAATTAACCTCGTCGTTTGTGTTCGCACTGCAATCGAGACTGAATCGCTCTCAACAGGCGCGCGGCGACGCTTTCAAAACAGTTTTGTGATTGGTCCGAATTTCGCGATTTCAGGAAATCCCTCTCCTCTCTCTCTTTCTTCGCCCGGCGCACGCCCCTTTAATCCCGTATCCTAATCGAAAATGCAACATCATCAGCGACGACTGTGGGTTATTGCATTTACTGCTATTCTCTGGTTCATGTTCTTATACCAGTGCTCAGTATAGAGTATTTTAAATGAACATTCGTAATGTATGTCTCTGATGTTCATGGTCAATTAAATCAGCCTATTTTGTGAAACAAATAATGTTCCCGCTAATGGGTTAACCGAGCAGCCTCGCACCTAACGCTAGCTTCGAACTATTCATAGCAATATGCGCGGGGCAAAAATAATCTATTGCCTCTAAAATCACCACGAACAGAACGGCGGAGGTACGGGTAAGCAGGGCTCATGTTGGTGTCCTCAAAGGTAAGAGTTGGTTTTCTTTAACTCAGCTGATGCATTACCTTGCTGTTGTTGTTTACCGAATGCTCCATCTGACTGTCACACTGGGATTTTACTTGTGTAAACAGTTAATGAGTAACGTTAGCCGGTTTTGTGCGTGTACTCTCATGTAGGCCTACTTCATATTGATGAGCTGATGATCTTTCATTGTGTGTGTGTGTATGTATGTATGTATGTATGTATGTGACTGTCAGTCACAAGTTTATATTCTACGGATGTTCAGTGCTGTATGCGCATTCCCGGTTCCATGTGTACTCTACTCTTGTGTACTTCATATTCGATGAGCTGATTATCTCTCGTGTACTTCATATTCGATGAGCTGATGATCTTTCTGTGTGTGTGTGTCAATGCGCGTTCCGCATGTTCAGCTGCAGCTGTCGGATATATTGGTATTTGATCACCTTCTATATAAAATCACCTGCTTGGCTTTAATGACTTAACCTCTATTAAAAAAAAAAAAAAGTGTTGTCACCCTCAAGTTTTTGGTGAAATTACGTCTTTGTTTTGAGCGCCAGCGCATGTTTTATGCGCGTGCACGCGAAGAAAAATGACCGCTCCGCCACTAATGTGAAAAATCCCGGAGGAAACACTGACCAGGTACCAATGGCGCTGAATTGATTGAGTTAAGAACCCAAAAGTACCATTATCAAACCAGTATTTGTCAGTTAACAAATTGTTTCTTAGTAAATGCTGGGTAAATACCAGCTGAAGCAGGGCTGTTAAATAAACAGTTACCAAATGTTCTTGTATTTCTATGGCTATTCAAAATATGGTAGACTTACATGGGCCATGTCACAGACGGTTAGGGTCAGGGGTCAGACTTACATGGGCCATGTCACAGACGGTGACAAGCTTACAGGTGGATGGTAGACTTACATGGGCCATGTCACAGACGGTGACGAGCTTACAGGTGGGTGCCAAATCAAAGCTGTGCACTTTGTTTTTGACACTTTGTGCAATCTTGCAGTCACCACAGCCAAAGTCTGCCACCACCAGAGAGGCTGGCCTGGAACAAACAGAAAAGGTCTGACATGGACACTTACACAATTTGAGAGTGGATCAAAAAAAGCATGCAAGACATTGGAACACTAAAACAATAATATTCCTTACGAAACCCCCCAAAATATGTTAATTCATTATAACATGACTCACTTGTGGCGTATATAGGCAATGATGGCATCCACAGGATTGGTTGGCCAGTGCTGGACTTGTGCAGTGAAGCCCCTGTGGTAGATCCCGAAGGCCTGGGGGTCCTGTATGAACATGCGTTTGGCCTCCCCGCTGGACGTCGTATACAGGATTTCGTTAATGTAGCGGAACCGAGCCGACTCCAAGCGCTGCACCATGCGAGCCCTCAACGCAGCCGAGCGGTCTTCAGGAACCTCTTTAACCTCCTCACCGTTGTGTGTCCCCTCCTCCTCCTGCTGCTGCTCCGCAGGACTCTCTTTCTTGTCCGATCCACTGAGCCTTCTTCTGAGATCCTCCATTTTGAGAAGGTGCTCTTTACTCACCTGTTTCCTTCTCTTACTGGGCTCAGGGTGCTGCTCCTCCTTCATCTCTTCCTGAGGTCTCTCTACTTCTGGCTTGGGTAATTCTTTACCTGAGGCCTTAAGTGAGCCAGTTTGAACTTGGTTGCCTCCCTTAGTCTTTTTCTGTACCTCTGTAAACTTTTTATTTTGGACAGTTTCTGTGTCTACAGTGGACGTACTACTCTCTTTTCCCTCCAGGACCTTTTTCCTTTTCTGTGCTTTGCTGCCACCCTCCTTCTGCAGTGTGTTTTTCTCTGTCTGGGGTTGAGACTGGGCAACTTCTCTGTTGCTGTTCAAATCAGACACCACTTCCTCTGGGCTCTGTTGCACATCACTGGCTGTGTTTTTCACTTTCTGTCTTGGATTTCCATTTTCAACAAATTTATTTGTACATTTTCTCCTGTTCTTCATCTTGCTTTTCCATTGCTTTCTGCTCAGTTCATTCGCCCCAGTTTTTCCTTCCTCCATCACAGCTTCTGAATCTACTTTGCCTCCTGCCTTCTTGAACTGTGTGTCCTTCATCTTCCCTAAAAAAAAGAAGAATAACATTACATTAAGTGTGGTTTATTCACCTTTCTACAACAGCATGTTTGGATACTGGATTCTGATTGGCTAGCAACAGTGGTAAATATCTCAACAACCCACTGTTCAGACCGTATTTCCAGTATCAATGCGCCTCCCAATCAATTTAAATGATTAATGATTGTAAATACATTAATTTAATGTTACAACTGTGTATTTATTTTTTAGATTATGTGGTGGCTGTTGTAGAAAAGCAATTTACCATTCGAGGGCAGGGGTTGTGGACTCATTTACCACTGTACTCGGCTTCACCTCGTGCCACAACCCTGTACCAGTGGTAAATGAGTCCACAACCCCCTTCCTCTCATGGTAAATTGCTTCCTTTCAACTAGGGGCAATCGTTTTTAATGGTGACGACACTGACCTAAATGTATCGGTTTCTTCTTTGGCTTCTTAGCTACTGTTGGTAGTTTCTCCTCCTCACCACCCAGCTTTACAGTGTCCTCTGCCTTTTCTCCTGTCACAGCTCCCCGTTTACATCTCTTGCTTCTTTTCTTCTTCCTCTTGGTGTGTACTGTTGGGACATTTTCGGTTTCACTGTCACTGCCCACCACCGCCTGTGGGGCATCTTTGCTCCAATCTGGTACTGAGCCCAGTGCCTGGAGGGTCCGTATCAGGCTGCTCCTCTTGCCAAACTGTTCAGAAGAGGAGTAGAATTAGAGTGTCAACACTTTAAGTTCAGACCTAAACTTAAAAGGGTGTCGTCAACCACAGTGTGAGTGATTCTGGACACTGAAGACTCGAACAGAGCTCTCGTTAACTACACTGGTGAATATCATAGTTGAATACTGATTGAGGTATGATAACATTACCTTCACAGTGGTGCTGTCTGGCTGTTTGTTACTGCCGATGACAGCCTCTGTCAGAGCTTTGGCTTCCTCCTCATCGTTCCATTCCTCCACAGCGAACATAGTTTGACAACTGTAATGGAGAGGTGTCGGGCGATATTACGGATTAACTTAATGTATTCAATGAATAGTTGACTAATGCAATGCTGGCTAGTACCTTCTAGAGAACAGGCAGAGTTGTGTACGTTTATTAAGTATTATAAACTATAAGTATATAATATTAATTATTTAGTAAGAGTTTTAGTAGCAGCTAGCCAGTCACATAAACCATGACATGTACCTTACAAACTGCAATCAAGCTACTTACAACGCAATAGCAACTTGACTCACCTGTAAGATAATTTCTTAACACAAGATAGTAGTTGCAGCACTTGATAACATATTAAGCCTTTCGAGATAATATTTGTTTTTATTTTATTACTTTATTTCGTCAACCCACGTTTGATTTTTCTTCCCGACGCGTGGATGCATGGATGAAGGTACAACACAGGCGCAGGAGAATGACGACAACATTACAGCAAAGGATGATGGGAATAAGAGTTTTTCTACAGTGGGTAAACTCCAAATGCAACATTTCTGCATAATTGAGCCTTTTGCTCATGTCTATTTGCATGTGGAAATACGTTCTGTTTATGGTGGCCCTTCCATACTGCTTTGCAGAAATACAGCGTGGTTTATTTTAGGTAACATTATACCATTTTGATACATGCAACATAGTGTGAAGCAGTAGCCTTAGACATCCATTATATCACGATTTGCTATGAGCAAGTTTATGTTTCTTATTTAATTATCAATATTGTGTTCTATCATTTCAAACCCTCAACAAAAGTCTTTGTACGTCTTTGTACATAACACCGTTTCAATCTTTACCACTGATTCACTGCATTTGTTAAAGTGTTTCTATTGGCTGAGCTTAATTGAAATAAGTTAATTACTTAGTTTCAGACTACCTGTTAGTAGCCTATACGAGGAGGATGGATAGGTGTATTTATATAACTTAACTACCTGTAGCAGGCGATAGAAATTATAGCAATTATTACTTGTACTTGAAACTCGTAATTCGTAATTGTAAGTCGCTTTGGATAAAGGCGTCTGCTAAAGGGCAAAATTAATTAAATTAAAATTAAAAACTGTAGTTTGTCTGAACAGCGTGCCTTTTTACCTACTAAAAGAGCCGGAGGGTCCTGAAATTTGATCGAGTTCAAAGATATAAACATTTGTTTTACTCAAAAGGCTGATTAAGTGTTACGTTTTAGCTGCTAGAGTGTTTTGGATCTGCAGTTTTAAAATAAATAAACGTTTTGGAAGATGCTATTCTCAGTCTCTTTTTAAAGCTTTTAGGTATGGTCAGGTCTAAGTATCATCCATTCTAAATTGATTCTTTATTCATGACATAGGCCATAGCAGCAGTGATCAGTATACTATGACATAGTAGTGAGAGTATATTTTGTTGGCCTACACCCCACAGTATATTTGCTAGCTATTTTTTTCTTATTTTTTATGGTTATTCAACCAGCCACATGTGCGCATCAACATGTCATGTTGTTTTCTAAAAAAAGACATGATCCTGCAAGTATGAGAGAAACATGTTGCCCTGGACCAGATTGCTCTTGCAAGAAACATGCCCTGGAGGGATACGAATGCTCGGTGTAGTGACTGCTGCTCTCCGACAGAGGGCGTATGGATGTGGAGTCTGGTAGTGGACGAGAGGCCGGGGGCCAAAGCTTTTTTCCCTCTCCCACGTAAAAGAGCGACGACGAGGGTGTGGACACTGGGGACGTAGCTTCTAGTAAACTACACACTCTTTAGCAGATTTAGCCAACTAGCGAACTTCTTTTCAATATCACTCATTGATAAACGCCCCTTTAAAGCCATCCGGTAAGTCGAAAGATTCTCTTAAATGATTTACACAGCTATGATCTAACCAAGAACTATCGCTGTTTCCCGGTTGGTTTGCTAGCCAGTCTTCATGCGATGCGTCCGGTTCTCAAGAAGGAGAACATTAGGACCCTGGCCAAAGTCAGCTAGCTACCAAACTGGTTGAAATTAGTTCTACAGAAACTGTCTTTTCTTCTCTGGGGCTTGAGGATATATATATATTATATATATATATTTTTATATTTGAACTAAGTCGCTGCTGTAGTGTAGAGCGTTTTTAACTTGACCAGCTTGTAGTAGTAGCTAGCTAGTGTGTGGGAAAAACATAGATTCTTTGCTAAAACCACCTCAATGCAGCAGTGTGGGAGTACTAGCTTGTAGGCAGAGTTAGCACTGTCTGCCCCGGGCTGGCTACAGTCCTCATGCTTCAATCATGAATTACAGGATTGAAGCTAACTATCTTTACCTCCTGTTATCAGACAGTACACATTTGTAGCATAGCTAAGTCTCAGAATGTACTCCCTTTCAATCAGTGAGTGTCTCTTAATGTAAAGTCATCAATGTATGAACACTTTTATAGTTAAGTCAATTCTGTAAGCTATCCTTTCTCCTCGTATAGGCTAACATCAGGTCTGATTCTTGTTATTGCTTATGTTGTTATTAGCCATAAGACATAATACTGAATGGAACATGGGAAACAGACATCAGTTAAAGCACGTTTCATGTTCTTAGCAGAACCCATTTCTGATGGCGGGACTGTGAGGATAGCGTTGAACATGTTGAGCTTCACTTGTAAAAGTATTAGTTGGGCTCAAAACATGTCAACTCTGAAGCCAAGTAGTGAGTGAGTTAGAGGAGAGTTTGTCATCTGTCCCAAAACAGTGGGTGTCAGTGAGTCACGACCAGGTGTTGGATGAATCACTATGCATAAATTGGCTCTACCCGCTTCTAGCTTACCTACCCGTGCAATTGATGCAGACAGGTTTGCCCAATACCTGGAGAGTCCCTCTGCCTTGCCAGACAGTTAGACAAGACTGCTGGACAGCAGTGTTGTTGTGAGACTGTCGATTGTCTCTGACAGCCTGCAATGGTCGAGATGAGTTAGTGAATTATATCCATAGGCATACGAGTATTACTAGTCTTTATCACGTTTACTTTAGAATCAGTTTCAAAACATTTTGATTGAGAATTCCTCGAATATACTGTATTTATCTTATTTTATGTTCATCTCTTTCAGGATCTTGTGAGCGCCTCTCTACAGTGTAGCTGGACATCTCCCATTGTGTCCCTGTCTGACTGTAGCTGTTTCTCTCCTTGCTGAGGGACGAATGCTCTCCAGGCCACCCCTAAATTCCTCTGGCTGCCTCCCTCATTTGTCCCAGTCCTCCCACTCTAGTCCTATACCCGCATCCCAGAGTGTGAGTTAACAGTAGAAGAACAACAGTGAAGAGCCGTCATGGATGATATCTTTACCCAGTGCCGGGAAGGCAATGCAGTAGCTGTTCGTCTATGGTTGGACAACACAGAGAACGACCTCAATCAGGGGTGAGTTGGTCTTTCATCAGCCCTACTAGAAAAGGGATGTTCAGTAGGCTGAAATGGCACTACGTATGCACACTTAGAACGTCATAACTGCCATAGGTAGGCTAACTGTTCCAAGGTGTTGAAGTGTTCAAATGCGTGTATGTGGACGCTGTCATAAACCTCATTCACACATAAAAGCTTTCCCATTAAGTTCCATGGAATTTACCTGGTAAGGGCCGTGTGTGAACGGAATTTCAAGGGAAATCTGCTCAGGCAATTTCCCTGGTCAAGACCTTGTGTAATTCCATGGAAAATACAGGGAAGTCTTAGGGCCAATCCCAATTCACCCCTACGGCTTCGTTTTCACCCCTATGGCTTCGTTTTGTGCGTTCACGTTTAGGGGTAGGGCTATCCCAATTCATATTTCATCGAGCCATGGCTTCATTTCGAGGGCTAACTATGGCTTCATTTCGAGCGATTCCAGGACCAGACTAGCTTCGAAGCCATAGGGGTACGCTACCCCTTGATTCCAGGATGCATTGCGAATCATCTACAGAAATGTTATGTCGCTCTATTCAATGCGGAAATGTCATTTTACTTTCTCTGTAATTACTTATTAATAAAGATTTGAAAAATTATGATAACCATCTTATTATCTTAGTTTAATGTCACTACAATGCATTATAGACCTTTTATTTATAACAAGCATAACCAAAAAAAATCGCTTTTATGTCGGTGCTGTGTCTAACGTTACAGTAACGCAACGCTGCATGACAGTCGAGCATTTCAGAGATGTACAATCATAAATCAATTATTACCTGTGGCGTTTGACAGCGGATGATGGTACACATATGTAAAGTTATCTATTAAACGTTCGGCTGACTTGTACATGATGCGCATTTTGACCTATTTCCATGTAGCGGCACCTGCAATCTAATCCGAGCAGTTGTTATTAGGTAATATTATTAATGGGTTGTATCATTCATTTAAATGCATTATAGACCTTTTCTTTATAACAAGCACAACAACAACAAAACGTTATTATGCCGATGTGCTGTGTCTAACGTTACAGGCTGCATGACAGTCGAGCATTTCAGAGATGTACAATCATAAATCAATTATTACCTGTGGCGTTTGACAGCGGATGATGGTACACATATGTAAAGTTATCTATCAAATGTTAGTTTAATGTCATTACAATGCATTATAGACAGGGGTGCACACAACTGGTGCGCCAGTGCGCATGCGTCGCCAAAATGCATGCTGCGCGGCAGATCAGCCGCATTAAGGCGCTCTTGCGCACCAACAGCTGGAACCGCTGGGAGAGGAATTTACTTCCTCAAAATCCAACTGCTGACTGCTGACTGCTGCATCACTGCAAGCCCCACTAAGTAACTATTTGCCGACCCCTCAGCCGAAGGCCCGACGAGTAATCCATCACAACAGTCGACCGACGACGACCATGGCGACTCCCCTCACGAAAACATTCGGAAAGTATCGTAACTCGTACTTTCATTCCGCGTATCGCGTATCGCATGGTTATCACGCCGCACGTGAAAATTCAGTCCCGAACGACTCGTCGCTAAAAGGAAAAACAACAACAAGGGACTTCACGTTTCTTTTCTCTGAAGCTATCAAACGTTCAGACGTTTGTTTTACAGCTTCATTATCGCACCTAGACCCCTGACCCAGGGAATATGGTTGGGAATTCTATTAGAAGAAAAAAAATGACTTTGTTGCACAATCAAAATAATGAGCTATTTAAAATGATAGCCTACAACATCCTCTACCATGTTTGAAATTGAGGACAGTGATAACAGCAGCCAAGAGAGCAGTGATGATGATTAAGCTTGTAGCATAAATAAATGCTTAGGCTGTAACTTTTTGTTGAAAAGTTGATTTCAGTGTTTACAGAACAGAGCAGTGCTTAAACACACTGAAATAAACAGACATCTCTTTAAAGAACAGACATTCAGTTAGTGCTTAAGGAGATGTCAGTTGATTTCATTTTGTTTTGCACACAATCATTTGTTCGTTCATCTTTATTTATGAATAAATGTCGTTTTGCTAATATAAGTTATCCATGTATCCCTTTTTTATCCATCCTGTGGGACGGGTCGTGACTCGCAAGCTCGGGGAGCACCAAGCAGCATCCCTAGGTGCTCCTCTGAGCACTGGCCCCAAAAAGTTATGTGCACCCCTGATTATAGATCTTTTCTTTAGAACAAGCACAACAACAACAAAACGTTATTATGCCGATGTGCTGTGTGTCTAACGCTACAAGCTGATTTGTGCATGACAGCCGCGCATTGACATATTTCCATGTCTAATGTCTAATGTCTGATGTACTAATGTCATTTCAATGCATTATAGACCTTTTCTTTACAACAAGCATAACAAAAAAAATCGCTGTTATGCCGAGGTGCCTATGCTTAACATAGAAAGTTCCACAGTCCAGCGCGCTCGGGTTTAGCAGTAGAGGACTGGTAGCCTACCTGATCACTTCCATTAGACTATCAAAGCAGGACACCGGAGCACTCATATCTGTGCGTTTGTCACAGGGTGACAGTCCCTGTTCCTCTGCCCGGCGTCAGTCCAATGGAATCGTCAAGCACAGCCTTCCCCATATAAATACATCGGTGCGTGATTACAGAGATGTACAATCATGTTCATTTAAAAATAAATTGTGGTGTTTGACAGCGGATGATGGTAGACATATTTAATGTAACGTTATCTATCTAAAGTTATCTATCCACAGGCTGATATGTGCATGATAGGCGCGAATTCCCCCCCCCCTCCCCCCTTGGTGGTATATGACGCTATCTGTATTGCAGCACTTAATTTATTATACCAAAACAACTCGCAATCTAATCCAAGCAGTTGTTATTATGTAATATTATCGATGGATGTGCCATTTTTGATGGAGGGCAGTGAGCGGGAGACTCATCAAGGACATGTAGTTAATTAATGCAGTGGACAGCGGCTGTTTCTCCAGCGTTCCTGTCACTTCGGATTTCGGAACGTCATAAAATTAAATCTGTAAGTAATGCGTTTCCCATTGATGGTAGGATATGACGCCGTAAATGTGACTAAAGTTCAGCCGCGAAGTTGTTGCACTGTTGTCCTAAATCAGTGCAGACTGGCAGGGTAGGAGCACAGGTTTCATACACTGTAACCTGTAACAGGTTAGAGCGCCATGGTCTGATAATGAAGCATTGTTCTTTTTTATTTGATGACTTGTTTGATCGATTGATAGCGTAAAAGTGAAGTTGTGAATGAGTCGCGAGCGTCAATGCTTTTCTACGATATTACTGATGACGTAACAGTTTTGAAGGGTTGTCTCATTTCATAGGGGTAGATTTCAACCCCGACGGCTTGTGGCTCTGTTCGAAGGCCTTGGCTCGAAATCGAGTCACACTCGAAAACGAGCCATAGGGGTAGAAAAGGGAATCGGGATTGGGCCTTAGTTGTGAACAGAAGCATGAACATTGCCTGGTCCGGCACGTAAAGGGTTACGTATGTCTGACGCAAGACGTTTTCACCTGGAACAAGTATTAAACTTTTTTTTAAACTTCATGAAAATGATATACTGGTTTACCACTACATTAATAAGCAATGTGATAAATCAATAGCAGACATACACTAATCGCAGTCATATCACCAAAGTTGAGTAAAGTTGGGCCTATTATTCCCAATTAGCCCAGCTGGTTTACTCAAAAAGCAGCAAAGTTGGATGGAAGTGTTCTACTGCAATGTAAAAGGATTGCTAGCTATACTCCTAAATGGATTGGATATATATGCATGCATTCAATTAGCTAGCTTGCTAGCTTCCTCCTTGATAACTTACTAGCTAACACAGCTAGCAACAAAGATTCAAGGATTTGGCGCCAAGTTTGACAAAAGGGACTTATGCCGGCGACTTATCACAGTTCTCGGTTGATGTATTGGCCAACGTTATCCGGGTCAATTAATTTATCCAGCCAACATTATTTCTCAGGCTAGCTGGCCATCTGCTGCACTACTGGATCGTGTGCTAACCCGGGAATGCCATTGCAGGTTTGTAAAGGCGCAACACAGGATTGTTAGGGCATTTAGCTCATGTATGAACAGGGAAAATCACTGGCGGCCCCGGGTTGGGATTTCATGTAGGCTAATTTACAGGGAACTATGTGTGTAAAGGGCTATAGTAGTGTCACGTACATCTTGCACGGCTCTGCTCTATCACAGTGGTTGCAAGCTTCTTTTAGACCGCTCAATTGGACACACACCCTCTTGTTGAAATGTTAAAACAGGATGTCACACCCTAATGTTGGACTGATCAGTCACTATTCCAGCATGGTGCTGTATAATCACTAGTGACACACAGACAGTTGCTCAATCTCTGACGAAGCAAATTATGTGGCAAGGTTATAAGTCTATAAAATTAAAGTATTAAAGTAAAGTATTAAGTAAGTAAGTATACAATTAAATGGATTGTGCTCAGGTGGAGTAGTCGATCATTCATCTTGGTTATTCATACCTTTTACCCTATTCTTTGTCAATTCCCTATAATGTTTTGAGCCTCGAGTCTTCTGCAGACAATTAGTTCCACACAAATAACATAGGAAAGGTTCCAGAGACCCACCACAGTTCCCCTGTGCACAAGAGAACATTTATTGTGGTTTATATGAAAACACACACACACATCAAAAGCTGATGGCAAACTTAATTGTCATTGTTGTTTTGATGTTGGGGTTGAGGGCTCCAAGGGGCAGGCTGTGTCTCTGCCCGTATCCTCAACTCTTGTGATCATGACCTAAGATTTGAACCCATTTCCTTCCGGACACATGACTTGACTTGGCCTGGAATGTGAACCTAAAATACAGCAAAAGCATGGCAAATGTCTCGGAATGAGATGCCTGCTGTCTTGTTTTTCATGTGATCGCTTCTCTGTTGGTTAAAGGTTCGGCAACGTCTTGTGTGTTTTTTTTGTTTTTTTTAAGCACTCGTATCACTACTCCGTCTGGACCAATCATGAGGAAAAGAGCCAGTGCCACCTCTTAGTAGAACAGGCTATCCCCCAAACGCCTGTGTTTAGAGGGATTGTAATTCTATTAAGGAGAGTGTGTCAGAAGTCCTAATCTTCTCTCCTGTATCCTCGGGTGATTCCACACACAGCAGCACCACGTTGGCACCCAATGGTTACCATGGCACACCGTGTCACTATGGAGCTTGTCTCCCAGACCTTTGTGGTGAAAGTTGTCTTTTTTTTTAAGACCCATCCATTCTAGATTTAGCCTGGTGTCTCTGACAGCATCCACAATGAGCAGAGAAAGAGGTACTAATTTATTGTTGCCCCCCAGGCAAGTTTTTTAAAGCTGTTTTTCTGCCATGCATGCATCCTTCATGCATGGGCTTGATTGTTCAATACCTTCGTTGAAGGTATGAGACGATACTTTTCACAGTTTTATCGTCTTTCTTTTTTTCTTTTTTCCTATCTCTTCTTCGTATTTTTGTCTCTTTTTATGCGTATTTGTCACTGTGTGGTCTACACGTGTAGATTGATTTTATTTCTGTGAGTGCAGTGCATGTACACCGACACGTCACTCTCCTCCATTAGCTGATTACCTGTCAAATCTCTCCCTCCCTCTTCTGATCTGACCTGTTGTAGGCTATATACATTTAATACTAGCTCCTGCGAAAACTGTGATTACATGGGTTTCATCAGTCACAGAGAGAATTATAGAGATGGCCTACACTATATGGCTATGGGGTTTATAGCTTCCAATACACACGCCCACATCTTCCCTGATGAGTCCCACCATCCTGTATGACCTTCCTCAAAACATATCATGTATCAAAAACGTCATGGTAGTGACAGTAGGTGGGGGTTTATTAACGCAAGTGTCAGTACGTGCATGTGCACAGATGTAATTGCAGGACACAGAGAGAGAGTAGTATTGGAATGCTGCATCACCTTACAAGGAATAACACGCGGCAAGGCCCAAGGGAACAGTCTACAACTGAACTCACCAAAAATGAGCAAGAGAAAGGGGGAGGAGAGTGAGGGGATTGTTGTGAGAGAGAGAGGGAGGGAGAGGGAGAGGGAGGGGGGGGGGGGAGAGTATTCTACTGTGTGTGAGGGAAGTATGTGTCTGACTTTTTAACAGAAGGAATGCACAAGGCATTGGCAGAGCATATCACCTTCCTCTCTACATTCTTCTGTTTCCTGTACCCGTCTCCCAGTGGTATTAGATAGTGCCACTCATTTCCCCTCAACATTTCATTATGAGCAGATAATTACATTCTGATGCTAACAAGACAAGGGAAAGAGTAGGCCTATTTGTAATTGTATTATTTGTTTATTTTATTAGCTATTAGCTATTAATGGACATTTGTGAACTTAAGGTAGGCCTACTACTTACATGTAGGTGAATTTGAGTGAGTATATTTCGTTTAATTATATTTGTAGTTTTGGTTAAATTTGAATATAAATGGCCTACTACAACAGAAAAACCACCATTGCAAAAGTGACTGAACGTTCTTGCCCAACCCCCACTCCTCATAATGTGTGTGTGTGTGTGTGTGTGTGTGTGTGTGTGTGTGTGTGGTCTGTATAGTGGACTGATTCTTCCAGTGTTCTGGGTGGCAAGGGAGTGTGAAAAGCCATGTTTGTGGTATCTGTATTTATAGCCTAGCCAAACAGTTTTAGTTCTCTCTCTTGGCTATTTCTGTACAATTGTGCTGCATAGGAAAACGTGTCATTAGCCCTACATTCTGTGCTGTGAAATACCATGTTGTTGAGTTCGCGGCTCCATGTTTGGTGAGGAGGGGTGGATTGTGTACAAGGAGAATCCTGTTTATATTTAACCCCCCACGTAGGTGGGTTGGGGTGTAGTGAGCCTATGGGCCCTGCCCCCATCTCACCGGGCAGACAGTGGTCCGGGGCGGGTGGGGGTTCCACCATGTAGCGTCTGTGTGAGAGGGGCAGGTCCGGAAGTGGGATGTGAAGCTGGGTGGAGACTACAGTATCATGCCTTCCCTGTTCCCACTGCAGCCAGCTGCAACTAACCCCACGGACACTAATAGGCAGCTCTGCAAGGTTTCCTAAATCAAGGTCATATGACACAAGGCGTCTTCAATTTGGCGACGTCAAACGACTCTCCTTTATATGGATGTTAGGGTTGGAGCGTCTCCATGGGTGTTTTCCAGTGTGGGACAAGTGGGTACATGGTAGCCTGGTTGCCCCAGATCTGTTTGTGCCATGTTAAATATTGTAAACTACTGAACTACTGTAGGAGTAGGCTACACAACACACACACACACAAACACACACACACACACACACACACACACACACACACACACACACACACACACATCTAGGGAAACCAGGCCAGCTAGGAGTCAGTGAATCTGTATCCATCCATTCATCTGTCTATCTGTCATATGAGCTCAGTGCAGTGACCTACAGGGTGTAGACAAGGGGCTCTTCCGTCTGCCAGTCTGAGCCCTGTTGGCAGGTGGAACTGCCTGAAATAACCCCACCCAGAGAAAGCCCCCTGGAGCGGCCATGCGGGGAGGATAGAGACAGCCCCTCTCCTCTCCACTGGCTCATTAGTCTGAGTTGGGCATCTGGCCTACTGAGTGGCTGCCCACTGTGAAGAAGAGTTGATTCTTCTTGATTATTTTTTACTACTAATGATAATATTTGATTAGGTATAGGCCTATATATATCCTGCTTGGTGCATTATCATGCTGGAAGTAGCCATTAGAAGATGGTTACATTGTGGCCTTGAAGGGATGCACATGGTAGGGCTGCAACTAACGATTATTTAGATAATCGATTAATCTGCCGCTTATTTTTCCGATTAATCGGATAAAAATGAAAAAAACAGATTTCTTTTGCACATTTTATTTTATGTTTTCTAAATCAGCCAGGCCTGTACATATACATGTGCAAAATGAATAAGTATTAATAAAAAATAATAAATAATATAAATAAAGAGGGCTTTGCTACATCAAATAGGTTTAACAACAGGCCATGGACTATGGCGGTAGATTGTTTGATAAAGTAGTTGAACTCCAGCTCAATACATGCATTGTTTTAGGTAATAACTTTGCTTAATGTAAAGGTCAGTAACCCAAAGTGCAATATAGGCTACAGACAAGACACTAATGTTTTTATATAACAGATATGCTCCAAAACAATGCAATGTGTCCTCACTCCATACAATAGGCTAGGCTACAGTCAGTGCCTCACTCTAACTCACGGGTAGCTTGGTAGCTAGCCTTTAGCTCATCACCTCTGCTCTACCACTGACGTTAGCCAGCTAGCTAAATACACTTGTCATGCAATATTGAATTCATGAATGCGAGCAAACACTCACTGGCTATCGCATTACATTACAGTCATTTAGCTGACGCTTCGCCAGAACTCACAAGTGCATCTCCTTACTAATACAAGTGACTAT
This sequence comes from Nansenia antarctica, assembly GCF_963989245.1. Lineage (NCBI taxonomy): Eukaryota > Metazoa > Chordata > Actinopteri > Argentiniformes > Microstomatidae > Nansenia > Nansenia antarctica. The sequence goes on along the minus strand of NC_137688.1, from coordinate 44,599,929 downwards.
GAGCATACTCCGGTGCTGAAGGCATAGAATGCGAATAGCAAGCTAAAAATACAATAGGTCATTAAGAGGGAGAATCTATTAGATAAACGAGAAGAACTAACTTAGGCCTACAGCTGTGCCAGTGAAACGAACGATCCTCACTTCAAAACGCAACGTATGGCATGGGTACATACGTTAAACTCGTATAACTAACCCTGCTGAGGCTGAGCCGTCTTCATCCATCACTGTCACATGCTTTCTTTTAAGGTGTTCTCGCATCACCGTTGTGCTCCCGTGCCATGCAAGATCGGTTTTGCATAGGTTGCAGCAAACACATTTTTAAGTAGCTTTTACATTTAAAATAATTTAAATGTAGCCGCCGCGCCGGCTCCGCAAGACGGCGTGGCGTGCGTCAACAGGAAGTAGGTTTGTTATGGAACAAGACCCGACGAATCGATAATGGAATTTGTCACCAACGAATTTCATTATCGATTTTTATCGATTTCATCGATTCGTTGTTGCAGCCCTAGCACATGGTCAGCAACAATACTGAAATAGGCTGTGGCATTCAAGCGATGATGGGCCCAAAGTGTGCCAAGAAAACATTCCCCACACCATTACACCACCTGAATGAATGAGAAGGTGTACAGGTGTTCCTAATAAAGTGTTCAGTGAGTGTATATATTGGGGTTAGACTCATGACCATACCTCTATATTGTGTTGTCCTCACACCTCTTTTGGAGGTCTGGGAAATTTAAGATGAGCAGATCTGGCTTGGCTTGAACTGGACAGAACTGTAGAATGGTTGTTTCTTGGTGTGTGTTGTCTTCAGACTGGGTAGGACTATTTTATTTCTACTTGTTTCCTATTCTAACGTCTTTTGGTTTAACGTTTCACGATTGTTGCTTTTCTTTTTCAGGTGATTGTCTGATAGAGGCTCCCTGTAAGAAGACATTGTGCTGTCAGAGTAGATCTAGGCTGGATATCCGTCTGGCTCACCCAGATGAACTGTGTGTCTGGAGGGACTCTGTGAGCCTCATTGATGCTGGAACACAGGATGTGTGTGTGTGTGGCTCCTAATCTCAATGCCCCCTTCAGTTCTCACAGACATGAATAAATCACAAATAACACACCAAGCCCAACGGAATTTGAAATTAAATGCAAATTCCTCACCAGCTGTTGCCTTGAGAGAGAGGGAGCTGGTAGTAGAGGAAGGGAACTGTACTGAAGGGTGTGTGTGGTGTGTGTGGTGTGTGTGGTGTGTGTGGTTTGTGTGGTGTGTGTGTGTGTGTGTGTGTGTGTGTGTGTGTGCGCCTGACAAAGGCCAGCGGTGAGAGGGGAGTGCAGGGGTGGCAGGAGCCAGAGAAATGCAGGATGACATAATGACACACAGCAGCTGGGGAGTCATTTTGTGTGTGTGTGTGTGCGTGTGCGCCCGTGCACTATAGTGAAGGAAGTCTCCTCAATCCTTATAAGGCCTGCAGAGAATGCTTGGCCCACTGTTGTTTTTCCCCCCTCCCCTTTTCTGACTTCCTGTAAACTAAAGGCAACATTCAGTGCTCTCTTTCACATACTCTCTCTCACACACACACACACGCACACACACACAGTCTCTCCCGGCTCTTTCTAGTCAGAATCTGTCTGGTGGACTGTCATTGTCACAGCTGTGGTCATGATTGAGGAGGCACGCATCACTCTGTCCTGTCATCGAGGCCACTGTCCTACACGTGTGTCTGTCAAACCGGTCACAGACGGGGAGAAGACACACTGCCCTCTGTCACTGAGGCCAGTGGGACAGGGATGGTAGCCAACACATCCTTTCTATCCCTGACTGGGCATGTGGTTCCTGTTTTCATGTTGGACGTTGATGGCATTACAGCATCAGGCAGGAGTCATTGTTTTCAGTTGTTCTCCATTCTATACACGCAGCTGTACATTGCTGTACTGTATTGCCCCACCCCACCTGATGTTGTCATTTTCAGCTTTTTTCCCTCTAGATCTGAACCTTTCGAAGGCTTACAAGCACTTTGTGTTTGTATCCATGCCATCTGGCCTAGACATCAACTCAAGGCCATTAGCAAGCAAACAAACCCTAACCCTTTTTGCTTACCTTTATGTTTTGGAAGATGCTGTAATGTACATTATCTCCTGTGCAGCAGGCCTATGCTGCTTTCTGATATGTGAAGCAGGGTTTCTGTGGCCTAATTTTTTCATCCTGCAAAGACAGACTTTTGTATTTCTTTGTTGTGTTTAAATCATCTAAAGTTTCATTCCAAAATGTGATTGCAATTAAAAGAATACAATTGCTCTGTTGTTTACACCATGTCAGAGGCTGTGCATGCAGAAGTCACCGACAATGCCTTTAATTAAGGAGGAAATTGATTAACATGGTGTCATATGAATACAATGATGAAAACCACACTGTAAAAACTCAAAGCGAAAAAGGAAGCGAAGAACTGCGTCATCAAAACCGACTTATTCATGTCACAATGTGCTGCAAATACAAATACAATGTCATTGGCGGTATAATAAATATCTGTTTAATTTGCTCTGAAATGTTTCCATACTCTAGTGGCAGAACCAAGTCCACAAGGTGGCAGCACCCCTCTCACATTCCTTGGGGAGAACCCTGAATTGACAACTAAACGTCTTAGTGCACCTTTTAAAGCTGTTCGCTGTTCTCTCTCCTCAGGGATGACCATGGCTTCAGCCCGCTCCACTGGGCATGCAGGGAGGGCCGCTCCAGCGTGGTGGACATGCTCATCATGAGAGGGGCGCGCATCAATGTCATGAACCGGGGGGATGACACGCCCCTGCACCTGGCCTCCAGCCACGGCCACCGTGACATCGTAGGCAAGGTGGGGCTCCGTTCAAGCGCACAACACACACACGACACGCGCGCACACAACACACTCACACACACGCACACACGCACACAACACACACACACACACACACACACACACACACACACACACACACGCAACACGCGCACACACACACACAAAAACACACATACTCACGACACACAACACACACACACACACACACACACACACACACAAAAACACACGTACTCACAACACACAAACACATTCACACAGGAATTCATTGAGACTTAATTGCTCAATTAAGGTTCATTAACCATTCCTTTTAAAGCTCAAGATCTTATGAAACCTTAATTAATGTGTGCCCAACACCCATAACTGCATGATAAAACTGTGTCTGCTCTTGCAGTGCTGAGATCAGCTGCAGAGGGGGAAACATTGGCACCGATACTCAGATGGTGGAGGGTTGATATTGTTTTTGAAGCCTGGCTTTGAATGTTACCCAGTCCCAACATAGGGTTTATGACAAAACGCATGCCGTTGCAATTCAAAATGTAACAAGCTTACCACACGACATGAACATTTTGCTCAAAGTTATCAAAGTAAAATGTCTCTCGGCAATGCTTAAACATAGAACTATGACGGTACTAGTCGAAGTTGGAATGAAGGGTTACTGTATCAGGTGTCTGTTTATTGAAGTGCTGCAGGCCCAGGGTTATGATTTGGTTTTGGTATTCGGCATGATGTCACAACACCTCTGGAATGTGGTGGCAGCCAGGAGAAGTGATGTTCAGGCCTGCCATCGGTGGCTCACTTAACTGCTGTCTTTGTTTATCATCCAAACAGCCTCTGGGCAGCCTTGTTTTGTGTGTCATCTTGTGGGTTTCTCTTCTGTCCCCTAGCTGATCCAGTGCAAAGCAGACACCAACACTGCCAACGAGCACGGCAACACACCACTGCATTACGCCTGCTTCTGGGGACAGGACCTGGTTGCTGAGGTCAGTACGCCCTCTGGTGTCCGTGGCTGGACACTGCATCTGATCAGTGCTTGAGCCATGCTGTGTCCCTTAACTCCACTGAAGTATGCACTTCCACCATCAACTACATTTGATCCATTTATCCAAAGCGACTTCACAATTACAGATTATAGAGACATTCTCCCTGGGGGTAATTTACGGCTAAGTGCCTTACTCAAGGGTTAGGGTTCCCAGGCGGGATTTGAACTCATGACCTTCTGATCACCAGTCCAACTCACTCATCTACTAGGCCACCACTACCCCATTACCCTAACATGGATTTAGATGGGAATAGATTGGTGTAAGAGTCCACTGTGAGGCCCAAACTATACTTTGGGAAATCCATGTTGCGAAATACACAGGTGCATACTTCATAAGAAGGGAAGCGTGGAGTTTTCACACTGATGCCATGTTCTCTCTCCTCCAGGACCTGGTGGCTAATGGGGCTCAGGTGAGCATCTGTAACAAGTATGGAGAGACTCCTCTGGACAAAGCCAAACCTCACCTTCGGGAACTCCTCAAAGGTACACAAGAACGTCCACTCTTAAAACCACACCTGGGATCAAATAGTCATTTGAATCCGTTTCAAATTCTTAGCTGTGCTCGATGGAGTTCGCCTGGTACAGTGGTAGTAGCAATGGAACATTCCTAAAAGTGCAAACCCTGCCCACCTGCTACTCCAGGCAGGCTCAAGCTAACTATGTTAATGTGGAAAAAAACGGTCTGCTGTGAACTCACTTTTTAATGAACTGTTGTTCATGGTGTGCTTTACGTGTGTTCACCTCTCTCTGTTATGTCCCCACCCTACTCTCAGAGAAGGCAGAGAAGCTGGGACAGAGCTTGACCAAGGTTCCCTTCAAGGACACATTCTGGAAAGGCACCACCAGAACTCGACCCCGTAAGTCCCCCCCTCACCCATAAAGTCATTGACAAGCTGCCTCATTTTCATTACTTCAGCAATAAGAGGCACTGTATGAATGAACACACAATGATCCACTGAGGTATTTCTGGAAAATGTACATTTCCCTCTCTTCCAGCATGCTAAATGTCACAGACATGCTAGTATTTTGCTGTCTTTTCCTCTTTGAACACCTGAAGAAACTCAAGGTGTGTCAACAATTTCACAGAAATAATTGTGCTTTTATCAGGCTAGTGAGTCTCCTGAGCTCTGTCTTCTGTGTATGTTTACAGGTAACGGCACTTTGAACAAACATGCAGGCATTGACTTCAAACAGCTTTCCCTTTTGGCGAAGATCAACGAGAACCAATCTGGAGAAGTATGCAAGTTCTGATTTATATTTATATCCACTATATAGCGTGTAGTTCTACTGCCATGAAAATATTTAGAAGTTATTTCATCATAACAAATGGGCATATTTCATTATTAAAAATACAGAAAATATCACTGACAGTGGCTTTAACTGATTACTCTGGGCAAGTGTGATACATTTGATAGACAATACATTTTATTATGCATAGGGTCAGTGTATGCCTGCCAAGTCTATTATGGTTGAACTGACTTCCCACCTTTTTGTTTTGCCTTAGTTGTGGCAAGGGCGCTGGCAAGGGAATGAGGTGGTGGTGAAGGTTCTGAAGGTTCGTGACTGGACTACCAGGAAGAGCAGAGACTTCAACGAGGAGTATCCCAAACTAAGGTAATCAGTTTGCTCTGTCCAGGCCTCATTTAGGCTTTATTTTGTATTGCCATGTCCTTTTCAGCACTGTTACAGTATCCATGGTAGAGGCATAACTAGGCCAGCACGGTATTGTACAATACAGCCCTCTAGTGTAATACAGCCCTCTAGTGTAATACAGCCCTCTAGTGTAATACAGCCCTCTAGTGTAATACAGCCCTCTAGTGTAATACAGCCCTCTAGTGTAATACAGCCCTCTAGTGTAATGAAGGTATTTGTGTCCTGTTGGGTGGAAATCCATTTGTCTCCTGTTCCTTTGTTGTCTTTTTATTTGCGTTGTTGACATTGTTGCCATTCTGTACATACCATCCTTTTTTATGTCCAATCCTATATGCATGTTTGTCTCCTTTTTTGTCTGTCTCCCCTTCCCCCTGTATCCCTCTTCCTTGGGCCCCATCCCAGGATATTTTCCCACCCGAATGTGCTGCCCATGTTGGGGGGGTGTCAGGCTCCTCCAGCCCCCCACCCCATCATCATCACACACTGGATGCCCTACGGCTCCCTCTACAATGTACTTCACGAGGGCACCAGTGAGTATCACGGCCACACAAACATGCACACCAGCCTTCTGAAGTGCTACCTTCAGCCCAGGATGCTTATTGTAATGATGCAGCGTCTATTTAAAATGCAGTCCATGTAAAAATTGGGTTCTGGGTAGATTAGGAATTTGATAGAGCTGTTGTTATGACTACTTCACTGGCAAGAAAAAGTATGTGAACCCTTTGGAAAGACCTTAGGGCGGGGTTGTGGTGCAGGAGATAAAGCCTGCGTCTAATGTTCACAAGGTCGGCAAATCGGCGGTTCGAACCCCGGCTGGCCACATGTCGAGGTGTCCTTGGGCACTGAACCCTAAATTGCTTCCAATGAGCGGGCCGGCGCCTTGGATGGTAACTCTCCACCATTGTGTGAATGTGTATGTGAATGGGGGAACGAGAGGCCATTGGAATTGTAAATGAGAACCGATTCTGACTTACCTGGTTAAATAAAGGTTTTAACCCACACCTCCAATCTCGTTTCATTGATTGGACTCCGGGTTTGCTAACTCCTTCTTCCAATTAGCTTTTGTAGAAGTCATTAGCCTAGGGGTTCACATACTTTTTCCAACCTACACTGTGAATGTTTGAATGATGTATTTAATATGGACAACAACAATACAATAACTTGTTTGTTATTAGTTAAAGCAGATTGTGTTTGCTCATTATTGTAACTTAGATGTAGATCAGACCATATTTGAAGACAAATGTATACAGAAATGCAGGTAATTCCAAACGGTCTCTTCTGGTTCTTGCCACTGTAGCTGTTCTTATGAGTACTTAGTAGGGGACAATGACAGTGTTATTACAACAGCTACTGTGCGTGTGCGTGTGTGTGTGTGTGTGTGTGTGTGTGTGTTGTCTTTGTCCTCCTCCTTCTGTCAGACTTTGTGGTGGATCAAACTCAGGCAGTGAAGTTTGCCCTGGACATTGCCTGTGGGATGGCCTTCCTGCACACGCTGGAGCCCATGATCCCTCGACACTATCTCAACAGCAAGAGTGTCATGGTGAGACACACTCTCACATCCATTCTCACTCACTACAGCTTGAGGACACAAACTCTTTAGTCTTGTGATATCAAGAACTCTCTGAGTAGTTATGCTCGATGCCTTGTAATTCTCTTTACTATTCGCTCTATTCAAACAGCTTCCGTTGCCTTCGGTTGTTCACTTGAATGAAACTCACACGTGATATGTGTTCATAGATTGATGAAGACATGACGGCGAGGATCAGCATGTCAGATGTTAAGTTCTCCTTCCAGTGTCCTGGCAGAATGTACTCCCCAGCATGGGTCGCCCCTGAAGGTAACCTCACACAAACAATTTTGGTCACAGTTGCTTTTTTACATTATGGAAGATTTAGCAACTGGGGGTTCTCTTGAGACAAAAAAGGGTCCCCTAAATAGTGAGAAATAATGTCCAGAAATTACCTCATTGTTTGTTAGCCTGTATCAAATGATTGTGAGGTTTAATGAGGCAAGAAGTAGACTGGTATTATATCATCGGAGTGTGATGACCATCGTCAACACCCAAAAAACGAGGTAAAGAAAATAGCAATGACACTTCCATTGCGAATCTTTAGGGTTAGCTTGGGTTGGCTCTGTAATGTAAATACTCGGCTCCCCCCTGTCGCCCAGCCCTGCAGAAGAAGCCTGAGGAGATCAACCGGCGGTCGGCAGACATGTGGAGCTTCGCTGTGCTGCTGTGGGAACTGGTGACCAGGGAGGTGCCCTTTGCTGACCTCTCCAATATGGAGATTGGTATGAAGGTGAGAGAGCTGGCATGAAGGGCACCAGACCTGTCCAGGGTTCAAATAGTATTTGAGATAATTCCTGATATTTTCCTGTACTTGATTGAGTTTGCCTGGCACAAAGGAAGCAATAAAATAGTCTTCATCTTGTAAACCCCTCTAGGGGTGTGAAGATGCATTTGAGTATTCCATTATGAGTACCTGGACTCATAATCGATTAGGAAAAATCCCTTCTTGAAAAGTATGAAGTAAGAAAATAGACCATTAGTTGTGTTGGGGAATCAATTATTTTTTTCATTCCTTAACCCCACCTATCTGCCACTCTATGCAGGCTCAAACAAAATGCTCAAAGTATTTGAAAATACTTCAGATCCAGATATGTTATCATGTCTACAGTCACAGGAATAATCAGAACATTTATCACAACTATTTCTAGACACAGGACTCACATGCTGAGTAGTGCTTTTGGTCAGGTTGAACCTTCCCTGAGTGTCTCTTTACATGCTTATCGTCCCTCTTCTACTCTCAGGTGGCTCTGGAAGGCCTGAGACCCACCATCCCCCCTGGCATCTCACCCCACATCTGCAAGCTCATGAAGATCTGCATGAACGAAGATCCCGCCAAGAGGCCTAAATTTGACATGATTGTGCCCATCCTGGAGAAGATGCAGGACAAGTGAAATCGCTCCTCTGCTTTCCCTTGAATGACAACCCCTCCTGCCACCCCTCAACAACCCCAGGATATCTTGCCCAAGATATCTTCCAGAGATGTGGTGCTTACCAGTATTGCCTTAAACTTTTAACTCTCACTACTTTACCGCTGCTCTCAACGCCACTGTAATTTAAGCCTGAATTGAAAACAGCAACAGTCACTTATTTTATTCTTGATTCTAATGTTATTTTTGTTATCATCTCTTGATTTATCAAGACAATGTTTTATTTGTATTTTCACATACCATACGTCCTTGCAGGAGCTAAGAATTGACTGTCATGACTGTTCTGTTGTAATCATGTGTACTAAATACAAGCATCTCTCTGTCTGTGACTGAATAACCTGTGGAGGTCAGGATGACAATCTGTGTCGCATTGCTTCCTTTGATTTTGACCTTTGACCTTTCTTTACCTCTGGAGGGGCTCACTATCTAACAGTCAGACACTGTAAAGAGACCTGTGCCCTATTACAGAGAATGGAAACTCTTAAGAAAACAATACATGTTGTATTATCCTGAAACTTTTCATGTGAAAAAATGTGCTGTTTTGTTTGTTTCATGAGAGTTATTTGCATTGTGTTGGCCTAAGTCTGCAATGGGGTTGTACTATGACTGCTTCTTCTGTAAGCCTCTTATCAACCGACCATTAAACGTCCCAGGGCCGGCCCGCTTCATATTGTGCTGGCTTGAACTTTTTTATTGTCCTTTCCAGCAGTGGTGGATGCATAACCAGGCCAGCACAGCTCGGTTCGGCTCTAGTGTGATTAGGGTATTTTTCTGGCCAACTGAGACAACCTTCTTTGTAGCCCAACTCTCTAATTTTGCCATAGTTTTCTCACTTTGGTTGTTTGTTTATATTTCATTAGATTAACGCTCCACTGTGTAGAGACATTCTGTCCTCATATCTTTGGGAATTATTTTTTCATACACATTTGTTGAGGTATTCTGGAGCAATATTTATGCCAGAGGCAACTCTCAACATTTCGAGAGAAAGAAGAAAAATGGACATTAAGGGGATAACATTAACATTCTGCTGTCTCTCACTGTTTCTGCTTGCATTCGATTTAAATGCCATGCTGTGTCCACCCCTCTGGGTTAGTCCCACCTTTATTGTCCTGTACTACTTTTTTTGTTTTATAACATGCATTATTTCTGTGCCTCCACCGGCTTGCTTGTTTGTGCTGAATCACAGGGGTAAAAGCCAAATCCAAGCATGTCTTATACAAGTGTATGTAATTTATATATAAGTATATTAAAAAGAAAAAAAACTCTGCATCTGCATTATTATTTTTTTATTGCACTTGATGTCTATGAATCTACTACAATACATCATATTGATACTTGAACTTGATCTTCATAAGGCGGTGGGCTTCCAGAGAACATCGGGTTGCCAGATGTGTAGAATGTACCGCAAACTGCAGTCTAAATTTAATCAAATTTGAGCCGCATTTATGGTACATTAATAATGTCCCTCGTGTACTGGTCAGATTACCGCAGGACAACGGTAATAAAGTGATGGTTTGGATGATTTAGATCCGCAATCATTCAAACAAAGAATGTTCCTGTTGTGGCAACTCAGCGTGACACATTCATGACGTCCAATACGACGCCCTCATCCATCCCGTCTCCCACCCAGCCTCCTCCACAACACCAGCTAGGCTATATCTAACTGTACGCTCTTCAATTCTGGAAATATGTAACATTAACAACAATATCTTGGAACGAAGGACATAGACAGCACAGGTGAGTGAGACGCTTTAGTGTTAGTGTCATTTAAAGTGTCGTGCTTTTCCTCTTCCTGCTCTCTGTCCTGTGTGTTGATGATGATGGCGGAGGATGAAGATGATGATGCTGGAGCCCGTTATCTCCTCCGGCTAGTGTAGCTAGCTGTCTAACCTGACTTGTTTATCTTGACATACTAGCTGGTAAAACAGATACATCGTCAATCTAATATTCAGGTCATATCTAAGTATTCAGTAGCTTGCAAGCTAACTGCAATGTTTTGTTCGCTAGCTTGCTTTGTAGCTAGCTACTATTATCAGCTACTTGCGTCCAAACTTTTGTATTTGCCAAGCAATGTCTCTTTAGAATGTCACCGATAGCTAGTTTCTGCCAATGTTAAACTATTTTTGCCTACTTTAGGCAACAGTATGCCTGTGCTAAGGCCGGGTCTGAGTAAGGCATTGTATGCCCATCTCCTCTGTCAGCTGACCTGATTCTGCTTTTGCCCCACAGAGCTGCTGCATTGTACCATGGGTGGCCATGATGATGAGGAGATGTCTTATGTAGTCAACAACCAACGTCAGGATGAAGCTCTGAAGAACAAATTGAACGACAGCAGCAGCCATTGGGGTGACCAAGAGTCCACAGGCAACAATGCTAAGTGGGTCAAGGATGGCCAGAACCAACTTCGAAAGGTAGCCGAGAAACATCAGGATCCGGATCACAACTGCAACTTCAGCCAGAATGGGAATGAGGGGGAATTCCCCCACCAGAACACCTCTCAGGTGGAGGCACAGGGAAACCAGGAGCAGACCAAGTCTCCCAAGGCTGTCAGATGCCTTGACTTGAATGAGGAGGAGGAGGCCAAGAACATCCTTAACGAGCCACTTCTCATCGACGCACTGGAGTCCCCAGGGGGTAAAGAGGAGGACGAAGAGGATGGCAAAGAGAAAGAGGAGCAATCTGAGCATGGTGAAGATGGCTTAAAGCCTACCAGGGGAGAGAAAGAGTCAGAGCAGGAGGATGTGGAACCTCAGAGAGAAGGAGCTGGGGGGGGCACTAGAAGTGCCTGTCTGCTCTTCTCCAATGTGAATGGAACACCAAGTGACGAAGAGTCTAACTGGCCAGCACTGTCTCAGGAAAGCACTGTGGATGGCTCTCCCAACGGAAACAAAGGTAAGTGCGTGGCAGGGTGGTTCGTTGAAATCAGTTGTGACCGCAATGTTTGACCAATTCATCAACTTATCCCAATTAACCCCCCCCCCCCCCCCCACTCACTTCCTCTCAGACGCCTTCTGGGACTCCAATGCCTTTGAGACGGACACAGACTTGCCCTCAGGCTGGATGCGTGTTCGGGACACCACAGGCACCTACTACTGGCACATTCCTACAGGCACCACTCAGTGGGAGCCTCCCTCGCCCCTGGACAAGGTGGGGGACTCCATCATGTCCTCCAGTATGTCTCTGGAGACAACACCCTGTGAGGAGTCAGAGGTGAGGTCCCTTACCAACACGCCTAAAGACCATTCAGACAGAGGTGATCTGTTAAGGTTAATCTTCACATTCCCAAAAAGGATGGATAATGTCATGTGATGGCCGATCAGGCATTGCTGTTGGAACTACTGTTGGCTATCTGTCATTTGTCTGTTTTATGTAGCCTACATCAAAAGTAGATGACGAAGTAGATGACTGAGTTGTTGTGAGATACAGTATATGTTCTGATATCACATAACTAGAGAAAGAGAGATGTCATGTTGTTTTCTTACCTCTGTCTTACTCTCCTAGGAGACATGGGGTGACCTCTCTAACCCAGACGAAGTCACTGGTGATGGAGAGCTGTGGAAGGTAAGAGTCAGTGGGTTCTAATACGAATGTAGCTATTGTGAAATACTTCAAATCTGCCATATCCATTGACCGTAGCTGAGCTGATGGTATAGTAAATATAAAACATTGTCTACCTTAATCCAGAGTTTTTCAAGTGTATTATAGAAAATGTCATGAGTTGCTTTGAATTAAGTCAAACTGGATTGCTGGTTATTGTAATAATATTGTATTGTAATTGCTAGTTACATATATGAAAATACATTACAGCTAGGCTTTTTTCAATAGAACGTATTGTCTTATGAGCTTATTAGTAGGTATGACATTTTACGTCTTGGATAATACTGAAAAAAGCATACACTCAATGTAAAAGCTCACCGGATCATCACGTTTCACTGCAGATAAATAATGATTGAGTGTACAATAGTTAAAATGGCATGGCATGGCTGAGGCTTGGAAGGAGTTTTTACTGTCTTGGCATTGTTGCTTAGCTGAGGGATATAAGTAAAGCTGTAGAGCCTCCATAAAACCATAAACAATTTAATCAATGAGAGAGCACTGTTATGTTTCTCAACTTAGCCCCTGAAATACACTGTGTCCACAAGTATTGTGACCATATTGTTATTTCTATGCACATTATCCAACTCCAAACCATATCAACTTGAATGCTTATTGGATTGAATCATTTTCAGGTGTTATGTATTTGTGTAATAAGGGAGGGTGTGGCTGAAGTGATTAACACCTTATATTAAGGTGTGCATAACTATTAGGTATCTTTATTACCTCAGGTAAAATGGGCCAAAAAAGAGGTTAACTGACACTGAAAAGGCAAAAATTGTACAAATGCCTTTCAGACAGATGCAACACTCTTGAAATAGCTAAACTCTTGGCGTGACCACTGGACAATCAGACATTTTGTTTTGTGAATAGTCAATAGGGTTGCAAAAAATGCATGGAGAAGAAAAGGCGCAAATTAACTGCAAAAGACTTGAGAAGAATTAAACTATTATTTCATTATTAAATTATTTTCTGTCCCTTTCTTTGAAGTAATAATAATTGTGCACACAGTGTACTTTGGTGTGGAGAAACAGTGGTCTTTAGTCAACAACACATCTTTGAGCCTTTGACATCTGATGACAGTGGCAGGTACTGTACAGTTACAGTGGCAGTTATTCACATTATTCAAACCTTGGCTACTGTTCATTGGTTCACCAATGTTCACATTTTCTAACGAGGTAGGAAGTGGAAGTGCTCCATTGAAATCAATGCAAAAAAACTATCCTAAAGTTTGACCTGTAGAATAAATACCTCTGCACACCTACGCACTAAAGTGACATTGTTCGACGCAGGATACTCATTTACATTTCTAGCAGATTATCATTATCACCTACCATGATTTTTGGTAGACGGTTCAGCTGTGAATAAGGTGATTGGGTCTCTTACATTTGGGTCTCTCCTGTTGGTGGTTTCAGGAGGGCGAGGTGGCCTCTGACCAGAGCCTGAAGGAGTTTGAGGGAGCAACCCTGCGCTATGCATCTATCAACCTGAAGTAAGTGACCTGGTAGCTCTGGATCACATCTTGACATAACCTCAGCCAGATAGTAGTATTTGTTCACATCCTCATAAGTTCTAATATGTATCCTTGTCTCTCTTGTCACAGTTATAATTGTAAACCATCTGAGGAAGAGGAAAAACTTGGTCCACTCTGCACTGACATGGAGGCTAAGGTACAAGCACTAATACACTCACACATGCACAGTGGACCTGTCGGTCCGCCCTGGGTTCTCCATGGCCTAGGTCTTCTGTCAAGTTTAAGTGATACCGACATGGCCGTTATACAAATTAAAACAGAAATACATGGATAATATCAGTGGAAGGAATGACATAAGAGCAATCACTTAAAAATACACAAAACAAATACAGTTAGAGAGATATTTTAAGAAAGAGAGCAAGCAGGAGAATCCTTTTTTAAAAATGTATTTACATTAAAATGTTTACCATTTAGCAGAAGCTTTTATCCAAAGAGGCTTACAAATAAGAGATTACAGGGACAGTCTCCCTGGAGTAACTTAGGGCTAAGGGCACTCAGGGGCACACTAGTTCTGGTGTTCCCAGGTGGGATTTTGAACTCATGACCAGATCACCAGGTCTTGATGAAGGATTCGTGTTGTGTTCCCAGTGTTTTGCTGTTCGCTCTCTGGGCTGGGTGGAGATGTCTGAGAAGGACATGACTCCGGGGAAGAGCAGTGTGGCTGTCAATAACTGCATCAGACAGCTGTCCTACCACAAACACAACCTCCACGACACAGCAGGCATCTGGGGAGAGGTGAGGACCACACAGGAATGTGTCTAGGGGTGGAGCTCATGTCTGGGGGTGGGGCCCATGTCTGGGGGTGGGGCCCATGTCTGGGGACGGGGCCCATGTCTGGGGGCGGGGCTCATGTCTGGGGGTGAGGCTCATGTCTGGGGGTGGGGCCAGGGCTCGACAGTGCGACTGTTTTGGTCGCATTTGCGAGTGAATATATTTCTGTGCGACTTGGAAATACATTCAATCGCACCAGTGCGACTAAAAGACAGCTGAACTACTGTCATGCGCAGTCAAACTTATGTGTATAAGCGATGAGGGAATGAAAACAGTGAACAGAAACGCGTGTCGCAGAAATGCTTCACGCGAGTCCTATATGCGCTTAAAATGCGCATAATGGGTATATTAAAGCATAAAGCTCTCATAGTTCGTAGCGCTGTGTTTTGTTAGCCGCTAGCTGCTAGCAGCGTCTGCTTCCGGTTTCATTACAAAGAGGTTAACCCTATATGTGCCTAACGTCTAACAACATTCAAATGACTCTAACTTCATCTTTTTTCGGATTTCAATGTATGACACATCATTTGAAAGCTTATGATCCGTAGTTCCAATCCACAACACGTCACATTTGAAATTGTTTATGTAATTTTTTTACATTTGAAAGTGTTTTGTTTATATATAATATGATACAATTTACCAGTCATATTCTGGAATGTGTCTAAATGTTAAAGTTCCATAAGTATAAGCAAAATAAAGTAAGTTTGTAAATAAATAGTAGCATTTAAAAAATAAAAGAAAACACGAACCGTGAACCGTGACCCAAAAACCGAGGTTCATACCGAACTGTGGGCCAACTGAAATTAATATTCTTACTTCCCCTTTACATTGTGTGAGTCTCCATTTTTATTACGGCCAAGAGCCGGTTATGATCATTTTGATATGTTATGATTATGATAATTTGTTGTCGTTGTTGACGAAAATTGCACAATTTTCATTGTGCTACTGAAATTCTTGGTGTGCTACTAAATATTTCAACATGGTAGCACAGTGCTACCTGGGGAAAAGGTAAGCGTCAAGCCCTGGGTGGGGCCCATGTTCGGGGGCGGGGCCCATGTCTGGGAGGTGGGGCCCATGTCTGGGGGATGGGGCCCATGTCCCGGAGCGGGGCTCATGTCAGGGGGCGGGGCCCATGTCTGGGAACGGGGCCCATGTCTGGGGGGCGGGGCTCATGTCTGGGGGATGGGGCTCATGTCTGGGGGCGGGGCTCATGTCTGGGGGCGGGGCTCATGTCTGGTGGGGGGGGCCCATATCTAGAACAGGATGCTCACTCTTAGAAAAATATAATAATAAATATCTTCCCTAGAGCCAGAAAGGGTTCTACATAGAACTCTAAAGGATTCCACATGGCATCTTTTTTATGAGAGTGTACCTAGCGCTTTTTAATTGACTGAGAAATAGTCTCTCACATTTGCTGCTATTCTCTGCAGCTGTGCAGCTACTGATTCATTGTAAATTGGTCGAAAGCAATGATTCTCAACAGATTTGTTCACTATCCTTTGACATGTACACATTGCAACTTCAACTGAAGGTAATAGCGGAGGTTACGAGGATTGTGATGTGTGTGTGTGTCCATAGGGCAAGGACATGCTGATGGTTCTCGAGAATGACACTATGAACCTGATTGACCCACTGGGCCAGACTCTTCTGCACTCCCAGCCCATCGCCAACATCCGTGTCTGGGGTGTGGGGAGAGACAACGGCAGGTCAGTAGTCAGCCTGAGGAGAGACACTGGCTGTGTTCCAAAATGGGCTCTTGCACTCTATCTATAGTGTACAGGTGCAACTCCAAAAATTTGAATATCCTGCAAAAGTTCATTTATTTCAGTAATTCAACTTAAAGGGTTAAACTTAGATATTATATAGACTCATTACATGCAAAGCGAGATATTTCAAGCCTTTATTTGTTATAAATTTGATGATTATGGCTTACAACTTACTGTATGAAAACCCCAAATTAAATGTCTCAGAAAATTAGAATATTACATGAAATCAATAAGAAAAGGATTTTAAATACAGAAATGTCAGCCCTCTGAAAAGTATAATCATGCAAATGTACTCAGTACTTGGTTTGGGCCCCTTTTGCATGAATTACTGCCTCAATGCGGTGTGGCATGGATGCTATCAGCCTGTGGCACTGCTGAGGTGTTATGGAAGACCAGGATGCTTCAATAGCGGCCTTCAGCTCTTCTGCATTGTTCGGCCTCGTGTCTCTCATCTTTCTCTTGGCAATGCCTCAAAGGTTCTCTATGGGGTTCAGGTCAGGCGAGTTTGCTGGCCAATCAAGCACAGGAATCCCATGGTCATTTAACCAGGTTTTGGTACTTTTGGCAGTGTGGGCAGGTGCCAAGTCCTGCTGGAAAATGAAGTCAGCATCTCCATAAAGCTTGTCTGCTGAAGGAAGCATGAAGTGCTCTAAAATGTCCTGGTAGACGGCTGCGTTGACTATGGACTTAATAAAGCACAGTGGACCAACACCAGCAGATGACATGGCTCCCCAAATCAACACAGTCTGTGGAAACTTCACACTGGACTTCAAGTGTCTTGGGTTGTGTGCCTCTCCATTCTTCCTCCAGACTCTGGGACCTTGGTTTCCAAATGAGGCAAAATGTGCTCTCATCAGAGAAGAGAACTTTGGACCACTGAGCAACAGACCAGTTCTTTTTTTCTTTAGCCCAGGTCAGACGCTTCTGACGTTGTTTGTTGTTCAGGAGCGGCTTTACAAGAGGAATGCTACATTTGAAGCCCATGTCCAGGATCCGTCTGTGTGTGGTGGCTCTTGATGCACTGACTCCAGCCTCAGTCCACTCCTTGTGAAGCTCCCCCACACATTTGAATGGCCTTTTCCTGACAATCCTCTCCAGGCTGCGGTCATCCCTGTTGTTTGTGCACCTTTTTCTTCCACACAACTTTCTATTAATGTGCTTTGATACAGCACTTTGCGAACATCCAACTTCTTTCGCAATTACCTTTTGAGGCTTTCCCTCCTTGTGGAGGGTGTCGATGATGGTTTTCTGCACAACTGTCAGGTCAGCAGCCTTCCCCATGATTGTGAATTCTACTGAACCAGACTGAGAGACCATTTAAAGGCTCAGGAACCCTTTGCAGGTTAATGTTAATTTTTTATTTATAATCAGGTGTTTTGGATTAATTGGCTGATTAGAGTGTGACACTTGAGCCTACAATATTGAACCTTTTCACAATATTCTAATTTTCTGAGATATTTAATTTGGGGTTTTCATAAGCTGTAAGCCATAATCATCCAAATTATAACAAATAAAGGCTTGAAATATCTCACTTTGCATGTAATGAGTCTATATAATATTTAAGTTTAACCCTTTAAGTTGAATTACTGAAATAAATGAACTTTTGCACGATATTCTAATTTTTTGAGTTGCACCTGTATGTCGTATAAGGTGTATGCCTCTAGATAGAGTGCAGGAATGCATTTTGGAACACAGCCACACATTCAGATCTGGGTCTTAATTAGCCACTTTTTTCCCCCATGAAGATGTGCACTTGTCCACTTCCCCATGTAGGATTGGTGTAAAAACAGATGCTTATACCAGTCATATGCTTTCAAATGTAGAGGCATGAACAAGCGTTACACTTTGGGGAAAAGAGAAGGAGAATTTGGACCCAGACAAAGTTTTACGATAAGCAGTGGCCGGTGTACTGGCCGTGGAACAGAACATAACTGTACAAATTCAAAAGGCACACTTTCCTCTATCAAGTCATTATATGACATTCTGTATTAACATTTACTTAACAATTACTAGGTTGTGCATTTACAAATCATTTAGTCATATTAAGCACCCAGTAAGCCTATAATGGTGGTAATTAGTTCTGTATGCTGAAGTATCACTAAAACATTTGAATCCACATAATATGCCTCCGGGTAGTTTCCTCATCCAGAGCTGCTTGATGTGGTACTATTTTCCTGCTGAGTTTGCAGACAGTTGTTATTTCCCCATTAACGGTAATGTATAGCCAGCTGTGTGAGTCATTATGAGTCATCGGCAAGGCTCTGCATTCTTTACAATCCCCAGTTGGCATGCTGTAACACTCCCAACTCTCAGAGCCATAGGTATTACTTAATGGCTCTGCCAACGCTGATACACCACTGGCCTCTAGTGGTTGTCTTGTGGTATTGCAGGTATTTCTGTCTGCTACATGTTCGGATGAACACAAAACCCTTGCTGATGTATTATCTTCTCTGCTTAATGTGGAATTTTGGTGTATTTCAATTGACCTTTATTTTCTCTCATGCTGCGTTCCGCTGTCATATAAAGGGAAAGGTAAAGTACAACAATGATTATTTGGAGATTCTTTTTGGTATAATTTCGTCTTTATGCTTCTATGCTCTATGGCAGGGGTCACCAACTACATTTGTCCAAGGGCCAGAATTTTTCGAAGCATACACTGTGGGGGCCGGACTTATATTTATTTAGGCATAATTAGCATATTATTGTTTAATATTTTCACTTTCTTTCAAAATGTATGTTATTAATGGCTTATATTATCAGTGTTAACAGACTCCTGACACCTATAATGCAGCCATTCACCAGGGGGCGATGAAGATATTTTGGCTTCACTTTATTATTACACATTGTAATAATTTTCAGTTATTAATCATGCAAAATGGCACTCTCAAACAACCTGAAGCGTAAAATTAATGTGGAAAACCGCAGCTTTAATGAGGAATGGACTCACAAGTACGCATTCATCTTGCCAACATTTAGTAAAGCAAAACCTGTATGCCTCATCTGCACTGAAACGGTAGCTGTTGAAAAACGATACAATCTTCGCCGTTACAATTATACAAGGCATGCAGCTTTCAGAGAATCATACCCTGAGAAGTCATACCCTGAGACCCGTCGCAGAAAAATTGCAAGCTTAAAAGCTGGATATGGACATGCCAGTGGAATTATTAGCAGAACGTTATCTGAACGAGAGGGCAACTAGTGCATCTCTCCGGGCTGTCTGGGTTCTACAAGCATAACAAGCCATTTACCTCATTCATTTTTTGACTGAGAAGTTAGTTGTTATTTAAGTCACTATAATGTGCATGTGAAAAAATAGGCTTTAACACGAAATGTTAAACAAGAGCATGTGGAGAGAAAAAAAACACGAAATGTTAAATGAGATCTATGAGTGTCCCCTCATTCTTGCATGCGAATAGGCGCTACGTCTGCCGCATTCCATTTAAAAGATGGGAATTAGTTTCAGCTTTGCTACTATACTATACTATTATATACTAGTATACTATAGGCTACGGCTATTTAGATGCAAGGTTGCAGCTTTGTGAATGAGTTAGGTCTGAATCGTCCTGCATTGTAAGAACTATATATGCTATGGCCGCGTTCGTAAATTCGCTCTGAGAGAGTCAGAGCGTCCACGTGACTGCCTCTAGTCCAATCAAATTACTTGGTTCCATGACGACGTTGAATCCAGTGTGCGCATCGACGAATTTACGAACGCAGAATATGTTCTAAACGGTATTTCCGTCCTCATATTTTCTGAATTCATTCATATTTAAAAAACATAAATATTCCACGGGCCCGATGGGAAGCTTTGGTGGGCCGCATTCGGCCCGCGGGCCGCCTGTTGGTGACCCATGCTCTATGGTGTCCTGTCCTGTGTTTCATGAACATTTTAAATAATTTCTTATCAGGCCTGCACAAGAGTGCCTTGTAAGCTTCATGCTCATGCCAGTCTGTCTTGAGGGCTGTTCAATTGGAATGCATGTGTTGTGTTCACATACACACATGTTTACGGCGTGCGTGTTGTCGTGTGTTTGTTACAACAGAGACTTTGCTTATGTGGCACGAGACAACTTGACCCAAGTCCTGAAGTGTCACGTGTTCCGCTGTGACTCACCTGCCAAGAACATTGCCACCAGCCTGCATGAGATGTGCTCCAGGGTGAGTCAGCTGTAACACAGTGTTTACAACACATTCATAACACATTCATAAGAGATACATACACAGTTATGAAATGCTTCTCTCAACCAAGATGATCGCAATTGAAAGCATCCTATGAGTCTTTGGTTGATGACATCTGAGTATCTAATATCTATGGCACACAGCATAGATTATATAATATCTATGGCACACAGCATAGATCATATACAGTGGGGAGAACAAGTATTTGATACACTGCTGATTTTGCACGTTTTCCCACTTAGAAAGAATGTAGAGGTCTGTAATTTTTTATCATAGGTACACTTCAACTGTGAGAGACAGAATCCCCCCAAAAAATCCAGAAAATCAAATTGTATGATTTTAAAGTAATTAATTTACATTTTATTGCATGAAATAAGTACAATACATCAGAAAAACAGAACTTAATATTTGGTAAAGAAACCTTTGTTTGCAATTACAGAGATCAGACGTTTCCTGTAGTTCTTGACCAGGTTTGCACACACTGCAGCAGGGATTTGGGCCCACTCCTCCATACAGATCTTCTCCAGATCCTTCAGGTTTCGGGGCTGTCGCTGGGCAACACAGACTTTCAGCTCCCTCCAAAGATTTTCTATTGGGTTCAGGTCTGGAGACTGGCTATGCCACTCCAGGACTTTGAGATGCTTCTTACGGAGCCACTCCTTAGTTGCCCTGGCTGTGTGTTTCGGGTCGTTGTCATGCTGGAAGACCCAGCCACGACCCATCTTCAATGCTCTTACTGAGGGAAGGAGGTTATTGGCCAAGATCTCGCGATACTTGGCCCCATCCATCCTCCCCTCAATACGGTGCATTCGTCCTGTCCCCTTTGCAGAAAAGCATCCCCAAAGAATGATGTTTCCACCTCCATGCTTCACGGTTGGGATGGTGTTCTTGGGGTTGTACTCATCCTTCTTCTTCCTCCAAACACGGCGAGTGGAGTTTATGCCAAAAAGCTCTATTTTGGTCTCATCAGACCACATGACCTTCTCCCATTCCTCCTCTGGATCATCCAGATGATCATTGGCAAACCTCAGACGGGCCTGGACATGCGCTGGCTTGAGCAGGGGGACCTTGCGTGCGCTACAGGATTTTAATCCCTGACGGCGTAGTGTGTTACTGATAGTTTTCTTTGAGACTGTGGTCCCAGCTCTCTTCAGGTCATTGACCAGGTCCTGCCGTGTAGTTCTGGGCTGATCCCTCACCTTTCTTATGATCATTGATGCCCCACGAGGTGAGATCTTGCATGGAGCCCCAGACCGAGGGAGATTGACCGTCATCTTAAATTTCTTCCATTTTCTAATAATTGCGCCAACAGTTGTTGCCTTCTCACCAAGCTGCTTCCCTATTGCCCTGTAGCCCATCCCAGCCTTGTGCAGGTCTACAATTTTGTCCCTGATGTCCTTAGAAAGCTCTTTGGTCTTGCCCATTGTGGAGAGGTTGGGGTCTGATTGATTGAGTGTGTGGAGAGGTGTCTTTTATAAAGGTAACAAGTTCAAACAGGTGCAGTTAATACAGGTAATGAGTGGAGAATAGGAGGGCTTCTTAAAGAAAAACTAACAGGTCTGTGAGAGTCGGAATTATTACTGGTTGGTAGGTGATCAAATACTTATTTCATACAATAAAATGCAAATTAATTATTTAAAAGTCATACAATGTGATTTTCGGGATTTTTGTTTTAGATTCCGTCTCTCACAGTTGAAGTGTACCTATGATAAAAATGACAGACCTCTACATTCTTTCTAAGTGGGAAAACCTGCAAAATCAGCAGTGTATCAAATACTTGTTCTCCCCACTGTATGTATAATATCTATGGCACACAGCATAGATCATATATGTATAATATCTATGGCACACAGCACCTCAGGATTACAAGCCCGTGCAGCAGGTGAATCTTCCTGCAGGTCCACAGGCAGGCCCTAAATACATGTTCTCTCAGAGGTTACTATGGTGGATATCCCTTTGGGGGGATAAAATATACATTGTAAAGGTTTAATTGTGTTAATATTGTCTATATTGAAATTACCTTCGAGGCACAGGCAGTGTTTCCTCTAGGAATTTTTACATTGGTGGCGGATAGCCCTGACCGCGCGCGCCATGCGAGCGGTTTTTTTTCCGCGTGCACGCGCGCTCAAAACAACGACCTAATTTCAGCCAAAACTAGAGGATGGCCCAAAAAAAAATAAATGAATATACAGAATATAAACTTGTGACTGACAGTCACATACACACACACAAAGATCATCAGCTATAATATAATACGAAGTAGGGCTACATGAGCACAAAAGCGGCTAACGTTACTGATTAACTGTTTACTTTAGTGCAGAGAGATGGTAGTCGTAGGCGGCGTATCAAATGACAAAGCTAAATGTTTAATGAAGGACATGAACGATTGTCAACAACACACTCAAGCAGTAAATAGAACAGTCTAAACAACTTGGGTACTACGCACTCAACTGCGGACGGAACAATACTCTCAACCTATAGTTCCGTGCGTGAATTATGTCAACCCACCACATTACAGAAGTAAAATCACAGTCAGATGGAGCATTCGGTAAACAGCTGAGTATCAGCTGAGTTAAAGAAAACCAACTCTTACCTTTGATGACACCCACATGAGCCCTGTTTTCCCGTACTTCTCCCGTGTGTCTGTTATTGTCCAAATGTTCCCTGAATTTTAGCTGCATGTTTTTCCAGCATGTAATTCCGTTGTCAATAAAAAAATTGTCTCCCCTTCTTTTCCCCTTGACAATACTGTGTCGTTGCTAAAGTGACGGCACATAAGAATCGTTTTTTGACTTGCTAATGTCTGCTGATACACCAACACAGCTAGCCGATGCTGATGGCTCTCCCGCTGTAGCTGTAGTTGAAGCTGGTGGTGGTGGTACCCCGCCATAAACGCTGTTAGCTGATCCACCACCTAGCTCCTTTGCTCTGTCAGCCATGCAGTTTCGGGTCGCTCATAGCCACTGCTAGCTTCAGCAATGTTTGAAGTGTCTGGGACATCTTTTTTCTTGAAAAATCCATCCATCTGTCGCTGTTTTCGTTTAATTTTTCGAAGTTATTTAACGTGATATCTTATTTGTGCACCTAGCTAGCTAGATCAGCTTTTTGTATCTTTTAGATGCTAGGCTGATCCGGAGGCTGGATGCTGAACGTAGCACTTGAAACTGGCGCCGTTCTCTGGACTGCAGCTGCTCCCGCGTTAGCATTAGCATCCATCTTTTCTTCTCCCTTCTCACCGTCACGAGCTCAAATGACACTTGTCGGCCGATCTAACTCTTAACACTCACTTACAGGACTTCTGACACCATGTCGTGTTATTCTATTAAACATACACGTGAGTCCTTCTGTATTTCAATGTAAGTGTCTTTATTTTAACTCGCTCTGTAAACTCTACAATACCGGTCTCTTGTTGTCTCGTCGTAACCTGCCCACCTGACATGGGGGGTGTTCCATCAACGTCGCTAAAGGAAAATCTAGGCTTATTTCGTTAAATCTCGCGAGACTCTTAAAAAGATCCAGGCATATCTTGATAGATCTCGTGAGACTTGTCAAAATAAGCCTAGATTTTCCTTTAGCGACATTGATGGAATACCCCCCTGATGTCACTACGGTGGCCTGTACACAATAACAATAATACCACAGTTCACATTTAGACCAATCAGGAGTAGCCCCTGTGTCACGTCATCAACTGAATGTCATTAATCTGATTTTGGATCAGCGGTTAGAGAGAGATGGGCGTGGATTTAGGTGCACTTTTAGTCAACATCCATTATAGCGCTGATCTAGGATCAGATATATTTTAATCAGTTAAAATGTTCAGATTTTTTATTTTTTTTTTTGTTGTTTGTGGACTGAATCAATTAGTGGTGGAGGAAATTCATTCGTGGCGGCCCACCACCAATAAATGCATGTAGAGGAAACACTGACAGGAACTGGAGGGATGGGTCCGTCTGAGCAAATCAGCATAAGTAATCATTCCACACCTGAGACAATGGAGACCAGTTCCGCCGCTCAAGTGCTGTACAAATGTTGGTACACCCCTGACTCTCAGGGTTGCCAGACGGGATTGACAATTTACAGCCTAACCAGTTTATAACGGCTAAATCGGTAACCCGCCCCATCTGGCAACCCGGGTGACTCTAAACGCAGCCACAGCTACGAACGCTACGATTCTATCTATTTCAAAACAACCGCTTCCTGCCTAATTTTCCCATAATGCATTGCATCGTGCTTGCTGCTTACGTCAGAGGCGCAAGCTCTATTGGATGTAACGATTTGTACCGACCGTGTTGAATGCAGCGGTCAAGGGGTTATTCCATCAACGTCGCTAAAGGAAATTCCAGGTTTATTTTGATACGTCTCGCAACACTTATCAAAATAAACCTGGGCTGTTTGATCTGTCTCGCGGGATTTACATTGATGGAATACCCCCCCAGGTTCACTGGCTGCACACAGCATTGATAATATATGTATAAAGGTATAGTATGTAATGCTTGTAGATATGTTTAAATGGCTTATGAATGTGTAATGAAGTCCTTATGTAAGTGGTGTTCAACTAAAGTGTTACCCACATCTCTAGTGGTCTCTTCATCCTCTGGAATGTCCTGTTTCACAATGGATTCTGAACGCCTACTTAGTGTCCACATGTGGGCTTGGGGCGACTGTAGCTCAGGAGGTAGAGCGGTTTGATCCCCGGCTGTCAAGGTGTCCTTGGGCAAGACACTGAACCCCAAATTGCTCCCTGTGAGCGGGCCAGCGCCTTGCATGAGAGGCCATTGTAAAGCGCTTTGGAATAAGGCGCTATATAAGTGCAATCGATTTACATGTTTCTCTCTTCTCCTTTGTCTGTAGATCATGGTAGAGAGGAAGTCATCCAAGCCCTACCTGAACACATACAATTCTGACTGCTGCAAACCCATGGAGATTACTGTTCAAGGTAATGGTCTTTATGGAGACGTAACAAGATTTCCACAGACTATTTGTATTTTTTGTTATTACCGGCCTAAGATATTAACATGCTTTATCTCTCTTGTGAACTCCTCTCCTCTACCTACCTCTTCTAGAGTTTCCTGTTCCAAAAAATGAGCTTTTCCAACGCTTCCTTGTGTATTACCTTGGTA
The DNA here is from genome assembly GCF_963989245.1 of Nansenia antarctica. NCBI lineage: Eukaryota > Metazoa > Chordata > Actinopteri > Argentiniformes > Microstomatidae > Nansenia > Nansenia antarctica. The sequence continues at coordinate 44,574,454 of NC_137688.1, read as the reverse complement.
ACGTGCCTGTGGTCAAGCCAGTAGGTAAGGGACGCATGGGTAAGCAAAACATTTTTTTTTACATAGTAGTTATTCACAAAGCACTTAGGCTTTGCCTGGTTTACAATGTCGTAGGCCAAGGTGGCAGCTTCAAAAGTATTATCTAATTCCATTTGACTGTAGAAGCTGCTGTCTTGGCTAGGTCTCCCTTTGAAATTAAGATAATTTATCAAACGGGACATCCTGGTTAAATTAAGGTTGGATAAAAAGAAAAAAAAACATAACATCTTCCAGTGTGACAGTGGTTTGCTTTGCTGTGTATTATAAATTAGTAGGGGTGGGATAATATGATCAGCTCACGATACGATACAATGGCGAGTTTAGACACGATGCATGATACAATTCACAATATGATACACAATACGATAAACGTGAAGTGCTTTCAGAGAGACTAATTTCATTGTTCCCAAAGTTAGCCTAGGATATGGACATGTTTCTCACAAAACAAAGTTACGTTTTCAGAGGTACAACATGTATCGTCGCTGTTTCATTTCCCAAAATACAGATTTTTTGGTATTTCATCCCATGCCTAGTAAATAGCTTACTACTCCCATCCCATCCATGATGCATTGTTTTGTTAACAGTGTCTTGCTGTCTTGTGTTTGTGTATCTCTCAGGTATGGACACAATCAATGACGCTCTGGAGGTGGCTATGAATGGCATAGACAAGCGTGATTGGAAAGCAGTGTCTGTGAATGTGGCCCCAGCCACTCTCACTATACTCACACGAGAGGTAAACCACCCAGAACAACTCCCATCTCATACCCTTTTCACACTACTCAGCTGAGCTGTACTGTGCTGGCCTGGTTATGCATCTACTACAGTTGCTGGAACTGTGCTGGAACACACAACTTGAAAAGCAAAATATTATTAGCAATAATATTGCCTTGCCTTGGATATTTTGCTTTTCACATTGTATGTGATGGTTTGGGTTGATCCTGTTTTGGGATGGTATGGTTTGGGTTGGCCCTGCAGTGTGTAAAGCCCATCAGTTCAACTGTGACAGTTTGTAGAACTGGTGGAAGAACCCCTGTCCCTCACTGTCCTGTTGGTCATACTGTTCCCAGACGGAGGAAGTGCTGTCTGAGTGCAGGGTGCGTTTCCTGTCCTTCATGGGCGTGGGGAAGGACGTCCACACCTTCGCTTTCATCATGGCCGAGGGCCCCGGTGACTTCATCTGCCACATGTTCTGGTGCGAGCCCAACGCTGCCAGCCTGAGTGAGGCCGTGCAAGCCGCCTGCATGGTGAGTCAGCAGAATAGGATCCTATAGCCTATAGCTATATACAGGTATATAGGATATATAGCCTTGAACACCCTCGACCCTCTGAAAGGATTCATTTGACATCCATTGTAATCGCGACCTGTAGAACTCTTGTCATTTCGTTTCACCAGATGTCCTAGTCCTGTTACCTCTAGGGCATCCATGATCACATCAGTATGGGTCAGACTTGTGAGTGATTTTTTTCTCATGCTGTTGTCGTGTGTATTGTCCACAGCTCCGCTACCAGAAATGTCTGGATGCACGACCCCCCAGCCTGGGCTCCTGTCTGCCCACTCCCCCAGCTGACTCTGTGGCACGCCGGGTCAAGCTGGGGGTCCAGAGCCTGCTGGGCAGCTTCAAGAACTACAGGTCAGGCTCCCAGTCCCCATGAAGAAGAGAGAGGTGAAGATCTACACCAAGCTAACCCATCACCCTGCCCCCCCCCACTCACGCCTCACGCCCTCCAACCAGCTCATCGTTTGGCCTTACTTTCCTGCCGTGAAGATTGTCCATGTGTCCTCTAATAATGCATGGAGTTGTTTACTGAGAAAAAAATTCTAGTGATCGCTAAGTAATTTTCTATATTTTTTTGGTACTGCATAAGTCTCCTTTGCTTTATACTCAAAATGAATGAGCCTAGGCACCCATGTTTTATTTTGTTACTGGGATCTGTTCTGTATCTATCTGGCAATATTTTGGTGTTTTAACATAGACTACGTCTGGTATGGTGGGTGTAGATTAAATATAACCAAATGGTCCTACACAGAAGGGTAGGGAAAGAGGAGATTGCAAATCGACGATTCATATCTCATTTATTTCTCGGTACAATTATAGGTGGCAATTTTCCATAACAATCCCAAGAGGGTAATGTAATCACTGTTAAGAACCTAGTCTAGTGTTCTGGCGTTTGTTTTCTAACACGTCATTACCCCGTACTCTTCAGCTTCGACTCCTGCCCAACTTCACTTTTAACACTAACCATCTAGGGGCCTGCCTAAGTCGTGTCGTGTAATTGTATGATTCCCAATCCCCCAAACAATGTAGTCTTCCAAAGAAGTGTATGATCCTGTGTCATATTAGTAAGCGCCACTGATTTTGGAGTGTACTGGTGGTGTTTCCCATACGTTTGCATGAACATTTGCAAGTTCAGTGCTTGTGTGCAATAATCAGATTTTCCTTTGTGGTGGTGGTGAGATGGCTGCTAGGGGTCCAGACCACAGGGGTAGGGGTGGTTTGTCTTCATGTAGGGGCCAGGTGAAATTGGTCCAGTGGTTCTTGGACAGGAACAGTAATACTCAGAAATAGAAAAATCCCCGTGAAAATAAGTGTCCTGGAGTTTCCATCCAGTCAGTCCACCACAGCAGGTTTCCACCAACACCACCAAATAGTACTGTAGTACCTCACCACACACACAAACACACACACACGCACACACACACACACACACACGTTGCATGTTTTAATAGCTTAGAGTAATAACAAGGGGACTTGCTGCTTGTACTGCAGCAGTTTAGTGCTGAACTCTTTGTTACTGTATCATAGTAGATAATATCACATATTATGTGCTACTGTATGAGTCGGAGCTGAAATCTCTACTTGTCGTTTAGTGTTTGTGAGGCATGTTGTCAAACGTGTCAGTGTCAGTGTGTATCTACTATATGATAACTGTAGATTAGTTTTCACAGTTTTGACTGTCCGTTCCTATCCACTGAATAGCTGAGAGCAGGCCTGTGTCTCCTTTAATCATAGCCCTGGGACAGGGATAACCTTGAGAGGATCGCTAATGGTTTGCATTTGTACTTTTATTTATCTTTTATTTTTCTTATTTTTACCATGTTTTTGCCCTGGTTGGGCCCTGGGCCTTCTGATGTGTTTTATCGTTTGCACACACTATAATATACACTACTGAGGAGCTGTCGCACATCTGCTCATTATGCTGTCATAGAGATCACATGAGATATACATTAATGTTTTATTTGTATGTGTTTGTCAGATGTATTTAGTGCAATAGTTATTTGACCTATAACAATTTAAACATGTAAAATATAGAAACACTATCTGAAATTAGACTGAATTGAAATGTATATCATAGGCCTACTGTATTTAACAGTTCACTCTTCATTCATTGTACTTTTTCTAATTCTGTTATGTTAGCACTTTCAACGTCAACATTAAGACAAGCTGAATATTGAACACTAGCAGATTAATTTATTACACATTTTATGTAAATTAGGTGTATAAAATGTATATGTATATAAAAGTCACTGCACAATAAATAAATGTGAACATATCTAATTTCCTGGTCTTGTGTGTTATTTCCTGAGTGACACATGGCTGTGGCCTGATTGGCTTGCATCCATGTGGATGAATTGAACAAGATTCAATGGTAAAACCATTGAATCCTCTCTTCTTCTTCTTTTTTTTTTTTTCCAATCAGTGGTTTAATCTGACATTCTTGGCAAAGCCATTAATATGTAAAAGAACCCTTGCGAACAGACTAGTCGTTTGCATATGTATTAAACCTGCTGACATTGGAATTGCTATATGTATTGTGCGAGAGGAGCAAGGCAGGCACATGAATAAAATGCAAGGAAGCCTGTGTGTCACCTGTTCATTCATGTATGCATTGCTTCCGCTGCTAAGTGTGTTAAGAAGGGAGAGCGGAGGACGCTGCTCATTGTTTCCTTGAGAGAGATAGCGTTGTAGTCCAGATCCAGCTATAAGATCCTACAGACCCAGACGATTAATGTGGACTCTCCAAGGATGCTGGAATCAGTTTTGAAGTGGGGGGTGCAAGGGTGTTTTAGTTAATTTATTTATGTTATATATTACGTTAGGAGTCAGTCTAGGTTGGTCGTTAGATAGCCTTCTTTATGCTATTACTAGGTAACTGAATATACACCTCATGGCCCCCAGGTGGCAGTGTTGCTCGGAATTGATTTATCACCAGGTGTACCTCTTACCTGAAGGTTCTAAAACAGAAGAAGGGTGTGAGCCTCTACTGTGTCATCGATGACTCTGTGACATCTCTAGTCTAGTCTGGCCTGGACACCAACCAACCAACCAGGCTGGCTTGGCACATGACAAGTGCTGTTTGGACATTGAGGGACCCTCAGTAGTTTGGTTTAGTATAGCTTACCACCTCTAATTTTAACTAAACGAAACCTTCCGGCGGGGTCTGGCTGGCAGAGAGGGTTGCAACGCTGCAGGTCCGAAAAAAGAAGTTCGATCATGCCGTGGGTGAGTGCACTGGAACTTGACGAGACACACACCCGAGATAGTGTGTTTATCTAACTTCCACGTTGGTATTGCCTTCAGTAAATTTTCGAATTCTGATGAAGCTGGCTATGAATTCGAAATCAATAAATATTTACTCAAAAACGAATGAGATTAAAACACAGGTTACTAGAAAAGGCTATTATAAACACAAAAAACCCTTTCTCTTGACAAAGTGGCAGCATCTGTCCTGTATATTCCGAAAACTGTTCAAACTGTTCAGACTGTTCAACTGTTCATTTAAATTGCATTATTGAATTATCATTTCCATGTGTTCTATGGAGGATGAGATTAATAGGGGGGGGGGCTTCTCCTACCTGTGTTGTCTTCAGTTTGGCTCAGATTATGTGCATGTGCATTCATTGGCATGTTTTAGTTTTACATCCAGTGGAGATCCATAGTCCTCTAATGTTTGTTGTCATGCTGAAACAAATTCCTAAAGGATATACAGTGTTTATGAGCATAATGTGACGAGGTTTATTTATTCTAATGTGCCTGTGGTAGTCTTCCACGTTTACTGGGTGTCAATCACAATTTCCAGAGTTCGCCTCCCGGAGAAAATAATCACAATTATAATTATTTCTATAATCATGCATACGGCATTTGTGTAATGGAGATTTATTTTGAGTAATGAATGTGTAGTCTTGTGGAACATTGCTTTTCCTCTCTCAGTTCCATAGAGTGAGGCTCATATCTTCACTGCTGGGCCCTTCAATCTAATCACCAATCTACAGTAGGAGGTTGGATAAAAGAAACGAACATGAGCTCAATCTTAAACCAGGTATCAAGGTCTGTGAGGGATGATATAAATCCCTACAGGACATCACATACACCTGGTCTTCCCTGCTTCTCATGCTTTGAATAAATACACTTCCCTGTATGATGATCCCCATATCCACCTTTAGAGCCTTTCTTATTAAAAAAATAAATAAAATGCTAGCTTTTGTTTCAGCCACTCCTGGGGTCTTTGGGAGATCTGTGGTTTGTGGTAATCAGGTAAGACATTGTTGGGCTCTGAGCTTCAGTCAGGTCACAGCAAATCAACCACATCCACAGGAGATGTGGGAACACTCTCAGGTGGATCAGCTACACAGCAATCAAGAGGGAGAGGAAGAAAGGCAGGGATAGAAAGAAAAGTGTGCACTGTGCCATGCCAAGCAGCAGCCTCTCCTGCTGTGCTTCCAAACTGGAATGTACTGGGGAGATGACAAACAGGGCTAGACATGAAATAAATAATACTGCTTATATGAATTAATGTGGACATTTTCATGATTGTTTTAACTTGTTGTTTTTTTTCCGCACAAATTCTTCCTTCCCATGGCAAAATGAAAATGTTATCTATTTTTCTAGATATCCTATCATGTGTCATTTTGCATTGTAGTCTATTTTCAACATTGATGAGTGGTGCACTTGTCAATAGTCAACAAATCACTGTACATTGATAAAGTATACTTGGGTTCCATTTAATATCAGGGATTTTATATGTAATTGTCACTTCAGGCATGATAGTAATGTTTCCTTTAACACTTAAACAACACATAAAAACATGTTGTATATGCACAGCACAAAACATGTAATATGGCTGTTTGTGCTTGATTGATTCAGTTTGATTTTGGTAATGTTCATGGAGAATACATATGCAAATGCAGGTGTCTGGTCCTGTTAGTGGATGGCTTGTCTCATGGTTTTGGTCTTTTGTTTCTCATCCCATGTGTATGGAGTAAAGGGTTCAAAGGGCCTGTTCCTTAACCCTCTCTGCTCTGGAAGTGGGTGTGACATATCATTACATAGATGTATTAGCAGTTGCATTTCCCTGTTCTCAACATGACTCGTTTTTTGTGTGCTTTTCTGGAGGCTGTTTTTAATTTAGTTTCCTAAATGAGCTCTGACTGGCGGGATGCTAAATGTTTTCAACCAGGGGAGACATGGAACAATAAGAAATGACTGGATATGCTTTCTGGACACGTAAAATATCTCCACAGCATGTGCTACAGCTGCATTGCACACACACACACACACACACACACACACACACACACACACACACACACACACACACACACACACACACAGCTCCCTATGGAATGTGTTCTTGAATCTGTGAGAGGAAAAGGCAGGCAAAGACAAACAAAAGAAACAATTATGAATGATGGTGTATTTTGAAAAACAAGACACAAATTGACACTGTATAGTGTATACCCTTTGTACCCATTTCCCTGCAATTTATCTTAAAATCCAGTGTGTTGAGCCAAGCTCGGACAACATGTGTGTGTGTATAGAACCGCGACTATGCAGTATAATAGAAAGCATGAACAGTCATGTGTTTTCAGTATGCATATGTGCATGAATGTTCCTTTGTTTCAAGAGAAATATATTTCTCTCCCTCACCTTGGTCCTCCGCCACCCTCATTTCCACTTCTGTATGAAAACTGGTCAAAATCTATTACAGAATAATTACTATGGAGAACAGGAACTGTCATGCTTGTAAGTGAATGGCCATTTTTCTTTGGTACTCCACTCTGTCAGCTGAATGTTTAATTGTTATGCGAAGATGACAGACACTGCTGCTAACTAATTCATACTCTTATATCTAACCAGTTCAGAGGGCAGTGTCAGTCTGTTATGGTCTGTGATTACAGTCAATGGAAACGACATGTCTCATTAGTTCTAAAGAAACGACTACTCTCTCAAAGTGTTTCCGAAACGTTTCTAATCACAAATAAAAACAAAGTGTGCACCAATTCCCTTTGTTGTCTGACTGTCATATCAAAGATTGGAAATAAATTGTGTTGTCTTCATTTCTTTGCTTCTTCTAGGAAAGCCTTAAGTCCAAGCCTAAATGAACCTGTTGATTGGTTTACAGGTGTACTGATTAAGAATTAGATTAATCTAGTACAACAAGAAGCCCTCTGAGAAGAAGTCAATGAATTCCGTCCTCTAGTCTCTGGTGCGTCTGACTCCAAAGAGGCTTCCACTCACATACACCTCCAATCCTCATAAGGCTGTACTGCGGCAAATTGCATCGTTACTTTGCAAATTTGTTCAAGCAATCAACTCAATCTCACTCGGGGTATAGCTGTCTGACAACAGGCATGATTAGGATCCTAGGCGGCTTCACCGGCTGTGTCTGGGGGGCGGGAATGAGAACAGAATGACAATGAAGCTTGAAGTTGTTGATTATTATTATCACCGTTTTGTTCTTTACCTATTGTATCCATCCATCTTATCCTTCCCCAGTCACATCCACAAATATTCCTGTATCTCTTTGTGTGGACTGAGCTTTTAGTGCAATCTTTTTGTGATCGGGACTGCAAATATCTGCAGTATTTCAGAATAAAGACCTGCCATTGGCCACATAGAAGATGGTGGATTAGGAATAAGGAAGGTCTGAGCCAGTGTGTCCAAGGATTAAAAATGATGAGGATTTCCCTAAAGTGTCTATGGACTTGACTATTTTTAATATTCTAAAGAGGCACAAATACCTTTCATATCACATATTATTAGCATGTAAATGGAGCAGGGAAGCTGCTTTAGACAGGGTCAATTTGGATTTGGACCAACTACATTAAAAAGACCACAAGAATGCCAGGGGCAGCTCTGGAGTTCCTTTTTTATCTCTGGGTTTCTTTTCCATGTTGCCGTGGTGAGGGAGGAGATGAAATGACCTGGCAGGAGGTGAGGAGGAGGGAGTCCAGGCTGTTGATTCTCATTTCGCAGTTCCCATCTCCCAGTTGGATTGTCTGAGACAGAGATAAATACTGCCAGCCCAGGGCTGCGATTTATAAGCTGTGCAGCCGCCACAATTTCACCCATTACCTGACTGGCTCACTACCAGACCCAAAGGTCTGAGTTCGCCTGCATTGAGAGAGACCATGGTGGTTTCAGAGTCCATCTCCCTCCCTCTCCCTTGTTCACACAACAGGGTGACAACCCCCAGCCTCTGTCCCTGCTGATCTAGTCCTGCTCTGATTTGAAATGTTCCACTCAAGGGAAAAATATATTGGAGATGAAGTTTTGGTGTGTGTGTGTGTGTGTGTGTGTGTGTGTGTGTGTGTGCATGCATGTGTTTTTTGGTCTGTGCTTGTGTCTGTCAGTCTTTATCAGTGTGTGAGAGAATGCATGTGTGTGTCAAATCTCATGTCTACCAAATCAAACGTCTGTCAGGTCTTTATTTGTTCCTTTTTGATTAGAACAGAAATGCAGACACTGGTAACGTTACAGTATGTTCCCTTCTAGGCACCCTCTATCAGTTGTGTTCTTTTTATGGCGAGAGTTCATATGAGTCCTAGTCATGTTTCATTTTTTCCCATCTCTTTTTATTACCACAGTGTGTCTGGATGCCCTCCGCAGCAACCTCTGGGATATTACACTTCTCTCTGAATTGGGGCCTGTCGAGGGTATTACACCATGTGTATTGTTTCTGAAATCGAGATGGAGCTTGATGATTCGCAGGTGACTTTCTCTTGACACACACAAGAGTGCTTTTTATAAACCTGGGGTAGGAATGGCTTCTCAGAGATGGGTAGCATTATGCAGTAGCTAGCTACCTACCTGTGTTTTGTACTGTGCTCCTTTGCTACTGCTCTCCTCTGTCTGCACTAGGACAACTCTAGTAGTTGTTCTAACCAGTACCACTGGCGCATTAGGTGGGAATGAGTGAGTATTTGAAAGCATGTGAGAGCCCTCTTTGCAGTGTATTCACTGTATTGTTTAATAATGGTTTAAACAGACTTAATACAAGTGTGCAATGAGAAAAATGTGGAAAAAAGATGATGAAGTGTGTTTGGTGTATAGATACGACCTGTGTGTTTGATGTATAGATACTACCTGTGTGTTTGGTGTATAGATACGACCTGTGTGTTTGGTGTATAGATACGACCTGCACACACAAACATGGTTGGATAGGCAGCACCACTACATGCATGTTCTGAAATAAATAAATACTTTTGTTCAATATTTAAGTAGAGCTACTGTACCATGTAAATTCTCAGCCATGATGACATACTATAACATGTACACATGTCAGATTACACCCACCAACACAATGAGTCAATCCAGGTTGGGCATTTTGCTCTTGAATCACAGCAGTTTATTATCCTACAATGGCTTAGTGTCACAACAATAGGAAAATAGAGGCTTAGAGAATTCAGCGCCAGTGAAGTTTAGTATTAAAAAAACATCCAGTAGCAGACACAAAGCAGAACACAAGACCATCTTTGCACTGCAGGCTATTGTCTCTCCACCAGTATTAAATACTGTACTGTACCACTGGCTGTCTCCCTCTATACTCATTCAAAGTCAAATTACTCCTTCAAGGCCTGCCAGTAATATGGGTTAATTGTTCTGGATGGCTGGATCACTTCCAAGCAGTTCATCCAATTTCCATTTAAATTGAGCTATCGGAGCATGACACGGGTGATACTAGCTGGGTGCTGGCGTGTCGCATGCATGACAGGCATCAGAGACACACCCGTGGGCCGGATGGCTGCAGCTGAGAACCTTGTTTACAGGTTGTACTGGGGGTTCTCAAGTGGCGCACGCACACAGAGGCAATGAAATGCAAGTGCACGTGCACACCTTGCCTGGCTCTCTCACTGGGGTTGATCCTTTAAGCCAGAGCCAGAAATCCCCCCTTATATACACACTAGTCAGACTCAGTGTAGTGTATATGCATGGCTATATAGCCAATCTCTTGTTGGCAATCTCCAAAGTCGTGACTTGCCAATATGCACGATGGAGGCCTGTGTGTTAAGCCCAATGCATGCGATGCGATATTGTCGCACGACAACATTCGATTCTCCATTCACACCCACACACTTCAGTGGTGTGAATTGAGAATCGAATGTTGTCGTGCGACAAAATCGCACGCCGTGTGCATTGGCCTTTACAGTGCATACAGTATTGTTTTTACATTTGTATACATGATGTTTTTGATAACGATAATACAATTATCTTCTTTCTTTTATCTGTCTCTTTTCCAAATGTCAATCAAAACATTTGTAAAATCAAAGGAGGTGCATTCTGTTGTGACAAATGAATCATTATGCTTCATAGCACAATCCATACATACAGTATTTGAACAATATTTTCAGTTGGTTCCTCATCTTGAAAGTAGTCAATGGGTCAGGATAAACTGCAATCCATGGTTCAGAGTTAGCCACTTCTAACTTCAGCTAACATAAACCACCGCTAACAAAAAAAACAATGGCAGTTGTTAAACAAAAATAAGTGGCTAAAGTTAGCAGAAGTTAGTATTGACTATATAAACAACATGGATTAGTTTCTCCTGATCCGTGAATTACTTTCAAAGTAAGGAACCATCTGACTGTGTTTACTTATTGAACTAGCCCTTTAATACAATGCTTCTGGAGGTTTTGAACAACTTCGACAACATACAGTAAATATACTGTATGTTAGGATCATGGATTTAACGGTGAAGAGGTAAATGCTAATGTTAAAATCCATACATTTGCATAAATGGTGGTTATATGCTATTATTATTCATCACTGTTACAAAGGTGCATAAACAAAGCTTGCCCTCCACTACATCCCTGGTTAACATTCTTAGCCACACTGTTCATCCACTGTGACGTGAAGCACTGCACTGCACTGCAGTGTGTCATCCTGCAGAGTGTTGGAGGTTGGAGGGGGATAATCTTAACAGAGTGTCTGACTCTGGGGGGCCGTATCTGTAGCCAGTAGCCTGTAGCCTGTAACCTGGCCTCTAAGCTGTGCTCCTGTCCCTGTAGAGTGAGAGAGAGAGAGAGAGAAAGAGGGAGAGAGAGCTCTTCTACCTATAGCATGTGGCCCCCTCTCACTGCCCCTATACATCATAGAGACAGGCCTCTTGCTTCTGTGGACATGGCTTGTATCAGTCAAGCTCTGCAGCTGAGCAAGCATACCTTCCCATAAAAAGGGTCCTACAGTATCATCGATCTGTTCCTATTCTAGAAATGGCCCTTGTTACAAACTTGTTACTATATTGAAAAGGGGGGGGGGCAGGAAAACGTGACACTGTAAACCACATGCTTCACATTAAGCAGAGAAACCATTCCATGTGGTAAGATGGGGCTGGGGCTGAGTCTGGGACTGAGGCTGAGTCTGGGGCTGAGGCTGGGGCTGAGTCTGGGGCTGGGGCTGAGGCTGAGGCTGGGGCTGAGTCTGGGGCTGGGGCTGGGGCTGGGGCTGGGGCTGAGGCTGGGGCTGAGGCTGGGGCTGAGGCTGAGGCTGGGGCTGAGTCTGGGTCTGGGGCTGAGTCTGGGGCTGAGTCTGGGTCTGGGGCTGAGGCTGGGGCTGAGGCTGGGGCTGGGGCTGGGGCTGAGGCTGGGGCTGAGTCTGGGGCTGAGTCTGGGGCTGGGGCTGAGGCTGGGGCTGAGTCTGGGGCTGGGGCTGAGTCTGGGTCTGGGGCTGAGGCTGGGGCTGAGGCTGGGGCTGGGGCTGGGGCTGGGGCTGAGTCTGGGGCTGAGGCTGGGGCTGGGGCTGAGGCTGGGGCTGAGGCTGAGGCTGAGTCTGGGGCTGGGGCTTGGGCTGAGGCTGGGGCTGGGGCTGAGGCTGGGGCTGAGTCTGGGGCTGAGTCTGGGGCTGGGGCTTGGGCTGAGGCTGGGGCTGGGGCTGGGGCTGGGGCTGGGGCTGAGGCTGGGGCTGGGGCTGGGGCTGGATTCCCGAAGCTGCGGGTTGCCTACAAAAAAGAAAAAAAACATGTCCAGAGATCTCCATTGTTCTGTTCTCTGATCTTCACACAGGTTCCTAAAACAAAGCCCTCTCATAAATATGTATAAGCCCTCTGCTCTGATGGGATAGGATCAATGGAGAGAAAGAGAAGAGAGGGAGAGCCTGAATAATCACACTCCAATACTCCCAACTGCTTCTCTCCGTATCTCTGAAGTAGAAGTGATGTTTGAGCGAGAGAGGGAGAGCGGGAGTTGGAGAGAAATAAATAGAGAGAGACATACACTCAATGAACACTTTATTAGGAACACCTGTACACTTTGCCACAGCCTATTGAGTATTGTCACTGACCATGTGCATCCCTTCTGGCCACAATTTACCCATCTTCTAATGGCTATTTCCGGCATGATAATTCACCAAGTCCCAAAGCAAAAGTCTCAACCTGGTTTCATGAACATGACAATGAGTTCAGTGTTCTTCAGTGGCCTTTCCAGTCACCGGATCTGAATCCAATAGAACACCTTTGGGATATGGTAGAACAGGAGATTCACAGCTTGAAAGCAGGGTTCCCACACCTTCTGAATCAAATTCAAGCACCTTTCAAGGACTTTCAAGACTCAATTCCCTAAAATTCAAGGACCCAACACGGCATAGTTTGAGACAGATCTAGATGAGAATTTATATAATAGGAACTATCCGCTCACACAACAATTAAAAAGAGAGGCTTGAATGTGTGAATGATGGGTTTTTTTGGGGGGGAGAGAGAGAGAGAGGGGAATTCAAGCACTTTCAATGACCCATGTCTATTTTCGAAAACTTTTAAGACCTTGATTTATGTTTTTTTAATTCACAAACTTTCAAGGATTTCATGGACCAGCATCTTTCCAAGGAATGTTTTCAACATCTTGTTGAATCAATGCCACAAAGAACTGAAGCTGTTTTGAGAGCAAAGGGAGGTCCTACCCAGTATTAGTATAGTGTAGTGAATAAAGCATGTTGCATGTTTTGTTTTATGATGGTTCCCAGGCTTGGTTTTGCCATCTGGCTGACAGGGGTTGTGTATTGTTATTTCTGCCAGAGCTTCAAGGAATTATTGATAGAGGTACAGTATAAGGTAGCAGCAAGGAATAAAGCAAAGCATCTGTTATATATTTTTGACCTTTGCATTTTAAATCTAAACATATACTTCAGGATCGACAACCACTCTTAACCACTCAGCTTACATGGATTTGTTCTCTCACGTCCCACGACTCCCACTCTCTAGGAGTTGCTTTCCCTCAGCCTGCGTAGGTAGACATGTATGCGAGAGCACTGTGCTGGTGAGTGGTGTGTGTGTTGAAAGTTGGAGAAGATCTCCGGTGTCTTCATTGGCATGCCTCGCATGGTGGAGCTCACAATCTTGACAGCCTGAGACAATCTGCTCTGTGTCTTCAGTGGGTGGGCAAGCTGCCCGGTGCTCAGTAAGCGAATTATCTGTGTGCTGCGCCCCATCGCTGGCTGGCCCTCTTTGACAGACAGTAGCCTGCCACGCATGCCCCGCTCTCTTTAACTGCACAAGGAGAAACTCATTAATCAGGAGGTGCTTGCATCTCCCAGCTTTTACTGTTCCACTGAGAGGAGAGGAGAGGGGAGCAGCAGCGGACGACGAGCCCCCGAGTTCCTGGTGATGAATGCCCTGGTTCTACACCTTTTAAAAGTACAGTTTATCAATGGGGAGTGGGGCAGGATGCTTGGGAGCTGAGGGGAAATTGCCTTTTCCTTTTAACCTGCAGCCAAGGGTGAAGAAGTGAACGTGAAAGGGATGTGAGGACATCTGCCCTCTGAGGTGATGTGGAAAGTCTTTCAATCGCTTTCCCTTCTCCTTTTTGTTCTCTTATCTTCCCCTCTTTTTGGTTGTTTGTTCTTTTGCTCTATTAACCACTTTTTGCTCATTTTCCTTCTCATTTCCACCCTGTTTTTCTTCTTCTCCTCTTCCTCTTTCCCTCTATTGTCCATCCTCCCATGCTGCATGGTGGCGAGGCTGGTGTGAGTGCATGTGGGTTGACAGGCTGAGCTCTGGGAGGTTGAGAGGGCGAGGGCAGCATCTGCAGACTGGGGGACAGAAAGCTGAGACAGCAAGGCCCTGTATGTGAACGAATGCAGTGAGCTGCAGGAACACCAAGGCCAGGCAGAGCAATAGAGAACCTTGACCTTGAGCCGTGAGGATAGAATACACGCTTGCCTTGTACCCACTGAGCTGTGCGGTCTCAGGCCCCCTCTGCCCAGGGCATGGGTGCACTGATTGACATATGGTGTTTTGCTTAAACTGGATTAAATTCATCCCCTCATTAATTATTGTGAATGCCCAGGATACTGCGCTGCAGCATTGAGAGAAGCGATGAACAAATGAGTGTTTATTTTTTATTTTTTATCATAACCCTTCCCTAATTGATATTCATGAATGCAGTCATTTATATGCCACAAAAGGGTCTTGTGCAATGCAAAACATTTAGATTTGGATTATGAATCACTATTATAACCAAATCATCACATGGATGAGTGAGCGTGCGTGTGTGTGCGTCCGTGTGCGCGCGTGTCTGTGTGTGCATGCGTGTGTACGTACGTGCGTGTGTGTGTGCGTACGTGTATGTGTTCACGTTAATTGTATGTTGGACTAAATTTGACTAAATTAGATTCAACATCAATTGTTATGCCCTGCAGCCTACCCTGTCTAAGGGACTGGTGAAGGTTTTGTCTGTGGGGCTTTAATATGTAAAACAAACGATATGATGTACAGAGGAAGCAGGATGGGCTACAGTACAGTTTCTCTGATGGGCTTGTTTGTTTCAGCCATCTGTATACAAAGGAACTGCTTGCCTTCATTTCTGTGGACAGAACATGCCTGGTTCGACAGGAACAATGCAATTTCTCTCTGGGCTGTGCTTTTCCTCTGCTGTAAGAGTGTCCATAATCTGTTCTCATTCAGTCGACTCGGTTCGACATCTCACTATGAGATATGCACTCCTGCGTACCCTATTCACTGAAACCATATTCAGTCATGCTTAGAACAGGTCGGAAGCGCTTTGCATGGCTGAACCCGCCACAGCGAAACCTATGAAGGCTATTACAATGCACTGCCATTTTATTATTTTCACTCTTAGATCGCTTATTTGCAAGCTAGACAGCAGTGTTACTGCTGCACTTAAGCAGCACTTAACTGGAAACTTCACAGCTTTCCCCGGAGCGTTAAATTGGTTATTCTTCTTCTTAATCTCACAGGAATCCTGCTGATTAATGCTTCACTCTTACTGAGCAAAGTTCTCTCTAGTTTGGTTTTTCAACAAGAGATTGAATTAGTCACTAGCCTAGCTACTTTCTCTCGTGTCCCTCAGGTAAAATGCACGTTTTGTTGCAAGCTGATGGATGAGGTCTTATAACCGTTGAGGTGCTCCCCTCTTTCACTACACAAAGTGAAAGATCTCTTTTACTGCACAAGTGAAAGAGAGAGTCTAGTTTGCCCGCTCATGTTTTCCACATGAGTGAACACTTGGTTGCAGCATTGAAAAACTTAACTAGCTAGCCAAAGGTACACTGCCTCGCCAGCATTCGCTATGCTAGCTGGCTACCCCCGGCGTGGTTGGCAAGTAATAAACCCACACTAGGTAGACTAATTACTATGAACCACATATATGTATATATAAAATAAAGAAAACAGGCTGGATTGTTGTCCGGTGTCTCGTTGCAGGGAACAACAGGCTGGATTGTTATCCGGTGTCTCGTTGCAGGGAACAGCGACTTCCACTCCTCGGCTGTCTTCGCGTTCACGGAGACGCACCTATCTCCATCTGTCCCCGACGAGGCGGTGGAGCTAGAGGGATTCTCCGCGTTCCGGGCTGACAGAGACTTCGAGGCGGTGAGCAAGTCTAGGGGTGGGGGGTTAATGTTCTTTGTTAACGTGCGCTGGAGTTCCGAGGTGACAGTGCTCCACAAACACTGTTCCACGGCTATAGAATCCCTATTCATCCTCTGCCGTCCTTTTTATTCCCCCCGTGAGTTCAGCTCATTCATTCTCGCGTGTGTCTACATTCCACCTGATGCAGACGTCACCGCAGCAGTAGACACACTGGCAGAGCAATTGATGAGTGTGGAACGTAATTACCCGGACAGTTTTGTTGTTGTTTTGGGGGATTTTAACCAGGCTAATCTTAGCCGGGCGCTCCCCAAATACAGGCAGCAAGTCACGTGTCCCACCAGGGGGGTGAACACTCTGGACCATTGCTACTGTACAGCTCGTCAAGCCTACCATTCTGTCCCCCGTGCTGCACTGGGCTACAGTGACCACATCCTCATACACCTGATCCCTCGCTACAGGCAGAGGTTAAAACTCTCTAAACCTGTTGTACGGCGATTCAGGGTGTGGTCCAGTGAGGCATGTGAGCGACTCTGCGCCTGGTTGGAGAGTGCAGGCTGTGACCAGGACTTGGTGGAGTGGGCGGGGCCAGAGGCTGGTAACAATCTGGATGTATACACAGACACTGTTACATCATTTATCAGCCTTGGCGAGGAGGTGTGTGTCCCCCTCCGCTCCAGGAAGTCCTTCAACAACGACAAGCCCTGGTTTTCATCCCAACTCAGGCGTCTGAGGTCAGAGAAGGAGGTGGCTAGGCGCAGTGGGGACGTGGACCGGGTCAAGCAGGCCAAGTACAGGTTCGCCAAAGCGGTGAAGGAGGCGAAGCATCGCTTTTCGGAGAAGCTGCAGAAACAGCTCTCTGAGGGGGATTCCGCCTCCGTCTGGAAAGGCCTAAAGACCATCACCAACTACAAACCCAGGTCCCCGCTGATGTCCGACAACCTCCCCCTCGCTAACGAGCTGAACGAGTTCTATTGTAGGTTTGAGAAAGAGAGGTTCCCGCCCACCCCCGCCCTCTCCCTCCACACCCCCCGGCTACAACCACCACCCCCGTCCCCCAGGGGGGCCAATGTCCCTCCTGCTACCCCCACCCTCCCCCCCCCCCCCCCCCTCCCTCCCCCCTCCTCACCCGCCCCGCCCACCCCCACCCCCCTTTCCCCACCCCCTCTCTCTGTCACAGTGCGAGAGGTAAACAGACTGTTTAAGAGGCAGAATCCCCGGAAGGCAGCTGGTCCGGATTCCGTCTCTCCCTCTGTCTTGAAGCACTGCGCCGACCAGCTGGCCCCGGTGTTCACCAACATCTTCAACGCCTCGCTGGAGCTGTGTCACGTCCCAGCGTGCTTCAAGGCATCAACCATCATCCCCGTCCCCAAGAAGGCCAAGGTCACAGGCCTCAACGACTACAGACCCGTCGCTCTGACCTCCGTCGTCATGAAGGTCCTGGAGCGCCTTGTCCTGGCCTACCTGAAGCTCATCACGGATCCTGTGCTGGACCCCCTGCAGTTCGCGTACAGAGCCAATAGATCCACGGAGGACGCCGTGAACATGGCTCTGCACTACGTACTAGAACACCTAGACACTGCAGGCAACTACGCCAGGATCCTGTTCGTGGACTTCAGCTCGGCCTTCAACACGATCCTCCCACACATCCTGGAGCACCAGCTATCCCTGCTGCAGGTGCCGGTCTCCACCTGCAGGTGGATCACGGACTTCCTGACTGACAGGTCTCAGCGGGTGAAGCTGGGGAAGAGCATTTCCAGCTCCAGGACCACCAGCACGGGCTCCCCGCAGGGCTGCGTCCTGTCTCCAGCACTATTCTCCCTCTACACCAACAGCTGTGTCTCCCGCCACCCCTCGGTCAAGCTCCTGAAGTTTGCAGACGACACCACCCTGGTGGGCCTCATCTCCGGGGAGGACGAATCTGCCTACAGGGGTGAGATCGAGGGGCTGCAGAGATGGTGCAGTTTAAACAATCTGGAGCTAAATGCTCTAAAAACAGTGGAGATGGTGGTGGACTTCCGAAGGAAAGCAGCCCTGCCCCCTCCCATCACGCTGGGAGGTACCCCGGTGGCCTCCGTGGAGTCATGCCGCTTTCTAGGCATGACCATCTCCCGGGACCTAAAGTGGGAGCAGAACACCGAGGTCCTCACAAAGAAGGCCCAGAAGAGGATGTTCTTCCTCCGGCAGCTGAGGAAACTCAGGCTGCCGAGGTCCATGATGGTCCAGTTCTACACGGCCATCATAGAATCCATCCTCACCCACTCCATCATCACCTGGTTCCCTGCTGCAACGACCAAGGACAAGGCCAAGTTGCAGCGGGTGCGACGTTCAGCAGAGAGGGTGATCGGCTGTCCCTTGCCCTCCCTCAACTCCCTGCATGACACCAGGGCTCTGAGGAGGGCAAGGAAGATCATGGCTGACCCCTTCCACCCCGGCCACGGCCTCCTCACCCTGCTTCCCTCTGGAAGAAGGTTGCGGCTGCCTAAGGCACTTAAGGCCCGCCACAGGCTCAGCTTCTACCCCTCAGCCGCCAGGCTGTTAAATGACTCTGGCTTCCCCCCCCCCCCCGCCCCCAAGTCTGCCCAGGACTGAACTGGACTCACTGTAAAAAACTCTGCACTGCACTTTACTTTATACCGCACTATTCAATGCACTGTTGTCTGTCCTGTGTTGTTGTTGTTGTTGTGTTGTCCTGTTTTTTGATATGTGAAAAAAGTATAAACGCACTTGCTGTGGTGACGAAGCAAATTCCTATATGTGTAATGCATAGTGGCAATAAACGTTATCTCAATCTCAATCAATCTCTCAATCTCGTCTTGGCCCCTGGTCCTAGCATAGATTTTTTTTTCTTATGATGACTGATGGAAAGATGATTTACTTACTGTAGACGAAAGTACTGTAAGTCGGATAAAGGTGTCTGCTGAATGTCAAAACATTTTAAATATTTTTGCACACAAGGCAATTTCTGAGGTTCGCCTCCCATGGCGCGACTTTCGAATATCAAATGTTATCATTAGGTCTGTCTCTGGCCCCACAGACACAAGTGTTCCGAAGCAGCAATAGCCTTCATTCAGGACAAGGGCTTGAGGGTCCTCATTTACATCAACGATTGGATGATATGTGTGGTCACCTTGGTTCAGCAGAGCACACAGCCCTCCTGGTGTTGCCCCTGCTTGTTCTAGGCTTCTGGTTAAATAGTGCCAAAAGCTTGCTCACAAACCTGTCGGACAAACCATGTTGGTAACTCTGGTCTCGGTCTCGGCTCAAGCTTCCACCACCATGGACAGACGAGGAGCTTTTCGCCTGTGCTTTGAGGTGTTCCGTCCAGCCACGACAGTCTTGTACTGTATGTGTCTCGTCCTGTATGAGGCTACTTGGGTGAACAGCCTCCTGGTAGTGGTAGTAGTCTGGATCCTTCTCTGCATTGCGTGGAGGCCCCCTAGCAGGTGAATAACAACTCCACCACCCGGATGTCACCCAGGCGTTGTGGAGACGTCACGGCAGGGCCACCGAAGATCTTTACACTTCACAGGACAACTCGCATAGTAACCAGATGTGCTCCTTTATTCATTCCCAGCTATCAGCCTAATTTCTCCCATTCTGAACAGAATGAGGTCACATGGTCTATCTTTTCTCCTGATTGCCCCACATTGGCCAGGGAGACTGGGTGGAGTGCTATAGGCAAGGCAAGGCACGTTTTTTTGTATAACGTATTTCATACAACAGGGGCTGCTGCACTGTGTTTTGTTTTCACTCTTGGAATGATTAGCTGATTAGTCTCAGCTGACCTTAGGGACCTTGCGGGAATATAGGGTGGGAGGAGATCTGATATATGTATTTTGGTCCAAGACCATTTTGTGATTTGTATGTAATTAGGAGGATTTTGAATTCAATTCTCTGAGAGACTGGTAGCCAGTGCAGGGATCTCAGGATTGGTGAAATGTGTTCAAACTTCTTTGTTTTTGTTAGGACCCTAGCAGTGGCATTTTCGTTGAGCTGCAATTTACAAACAGCTCCTTTAGATAGGCTTGTTAGTAGACCATTACAATAATCAAGTCTACTCGAAACAAATGCATGGATTAGTTTTTCAAGGTCCTGCTTGGACATGAACAGATCGATATCCCAAAAGTTTAATTGACTTGGTGCTACACTGTGATGATTTAAATGTTCCCTTACATTTTTTGAGCAGTGTAGTTACAATTGAAAAGCACAGAGAACAGTGAGTCAGTGAGCAGTAATGCAGCCAAAAAGAAAGGGTCACTCTGTCTCTCTTTGGTGCTGTGGAGAGAAACAGCAGGTTTCTACAGTGGTCTGTACCAAAGCCGCCTCTTCCCTTCGCTGCGACCATAATGCACTGCTTAGGTGACACCACATCTGTGGCAATTTAAATATGTATTTTTCCTGGCAGCTGGCCTTGTTTTCACCCAGGAGGACCCTGTATGTTACGTTTTGCATGAACTTGTGTGTGTGTGTGCATGTGTCTCTGCGTGTGTGTGTGTGTGTGTGTCCGTGTGTCTCTGTGTGCGTGCGTGCGTGTGTGTGTGTGTGTGTGTGTTGACTCCTGGAGAAGATAATGTGTCCAGATCCCACCCTGACATCAGGAGAATGAAAGCGGAGTAATGATGCATTAATTGTGTTCCTCACTGGGTGTGTCTCCCCTCTCTCATCGTGGGGTGAGTATGTTTTCATGCTTGAGTGATTGAGTGGGAGAGTGTTCTCCCCTTGCTTTAAACATACTGGCAGCAGTGAGAAATGATCTACAGCTTTCTGGGAGATGGAGGTGGTCGCTCATTTTCAGAATTGCCTATGAGTATGAGCAGGGAGAGATTGGAGGCTGATGATGATTTATGGTCACCTGGGAGGATGTACCATGCTCTCGATCAAGATGAGAATAGAAATTTCACCCACAGCATATTCACAACCCCTGTACTTCTACGTATGGTGTTAACCAACAAGAGCGTGACAGGGTCTGGTGTTTTAGTCCGCAAGTAGGGCAAGGCCATGTTTCCGTTTTCTTTCTAGAATATTAACCCATTTAAACCGGGGGCGCTGTTGCGCTGCTCTACCTTTCATGCCGGGAAAGCGGATACGTCATTTTGTAGTATTTGTATTTTTTCCACATTCTTCTGGTCTCTTGGCCAATGAAATGCATCAACATACAGTACAGGCCAAACGTTTGGACACACCTTCTCATTCAATGCGTTTCCTTTATTTTCATGACTATTTACATTGTAAATTCTCACTGAAGGCATCAAAACTATGAATGAACACATGGAATTATGTACTTTACAAAAAAGTGTGAAATAACTCTAAATATGTCTTATATTTTAGATTCCTCAAAGTAGCCACCCTTTGCTTTTTTGATAGCGCTGCAAACCCTTGGTGTTCTCTCAATGAGCTAGTCACCTGAAATGGTTTTCACTTCACAGGTGTGCCTTGTCAGGGTTCATTAGTGGAATTTCTTGCCTTATTAATGGGGTTGGGACCATCAGTTGTGTTGTGCAGAAGTCAGGTTGATACACAGCCGACAGCCCTATTGGACAACTGTTAGAATTCATATTAAAGCAAGAACCAATCAGCTAAGTAAAGAGAAACGAGTGGCCATCATTACTTTAAGAAATTAAGGTCAGTCAATCCGGAAAATTGCAAAAACGTTGAATGTGTCCCCAAGTGCAGTCGCAAAAACCATCAAGCGCTACAACGAAACTGGCTCACATGAGGACCGCCCCAGGAAAGGAAGACCAAGAGTCACCTCTGCTGCTGAGGGTAAGTTCATCTGAGTCACCAGCCTCAGAAATCGCAGGTTAACAGCAGCTCAGATTAGAGACCAGATGAATGCCACACAGAGTTCTAGCAGCAGACACATCTCTAGAACAACTGTTAAGAGGAGACTGCGCGAATCAGGCCTTCATGGTCAAATAGCTGCTAGGAAACCACTGCTAAGGAGAGGCAACAAGCAGAAGAGATTTGTTTGGGCCAAGAAACACAAGGAATGGACATTAGACCAGTGGAAATCTGTGCTTTGGTCTGATGAGTCCAAATTTGAGATCTTTGGTTCCAACCGCCGTGTCTTTGTGCGACGCAGAAAAGGTGAACGGATGGATTCTACATGCCTGGTTCCCACCGTGAAGCATGGAGGAGGAGGTGTGATGGTGTGGGGGTGTTTTGCTGGTGACACTATTGGGGATTTATTCAAAATTTAAGGCATACTGAACCAGCATGGCTACCACAGCATCCTGCAGCAACATGCCATCCCATCCGGTTTGCGTTTAGTTGGACCATCATTTATTTTTCAACAGGACAATGACCCCAAACACACATCCAGGCTGTGTAAGGGCTATTTGACCAAGAAGGAGAGTGATGGAGTGCTGCGCCAGATGACCTGGCCTCCACAGTCACCGGACCTGAACCCAATCGAGATGGTTTGGGATGAGCTGGACCGCAGAGTGAAGGCAAAAGGGCCAACAAGTGCTAAGCATCTCTGGGAACTCCTTCAAGACTGTTGGAAAACCATTTCAGGTGACTACCTCTTGAAGCTCATCAAGAGAATGCCAAGAGTGTGCAAAGCAGTAATCAGAGCAAAGGGTGGCTACTTTGAAGAAACTAGAATATAAGACATGTTTTCAGTTATTTCACACTTTTTTGTTATGTACATAATTCCACATGTGTTCATTCATAGTTTTGATGCCTTCAGTGAGAATCTACAATGTAAATAGTCATGAAAATAAAGGAAACGCATTGAATGAGAAGGTGTGTCCAAACTTTTGGCCTGTACTGTATACACGTGGGAGTATCTACAGACGTGCTGATTTTTTTATTTTTATTTTTTTCACGATATCTTGGCAACAGCAGAGAAGTTTCTGAAGTTAGTTCTGAAGGGAGCAATATTGATGATGAGCTGCAACGTTTGCAGGAAAAGCCCTATACAAATAAAAGTTATTACTATTATTATTATTATTATTATTATTATTATGACAATGGTATAACTGATTCGGATGATTTAGAAGGCTTTGAAACGGAATGGAAGACGGACAACTAGCACCGTAATCCGTAATGCGTTTCAACGCACCCGGGGGTGAAAATCAATATATCTGCAGATGCAACACCGATGCAGGTATTTGAAAATATTTTTACAGAGGAACTCTGGCGCGTCTCGTCACCAAGACAAACCTTTATAGTGCCCAGACCAGAACCACTCCACCCATAGGGCTTTCACACCGGCAAAGAACCGTGCCCGTTCGCGTTCGGAAACCTCCGAACGTTGGCGCTGTCTGGCGAACGATACACTGGTATGAACGCGGGCTCGTTCGCCAGACAGCGCCAACGTTCGGAGGTTTCCGAACGCGAACCGGCACGGTTCTTTGCCGGTGTGAAAGCCCTACCAGAGCAAAGTGGGCTGACGTTAGTCTGACGGAGATGAAGACTTTTATATATATTATATATAATAATAATAATAATAATAATAATAATAATATTATATTATATAATATTGCACTACGGTCATATGTTTAGGTGCACGCACCGGAAAGGGAAATAGATAGACTAGTCTGACTACTGTTCTAATGTTTACACCTGCGTTCTCCCTGCTCAGGACTTGTTTAATTATTGTCATTTCGCAGAGTAATTTCATTAAAGCAAATGAACAAATGGAATATTGTTCTTATTTATTGGCCCGTGCATCAGTATGGGGCTTCTTATACTGTCAGTTCGGAGAGACTACTGGTAACAGAAGAAAGATCTCTTCAAGACCAATTTCCCAAAGCACATGTCCCGGGACAGATTTGTCTCTGGAGGTAATAACAACAATAATAATAATTCATTGTGATGATAGTATAATAAGAAATGACTGTTTATGTCTCCTATTACTTTAGGTGTCTTTTATTATTATTATTATTATTATTATTATTATTATTATTATAGTAGGCTAAAGAGAACTATTTATATTTCTTCCAATGGTGTATGTGTTATATTGCTTTCATCCAAGGTAACTTACATGAATCTATATCTGGATTTCCAGGTATCTACACCTCCAGGACAACCAGGCAGCTGACATGGATTATGTGAGGGGACTGCCCTCTGTCCTGCCCTCTGTGACTGAACCCACACTTTATTTGTATTTACTTTTATTGAAAATAGTGCTTAAATTATTTTTAATGAAGGTTTGGACTCCTTAATAAATAATAAACTCAAATCCCGATGAAAGCCACTGGTGTAAGCTTTTAAATACGTTTTGAATTTCGTTTCTATCGGCTGAGAAATATTTTTTTTAGTAGGCGTTGACACTTTTGTTGAATTTCCAGAAAACCGTCAGGTTTTAGGGGGTTATTCTAATTCTCGTTTCAGGCCTTAATCAAATCAAATCAAATTTTATTTGTATAGCGCATTTCTTACAAGATGCAACTCAATGCGCTTCACATAATGAACATTCTCAGTCAATCAATCAATCAATCAATCAATACTGACAGAGCCGCAAGCAGGCAAAAGTAAAAGCCTGTACACTATGTAGCCAATTCCCTTGCAGCCCTCTACACAGCGACTACTAGCCAGTTTGCCTACCAGCACCCAGCGGTGGGCCCCCACCCCCCCCCCCCCCCCCCCGGGGAGCCCCCGCCGCCCCACACACCCAGCCCGCCCCACCACCAGCACACCCAGCCCAGCCAAGCAAGCACAGACCACAAAGGCCCCGCACAAGGACGGCCAAGCAGGTGCCCCGGCGGCGGAACAGACCAGGCACACGGGGCAGCCGGGGGCCCCCAAGGGGAGGCCCAAGGACCACCGGCGCAAAGCAAGCAAACAAGGGCGAAAAACCTGTACACCATGTATCCAGGGAAAGTTCCTTGCATATTATCGGCGTACACACTGTCCATAAATGTAGTGTTATATCTGCATCGTTCTTAATGGGTTAAAGGGCAGATTGTACGTTTTCAAATGATGTGTCATACATTGACATCTGTTGAAGAAGATATGCATATTTTAATGTTGATACCCCCCAAATCATCAAACAGAGACATTTTTTCACAGGCAGGTAATGGGTGGGAACAATAGCTGTTAACCAGCTCCACCTCCAACCACTCCCCCAGGACAACCACTCCTCCATTACACTACCTGTCATTATCTACCTGTCATCTGTCAATGGGGTTGTCAGTTAACCCTCAGGAAACAAACTTGCAGGGCTGACATGTTTAAATTGCTAAATAATAATAATAATTCAAGTTTCATGACTTTGTATTGCCATGTGTACTGTGTAAATTTATTACATCCCATTAAACAAGGAAAAGAGAGTACCATTCTTAAAAAGTCGACATTGCAGCAGCAAGAGAAAACAAAATAGCAATGGAAAAAATGGCAAAAGGAAACAATAAGGCAAGATACAACTGAGTAAAATACAATAATAGAATAGTAAAAAATAATAATGTTGTGTCTGTGTCTATGCATTCATCATTATAGTCCATAATGCATCTAGTGGGACTAGTCCCTTGCCATCTCATCTGGGCATCAAAGCTGTAATAAAAATAGAAGACAGTACATTTAAAATGATTGCCCACTGTTACCAACACACAATTTTTACGAAATACTACTATGTTCATAAAATAGAATTGCTAATACAATGACAATTACCTCAAGTGCTGGTGACTCACATCTCATGTCTCATGTCTCATCTCTCAGAACCTCTCAACTCGTCATTCTGTAAGACAGATTTCAGAGGTGTGGACACTCACACATTCAATAGTGTGGGCCTGCATGCTTTCCACTCACATACTCTCATGAACATAGTGTACTGTAGGCATACTTGTTGAAGTCATCCTGTATACACACACTGCACAGAAAGAAGTAGGCTAGTAAAATAATTTCAATCCACAGTATTATTCTACAGCATATCTACAACAGCAACATTCTCCAGCATACAGCATCCATACATCAAGCTGCTAAATATGATAATGTGCAGTTTGTGAATGAATAATTATTTTTGATTCCACACAACATTACCGTTCATTACAAAAGCATTTACCTTTTCTATAATTATAGATCTCTAACAAAGCTAGCTAGCTAGCTAACAAGCAAACACTTGTTTGGCTAGTATAGTAAACATACACACACACACACACACACACACATACACATACAATAACTTGTGTACGTTTGTACACAACAAACAAAACCACACCAAGTCAGCTCTCTAACAAATCCGGCTAGCTAGCTAACAAACTAACACCTGTGTCTGTGTGGCTAGCCTAGTAAACGTTGACACAGCTTAGTAAATAATGCATGTAACTCACTACACTAGTTAACAAACTAACACGTTTGGCTATCGCTTGTAACTCACACTTAACCAAAAACAAAGCAGAAGGTATGTCGACAGACCACCCGGTGAATAGTATGTTGATGGACGAAACATTCTGTGTGGATACAGTCATTGATGGCAGCGTCAGTCTTGTAAACAGACACACACACAGACATGGCTATTTGTGCGAGTATGGGGTGGCTGAAATGAAGGGGATACGCCTCCCCACTAATACGAATACTACCCCCCACCCCAGTTTGCTAACAAATTCTACATATTTAGTGATGATCAATGGCTTTGAATTACTTTCAATTCATCTATTTGAGTTATGGTTGCGATGAGGAGCAGAATCAAGCTAGCTGTACTGTACCTGTCCCAGGCTCCTCCTCACCTCAGCATAGCTGTACATACAGTAATGGACTCTAATGTTGTTTTGGGTTTATTTTTGTGAGCTTGTAACATTGCTATACACATCCTTTGGGACTGCTGATATGAGGTTAAAGCGAAGCAGTGTGGAAAAAATTGAACCCTGCTTTGGCACCAGTGAAAAATGGGCAGCGACAAGCATGGAGACCAGATGGCAATGAATCTGTAATCAGAATTCTCTGGTGCGAAATGGAGGACTGGTGGAATGCGATGTTGTGTCAGCTTCAAATGGCACGCTCTCAAAAGTCTTTGTTTATCTAGCCAAAGGTTGAACAATCACTCCGATTATATGGCCACAATTTGTCAGTCACTGCAGGACAATAAGGAATTCAATTAAAGTAATATTTTTACTACATTAGCCCACTGCTCTGTTATGTTAATGTCCAAAAGACAACTCTTGAATATGATTGGACCTCATTCGTTGTATGCAGCTAACAGGCAGTTAGAGAGACTTGAACTGCATATAAATAGAAGGATGAACCCATAATGGCTCGCTGTTGAAGAAATGGGTCGTTGGGCACCCCAGAGGGATTCACCTGTGATTTTCACCCCCCCCCCCCTTACCTATATGACAGGGTGGCACGATGGCAGGGGGGGGACTGGGGCGTCTGCCCCCTCTCCTGTGACCCCAGATGCTCCCTCTCCCGCAGGATGGTGCATAATTGCCTAATTAAACAGAGGGACAACAACCCCAGCATACCTCATTAAAGACATCGCTCCATCACCTATTCAGCCTCCTCTGAAAGACCCCCCCCCCCCACGTGACCTCAATCTTGGCAGGAAAGGTCAAAGACAGACTGAAGGGTATTGGGAGCCTACTGGCTTTCCCAGTGGCTTACCTGCATGCTCGTACCAGTATCGGAAACAGTTTCCATGTCTAAGGAATTACCATTTTAGTTCTGTATAGGCAGTAGACGATGAATGAAGAAACAATGACATTATCTTCTGAAAGAGTCTGGGTGGCTGGTGGGTGTCAGAACAAGGGTAATTTTGGACCTCACCGAGCCTCCAAATCGTGGATGCTGCTTGACCTTTCAATGTCACGTTATTTATGGGGTACACAAACACCTCTTCAAACTGCCTTTCCCTGTTAAGATAAACATTCGCTCAGATACATGCAGACACTTGATTCATAAATATTGTAGCAGATGGGTGGCTTTCTATTACAGTAGAGACGAGAGGTGAACACTGGTCCTTTTTCAAATGTCAGCCACTCCTCTGAAGGCCCCAGCATGCTGTTGACAAGAGCCCAAAATCGGTTTGTTTGAGCTGTGAGACTCCATTAAGTCTGGCTGGTTAATCTCCCAGTCCTACACAATCAGAGGTGCCCTGAATATGTACTTACAGAAGCACAGCTTGTTTATCCAGACGTCTCACTGGCCTGCAGGTTAAAGAGAATGAAATCAGAAAAGGGAATGTGGTTTGTGACAGTCCTACTGTGACACGCTACAGGAATCAAATACAAAGTCTGGTGTACTACTACTCACTGACTCGTAGCTATAGATTTTGTGTCAAATTTTAGAAGCTGGAGAAATCCTATACCTATGGAGTGACAGTTTTAAAACAGGTAGTACTAAATATAACTAAATGGTACTATTGATATTTTTTTTCACTAAATTGCATCCAATGTGGAATGAGAGAAATTAACTCTAAGTTGGGGTGTGACATGTGATGCTTGTTCTCTCTGTAGGATGCACTTGGGGGTACATACAGTATGAATGAGTTCTAAGCAGTTGTTAAATCGTTAGTTGTATACCCACCGTTTCCCCTCTTAAATCTTAGATCTTGCTGCTTAAGCAAACACTTTAAGTCTCCTTTGAGGACTGGCTGCTTTAAATTATTTTACCAATACAGCGGTAAGTCATGCTCTTGTCACCATAGCACACATTTACCATCCGGCACAGTTAGGAAGGAAGGATATTTTATATTTTCTTGATAACAGAGTTGTTGTTGTACTTGGCTCAATTGCTCAAATTCAGTTAAGCAGGCACACAACTTCCTTTGAGTGAAAACAATTGAATCATAAGGTCTCTCTGATAAAAGCTGGACTGAATGATTGAAATAGAATTCAAGACATGCTATTTCTGAATTGTTCATTTATTTATTTATTTATCTCTGATGCTGATGGATGAGTTCGGGTTTTGCTGCTTTAGGCCATGCATAATGCATCACAAGGAATGTGTTTAGGAAGTTGGCTCTTTGAGTGGCATCATGATTAGGGAATTGTGAGGATTGGTCATATCTAATCAAACCAGGATACCAGTATCATATGAGATGATTGAATTGAGTACATTGTTAGTTTTACTACCTGCCAGAATAGGCCAAATGGTGGCCCATGGACACTGCTGTTACATTATGACAATGTCTAAAACTTGGGGCAGAAATGTGCAAATACATACATTCAGCCAATGTACATTTCTGCTTTGGCAGAAGAAAAAAAAATGTCATCCAGAAAATAAGACATGTCCACAAGCTCAACCCATATGACTCTACAATGTCAGCTTATTTATCCGTCCACACTGGACAAGAGGAAAACCAATAGAGGGAGCCCAATAGCCATATCTCCTCACTCTGGGATGGACAACAGAGGAACTTCACTTACATATTTTACATACAAAATGACTGTACACACTCAAATGACTCTGATTCATAGTTGACTTTACAGATAGACAACCCTTTTTTGTGACAAACTCACTGTGCTTTTATATATATGGAGAGAGAGAGACAGAGAGACAGAGAGAGAGAGAGAGACAGAGAGAGAGAGAGAGAGCAAAAAAAATAGCAAGGAAGGGGCTATTTCCCCTCTCTCTCTCTGCGGTAGACAGCTGTCTCAGCAGATGCCTAGTGAGGCTGGAGGACTAGGAGGAGAAGGTCCGAGAGGCTGTCTTGGCACGAGAGGCAGTGGTCGCTCACCCACACGTCTGCCTCAAGGACTTCCAGCTTCCCGAGCCTTCCCGGCGGGCTGGGGCTGTCAGCTGTTTGCATGGGCCTGGGGTAATGGTAAGTCCCGGAGGATGTGTCTCTAGGGGTTGCAGAGGTTTTCTATTAGCACGGTGCTCATAACTGCCTCAGAGTTAGTTACCTCACTATACCGTTACGCTACGCTGGTGTCCTTGGCTGCATTAAGCTATGTGTCATCATGAGTAACTCCACCACACACACAACAGTCAGGAGTCACTCTGCAGCCTTACCACCTCTTTAAGATTAATGGGCTTTTATGTTTGCTGTGACAGATGGTTTGGAGATGTTGATATTTTAAATAGTTTTCCTGTATAAGACTATGCAGAATTTAAACTGGGTGCTTTAACATTACCTTACACTTTACTGTAAAGGGTTTATAATGTAATGGCAGAGGAATCTCTGTTCTCCCAAAACTTTATTTATTTAATTGGCTCTTCTACACTGGTTGAAATTATACACATTTGTATCACTTTAATTTTATGAGCTCAGAAATATGACTATAAATATTAGATGAAAGAGGATATTTTATATATTCATTACTCTTAGTCTAGCCGTGAGTAACACTGTTTAATATTCTTTGTTTACAGTTGAAGGTCACATGGGGTGGGGGGGGTATGAATATGGATAAGATGGCCTTCACTCTCGCAGATGAACGTCTCATATTCCACACACACACACACACACACACACAAACACACACGCGCTTGCACGCGGTCGCCTACCGGCCCGCACCCTGTCTTCAATTAAAACAATTAAAGTCATTTTGATGATGCATACATTTGGTTGATTGACAGAGCCTTGCTCCCTGGTAGTTTGGTTAACAAACCTCACTGAGGCCTCCTTGGCCCTGCCCTGCCCATCTCCCTGTTTGCGGATGTTTTGCCTGATTACAATTACAGACAGCACTTCCTGACTCAGAGATACCATGGGGATGATGAAAGAATGACAAGAGAGGAGGACATCAAGGGGGGTGGTGACTAGGGAGTATGAAGAGGAGGAGGAGGTGGGGGAAGGGGAAGGAGACTGAGGAGGAGGAGGGGGAGATGGAGACGGATACAGAGGAGGAGGAGGAGGAAAGAAGAAAGAGGGGAGGAAGCTCACAGCGGGGCTGGTGTGTGCCTGTGTTAAAAGGAGGAGGGCGGTGGTCTACATTAAGAGAGGGGGGGGGGGTCTTGGTTGTGCCCCCAGCATTTGTCACAAAGGACCTCCTATTATGCAGGCTGGCAGGTTCTCTGGGAGTCCAGGGAGATCAGGACTGGTCCTACTAATGAAACCAAGGCTGAGGTTTACACGCAGGTTTCCCCCATGTTTTAATTGCATTTGGCTTTTCTGCTCAAGCTCATCTCATTCTCTTCCCATCCCCTCTCATCTCATCCTCACCAGCGTCTCCTTCTTTGGCCTGTAATTTCACCATTTCACCATACCAAACACCAACATTTCAGTATCTGAACGTATCTGAATGTTAGTTAGTCAGTTGAGTTGCACAGAAAATCACACATAGCTGTAAACATGACGGTGTAAACTCTTGACTATTTCTGTGATAGTGTTTTAGTTACTGCAGATACGCAGTATATGTAACGTATGCTTCAAGCAGATGAAGTACTGCTGGGTCTTTCTTTTTCTCTCTCCTCTGTTGATGTAGCTGGAAGGGATAGATAATAGAATTCACTCAGGTGATGTCGATGCGTGAGTGAGTTCCTCCCTCTGGCATTAAGGCCTGGTCTGTACCACAGGACAGTCTGACAGCTGTTTCCTGTGACTAGGGGAAAACACATTGATTCTGTTCTTCTGTTGGCCTC
Source organism: Nansenia antarctica (assembly GCF_963989245.1). Lineage (NCBI taxonomy): Eukaryota > Metazoa > Chordata > Actinopteri > Argentiniformes > Microstomatidae > Nansenia > Nansenia antarctica. The sequence goes on along the minus strand of NC_137688.1, from coordinate 44,542,852 downwards.
ATTTGGGAAGAGATGGAGTGTGACCAAAATGCTCTCTAGTATATGAGACATGGACTTAGAACAAAAGAGAGTGTATAGAGAATCATGCTTTTTACGCCTAGTGACACCCCTTTGTTACCCCCCCAAAATGTAACAGTGAACCATGAGTTTCAAAAGTGGAACAAACGGCAAGCCAACATGGTTCTATGACAATGTTGAATGCACAATGCCTCCAACTGCCAGCTAGCATAAGGCATCTTTTGAAGTACAGAGGGAGCCTTTGAAGTACAGCATTGCTTTTTTGTGACTGAGAAGAACAAGACACTATTTTGGTGGTAATTGGTAGCATATACCTACCATAACCTTCACTGCTAGAAACATCAATCGAAGGGGTCCACATTTATCCATTTACTGGCTTGAATGAAGGGTGCACCATCATTTGAAGAGAAGCCTGATGAAAAAGTTTGAGAGTTTGTCAACAAGCATAAAACATTCCAGCTGCTGCACCAAAAACACAACAAACTGTGAACCGGCTACAGTATGTGCTGTCCGTGGTGCTGGTAGGTGCTGTCCACGGTCCTTAGTTGTCTGGTGGTGCTGAACAAACAGCATGGCTCCTCAAGATGTGTTGTAGGCTCTCATCCTCTCAGTACCGGTTCGCAGTTTGTTCAACTTGAGAACCTTCTAAGAACTGTTTTGCTTTTCCACGGGCTAGAGAGCCATGTCATTACGTCACTGTATACGTCTGTATACGTCTGTATACGTCACAGCAATGGGCCAACTTTATTGTTTACTGTATTTGTGCTGCTCGTCACGATTGCTATGGACGTCGATTATGTTCAAGAAGAAAGGTAACTACCTAACATGTTTTGATTATTATTATCACCGAACATAAGATGTTAATGTGAGCCTTTGTTGTAAGCTAGCTCACTAGGTCGATATAGCTAGCAACCTAGCATCGACTACGCTGGTATCGATCACATTGCAGTTAAACAAATCTAATAAATTAACGATCGATTTATATTCCTTTGGTCACGATAATCCTGCCCCAGCCCCTGGCATAAGACCAGGTGAGTGTTGGTGCCACTCTGGAACCAGCTTTCCTGGCCAAGAGCCGGTTCTTTTGCTGTCAAAACGCGAAGAACTGGTTCGAGATTAGGCACCGGCTCCGAACCGGCCCTCAAACTGCCTTGGTGGAAAAGGAGTATCAGCTAGTTCCATACACACAACATAGCTGCAGCACAGATGTCCAACAGTTTGACTATAACGCATATTCATGCTGCCCCTGCTTTCTTGTAGACTAGTGAAATTAGATTTTAGTACCATTTCAGCCAGGTTGTATCATCAGCAGGACCTGAATGCTTTAGCATTGAAGGATCAATAGTGAGTGCTCTCATGCAACCTAAAAAGTCGATTCTCTCCTTGGATATTTAATTAGTTCCTGATTATGCTCAATGTAACATGAATATTGTGGTAATGTCATGGAATTTACGCTACACTTATTTAGTGATCAATTACAAATGTTGTAATTTGCTATTGATGCCATTGATTAGTTTTTCTATGTCCAATTATACAGGAGACAGTAGTCAGCTCTTTCAGTTAGCAGTTCGATAAACATGTGACCCATCACAGGATCATTCTCAGGAATAATAGTTAGAATTCTAATGTCATCACAGTGAGTTAGAAGAGAAAAAAAAAGCGTATGTGGGAGGCGTTTAATTGTTGACTGGGGAGACCAGCTCACATGAGCTACGTAGCCACTTCTTTCCCACAGAACCTTCTTACCTCCATCTTCCTTGCATGCAGAGGACGTGTCGTCCTCTTGACCTGTTTAAACAATGGCTCTGACATTGGCAGTGGTCCTCCTGCAGCCACTGTTGAAACTGTCTGACACTTTTCTTTTGTTTTGGTTAATGTTAGCAGTTTGGAGAATTTCTTTCCAGATATCAAACACTCGGGAACCCTCCGCTCTTCCCCCCAGCATATTTTCATAATCTCTCTTCCATTCTATCACTCAGTGTGGGATCACAGCAGGTCTTCCCTCACCCAGGGCCAGATGGGCCCCCAAAACCACACAGATCAGCAGAGGACGCTTGAAAGAAATTCATAGGAGTAATATCAGAAATACCGGTACAGGTAGAGTAAATGTTTTTGCTAAAACAAAAGTAGAATAGTAGATAATACTGTATATTAAGATCCCTAAATTCTGTAGTTATTCTGTAATAGCAATTTAACAACAATTAGCTGTGGGGCATGGAATTCATCACATAAAGACACCATTGATACCTCTGGTTGAGGTTATTTAATGTAAACAACTGTTTTAATGAAGTACCCACTGGCCCTGCAATTTGCCTGGGGAACAGTTCATACTTAAAAAGCAAAATGGTATAAATCACAGTCTGCTTAGCCTTGACCCTCATTGCAGAGTATATTAGTTACCTGCTCATTATGTAGCCACTGCTCAATCCAGGTGCATGCAGTTTATATGATGTTGTGTTAACCTTGATAAAGCTTTAGAACATAGTGGTATAACTAATCCTTAGAGAGAGAGGCCACACTGGAAGCAGGGTCATCAGTCTGTATTGTAATACTAAACACTTGCTAAACTTGCTGAAAGTGTAGTTTCACCCGCTTTACTTGATTGTGCTTATTGCAAGTCACTATTAATAAGGAGTGCCTGCTAACTTATCAAAATACAAGATACAAATGTAATCTTTTCCAACTATAAACAATGTTTTTTCTGGGACCTACCAAACCAACATGATTTATGTAATTTATTTCAACCCAATCCCAATGCCATGCTGATAGAACCACAGAACACTTTGATATCCACTTTCCTTGATATATGGAAATCCAATATTCTATGATAATTCCACTGCCTCAGCAAATGGAACATATTACTGCAATTTAAACTTCAACAGGTCGAATAAACTGGCCCTGTTTGCTCCCATTGTGGGTTCTGTAAACGCATTCACACACTGTTCCCAAAGGGTTTGTGGTTTATTGCATTTTCTATACAGTATACTCTTTACTTTCTAATGCATGTCCATACCAATCAGGACAAATACATTGGAATCAAATAAAAGAACAAAAGCAATACCGTGGCTGTACTCTTACTTCAATTAATTAAATCACATTTTAGAATCAGATATTTTCACAATGACAATTTAAAATGTTATTTAATTTGTGATTTAACAATGTAGAATTTATTGAACAGACTTACCTGTTAGAGCTAGTGGGGTGTTAGAACAGGCATTTTGGAGTATTCATGAGAGCCAGTGTGCACATGGTAATAACAATCTGTACACGAGTCTCATAGTTTGTATGGTTCAAGCTAACCATATAAAATATGTCCACAAACAGCTCTCAGGGTAATTGCTGTGAAATCTCCTCTCTATCATTACTGATGGATCAATTCAGAGTTGCATTGCCAGAGCTGCAATTGCTATAATTTCACTCACTGGACTGTATCCAAGCCCTACTTTACCCCTTGGGTTGGGGATTCTTTGTATTGTAGATTGCCACTTGGACCTGGAGTGTTTCACAGACAGGTTTTCCCCACAAAGCCCCCAACAGGGTTTTTGATGTTGGTTACAGTGGATCAAAGATGTTCTAGACTCCAGTTCTGCCAGGTGCGTTCTTTCATCTCTGTACAGAATATGGCCCACCCTGTCTAGTGGTCGGGGGGTCCGGGGGTCTCCCCCACCTCTCTACAAAGGACAATGTGAACCTTCCTCGCTCCCTTTCAAATGCTGTTCCTCTCTCCGTCAACAAAAGACTGGATGTCCATGTTGATCAAGCCCAGAGGACTTGCCATATCTTGACTTAAGCTATAATCATTTATGGACAAAAAAATGCACGGCCCAAAAAATCCCCATCAGTTTAAGGTTCACTGGGTATGATTTAGAGCTTATCATTATCAAATGTGAGTGACAAAGGCAACACACAATCCGATGATAGATCTGGATCATTCTATGATTAGATCTGGAGACAAAGAAGAAGGAGACTGGGTTAATCCTTTGACCTGAATGAGAGAAAAAAATGTCATAGCTCTTTCAATGTCTGTTTCCTTTTTTGTATTATTGTGTGCACTTTCCCAACATCAAGTGCAATGGTATAAGCATAGCGAGAGTACGGGTATGAGGGCGAGCATGCTTGGTTTTCCACTGTAGCTGTATTGATATCTGCAGGTATGTCCATTTGGCAAGTGCCCTGTCAGTCCAAACACAAAACACTGTAATTATTAATGAATGAAAACTGAGATATAGCATACAATATTCCACAATACAGTGTATCAATTCCTGAATCCAACATATCAAATGTTCTATGTTGTTAAAGCACTATTGACACTATTGAGAGAATCTCCTCTGTAGTACATACATATTCTCATAGTGTGCTCTTGATAAAAAAAAAACATTTTTGTGAATTCTGTACACATTAGATTTTAGAATACCCAGACCTCTCTTCTTTTCATTCATTTAAACATTTTAAACATTAAATGAACTCCCCATAGAGACCTCTAAGTGCTTCCAAAGAGAATTTAAACTTTATTGATTACAAATGAGATACTAAAAAGGAACATGATTTCATGGACTCTTGGGTAAAGATGTGTTGTTTTCATTTATCTTGTCGCATGTTTTCCCTCTGTGTACATTTCAGCCCCCCACCCTCCCCCACCCCACACACACGGTATGGATCATCTATACATGGATGCCTCGTGCTGTAGCTAAGCTCACTGATGCTTTGATCTCATTGCAAACAGATGACGTCCACATGCATAATCAGAACATTGATTTTTTGCCCCTCTCCCTAGCAGATTGATCGGAGAGCTAATTGTGTCCTTTGTTTCTCAGCAGCATCCCACTCTAATCCTCTTTCTTCTTTTTCCAATGTGTCAGACAATCAGTTTAACAACAATTGCAGTACGACAGAACTTAGTAGACGAGACGTTCCTAGGTAGATACGGTGCTGTGCACAGCATTTACCAATGGCTTCCTAGTATTTCCTGCGTAGCAACATGTAGTCGATGACATTGCTTAAAGACCTCATATACTTGCAGACAGTGATGAAATTACTAAGTAGACTTTATCTATTTATCCAACTTCAGTTGCAAAGTATATTATTTCTTTCGTAACCAGATTTGTGTATTTGCCCATAGCTGATGGTGTTCTTCCCTGTGTAACGAGCTGGATATAAACAACAGTGAACCAGCTGCAGCATCCGTAGCTAGGTAATCTTGTTTGCGTGTCACTGGTGAAGTCAGGAATGGCTTCATCTCAGTGACAGTTTCCTGATAAGCCCAGTTTCTGGAATGGGGACAGGGTTTGCTCTCTGTTGGCCAGCTAGCTTCCCAGCCAACATAATGGATAACCACAGTCATTAACAACCATTACACACCAGTGTGATCACCCTAAATAACACTACAGAGCTGAACCCAGCTAAGCTATACCAGGATGCCCTGGTTACCGTAGTTACTGAAGTCAACATGGTTAAGGTTGGCACTATATTGTGTAAAGCCCCATACAGTACCAATAGGATGTCCAAACTGCCTTGAATATACATGGTTAAAAACACTGTTATTGCATTTCCTAACATACTTTTAGAATCATATGATCATGAGAAACGGTTCATGTTATCTTTTATGATAACACCACTGTTCATAACTATTCAGCATCAACAAAAAGTGTCATTGCACATCAATATGCAACTTGAAACATGATTATATGCTTACATAAGATTTTAAAATATGCACATACTGTACAATGCCAATGTTAAAAGTGACAATGATGGATACTGCAGCTCTCTCACCTGTAAGGAATCGCAATAATACCAGAATAAAACTAGAGAAGGAGATGTTGTGAGCAGGCGCGGATCTATGGGTGGGCCTGGGTGGGCCTAGGCCCACCCAGATTGACAGCTGGCCCACCCAGTCAGATTCATAAAAATACATATTTTTTTATAATAAAATATTTTTCAAGTTTAATTTTCACTAACTAACTGTAATGTGAATAGTTTTGTCTTGGAAATGATTAAAAGTATGTATTAATACTAATAATATTCAACTTCCTCTCTTACGTTTACATTGCTTCCTCTTTTACGTTTACTCTGATTGTTCAGTTGACCTTGACCAGTTGTTCAGTGTGCGCGCTACGATGGCTAAACAGCTAACATTGTCCCGCTTTCTTAAAAAGCCACGTCTGGAAGTCAGTGAAAATAATGAAAGTTTGGACCAGGCCTTGTCTAGAAATCTTATTTATTCACAATAACAGATGATGACGCCACACGCCGACGTGCGGAGAGTCCGAGACAGCGCTGTAATAGTTCGGTGAAGTATATTTTTTATGAGACTTTCCAAGATTAAAACGAAGAGGGAAACATTTGTGTGGAACAACATTGTGTATGCCTTCACTGGATATAATAATATAATACAATAGAAGCACACAACTTTACACAACAATATATGTGTATACACCAGTTTACGTAAATCCCCTAATAAGCAGCGTTAGGTTTTGTGATGATGGATCACCACAACTGGTCCGAGCCAGGTACATGTATGATTCAACTTGAGCTTTCGGTTTGCACTGGACTGTCAACACCCACAGTTAAAAGCTTGCAAATGATAATACAGGCATTTCTTATTACAATTTCTATACTTGGTCCTCCATAGTTGATGGTTATTGGTTCATTCATTGACTATTGCGTGCGCTTGAATGCCTTGCGTGTGTGTATTATAATAACTTGTTTGGCTGTCCGTTGCATTCTCTGGGTAGACAGGTACTTTATTTATTTTCCGTTCTTTTCATGGTCTGCATAGTGATCTCCTCCAGTCCCTGCGAATATTTTGCGTGTGTGCGTGCGTGTGCGTGTGTGTGCGTGTGTGTGCATGCGTGTTGGTCGTACCCAAATGTTTCGAGCACCCACGGGCAGAAACATAAATCGGCGCCTATGATCGCGAGCCCGGTTGTGTTCCATCCATCTGGCTGCTCATACATAGGTCTAAAACGTGCGGTGATGAGTTTCACTCAGGCCTACCCAGATTTTTCCAGGCCTACCCATCAGCCACTTTCTGTATCCGCCACTGGTTGTGAGTCATTTGTTTGTGAAGACATGGTTGTGTTTGAGAAACTTGGTGCAGTCCCATCACTGGCCCGGCTCATTCCCCCCCAGACGTAGACACCATGTGACAGTACTCATTCCAGAGCCCCACGAGTGGCAGAGGGGAATACGCCTGTATTCTGTCACTGTCAGCCCCAGATGGAATCATTGACTGTGAGAGAGTCTGTCTCTGTGATGGGATGAAGACAGTCAGGCCCGATTCACTCAACAGAGCAGAGCAGAGCATACCATAGCAGAGCCACCCAATAACACAGGCTCCATCACTCACAGCGGTGATTACACTTTGATAGCCCATTCATCGACTGTTTAATAGACCTCTGTAACTCATGCCCCATCCAGCTGATGCCGCGACTGAGGACGTTGCCTGTTAATTGAGGGTCATCCGTTGATAGAGCATGGTCTCAATTGTCACTGAGCATGGCCGACTTGATAATACACCTAGAATACATTGTCTCACGTCAGATAGAGCCACTCTGTCTGCACTGATCAGTCGGTCGAGGCTCCGATTGTCACATAGGAATGACGCCACCTGTTGTAAGACAATGACCACCTGGGCTATATAATGCGAAGATGAAGTAAAGACTTATACAGAGGACTGTGTGCTACTGCTAATGTACTGTATATGGTCGATGTGTTAGCTGTGTTTTACTTATGTTGTTTTGAAGCTACCGTACTGATACTGTCAAAATACTGTAGAAGACCAAGCTAACATGGAATACATGAGTATGAGGCACATGTACATGTATCCTAGAAAACAAATCCCTGTCTGTGAGCCCTCTCTCAATCAGGGGTGATACAGATGGATAGCCATGCACATACATAATGTATGTACTCTACGACACACACACACACACACACACACACACACACACACACACACACACACACACACACACCTTAAAAGGGCATGTCAGACAGTTCCACTGGCTCCGGTTGCTTCTGTGATTCTACCCTCTCACCCCTTTGTATCTGCAATCTCCCATCTCTGACCTGGGGAGTATTCATCAACGTCGCTAAAGGAAAATCCAGGCTCATTTTGATAAGTCTTGTGATTTGATCAGAAATAAGCCTGGATTTTTCTTTAGCGTTGTTGATGGAATACCCCCCTGACCTTTGAAGACAACGTTATCTTGACTCCCAGTGTTTGTTTATAGACTCTATACAGTGGTATGGTGTAACTCTCACATCGACAGTAACTATCACGCCACATATAATCCCGCAGTAGCCTACAATGGTTAAACTCCCTCAGGACTCCCTCCCTTGGATGAATATCCCCATGTCCTCAATACATCAGTGGTGAGTAGGATCACTGAGTTTAAAAGCTCAGAGAGCCAAAGACATGACAACTGATATAATTCTAGGAGATGAATTGCAGATCATTTAGATAAACTGCCCATTTTTATGCCTCATAAAATATCAATATAACAAAGGATTCTTAAAGGCTTGTGAAAAGTGCAGAATGTAGTGCTGAACAGTACAATTACAGAGAGAAAAATGTTTCCTAAAATTGATTTATTCTTCCGTTCTACATTTTATTCTTTAACATTGATTTATTTTTCAGGTTATGTGTAATGTTCAGTGTTGGCACTGCTTACTCAGTATCCATTTAAAGTCATCCATGTCCATGTCAATGTCCATGTAAAGTTGTCAATGTCCATGTAAAGTCATCTGCTACGACTCCCAGATCTTACTTGTCTACGTCTAGGGCACAAAAGCACTACTTTAAGTGTTCGTAACCACAAGTTGGAATCTGACTTTGCACAATGAATTTAAGAGTCGACAGAACAAACGCACCCAAAAACAAACTGGTCGACTGACAATGGGAAATCTGGTGGAGTATTTAAACAGACGGACAGCTGTCTGATTGGCAGATGGGGAGCACTCTGATTGGACTGGAACGGGGAATGAATGATGAATGACAGGGATGAATGGCCAATTGCAGACGGACACCTGAATGTGGAACGATAGTGAGAGGGGACACACAGAAGGAAACACAAAAGACAACAAGGACACACGTAACATCATCCATGCCTACATTACAGAGAGCTCATCTCAGTACATTCAGTCGCAATTGGCATGTGAAGTCAAAGCTTTCATACTTGTAATACATTGCTATTTTTTTGCTTTTTACAGTAGGAAGCTACATAGTCTCAATTATAATGATTATTATCATTTAAATGGAGTCTGATGGGGAACCATAAACCCAGTGGGGTTAGGAGGTGCTTTTGCATCCTATGATTCAGGAGGAAAAAGTCCGAGATCCAGCCCCTGCTCATCGACGGAGAGAGCGTGGAGAGAGTCTCAACCCTCCGATTCCTGGGGATGCACATGCGGGATGACCTGACCTGGAAGGACAACACAAAAGGCACCATCAAGAGGGCACAACAGCGGCTATACACCCTGAGATTCCTCAGGAAGGAACACAGCAAGCAGGAGATACTGGTGGTGACCTTCTACCGCGGCGCAGTGGAGAGCATCCTCACCTACGGCATCTGCAACTGGTTCTCCAGCTGCACAACAGCGGAGAGAAATGCGCTACAGAGAGTCGTGAGAACAGCACAGAAGATCACCGGCGCCCCCCTCCCCTCTCTGGAAGAGCTGTACAACACACGCTGTCTCAGGAAGGCCTCCAAGATCTCCAGGGACCCGACCCACCCTGGGTACGAACACTTTACCAGGCTGCCCTCGAAAAGGCGGTTCAGGACCCTGGCCGCTAAGACAAACAGACTGAAGAACAGCTTCTACCACAGGGCCGTCCAGGCCCTGAACACAGCAAAGACCTAAGTTCTGGGCCCTGGACAGTCTGGACGGATTGTATGGCAGCTGCTGGACTGAAAAAATCAGGTGTAGTGCTGAGGCACAAACATGTACATTTCAAGCCTGCAAACTGTGACACTTTAAATAACGTGAAACAATACTATTGTGCAATATGACAACCCTAGTCGTCTATCTGTACAGTATAGTACAGTGGATAGTGTACATAGCCTTTATTTATGTAAACCAGCTCCTTCCCTTCTTGTGATTTCTTTTTAAAAGTTTTTTTTTTTTTTCCTTTTCTAACACCAGGGGAGCCACCCCTCCTAAATTTCGTTGTTTGGTACCTGTACTGTAGCAATGACAATAAAGTCCATTCATTCATTCATTCATTCATTCATTTTCACTAGCACTATGCATTCTATCCACCAACATATTTAATGTTCATATTCAATGATATAATATTCATATTCATTTGAGAGATGAGATTCTGGGTTGAGAGATACGTACGCTACGGCTACAGTACAGTACTACACACAGACGGAACAAACGTGTAACCTTTTTATGTCTTCCTCCAAGAGTTTTAAATCAAATCAAATTCAAATCAAATTTTATTTGTATAGCGCATTTCTTACAAGATGCAACTCAATGCGCTTTTAAGTCTATGAGCATATCACTACGGCATAATTAACCTCTGTTTCCTGGGCTGAGGAGTGTGCTTTGGAGCACAAGAGGCGGCAGTGGCCCTTGCTTGTGGAAAAATGATGACCTACAGCCAGTTTGCATCCTTCACTGACAATTAGCGCAGTATTCCTGGTCCTTATTCCTAGGAGCCAGAGAGAGACTGTTATCATCCATATCAATTATTGGGCCTCTGACATGGCTATTTACATTGCCAGAGAGGCTCCACTGCTCTGACTAATAGACTCCCCATCTGGAGCTGTTCCCTGAGCTCCACACAAAGAAAACAGGCCACAGGACTACAGCCTCTTCAGTTACTAGGTTCTACCTGGAACCATAGAGGTTATTTCTGTTTCTTTCTTTCTTTCTTTCTTTATGCCATGTACAACTGGTTTCGGTGCCATATTTCGAGGGTTCAACGGTACATACAGTACATACAGAACATACCAACAACAGTTCCTCAAAGGGTTCATCCACAGGGACAGCCGAGAAACCCTTATTTTCTAAGAGTGAATACAAGAGTGAAGACCAGATATGTGGAGAATTGACGCATGGCAATATGTCATGGAAAGTTATTCATGCAAATCTGAATTGAGCAAGCTTCCATATTCTGAGCAATTTTATTTATTTATTTATTATTTATAGTGCACTATAAGAATGTCTCACAAAATGTAATTGCCACTGTGTAGTCTCTGAACAATATTGTGTGTAGAATTACAATGTATTGGTTTGCTGCATTCCATTTTCTTCCCCCATGCGGTACCCCCCAACCCCCCAACCCCCCCCCCCCCCCCCCCCCCCCCTACTTGGTTAACCTTTCACACTCCATAAGGCGCTGTCACATTTGGCTCACATTTTGATGTGGCCAGTCTATCTGCCAGCCAGGGTCATTCTAATGATAGTGTGCTTAATCCATAGGAGCCCTCAGTGAGCTGTTCCCCTGCTAGGAAAGGTCACTGGAATCCAATGTTATTGGAAAGGGTTCAAAAGCCTGAAGAAATATCACCTCTCTCATTTGCACTTCTATCCGTTCATTTCTTCCGGCGAAAAGTATTGTTATTCGTCTCGCCTGCTTTCATTGATGTGAGAGGGAACTGTTAAGTCAGTGAAATATTGTTATGATCTGAGCAGATGCATATTATTTCCAATATCATCCAGCCTGTCAATCATACTAGTCAAGTAAAGAGGGTATCAGAGAAACCGTAAAGCAGGAAGAACAAACACAAAATATAGCATACAGCATAACATCTTGTACAGTATAGTATACCAAGCACATAGTATACTAATTATAGTAATTCAATTCAATTCTAAATACATTATTTTTATTCATCCCACAAGAGGCAATTATATATGTAAGTCTGAAGTTTTGTTGTCAATGTACCAATCCATAGGATAGTACTACGTACTGCGTACTGAGGACAATTCAATTTGAATTGAATGTCATACAAACACATTTTCATACAAACCAACCTTTCTGGTTGCTATCCCTCTGGACTGCCTCAGTGACACAATGCAATTGTTCTCACAATGCAACCTTTGAACTGTTGTATATTTATGTGATGGACCAGGCCCCTGCTTCTTTTATAGAGATATGATCATGTCAGTGCAGCCAGGAGGTCTAGCCCTCGGGGCAGTGTCTGTGTACAAACAAGCCAGGCTGTCCGTGTGGAGAGATGGAAAGAAGCAGGTTGCCTTATCTGTCTGTCCTCCTGGCCCATAATGCATCTGTTTGATCAATGGAAGCCCCCCTGCCTTTGCTCCTGTCCCTCTGCCTTCCAGACCAATCAGCAGCCTGTGTTGATCAGAGACACCCTTGTGCCCCCTCCATCTCTCAAGTAGACAAGAACTAAAGTATTCCCTCTGTCATGTCCTGACAGCACCGTCTAGGGCGGCAGAACAGACGGGTGCTTTTCTCCCCTCTTGATAGTCGTCTTTGAAACGCTGGCACAGACTCAGGCCTACATGTGTCACATGCCCTCTAGGCTCCCTTACACACTTCTGACAAGTGAAATGGTTGTAAGACGCAGTCAGACATTTTAGCATGTGAAATAGAGGTGAATAGATGATCTACAGTATGCTATATTATATCTATCAAGCTGTTTCTATAAGGATATTGCAGATTGATCCTACCATGGATGTTGTCCCAGTGTCCAGGTATAAAGCACAGTGCCATATACTGTATCTCGGACCAAGTTGTTTAATGGCAAATATGGCAACAAATAACCAATTCCCACTGTGAGGTGACAGAGACTGTTACGGTAGCTCACCTCTCCTACAAGAGGTAGACAATGTGTCTTGTGTACTAATGGGATGAAACATGCTCTCTCTGCACTGTGTTTCTAAACCACATCAAATACAAACAACACCCGTCATCTATGGGCTGAGGAACATGACGCACACACAACCGCACGCACGCACGCACGCACACATTTGAATACTTTATTTGGTTCCACAAATTATATTACACAAACAGGGAATCAAATATTTCGGGGCTAAGCAGCACTGAACACTCAAGGGTACACATAACACCTCCTTCTCCACACGGCCAAGCTGCCAATAATAGCTGAGACAGAGCAAAATTTGGCAACCTGTTTGGCCTTTCTTTTAGACATTGCAGCAATTCTCAGACCCCTCATGGTTCATTTATATACAGTACATGGCCCACACTTCCAAATACAAGTATGCTGAATTTACACTTGTACCCAAAGCTGGTTATCGTACTAAGTAGTGGTTGGTATTTGATATACTTGTCCTGGAAAGTCTGGTCCATGTACAGGTCAAAGGGGCAGCCTACTTCTACAATCAGCACCTCCTTGTGGCTGGTGTCAACAAAGACAACATCAGGTGTATTTGGGATGTTGGCAAAAACGTCATTGGTAAAACCAAACCACTCTGGTAACACTCTGGCATGCTTGTACATAGCTGCGCTAGATGGTAAGATGTTTTGTACTGTATCAGACACAATGTCCACAATACGGTCATGACGAGCTATGTACAGGTGTTTGTATGCATTACATCCATTTGTTATGTGTGCAATGGATTCTAGGTGTTGTGAATCCTGATGGTTTAAACAGAATGGACTGTGAGTGTGGGGATACCAGGTGGACAGATTGTACTTGGTCGGTAATACCTGCAGTCTTGCTTTGATGGTGAATTTCAAAACATCCTCACCAACAGCGGCGTTCTTAAACACTGAGTGTGAGACGGAGTGGTCAGCGAACTCCAAACAAGCTAGCTTTCCCTGTAGTCTGAGTCCACACCAGTGCTGCCTGATCTCAGACTGCTTCAGGCTTCACACACACACACACACACACACACACACACACACACACACACACACACACACACACACACACACACACACAAAAACATCATAGAGAGTTTGGCTTGTTCCCAGACAGTTCAAGGTTAATTGATGTACATCATAAAATATTGACACCAAAATGATCACTTACAGCCACTGTGGCACGCAGCGCGCCCGGGACTCAGCATGATCTGCATGTAAACCATGGCCTGGTAAATATGCCATGTTTGATATGGCTGTGTGGATATGGAAATAGGTACCGCTAGCTACCCAGTGCCCTGAAGTTAGTCATTTGCACATTTAGGAAGTGGGTTAATGAGTGTTGGTTAATGGGAAAAGTTTTCCTCCTACCCTGAAGAGGCATACTGTAATTATTAGATTTATGAGTAGCTGGAAGTGCAGAGCAGCCGATCATTCTCTCTGCCTCAGAGGGGTCCAGTCAGACGTATGTGAGACAGACACATACTCATAACTCATATTCCTTCCGGAAACACTGGAAATATCTACGATATGTCAAACAGATAGTTGCTTTAATACCCTGCCAATGTCAGAGCCAGGCAGTCAAATTTGATAGAAAACAAATAATTAGCCAGAAGCTCTGTCTAAACTAATTGACAAGGAGCTCTGAGCAATAAGTTTCGTTAGCACAGCATGGGGCTCTCTTTGTCATTTGGGTCTGGTAAACACCAATATTTATTATGGAAGTAATAGTCAGAGGACACTATCAATCACCACACATTGAGAGGCATTGTTTTGGTTTTGTTTGTATGCCGTTTGCAGTTTGTTGGAGTATAATCTTCTTCTTGTTCTTCTTCTTATTGTAATCCAGCCTTTGAGCTGACAGAACAGGACAGCTCTGTCTATAGTTCATTCTCTCATCTCTCTGGGTGCTCCCTGTGTCTGGAGTGGTGCACCAGAAGGATTAGCTGACAACTGTATGTCCATGGGTTTGGGTAACGCAACATTGCATCAGGGCTACATCTCATTTTAATTTTACCTTAAAAATCCAATAGCTGATGACCCTCAATAGCTTATGCTTTATAGATATATTATCTCTATCCTCTCTCTTAAAAGGCATGCCTCTTTTAAGATGCAGTAGGCTTTGTTCAGTCACTTGACAAACGTCATTATCCAAAATGTAAAGTTAGAGAAAAAACATCAGGCATATACTACTGTACATGCTACAGTTTGTTTTCATCCTTTCATTTGGTGAATGAACATGTCACGTGTCCAGACCCATTATGACACTGCCGAGGTTAAAGGTGTTTGTGTATTTGACCAGAGGGGAGCGCTTCTGCTTCTGTATCTGCTGGAAATGAATGACTACATCCTACATGCACTTACTGGAATGAGAACAAGCTGGTGTATGCAGAAAGAGACATCCTACCAGTTACCAATTTAAAGGGGTTGTCTTAAGTGGGCTTTAATGGGAGGTTGCCAATCAAATACATTAAATAATTACTCTGGCTTAATTACAATTATTTATTGCAGATTTTGTGCAGAATAAATAGTTTTGTCCCACTCTCACAGGGATGGTTTCACTCTGTGAAATATAAACCAATACTTAAACCAATGGCTTCTTCTCAAGCTAATGCCCATTTGCTTGCTGAAAGCCCTGATGAAGCACCACAATGCAATTACGCAAATGATTGTTCCAATATGTACCATACATTCAGAATGCCCCCTCCGCACTGTACATCCAAGTGTGTCAATACAATGTATGCAGTTAATGGCACACAAGCCGCTGTAAAATCGACTTGTTGTACTGTGAATGTCAACATCTACAAAAGATGATCAATTAGTTTTGTGATGTCCTCTTGTAGATGATATACAGTAGATACTGTAGTATCACATCTGACATGTCATATATTTGTTAAAAGTCACCAGAGTGCTTCCTGTCAATCCTGCCTATCCTGGCTACCATCGTCCCCTATTGTGCACAATGCGTGTCGCCCCGGAGGATTAATCTTCCATTCAACTACAGATATGAAGTGGAATCAGCAGGATATTACAGTAGTGTGTACCTCAGTGGAGTGGCTGGTTCAACTTCCCTCCTCCATATCTGTCTCTGTCCGCTTCTCCTGGAGCTGGGGAAAGGAATTAGAAAACAAATCAGATGGAATGCTCTGATCCTAATGAAACAGAAATAGGAGCACTCTATCTCTATATTCTTTATTTGCTGTCGGAAATTGATGTAATCTCAGGAAGTTGTGCAGTTTAATGACATTCAAAGTCTATTTAGACAGTGTGGCTCACCTGTAACTCATTGAGAGAGAGAGAGAGAGAGAGAGAGAGAGAGAGAGAGAGAGAGAGAGAGAGAGAGAGAGAGAGAGAGAGAGAGAGAGAGACAGAGAGAGAGAGAGAGACACAGAGAGAGACAGACAGAGAGAGAGAGAGAGAGAGAGAGAGAGAGAGACAGAGAGAGAGAGAGACAGAGAGAGAGAGAGAGACTGAGAGACTGACTAAAGGCCAATTTATACATAAGTACATTCTAATGTTGAATGTATTGTGCATGCAGTCTTGTTCACATACTCCCTTGCCTTCTTGTGCAGCTGTATCTGTAGCTGCGGACTTGTATGAAAATGGTTATTAGCCATGTCTCGGGAGCCGCAACTTCTTCTACTTAACACTAGAACAGCTGTGCCTTTTTACCTACTAAAAGACCCCCTCTTTTTCAATGCTAAGCTGCTATTTACACACAACGACCGTCATTGGCCGCTTGTAAATTAGCCTGCTTCCTACATAGAAAAACTGCAAAATAGCTTTATATTAGCTTATCCTGATGTGATTTTGAAAATGTAAGGATACTGGGTGGTAGAACGCACATATCTAGGAAAAGTCATGAAAGGAGGGTCCTGAAATTTGATCGAGTGCAAAGATATAAACATTTATTTTACTCACGGGGTACGGCTGATTAAGTGTTAATGCACTGGAATGCAATCAAACAACTGCCCCCCAGTCGCACGCAGAGTATTGCATCAATGTTTGCATTATGTGACTGGGCTGCACATTTCTGTGTATTTTGGAGAAATAAGTAGAATTGCCATTTTGCGTACCTAATCAGGTTCTTGCATTAAGTAATGTACATGAACTCCCACTGCTTCAGCAATTAAAGCTGCTTACCCACCCCAAAGTCAAACTCATGCTGAGCCAGAGTGACAAAGCCTGATGGTGAAATACTGAGCTCTCCAAGACAAAACCTTGCCAGACCATGCCTCCACCTCTACCCATCATCATCTAACCTATCATTCTACAGAATATATCACATCACACACCACATATCTCCTGTTACATGTCTGACTGTGTTTTGTGAGAATGGTATCCTGCCTACTCCAATCCTCACCCTGTGCGTTATACTATACACACCACATGGCACCACATAACAATCCTAAATCTCTCTACACCCTCTCAATGTATTCTCCCTCATGCCCCTGCAGCCCCAGAAGGACACCCTGTGGTTTTCGTATTCTCACCTTGCTGTCACAGATACTGCCTGAGGTGACTGTGAGTGTGGCTGTTTGCCCTCTGCCTCGTAACTTACATAATGTCACAGCGTGAACTGTGAGATTTTTTTTTTTGTCCAATCTCCCAAGGACCATCCCCATCATCTCTCCTGAGGAACAACAGACATTACCTAAAATCACTCTACACTCTGCACTTTCTTTGTGTGCCTTTAATGCAGGAAAGAGGACAACGTGTCTGAACCTGGACAGAGGCAATGCTACAGTTGCATTGATACATTGTACACTGATAGATAGATAGATAGATAGATAGATAGAGAGAACTGTAAATACTGTTTATAGACAGATAGATATACTGTAGATTACTGTAAGAAATTACTGATCCATGGAGAATACATCTATTCTCATACAGTTTTCATATTAGACGAGACAGTATAAGAGTAATCATTCTACCTAGACAGGATTATTTTCCACTCCTAATGCTTTGATAGCTTGTTTGAACGCAAATTTATTGATGCATAGTTTGATATACTAACAGTAAAAATGGTAATATACATTCCTGCCATCTGCCTCCCCCATATATTGTGGCCTGTGGAAACTCTGGGGACTGATATACTGAGCATACATCATAAAGTTGGAAAATGCAGAATATGCATTGTACGATATGAGGTAGCTAGCCACTGCCAGGTAGAAACTGACTACTCTAGACCCATCTCAAACCTCCCTTTCCTGTCCAAAACATTGGAATGAGTTGTCGCTCCTAAAAGTCATTCATAATCTACTGCTCTCCTCTGACACTGGATCCCTCAGCATCCTCATCCTCCTCATGACCTTAGTGCCGCTTTTGACGCCATTGACCACTCCATCCTCACCACTCGCTTTGAGTCCTACCTCGGTAATACCGGGGCCCACCCGCTGTGCCGACGGACCACGATACCGACGGACCATGATGCCGACAGTTTATTAGCGGATTTCTGCGAGAGCTGACAAGACGGTACATGTGGGAAAACTAGGGTTAGGGGCTAGGGTGCTACGGTTAAGGTTAGGGTTGGGGTTAGGGGTAGGGTTAGTAATACCGGTACCGCTCTAAAATGGTTCACCTCCTACCTCTCTGACAGAAGTCACTATATCTCCATCAACGACTGCAAGTCCAACACAGCCACTGCCACCCTAGGAATGAGTGAATACCAACAGAAGAATAATATTATTGCAAATGGGGATTTTGGCAAATTTTTTGGGCCGCTACCCACATGTTTAGCTGTGTTGCTCATTCCACGAATGCATGACCCTTACAAGTTGTACCTCATTGTAAAGGTGACTAATGAGGCTTTCCAACGATATAAAATACAATACCAATTGGTATTATTAAAGGAGAGGAATAATCGACCGAAATAACGTTTACAAACTTTTTTTGAGGAGTTTAGTAGGCAGAGTGGGAGAGATGGATAGGAAAAGAGGGGAGTGACTCTCCACAGCAGTGTGAGAATTACTCTAATTAATCTCTCTGAAGTCCCCATCCTCTGGTACTGTTCTGAATCAGACATACAGTAGTTCCTAATAATGGCTGTGGGTCCTTGTCATCCTCTTCAGCTTCCATAATCTCCCATACTGTACAAAACCCTTTATCTCCACTAAGGCCACACGATTACAGGGGAAGTAGAGAGCTGACCATAAAGAGCTGAATGTTATGTGTGGAGCAGACGAATGGAGAGAGAGAGAGGGAGTGAGCGGGCTTGTGGGCTTGCTTCTCTATGGCAATGCTCAGACATGGATGATCAGGATTTAGACTTACCCACGGAACAATGCAGTAAGGGCTTATTCTGAAAGATCAACTGGCCCTCAATGCTAATGTGTGTAACAGATAGGAAAGTACAGCCAATGAGGCCATGGCTAGCCTTGAACCGGTTAGTAGCAGCAGAGTGAGAGTTACAATGAAAGCCCAGTTACTGAAGACAACTGTTGTGGAAGCCAGCTGTAGAGAGCTGGAGCTATAATTGCTCTAGGAGCTTGAGTTATTGGATATTTATCAAACAAATAATTAACATGAGTATGTGTCTGTCTCCACCACAGTGCTGCTCTGTCATTACACTGCAGCTCTACTCTGGCTGCGGTCCAGGAGGTTTCAGGCACGGATCAGCCCACCCAGTGTGTGGTGGAAGGGGGTGGGGGGGGGGCAGGTGGATTTATTAGGCACAATTAACACCACACCATTGTAAAAGTCTACTCAGGATGATATCAAAGACCTCTGCTGTGCAGAGCTGGCACTCTGGTTGCATTAGCAGGGGTCGGGACTAGGTTGGAGGCAGAGAGAGGTGACACCCTCAGAGGGCTGTGGCACCGATTGGGGCTGGCCTGGAAACCCCCCACCCCACCCCAACCTTCCGATTGCTAGCCAGCCTCTCTAACCTCTAGGCTACCGCTGCTCCAATAGGAATGGTAACCCTAAATGGCATAAATGGAAGCATACTAGACCTGTGTGTCAATGCTCAACCCTAAATACTACAAGCCTCTTAGAGTATGCCATCATGTATGTCTTATACAGAATAAACCTCTAGCTCTACCCAAACCAATCGAGCCAGAGAGCTATTATGCCTCGTCGGTCAATCGGAGACGAAAACCCCCCAAATCATTCACTTACTTATCATCAATCATTCAAATCATACGTATCTGTCCACTACAGTACAATGTAATGACGTGTTCTTTTTATTGAGGGAATTTCTCTAATGTAAGTTCATATGCAAAGACAAATGTCATTTTTTTTTTAAATCTGAAAATACAGTTCCTATTAAAGTTACATGGAAGCCCTATTGGTTACACGGAGTCCCTTCAGGTTACATGGACAGCCTCAAATTTGAGTCCTTTGCAGATCTCTTTCTCTCTCTCTCTCTCTCTCTCTCTCTCTCTCTCTCTCTCTCTCTCTCTCTCTCTCTCTCTCTCTATCTCTCTTTCTCTCTCCCTACTCTCTCTCTCTCACCCTTATCTTGGAGAATGCTGAGGGTTTGCAGAGTCGCTTCAGGTTGTGATGCTCATTGTCCTCTCTCTCTCCCTTTCTCTCTCTCTCTCTCTCTCTCTCATACACACACACACACACACACACACACACACACAGTGCAATAAGACTACAGGATGCTGCACCACACCAAGTTGAGGACCTGCCACATGACATGGTATGAATATGTATGAATATGTATGTGGGTTAACTGAGGCGGTACCCTCTAATTGCGATGGGGAAAGGGAGACTCGGGTGCATTGGCTCACTGGAGCAGCTTCTTGACATAACATTGCTTTTCGTTCCGTAGTGAGAAAAGGAAAGCTCTCCTAATTGATCTTTTATTTGATTTTGTGGCTATCACTGAGTGTTTGTTGATGCATCTCTTTCGCCCCCAATGTTCATCAGCTAGTGGTTTTCAATGTGTACATTTTCTACTTTGTCACACTTGCTTGCTATTTAAAAATGTCTTCCACATTCAATTCGTAACCCCTCAATGTATTCCTTCTTTCCTTCACCAATTTAGGTTTTGACCAAATGTGATTATAAAGAATAAACACAGACGTTCAGCTCCACTAGAGGGTAGCACATCAGTTTACCCAAGGCAAGGCTTTCAAACATGGGAGAGGAAATCAAATGGAGCTAATTTTAAGGGATATGCGTTTAATTTTGAGCTTTTGCATAAACACAGTGGTGCATTTCAGATTAAAATCCTCAGGGGTGTAGCAACCATGAAATGGCTTTAATTAGTCCAGCTAACAATTGGTTGGTGTCTCCAAATGCACTAGACCCTAATGGTGATTACAAACCAGCCATTTCAATGGGTCTGGCAACAGCCTCATATGATCCAGAAGCCCTTTGTGGGTAAACAGTAAGACGGCAAGTCAAGGGTAAGAGCAGACTATTCAAACACAAAGGGAAAACATACTTTTTTTTACACACACAATTTCATGTGCTGTATTACTAACCAACCAATTTATGTTCTCAATAAATTATAAAATGCCATTAGACAACACTCTCTGATATACCTCTTAGTTCATTTATTTCTTAGTTTCTTTATGCACTATGAAAAATATAGTACATCAATTTCTTAGCATGAAACATTTGGTTATTGAGAGGGAGAAATGAAAAGGAAATAAGGACCGTGTTAAAACAGCAGACAGGTTTTGAAGGTCACAGCATTACTGACTGATGGACAAAGTGACTGCTGCTGCTTTTTGAATAAAGGTCAATCAATCAGATTGCCAGCTCCTAGCCACCCCTAGCAGGAATCACAGCCTCAATAGACATTATATATTCTCTTCATTAGACCTGGGTTGGGAAGTGTTTGAGTTGGTCTGGAGTGCCAGGCCAGGTGGATGGGGTTTGCACAATTGGGACTATTGCATTGGTTCCATTATGCCAGGCAAACTCAAGTATTGATTCACATGGAAGTAGCTAGGAGACGTGGTTCATTTTCTCCATTCACTGTCGGTAGGTTCTCTTTCAGTCTACTCGGTTTGACCCCCTCACTATGGGATACGCCCTCAAACAATTCAAAAGAAATGTGAGTCAACCTCCTTGCGTTAGCCTGCTAGCTCAGGGATTAGGCTCTGAGCTACTCAAAGTGAAGACCGTCGAACTTGGCAAATTCCTCAATATTCTTCTTTGAAAGTAGAGCTGAGCCACAAGATTCAAGTCGAGACAAGCTAAGGACCTACGGCCAATCCCTATTCACCCCTACGGCTTCGTTTTCACCCCTATGGCTTCGTTTTGCACGTTCACGTTTTGGGGTAGGGGTGTCCCAATTCATATTTCATCTAGCCATGGCTTCATTTCGAGGGCTAACTATGACTTCGTTTCGAGCGATTCCAGGACCAGACTAGCTTTGAAGCCGTAGGGGTACCTACCCCTTGATTCCAACATGCATTGCGAATCATCTACAGAAATGTTATGTCGCTCTATTCAATGCGGAAATTTCATTACTTTCTCTGTAATTTCTTATTAATAAAGATTTGAAAAATTATGATAACCATCTTATTATCTTAGTTTAATGTCACTACAATGCATTATAGACCTTTTCTTTATAACAAGCATAACAAAAAAAATCGCTTTTATGTCGAGGTGCTGTGTCTAACGTTACAGGCTGATTTGTGGACAGTCGCGCATATGACATATTTCCATGTCTAATGTCTAATGTCTGATGTACTAATGTCATTTCAATGCATTATAGACCTTTTCTTTACAACAAGCATAACAAAAAAATCGCTGTTATGCCGAGGTGCCTATGCTTAACATAGAAAGTTCCACAGTCCAGCACGGATGATGGTAGGCATATTTAATGTAAAGTTATCTATCTAAAGTTATCTATCCACAGGCTGATATGTGCATGATAGGCACGAATCCCCCCCCCCCCCCCCCCCCCCCCCCCATTGGTGGTATATGTGGCTATCTGTATTGCAGCACTTATTATACCAAAACAACTCGCAATCTAATCCGAGCAGTTGTTATTATGTAATATTATCGATGGATGTGCCATTGTTGATGGAGGGCAGTGAGCGGGAGACTCATCATGGACATGTAGTTAATTAATGCAGTGGACAGCGGCTGTTTCTCCAGCGTTCCTGTCACTTCGGATTTCGGAACGTCATCAAATTAAATCTGTAAGTCATGCATTTTTCCATGTTTCCCATTGATGGTATATGACGCAGTAAATTTAACTAAAGTTCAGCCGCGAAGTTGTTTTACTGTTGTCCTAAATCAGTGCAGACTGGCAGGGTAGGAGCACAGGTTTCATACATTTTTTAATTTTATTTGATGACTTGTTTGATTGATTGATAGCGTAAAAGTGAAGTTGTGAATGAGTCGCGAGCGTCAATGCTTTTCTACGATACTACTGATGACGTATCAGTCTTGAAGGGTTGTCCCATTTCATAGGGGTAGATTTCAACCCCGACGGCTTGTGGCTCTGTTCGAAGGCCTTGGCTCGAAATCGAGTCACACTCGAAAACGAGCCATAGGGGTAGAAAAGGGAATCGGGATTGGGCCCTAGTCTAGGATAGTCAGTAAAACAGTTAAGTTAAATTATAGCTAGCTACGAGAACCCACTACAGTACTCCTTGGACAGACACCAAGTAAAGAGTGGACCTATCGGCCTGCAAGCATCACCGGCCTGTACCAGGCAATTTGGGATTCAGTGTCTTGCCCAAGGACACTTCGACATGTGGCCAGCCGGGGCTTGAACCACTGAATCACTGAATGAAGCTCCCTTTCCTCTTTTTCTCTTCACTTATCTTGTAACCGGCTCAGTCCCCTCTTTCGTTCACTGGAATGTAATTAATGTAAGTGCCTTCACGTCCTAGGCCATGGATTGCTTTGGCTAGTCATGACAAAGATGTGCAATCAACCACTGCTACATCCTATTCATCATACCAGAGGAGGCAGCAATTCTATTTTGCATGCGAAATGGACCATTGCAAGCTGAAATGCAACAAAAGTAACATTAAACTGTTGTCCAGCTCATTTTAGCTATTTTGTCTATACCCTGATAATGTGGCTATACCAGTATAGTCGCATTTGGAAGGAACAAATCACATCAGAGAACATGACCATGCATTCCACCATCCTGGGTAGACTGTCCATGCGTTGTCTATTCTCCATCCTCGTCACTGAAGTTTGCTCTATATGTGCTCCCCTACACACTTTTAAACATTTACAGTAGGACTGATGTAAGGGTTGTGGCGTTCAGGGAAAATGGTGGAGAATTGGGACTCAGCGTGTAAGTCTGCCAGCAGGCCTGCCTATGGGGCCAACCTCTGTGAATCTGTTCTAACCTACAAGGCATCCGGCCACTGACCAAAGACAACAGAGCTGTATAGTCTCTGCGTGAACCATTTGGAAGCAATGCAGCTTCATCATGTGTTCTTGAACAGCACCTGAAGCTCTGCAACACACACTTGAATTGAAACCGTCCGTTGTTCAAGCCGACAACATCTTTAATTTACAGATTTAGCTACTTTGCTTTGACCTTTGACCTTGCTCTGTTTGGACTTGGGTCACTGACCTGGATGCTTTCCAAGGTGCCTTCAATCAACTCAGGCTTTCTTTGGATTATACTCTCCTTTGCGTGACGGAAGTGTTTTTCTTCCTTTTTTTTCTTCTTATTTTTGTCTCTGTTTCTCTTTTGGGGGTTGGGGGGGGAGCGCACTGCATTGTGAGGGGAAAAAATATCTTTGTAAACAGTACTTCACTCAACAGCTTGGCACCCTTCTCTGTTCCGAGTGACCAGCCATATTGATTACACAATGCTGCTCTGTTCACTCCACTGCCTCCCTTTGTTGTCATTATCAGACATTGTGCACACAGCCAATAGGTTTGCCGTTCACTGTGGCCTTGAAGGAGAAAAGTCCACCGCCACAATCGGGCCAAGGCAAAGTGCGCCATGTGATGGCTTTTTGTGTTATAGGACTCTTGGCAATATAGGAGTCCTAAATCCTGCTTTTAAGCACCGTTAGCGGAGTGTGAAATGCATTGCCTCACACTTGATTATATATGGATTCCATTTACCGGGTGGCCATGTGGTTTTGTGTGTTTTTACACAGTGAGACGTCTCAGCAGCGAAGTCACATTCACACACTGGCCAGCTGTAACTGATATTAATTGCTTGTCAGCGCAATAGCACTACATTCCATGCTTTACAACTGTGTGGACTCACTTCAAGGATTAGTTTGATTGCCACCACTGTATTTCCTTTCCTTTCTTTCCTTTCAATGAATGATTGAACTGCAGCCCGCACACAGATTGTACATGATGTTGTATGATACTGTATGTAAATTGTTGCTGTATGCCGGTGAATGTAGATCTACCCACCATGGTGTAAATTAATACCACCAGAATTGGATGTGTGGCAATAAAAGGACCTTGTGGTCCAATGCATAGGTTATTGAGAATCAATGCAAAAATGTCTGTTATGAAAATTGGTACATAATATTAAGAACAGAGACAAAAAATACATGCATAACTGATAAAACTAATACTAGAATAGAGGGCATGTTTGAATGATTGAATGACAAATATTCCCATAACGCATAGCCTAATGATAGACAGCACAGGCAATGACACCAAAGAGGTTGTGATTAAATGTTAATTTGCCTCAGGAGGTGTGTGTCTGTGTGTCTGTCCGTCTGTCTGTGTTTGTGCATGCTAAGCAAAGTCCCACATGAAAAAGAAGTAATTCAAGTCTTGATTGCAACCCCAAAAGAAACAGTTCAATAGATTGAATGTGAGGGTCCCTTAGCCTCGCCTGAGGCTATGCTACTGCATTAAAGATCCACTGCAACCGAGGCAAACATTAAACACCCTCAGTACCTCCATCCATACCTCTCTTCTCCTAAATATGCATCAGGCTGCCTATGCTTCATCGCTGGCTGTGGAGAGAGAGAGAGAGAGAGAGAGAGAGAGAGAGAGAGAGAGAGAGAGAGAGAGAGAGAGAGAAAGAGAGAGAGAGAGAGAGAGAGAGAGAGAGAGAGAGAGAGAGAGAGAGAGAGAGAGAGAGAGAGAGAGAGAGAGAGAGAGAGAGAGAGAGAGAGAGAGAGAGAGAGAGAGAGAGAGAGAGAGAGAGAGAGAGAGAGAGAGAGAGAGAAATGGCATTAAGGGCCGATTCTGAATGGAGCGGCGTCAGAGGAGTGGGGCTCTTTGAAGACTTACACCCTAATCCTGTCTGCTGTGCCGCCGTCCCTGCCTTCTCTTTGATTCCTCTAGTCTAAGCCCCACTTCTGCTGGAGACTTAGAATGAGGGTCAATGCACAGAGGAGAGCAAAGGAATAAGAGGGTTGTGTTGTTTGCATTGCAATGGGGAGTATTAAGAAAGCAGTACATGTTTTGTTTGCACTATGTTGTACAAATCCTGTTTAGACTTTTTTTTTAATCTTATTACCTCTAGATCATGACCATGTCATGTAAACACGAAACACGAAACAATATCTGGAGAGAGAATCCCATGTGAAGATTCATTTCCTGCCAAGCCTAAGGAGGTCAATTCTAGTAAAGTGAGCTGAACAGGTGTGGATCACTGCTGGAAATGTACCACATGAAGAGTACCATTTTGTACAGCATTTATGTGTTCTGGTCTTTGGCCAAGCACCTAATTACTCATCTTTTATGCTCCATTAGAATACCTCTCATCTACCATTCAGCAGATGACATAAATATCTTCCTTTGTGAAGAAACAATGTATATAGTCAGTTGTACATGCATTATTTCCACTATATCATGCATTTCGGTTAAAAAAGACAGAAATAAGAAACTATTACCTATTGTTGGACTACAATTTTCCAGAGCCATGCAATGCTGGTGTAGTTATGTCCCACTGTTCTCACTTCTCTCCATAGTGGTCCCTCATATCATAAATGACTGTGGCATGTGGGAATGCATGGGTTTATCCAGGGTCCAGGGAATCAAAACATATTATTTGACGAAGGGGGTTTGGGGAAACTTGAAAGGGAGGTAATTAGGGTGGTTTGAGTTTGTTTGAAGGAGATGGACTGAGGAGCACATAAAAGTATCCTGTGTGCTGAATGGTACTTTATTTCTCTCCCCTTGCATCAGGTGCTCCAACTGACTGACAAAGACATGAAGGAAAGCCCATGTGGGGTAGGGAGTTGAGGGGGTGGAGGGGGTAGAGGGGGTGGTAGTGGTAGAAGGGATGGGGGGCGGGATTGATGTGGACAGATGAATTGTGAGGTCCATACACGAGAACCCACCTCTGTGTGTGTGTGTGTGTGTGTGTGTGTGTGTTGCCTTAATTCCTACCTCTTCTTTTCAATTAGCATCCTCCCTGGACATGGGACTTTCTGCTGCCACAGCAGTGGCAAAGAGAGATTTCACTTCTGAGGACTTCAAAGCTGGTTTGAAAGTTCCAGTCGTCTCGTGTCGTCCCCATCCACCCCTCTCACAAAGCACGGTGGCTCAAAGGACATTGGGTACAGTGACTGTCAATTAGCAGGCCAATTAGGGAAAAATAAATGTTTCGAGGGACGCTGAGGAGAAAGTACTGTTTTATGAAGAGTACTAAAACATTTAATAACATTGGACTTGGCAGTGTACTTTTGCTTTTGGCTTATTGAAAAGTGTATTTGAAGGACACGCTAGTTTTCTAAAGTGAATTACACACCTTCAAGATGATGTACGATAAATCATCGGACCCATGTTTTCCCACCGCATATCACACATATCAGAGTGCCCTTAAGCAGTTAGAATGCTGGTTCAGCCCATTTGACAAGCCCATAAAACTTCTGATACACAATATTTGTCAGGTTGACCCTGCATGTAAATCTGGGTTAGAGCTTAATCTCCTAACTTGTCAGAGTGCAAATGGAAGTCCCCAGATGCACCTTGGGTAAGTCATGGAGATACGTATGTTCTCTTGGCTATAGGCCTACCTTGTATGCAAGCAGAGTAGCTTCTGTCCTGTTCTATCAACCTTTCTCAAATGGTTCATTTATACTATAATAGCCTGAGATCACGCTGAGAATCTAGAGGGTATTCTGTTGCATGTTTTACCTTCACTTGTCCCGTCAGTCAATCTGACACACACACACACACGCACACACACACGCATGCACGCACACACCACACACGCACGCACACACACACATAGATCCTCTACTCTACTACTCAATGTCAATTACAATTAATGCTTGCAGTGCCTTCACTAGTTTGATTGGACTTCCACTAGTTCATTAGTTCCATAACATTAATTTCACAATTAACAATGCATTATGAACAATGTACTGCATGTCTTACAATTGCTCCTTGTACATTCTAAAAATCCCTATGAAGTATTCCTTTATATACTGAATATCTATGTATTATTTTTTTTCATGGTGTGTTTCTCAGTGCCTTACCTCATTCAATAATAAGAGTAATTTGAGTTGCAAAGCGCTTTGAGTTGCATTTCATGTACGAAAGGCGCTATATAAATAAAGCTTTACTTACTTACTAATAATAAAACTAATTCTTCTGCATGTGGTCATTTCACTCAATAATCTGATCACCCCTCCTCTTGCTTCTAATCACTGTCTCCTGCAACTTTGACTTTATCTTTGACCTCTGAACTTGTGTGGTCATACCATCAGGGCAAGTCTATCTTTGAGCTGCCCTTTATTGGATTCCTCAACATTTATGACAGAGGCGTGGTACTGTCATCACATATTGTTACTATTGAATTCTCATCACTCACGCCTGAACAATGCCCTTTGACAGGTGGATGTGGTCTACCTGTGACCTGATCATTATGTGGGGGCTGGGTCTAGGTTAGAGGTCGAAGGCCGTTCCCTCTCTCTCACACCAGACTGACTCCCTCCAAGGGTCATGTAGAGGTTGAGACCCCCCCCCCCCCCATTCCTCTCTGCCTCCTCTAGCCACATACAATATCCATTGGGAAGACTAGAACAATGGTGAGGTGCTGAACGTTTTCCTCACCTCACTGACTGACCATAAGACCGTGTCTGAGATATGTCAATAACTCAAGCAGTGGTTCTGTTCATTGTGTCAAGCGGTTGGGCTATTCAGAAAGATATATTTTCTTCATCTATTTTAGTGAAGCATTTACAGTGGATTACAGTTTCTCTAGAAAAATAAAAGCAGATACAGTAACAAACAATTATTGATGATTCACTCGATAGCGTGGCAGCACCACTGGCATGCTGTTTTGAATCAACTCTTTCAGTTCAGTTTTAATTGGAATGGGACACCAATACGAACACACACACTTGGAACAAAAACACTGGGGTAAACCATGAGGTCAGCTCAAGTGCTCCTCAACAACAGACTGTGTGATTGATTGCTGTGATGTGTTGTCATGGTCATATTCTGCATTCCAATTAGCACTGATCTATTGTGGCTATGTGGGCTTTTAATGATCATGGTTGGCGGGAAATTATCTGGCTTCATATCATTTGTCTTCCTAATCATGTGTTTATCACGGCTAGTACTACGGTGGTCTCGGGGGAGCTGTGTTTAAAAAGCTGCTTTGCTCTTTGTCCTAACCCTCAGCGCAAGTCCCTCAGAGCCACACTTTGCAGGAGGGCCATCATTATTAGGCACAGCAATGTTGGCGCTGTCCAACTACAGGGGTGGAGGGAGGGACGGCGATGAATCATCATGAAAAGACCATGTGCACCACAGGGTCACAATGCTAGCAGGACGGAATTCTTTTTACATTTTTCATTGTAAAAACTAAGGTAACACTTCACAAAGAGTGACCTATCCCTTTTATATGAGGCTGTAAGAGTGCAATGATTCAATTTCTGTCTTTTGTGACTCGCGCTAGTCAGTCAGATAGACTATTCCATGTGGAACTAGTGGTGGCTCACCATTGTGGTATCGAGCCGCTCATTTCACTTTTAATTGTTTCATTGTAAGCTTAATTGGCTTGTATTGGAGCCCGGGAATCCAATTAGCTAGATTGTTATTCTATTACAGTCTCCTCATTGATTCGTCTTTGTTGATCATGACAAGATAGAAACTGTTTATAAAAGGAAAGCCCAAAAAATAAACACTTGTTTTAGGGCATGTGCATCGGCTGATGATGGAAGTGAACATTTTTAAAAAGTCAAAATGCAGTCAAGATCACAGATGTAAAATACCTTAGTGTTGGAACTGGTGGTGCTTTGGGACAGAGCACAAGGTCCCGCATTAACTCTCACATACTGGCATACCTTCAATAGACTTTAGCCTCATCTGAATCCATTAGAAGGGACCTGAGACAAACAGCTAGAGGCAGGGAGAGAGAGAAAAAGAGTTTGCAGCCAAAAGAGAAAGAGGAGTGTGTTATATGGGATCTCTGAACCAGAATAACACAGGTCCCTACATGGTTCCTGCTGCTCTCTTGCCCTGTCTGTCTGTAGACAGCCCTCCCCTGGAGCAGGAGGCAGGATACCAGCAATTAACAAACTCCTCCTCCGATGGCTAAGACACAACCTCACTCCAATACAGCACAGCACAAGACAACGTTTTGATTGGATTTGTTACAACCCAAATTCATTTTGGCTCTGCTGTTGAACTGGGAATTCAAACCATCAACTGCAGGGGAGGTAAATATCGTTCCATTCCATGCATTACAATGAGCCCATCCTCCTGTTTCCGCCTCCACCAGCCTCCCCTGGTCAACTGTCCGGCTACGAGCCCACCACTATTACCTCTGGTTACAGTATCTACCACCCCAGTCACCGCCTCAGTCAATACGACTGGCAGCACCACTGGCAGCTGTAGTACTTTGATCCAACCAAAACCCATAATTGAATGGAAACACATTCAGGACTGCTTACTAGCATCCTGATTATGACATAACTTATGCATGGTATGGTCAGAGTTAACCCTAACCCTAACACACTAGTCATTTCATTGTTGTGCATGAAGGAGGATGACATTCCTCAGCATCAGTTAGGTACCTACAGTCAAGGCTGCATTAATCTGTGTATTGAGCGTTTTATGTTGCAGTAGTACTCTACATGCACAGCTATCTATTCCTGTAATCAGTTTTTCTCTCTTAGTATGACCCATGCACATCACCCCTTACGAATCTAGGTTTGTACTGTATGTATTTCAGCCACTTCTGGAAATTGCTGTTTGATAGAACAGAATCGTCTATATATAAATAAAAGCATAGGTGAAGGTCATGAAAGATGGATCAAAACATCCAAATAATGGGTTGTGTGGACTGATGGATGAAGGGATGGATGAATGGAAGACTGGAGAAAGATAGACAGGGATGATAGATGGGTAGAGGGACACATACACACTGGAGTGTTCCACACAAAAGCACACAGCCAGGTCAGAAATAAAAAATAAAAAATCTGCGGAAAATCGCCAAATTCTGGCAAATAATTGTATTTCCGCAAAAACATACCTACATTGTTACTGCATGTTAAAACATAAATAGCTCCAGCATGGGAACGGTTGTAGGTGGGTTATTGCGCCGTTTAAGGCATTATTGTGTTAATGTCCAGTCATTTTTCTGGTCCAGTGCAGAGGGGCCCTCTTGGTGTGCAGGACGGGTGTGCTGCCGTGTATGGGAAATGTCAATGACGATTAGCATAAGAAGAGGGAAGGGCAGGTCACTCGATGCATATTCCACAGCCCATTGGCTCAGGAGCATTAATAATGAAACAACATAATGTGGGGGGGTACACTGGCCAGGCCGCTGTTGCTGTTGTGCTGCACCGCAGATCCATTTTAAATCAATGGCATATCCTTGTGTGTGTGTGTGTGTGTGTGTGTGTGTGTGTGTGTGTGTGTGAGTAAGTGTGAACTACTGTATTCATTCTGCAACCCCTGAAACGCTCTAATTAACGAGTTCCTCTGTCTGTGTGTGCCTGTGTGTGTGTGTGTGTGTGTGTGTGTGTGTGTGTGTGTGTGTGTGTGTGTGTGCCCGTGTGTGTGTGCCCGTGTGTGTGTGTGTGTGTGTGTGTGTACGTGCGTCTGTGTGTGCGTGTGTATGTGTGTGCGTGTGTATGTGTGTTTGTGCGTGCATGTGCATGTTCATGTGCCTGTGTGTGCATGTGTCTAGGGGTCCAAACTACTGACCTCAGAGAAAGGGTTGGTCTGAATATTTCAACGAAGCCCCCCCACCCTCCCCCCCTCTCTCCCTCTCTCCCTCTCTCTTTCCCCCTGTCACCTCCTCAACCCCCAGCCCCAACCCCCTCTCCCCCCTCTCTGACTGCAGTGCTGTTGCAATGAGTCTGTGTGTAGAGAGACGCATGTGTGTGCATACTAACACTGGGAGTGAGGATGTGACAACACAGGAGCTAGCGCATGCTGCCTGCCTGCTTGCCTGCTCTCCTATTCTTCTAAATAAAGGAGTAAGCATTTGGCTGTTATTAAAGCTGATGGAGACAGATGGTGGCTGTTGTTTACAAGTTCAACTATGTGATAGGCCTATCAGCCGTAACACCCTGAACAAAGTTGAGAGTGACGGTGGCGGTGGTGGTGGTGGTGGTGGGAGGCGGTGGAGAACGTACAGTTCCGACACGTCTGTAATAAATGTGCGGTAAGATAATTCATCACTGTCTCCGAACATCATATCATAAGTCTAAGGTCATTAGAGGGTGTATCAAGACTGCTCACAGATTAATGTTCCAGTTCCAGTTTTACAGACGAGTCTTGTTAGGCTCTTGTTAGCTTTGCCTCCATTTTTTTCCGTTTCAAGTACAGTTTTAATGGAAACATGTTGGCAGTGGCACTGGTTGCCATAACACTTACTGGTGGAACGCACCTCTTCACTCAGTGTGACAAGTGACACTTATAGATCTGGGTTAATATAGATGTCCTCTGTGAATGCTAATGTGTACAGAGAAGATTGCCGGAAAGTAGTGTGGTGATTCATTTTTACTATTTGACAGACCACAAGTGACATCTCTTTTAACCTGATCATCTATCTGATGGAGACATCGCACATTGATTATATTTTTTTTAACCGATAACTGTTCTTTATTCATTCTCGCACAAGAGTAGCCATTATCGACGATTTATGCTGTCTACATTCTTGAAATACTTTTTAAAATTGTCTGCAACGCAAGCTGTATACATTGTATATTGCGCACTGGTCACATCCTAAATTCATCATGAATTGATATTTCCCTATCTGTTGTCCAGCTCAGTCAGTGGTGACATTGATATTCATACATCTCAGCAGGCTCTCCATATACCCAATCATATTCGGTTCTGCCCTGAACAGAGGCACAATACCATCAGCACCTCTGGCTGGGAGGTTGAATACCTCTCCTGTTTGAAGAGAAAATTACAAGAGCTATGGGGATTATTCTCTCTGATGTTACCGCAGGAGATTCATTTAGATAGTGTGTCTCGATGTACTGTATATATTTTTTCTTTTTCTTTAGGTCGAATCATAACATGTGCCTGCCTGTCTTTGTCTGTCATGTATGGACCCACTAGATGCAAATAGACACACATACTTTGGAACGCATACCGCACACACACACACACACACACACACACACACACACACACACACACACACACACACACACACACACACACGCACGCACACACACACACACACACACACACACACACACACACACACACACACACACACACACACACACACACACACACACACACACACACACACACACACACACACACACTATGTCTTACTCCATCATAACCCAACATATACATTCATATTTACAGCATGGAATAAAGGTGTAATAACATGGTAATAATAACAATGAATAGTTTCTCACAATACCATCTATATTACAGTGTAATTTCCTCTTGAATTGCATAGTAACACTGATTGAAGTAATTTATAATAGAGTCATGATGAAGGTTAGTTACTTCGTTATTAAATTGAAATACAGTGTTCAAAGTCACATGCATTTTTGTGTCAGGATTAGGATCTTATTACCTGCTCCTACTGAGAATTCCCATTATTCATAAAAAAAGATCATTATACATTTTTCTGCCCCGATTCCACGTAATTTCAGTGGTATTATATTGTATCTTATTCCAGAGTAACACACCACTTACCTCAATACATGGTATTGAGGGGGTAACACTATGGTAACAAGGATATAACTGCCAGGATGGTCTTGTTCTGCAGCAGATGATTTTCCAATAAGCTTTGGTAACCGAAAGGACCAAAGGTGGAGGTAAGAAGACCCCGTTTAGGCAAATTATGTTACATTATTTTATATAATAATTCAGTAATTAACCAACCTCTATCATGAATTACTAACATTGGTGTTTCCATGAAATAAAATAAGTAATTACGGACATCCAATGGAAATATGGATGTTATTGCGAGAAATTATTCATTCTACCTTATTATTACCATGTTATTACCATGCTGTATTAGGAAGAGCTACCAATATGATTTTATTTCATTGGTTGTAGACAATGGGATTGTAGACAAACACTATAGTTCAAAACATGGTTAAAACTATAATTTTGATCTTATGGATGGTCAGCTCCATCTATGCATTTGAGAGTGGTGACACATTTCCTCAGCCCAACCCGTCAGCTGATAACCAAAGAAGTGGCAGGGTGACTGCTTTGTTGTTGTGTGAATCCCAGATTTCCCCTTTGAGGCCTTTTGATCCTTTTCCAAACTCTCGGCCACTTTTTGGAAATGGCACAGCCGCTTTATTAAACGTGTATAAGTGGTTTGACACCCCCTGGTTGATCCATCACCCTCCCTGACCCCAGGTGCCCCCCCCCTCCCCCCCCTCGTTCTGACCTTTGCAAAGGCCAGCTGTTCCCCTTCACAGTTGTGACTGAAGAGGCGGGTATTCCAGACACCGATTGATTAGAGAAGCATTAATCAAGGCCAGGGATTATCCTCCGCATGGAGAAGGCTCCTTTCTGTAGTAAACCAATTACAGTCTTTATAGGATAGGAAGGTTAACTGGCTGGATGGCCAATCCGTTTAAATCATTGACACGGGGGGGTCTGCAGACGAAAAGGAAAGGAAAGGGAGAGAAGAAGAATGGGGTGATGGGTGGGGTGGAGGGAGTTCTGGATGCAGGCCTAGGGTGTGGAGTGGCATATGGATGCAGAGGGGAAGACGCGAATAGAGATGAAAAGCATAAAATGATATTATTGGCCATTAAAGTTAATAGAGGAGGTTGTGCGTGAAAGGTCTATGGGAGGCAGGGGGCATGAGGCTGCCCTTGCTGCTCTGATAAAGCACTGTTTTCCCTTCATGCTGCATTGGTCATACAGAGGGAGGAGGAGGGTTGAAGGATGTGTGGAGGAAGGATGAGGAGGAGGGTCTGAAAAGGTCCTCTCTCTCTCTCCACTCTAATGGGTCTCATTGCCTTAATGACCACGCCCTTAAAATTCAAACTTAATGATCCCACCTAGTTTTAGAGGAGCTAAATTAACCTTCACCACCACCACTTCATAAAGTCATATTGAGCAACTTGATTTCAATTAGCTCATAAAGCCTTCAATTATTACGACAGCCTCTGGTTTACGAGGTCTAATTTGTCACACACACACACACACACACACACACACACACACACACACCACACACCACACACACACACACACACACACACACACACACAGCAATTATGTGATGATCGTTGGTGTGATACTCTATTAAAAGGATAGTTCATCTACTTGGAGTTTTGTAGGCTGATCCAGACACAGTAATTGTGCCATTGAATAGAATGGACTAGCTACTTCAATCAAATGTTGTTGTCGTGTTCCGCTCAAGTGCGCAACAACTTGCTCACTCCGGTACACGGATGTAAGGAGAAATGAGTGCAATGACACTCAGGAGGCTACAATTGCAGGCAATGGTGTTTATTAGGATCCAGGCTGTAGAAAAACACGAAGAGCAAATTCATAGTCAGGTTTGGAAAGCTTGGTAACAAACTGGTCACGGCTACCAAAGACACAGGCAGAACCGTGAGGGAAACAGGCATGAACAATAAATACAGGGGTGGGATATATACTGTATATGTATATGTATATGTATGTATATATATATATATATATATATATATAATATTGCCTGAGGTGGAGTGAAACTGAAGGGAATATAAGGGGAGCGAGAACAAAGGGTGATCAGGAACTAATGAGGAACAGTTGAGGGTGATTAGTAGGCTGGGGGGGTTGGACCTCGGAAGTTAGGACATGGGCGTGGTCATGACAATTAGTTCCAAACTGAGGGCAAAACAGGAGGCATTCTTAGGCCCTGTCCACACCTATACGTTTTTTTGATAAACGTGGATTTTTATATTCGTTTTGGGGGGTTCGTCAAGATGCAAACGAGTTTTTGCCCCCTGAAAACAAAGATGTTTAAAAACACCTGCCAGAGTGAAGATTTTTTTAAAACACTGTATATTCGCCGTATATTTTTGACGTGTGGACGAGATAGACGGAGCTTTTTGTATTCGTCACGTCATCATGCGCGTAGATTTCTATGATCATGCACACTGCAGCTGTTTGCTGTTCCCTCCAACGTCATATCCTGGCACCAGTAACAACTATGTTTACAACAGGCAACGGTGGTCGAGGCTACACAAGCGAGGAAAATGGATGTGAACAAAGTGCTTCTAGTTCTTTCACTGTTAACTGGACTTTTAACCTGTTTACAGATAAATGCACAGTTAATGATCGAGAACATTGAGAGACAGAGGCGTCTGATTGGCCAGCGGGGCTATGGGGATAAAATTATATTGCCGACTACTGGTGTGGAATGCTCAATGACAGCGTTTATATTGCGTTTAAACATGCTGGTGTGGACGGTAATATTTTTATATACGAAAAACGTTTATCAAAAAAACGTATTGGTGTGGACGTAGCCTCAGTTTGAATAATATAAGCTATAAGTTTCATTATTAAATAGTGGAAATATCTAATTGTTTTCATGTTGACATGCGTGTAATAGTCCACAAAGATATGATAATTTCTTGTGGAGATGTTTTTGAGTATAGTATAGTATAGCATACAGGATCCTATTCGTGTACACTGATATGGCTAAATGCTAGCCCCAGAGCCAGCCAAAGGAGGATAAAGAATGGAAATATTACAGAATAAGTTCTGTTCCGTCTGGATGAACACTCCAAGTAACATAAAAAAAACCTGAACTATCCCTTTAATAAGAAAGGTGACGTTATTTCCACTTTTCTTTCTTTCTTTATCGTGACGCTACTCTTGTTAGCTTAAAGGGACACTTAACCGATTTTTAACCTCATATTCATTGTACCCAGCACCAGTGGTGTAGTCTACGTGATACGCAGGACTACGCCGTATACCCACTAGGAAAGGACAAGGATTTGCGTATACCCACTTAAAAATGCGCGAGGATACGTAACGGCGTTTTGTGACAGAACTTTCACACTTTTATTCATGCTAGCTAGCTCAGAGGTGATTAGATGAGCTAGTCTGCTGCACACATGCCAGCTAAAGAGCTAACTGGATGCACTTTATTATTTTACTTAAAGTAGATATACAATCTTTCTTATTCTGCGAGAATTGGGCTTTATGGTAATACCATAATGGTATATTTACAGTACATGGACAGTGGATTGAAGCATTGGAACAAACCCTCACTCATTGGAAATGTCTGTTTTTTGTAGTTGGACATACGATTTTCTTACAGGTGAGAGAGTAAGTAAAGACAGTATCTGACTCTATTGCCCACAGCAACCCAATATTCAATTAGAATGATGTTATGATTTGATATGAATTCAATGTATACCTCTTATTAAATTATAAATACTCTGGTTGTTATATTTGCCTTTTGGTTGACAGCAAAAGAGGGAGAGTGGAGGATAGAGAGGGAGAGAATGAGAGAGAGCAGGATGGTGTCGGCACACCAGAGAGAGACAGCAAGAACCAGGTGAGAAAGTGGACATGTAGTCAAGACCACATAAGTAGCCTTGAGAACCGATGGTTAGGCTTAGGGGGCAGGAGCCTATCTCCTGTTTCTGTAGCGTGAGGCAGCTTGATGTACAAGTACAGTCCATGCCACGCCCCCCCAAGGCAGCAAACACCGGTGTAGATGCATACTGTATGCATAAGTGAGTGTGGTGGTGCTTATGGGGTGTCGCTACGGGACAGGTGTCGCTCTGACTGGGAGGGCAAAATCACAGTATACCCACTAGAAAAAACTAGACTACACCACTGCCCAGCACCATACCAGTGTCACATGTGAAAACTGCAATTTTCGGTATTTCAGTGTATCCAAAAAGATAAGGGAAAACGTCCTAAGGAAATGATCCCCTAAGCTGTGATTAGGAGTGAAAACAGTGGAATTCCGTTTTCAAGAACTACAGCCATAAATGCACTCCTCCTGGCTGTAAACTTGTTTTACCCCGAATGATGGCATAGGGGGTAGTTTCCATCAGACCTTTTCTCATCATTTTCACTACAGAAGGTAGTGCTTTCAAATATGTGCACTGGTAAGGTGCTGGAGATAGGCCTAATGAATATGAGGTAAAAAAAAAATCTGTGAAGTGTCCCTTTAAGGTGGACATTGTGATGCGACCGAATGCTCTTCGATAGACCTGACAGCGTAGTCTGATTTGGCTTGACAAACTCCCCAGAGTTTGAACTGGGGCTTTTGTGGATAGGCTTTCATGTGCCGACTTTGGTGCCGACAGCCATTTGAGGCTGCTCTGCTCTAGCCAAACTGCTCCTCCCTCTCTCTACTTCTTTGATGTGAAAATATGGGACGTGATATTTAGTTTCGAGGGGTTATTGACTGTATTACTCAGACACGGGCCACACCCTGTAACTTGACTTGTTCATGATGGATTAATACTTGATTTTATGAAATATGTCCAATGCGACCTTCATTATTTATTTATTCCAATATCCCTGAATGTCTGTGACAAATCTACCCTGTCGTCTGCTGCCTCTGATTCAAACAGAATATGTTTGTCAAGTTTGGATGTTTATGAACGTCAAACTGAAGTGTGAGATACTGTACTCCAGTAGCATGACGATATCACATTACTTTCCCACAGGTGCTTCTACTGCATTCAGAATAACATCTATAGTATGACCCATGTTTCTTGTGCTTCATTGATCCATTGCAGCAGAGTGGCAGCGACTAGCAGCCTTTAAAAAGGTCACCACACAGGTTATTAATGGCATGACAAATAGCAGATACCTGTATTCGCCTGTTAACAATACAGCTCATCCAGACTGTCCTAGTAGTTGTAACCTCGCCTGAGACCTGAAACCATGAGCTAGCTCGGGTGAGCTTGCACACTTGTCTTGGTCACATTTGCATGTAATAACACATTTAAACAAATGTTTAGTTGTTACAAGAATGATATGACATGATATGACACTTTTGTGTGTTTTAAAACACGTTATTTGGAAGATAAAGTGTCTCTCTTTCTCAATAGCTAATGAGTTGCTGTGTAATGAAGCACCCATACAGCCAGCTTAGCAGTCCTCACCCCCCACCTTGCTGGTGGTCAGCCTCCCTCTGTTGGACTCAGAGATGACCTGCACTCACCGCTGCCACCCCCCACAGTCTGTCTGACTGATCACCTGCATTAATTTCTCCACACAGAGGTCTTGCTCTGACTCCCCACCCCCCCACCACCACTCCCACCTCTGCTCTCCTCCTGTCACTCTCCACCCTATTCCTCATTTTCCTGAATTCCTTTTGGAGGGGTCATTGATTTTTGAGCATTTTTGTTTTAGGGAAGACTCGTACTCGTACAAACACTAGTACAAATACCGTAGGTGTCTGTCCTGAGTACAACATGAGTTCACATGATAATGCATACATTATCCCAAACATAGCGAGGCTATTGCTTTGGTATTGAAAGGTAGAAATCTTAGATCTTCAACCGTATCCTCTCTTCTAGGAGAGTGTGGGGGAGGGGGACATGGGGGGGGAGACATGGGGGGGGGGGGGGGGGCAAGGAGGACAAGACGATGAAAAACATACATAAGATCAGTGTTACATGAAGAGCAGTAAATGACTGACAAACAGAGTCACAGCTGGACTCAGATGGACAGCCCTGCTCTAGAAAAGACAAGGCCAGTGACCTTGAAGATGTATGTGTGTGTGTGTGTGTGTGTGTGTGTGTGTGTGTACACGGGTGTACACGTGTGAGTGAGTGAGTGAGTGTGTGTGTGTGTGTGTGTGTGTGTGTGAGTCTATGCCCTGAGGGAATGCTGACTTAAAATGCTGTTGCAGACCAAAGTGTACACCATCCATCTGCCTCTTCACCGGTCATTGTCCTCCACTCAGCCTTAGGTAGTGGCAGTAGCAGTTGCTGCTCCAATCTGAGCTGTGCTCGTCACCTGTCTAGACATCAGAAAAGATAAGATCAGCTGTTTTAATCCTGACCAGAGCGCCTAAGGGAAGAGGTATTGACATTTCAACACCTATGCACTCCATCTTGCAGGTGTGCACCACGTGCCCCTATCAATCTAAACAAAGATCAGTTAAAACAATGTACATTATTTACAGCTAAATTGGAAGGTGTCAGGATTTGGGTCGAGGAAAGCTGTTTCAGTCCTTACTACTATTGCAGTAACAGTGGCCAGTGTAACCACATTTTGATTACAACCAGCAATTCAATGTTCAATCGCTGCCCTGACGTGGGAGTTACTTTCTCATCCAAAAGTCAATTACACGCAGCCCTCCCTGTCTGCTTGAGGATTACAAATATGACAGCAGCTGGTGAACAAGTCGGCAACCAATCAACATTTTCGGACTTGTATTCTGAAAAACATTGTTGAAAATCAATGACATACTCGTTAGTTAAGCCAAAATATTGCAATGCAATGGATTCGGTGAGTAATCCCAACTACTCTACACTAACGTGAGGATTACTTACTGAATCCATTGCAATGTTTTGGCTTGACTACCGAGTGCGTCATTGATTTTTAACAACGTTGACATTTTATTTACATTTTTCAGAATGTCAGTCTGAACATTTGGTCGGTTGCCGACTTGTTCCCGCTTTCACCAGCTGCTGTCATAAATGGTACGTTAAGGTGGCTTTTTTCCCTTCACCTCATGTGCACGAATGGATTAGTCTCCCACTGTCAATCACACATTGTCAAAAGTCAGCTCATAACTATATTTATTCGTTTATTATCAAGAGCTGTCATTGCAATTATTGCTGCCACTTCAAATTGGACGGTGGATTTTGGAGGAAATCATGACTGATGTGAAAAGTGCTTCAGGGGGTTATTGAGTCACTGCACTGCCTTCTAATTAAGGAGGGCATGAGATGATTGTGTGTGCATGTGTGCGTGTGTGAGGAAGAACACATCTCTCTCTTATCACACACACCTCTATATGTGTGTAGCTGGCAAAGATCGAACCAGGGTCTTCTGCACCCTAAGCCGAAACGTATTTCAGGACATCCTCGTAGTCTGAAGCAGACATCTGGAATTGCATGTCTCAGACAGGGCTACCGATTACATGGAGTGATTCCAAAACACATCCACTGCATTTGGTCATGTCCACTAAGATTGCACATCGACAGGGATCTGCACTGTGATCGGTGATCGCCATTAACTTTAGAATATCACTAGTTTTATCCCTGTAAGTGAAGGTAGTGACCTCTGTACTCTTGGAGAACTATTTTACTTTCACTCAATTATGTATATCCCCATGACCATGTTCAAGTCTTTATCCTAGCAACCATGCTAGAATCACACATGAACAAGTGGAAATAATCAGTGGATGCATTCTTATCCACATAGCCAACACTGAGTGTCATTGCATCTGGATGTTCAGTCTGTGTGAAATCTTAGATGGAGCTGCTCTTAGCACCTGTTTCTCCCTCCTCTTCTTATTGCTCAGCGAGGCACAAGATGAACCACTTCACATCCTAGTGATCCTCCCACTCCTGCTCATCACTCTTCATCACACCCGGACCCCCTCGCTAATCAACTAAGCATAATGAAAGAAGAAAACATCCCCCAAACCCAGACATGCTTCATTTAAATTATTTGATGCCACCGGTGTGACGAGAGATGGCCCTTCTCCATCTTCAATCTGAGGCGCATGCACGCACACACACACACACACACACACACACACACACACACACACACACACAAATATTGTCAGTCTGTTTAATTCACACTCTTACTAGATGCATTACCAGATGGTTAGAAAGTGAATCACCAATGTAATGGTGTTTGTTTTTTATTATGTGATACTACGGGTGTTGAACAGACTACTCATAGAGAAGGGTGCTATTTGGCATAAGAATAAGACGCAATGTACCACATATACATGGTTAATGTATATGTGGTACATGGCTAATAAAAATAAAATGACAGATGAATTCATCAATACAATGTACAGTATGAGTCTACTGCCAAAAATTACCAGACCCAGCAGAATTACTTCCCATTGTGCCACTCTAATTGATAATATATTTACCAATAACATTGAAAACAACAAAGATATTGTTACATACCAAACAGCACAATTCATGTTTAAAGCTAAAAATAACCTATTACCAGGAAATATTCAAATATGGTTCAGTGATCGAGAGGGGGGTTATAATTTAAGGGGAATCTTTTATTTAAAAACACACAGTATTCGTACCACCAGGAAAGGGTTTTGTATATCAATCCGTGGAGTGAAGCTATGGAACAGTTTGAATGTGGAGGGGGGGGGGTGTTGATAATTCCAAGGTGTTTACAGGGGTTATTCTTTATTTATGATCATTTATCATTTGGGTTCCTAAATATTTATTCTTTACTTTGTTCTTTACATTTTCCACGTGAAATCCTTCCCCCTGCTTCTTACTGTCTAGATCCCATTACCTTTTTACATTTAAGTAATGTAGCAGATTATTTTATGTAAAGCATAACTACAATCATATACATTTATACATTTAAGTAAATGTGTCTAAAGTAAGTGAATCAACTGTACGTCAGCCATTGTAAGTTAAACCTTCGATAAGAACAAGTGCCATCGGCAGTCGCAGTCAAAGTTGTTAGTTTAAAAAAAGAATGTTTTGAAGTTCAGGTAATGTACAATAGGATGTTAGGAGGTAGAGATGTCTGAGGAGGAGGAGGAGGAGGAGGAGCTCAGGGGTAGCCTAAAGAGATGAGTCTATGGTGGAAGATAGGTACTCAAAGTAATTTCACCACTGGGGCGCCAAGGCAGAAAAGAGCAACCACTATGACCTTGTAGAAATGTCATGCCAAGAGGACCAGCAGAGTAGAAGAACAGAGTGATCAGGCTGGTGATTGGGAACTGACCATTGCTTGTAGATAGTGAGGGGCTGTTCCCTTTTACCACCCTGTAGACGAGCACCGAGGTCTTGAATCTGATGCGAGCTGCTACTAGGAGCCAGTGGAAGGGTGCGGAGGAGGGGAGTGACATGGGTGAACAGATGGGCTGCAGCATCCTGGATGAGCTGCTGAGGTCTGATGGCGGAGGCGGGGAGCCCCAACAGGAGTGAGTTAGAGTAGTCTAGAGGGGAGATGAAGAAGTACCTGGATCAGGAGTTGCCCTCTTTCTCTCGTAAGGAATGGGCGTATCCTTTGAATATTGTAGAGGAATAATCTGCAGGAGCAGGCCATCACTGTGATGTTAGCCGCACAGGACAGTTGGTTGTCCAGGATCACCCCAAGATTTCTTGGCTGACTGGGAGGGGGACGCAGTGGAGTTCTCAATCAATATCGAGAAGTCTTGGAGAGGGCAGATTTTCCCAGGAACGAAAAGCAGCTCTGTCTTGAGCTTAAGGTGGTGAGCAGACATCCAGGCAGACATGTTTTTGCCACCTGTGTGTCAGAGGGGGCGAAAAAGATAAAGAGTTGAGTGTCATTAGCATAGCAGTGGTAAGACAAACCATGTGAGGAAATTATAGAGCAAAGACATTTGATATACAGATAAACTCCCTAGGACAGAGCCCTGGGGGACCCTGGTAGTAAGGGTGTGCCACGACACCTGGTAAGAGCATTCGGTCAAGTAGGATCCAAACTAGGAGAGTGCAGAGCCCAAGATGCCCAGCAATAAGAGGGTTGAGAGAAGGAATTGGTATTTCAACCGCAGAAGATAAGTCCATCACACCACAGAGCTGTAAGATGCGATCCATGTGATCTTGTAATATTCGATAGAAAGTGTAAGCTTGAATACTAATTATTCCTATTACCTACACTGATGTGGGTCTGGATAA
This sequence comes from Nansenia antarctica, assembly GCF_963989245.1. Classification (NCBI taxonomy): domain Eukaryota; kingdom Metazoa; phylum Chordata; class Actinopteri; order Argentiniformes; family Microstomatidae; genus Nansenia; species Nansenia antarctica. Next base: position 44,498,923 of record NC_137688.1, on the reverse strand, counting down.
AGAATAGATAAAAAAACACACACACACACACACACACACACACCTTTTTACAAAAAAGGTATGCCCCCTCCATTTCCCAGCCTTTAAAAGCTTAACATTAATGTTACTTTTCATAGCACCTTTTTTATTTTTCAATTATTTTGTGTTGGAAAAAGCCCTCAGCATTCAACTCAACTTCCTGCCTTTAGCAGTGGGTTAATTGTGTGTGCCCTGTGTTGCTTTGTTTGTTGTTTTGTGGACTTGACTCATCACTATTTTAAGTGTATCAAAGGGGCATTTTACTACTATTTTACATGTAAATAGCACTAAATGTCCTTAATGGTGAAGCATGTCGTTTTGTACTTTTGCTGCACTCTGTGGGAAAAAATAACATTTTAAATTATGCTAAATGTTTTAATTGCTGCAAATACGGTATGTGCATATCCTGGTAAACAAACAAACAAACAAAAAAAGCAATTTTGCTTGGACCAAAACAGCACTCTTCACTGAATGTTTTGTAGCTGTTATTAGCTGATATTTATAGTGATGCAATTCGTCCGCATCTACTACATCATCCCTTATTTTTGTGAATGTACAACACCTTAAGATCTGCACTGGTTTGCCAGTAGCTAACAACCTAGACAAGAGGATCTGAGAGGGTGGGATGATGGTTGGGAGGTTTTAGATAAGGAGAGTACTAAGGAGCTGGTCAGAGGCATCACTGAACATATCCAGTATAGAGTTTCATTCCATAATGCTAATATATATATATATATATATATATATATATGTTACGGTACATGTGGGAATACGGTACATGTGGGAAAACTAGGGTTAGGGTTAGGTTCTAGGGTGCTACGGTTAGGGGTAGGGTTAGGGTTAGGGTTAGGGTTAGACATGCCAGCATGTACCAAGTCGACGTAGCACCTAACCCTAACCCTAGTTTTCCCACATGTGCCGTAACATATGTGTAAGTCGCTTTGGATAAAAGCGTCTGCTAAATGGCAAAATTATTAAAATTATTATACAATGGGGGAAATAAGTATTGAACACATCAATATCAAATGAAATTTGCACCAGACTTTGGTATTAACTCAAACAGTCCAGACAAAAACATCAAAACATTAAAGTCCATATGTAAATAAAGTTATGTGTAATAAAGTGGAAACAGGAAAAAAGTATTAAACACACTAAGAAAAAGCAGTACACCACAGCAAGGAAAGGCAAGGAACCAGCTGAAAAACATAACTACGGTAATTCTACCTCCAACATGTGCTAATTAATGTCAGCTGGGTTAGAATATATTGATGGGCTATAAACGTTTTTTTTTGTTACCAAGGTGCCACACAACAAATAATCTAATGATGGGTAAAAGAGCAAAGAGCTGTCTCAAGACTTTCGCAACCAGATTGTTGCAAAAAATGAAAATGGAATTGGCTACAGATGTATTTCACAACTTCTGAATCTTCCATTAAGCACCTTTGGGGGCATTATCCATAAGTGGAAGCAACATTACTCCACCATCAACCGGCCACGCACAGGAGCTCCTCTCAAGATTTCTGATCAGGGAGTCAGAAGGATACTTAGAAGAGTAGCCAAAGAGCCAAGGACCACTAGGAAAGAGCTCCAGAAAGACTTGGAGGCAGCAGGTACAACTGTGACCGAAAGGACAGTAGGCAATGCACTCCACTGCCATAGCCTCTGTGCACGCTCAGCCCTCAAGACTCCACTACTGAAAAAAATACATGTTGAAGCTTGTTTAAGGTTTGCCAAACAACCCCATGGACCCAGAACAGGAGGACAGTGTACTGCCCCCCGGGGTCGCGAATGCCGTCTTCTCATGTGCTCAGTCGGTGAGGGGAAATTGCCAGTACCACTTTGTCAGGTCGAGTGTGGAGATGAACCGCGCCGGTCCCAGCCTCTCTATCATCTCGTCAGCCAGGGGCATTGGATACATGTCCAACTCTGAGACCTCATTCAACTTCCAAATGTCATTGCAGAAACGGTAGGAGCCGTTGGGTTTCGTAACGAGGACCACTGGGCTGGACCCAGCTTTAAGACGTGCACCTATGCGCCGCGGCTATACACCCGGGCCTGGGCATGCTGAGCCCGCTCCATGTGTTCCCGCACCACCGGCCAGACCTGCGCCAGCCGCTCCTTCATGTGCTCCACGTGCTCGATGACGGTGTGATGGGGTGAGTGCTGGTTCTCCCAGGCCTCCATGGCTATATCCAGGAGCCCCCTCGACCATCACCCATAGTGTTCCCTGGGTGAGGCGAGGGTTTGCCACATACATACATACAGTACCAGTCAAAAGTTTGGACACACTTTCCCATTCAATTGAATTGCTTCTTGTCTTGTTTTAAAAAAAAATATATTGACTCCCCAGTATTCGGTCAGGCACCTCAGTCACCTCCATCCTCATGGACTGGGCCCAGTGGAAGCACTGCTTCACTAATTGTGCAGAGGGAGGGAGAAATAGTAAGGGCTTTCAAATGAGCTCCAATGGAGGAATCTACCATCTCTGTTTGGACCTTTCTTTTCTAGAGGACCTACAGCTGATATAGACAGTATGGGAGAGGAAAGACAACAGCAGAAGGTGTCATGTATTTGTAGGTTATTTCTTCTGTGAGCATCCCTACGATAATCTACAGTTCATCATGCATTTAAACGCTGCTTATCAACAATCAGCACAGTACTGGAAGCCCACAGCGGACAGCATCTCTCTTTAAGTGGGCTCTTTATTGAATGGACAGGAAAAACGGGTAAAAAATACCTTCACCTTAATCAGGACAATTACAGAGCATTGAGCTGGAAAAGCACAATCCCTATTAACAAGATAGCAGCAGCCTCTTACCTAGTGTCACACTGCTCATCGTGTCCATTTAGTGAGCTTTTGCCTTATGCCCAGGCAATTTTCATTCTCCCATTAATTTGTGTAACACTGTAAGTGACGCAACAAAACAATGCAGGAGTGGAATGAGATTTCAATTACTGAGCCAAGGCAATATTCATATTAATAATTGCTTTTTTGTCCACCAATTTATGCCAAATGAAATGTTCCAGTGGGCAGTTTTTCATTTTGAAACAACAGTCATCAACATCCAATGTTTGGAAAACGTCTGACATATTCAGCACTCAGCACAGGGAAGCAACTTGGTATTACAGTACTGTAGTATTTGAATTACAGAGGGACTATGTTTGCTTTAGTCTTACAACACACATCAAATATTTGTTCCTCCTCTATTTCTTTGCCCCTCACACATCCACTCTTTGTCTTTATATTTCTCTCTCTCTCTCTCTCTCTCTCTACACACACATATACAGTATATATGTGTATTCTTATTCCTATTCCGCTATTCTATTCCCCCCTGTTCTTTTTTTGTGATATTTTATAAAAAGTCTAAACATATAACCTTTTCCACAACCTGGCCTTCAGTCAAACCCTAAATGTCAGTGTTGGATCTCTCTCTCTCTCTCTCTCTCTCCAAGATGCCTGGCAATCAAGCCTGGTTTTGATGCTCCACCAGACAGACACCTATCATCTCTATTTGGAATTGATGATTTGGCCTGGGGATTCCAGGGATGCTCTCTCCTCTTGTGTGCAGGGGAGAGGGTCTGAAGAGTGGGGAGGGGAGGGCCAGATGAAGCCCCATCTGGAAAGAACTAGACCCTGCCAACTCTCACCCCAGTGGCTGGAGATGCTCCCCCACTCATCAGCAGCCATCAGAGGGTGCCTGCCCACCAGCCCTCCCCAGCACAGTGGGCTGCCTCTTCTGTTGGTCCCCAGCCTAATTACTGACAAAGAGAGGCTAAAACAGGGAGTATCACATCCTCGACAACCCACAGGACATTATTCAGCCCACGTAGCAGGAAATATAACTATATCTATTTAGCGGAAGGAAAATTGAGGCCACAGGTGCAAGAAAGCACATTATAATATATGGATGGATGTCATAGAAATATAATTCATGGAGCATACACTGCCCCTCAGACAATTGGCTTGTACACAAAAGATGGATGTCGGTACACACACAATGGAATGTTGATGTGAATGGGTAAATAAACATTCTGTTCTACTCGCTCTATTTTTATGTTCCGATTAATAGATTAACACAATGGAAAGCCAGATGTGCATCTCAGGTTTGTCTGTGCCAATCAATTAGAATGCAGAGTGTGTATCTCCTCTCAATCCTCTCTCTTCCTTGTCTTTAATCATCGCGAGGGGAGTTCAGTTGTGAGTTTATCCTGATTCAAAGAACTCTCACTGCATGTAATGAAGTACTACAGTACCTGCCTTAGTTCTGAAATCAGTTGTAAGTGTCAGAGAAGATGTGTTCCCTTTCCCTGCTCTGTGCTAGGGATGTGGACGGACACAGAGATTCTCAAGTATAACTTGTACCATGAGAGAAAAAGTTTTAGCTCTCACTACGAGAGAGTACCGGTATGTAAATGTTGAGCAATTTAATTAAGAAAGAATGACCCTTCACAAACTTTTGAAAAAAAAGAAAGAAAAGGCAATGCAGAACATCTGAATGAATTCAGGTGTTTGTTAATTGCTTATTTTGAGTCTGGCATATTTGGCATTTTGAGTGAGCAAGACTTGCCACTGGAATAATTGTGCTTCAATTGGAATTGTATAGTGTACACGTCTATCAAACACTAGGATTCCACATTGTATCAAGTTCAGTGTAAATTCTGCAGTCTGTTTTATAAACAACACAAATAATCCAACACCCCAACAGTCACTTTTTAAATATTTCAGCTGGCCGACCAGTATTCTCTGTACCAGCAGAGGTAACAGACTCTGACCTTCTCTTTGTTTCATTCTCATCTGCTCCATTCTCTCACTAACATGATGTAGACAAAGAGAGATGCTGATCGCCCCCTGACTCACTCTACCCAGGGTACCTGAGAAGAGAGGAGGATGATGGGAAGGAGTGCACGTTTTCATCTTTGTTTGGGGAATGAAAAATAGAAATGTCCTCCAGGCCAGAGAGGAGCTGTGTGACCTGAGTGAGTTGGCATCGCTGCTTTCATCCTTCTCGGGATCACACACACACACACCACCACAGATCTACTCCAAACATGCAGTAGGTTTAACACAGCTTTAAGACTACAATACAGTACTGTTATGCACACTGTCATGTCGTAGTACATTCATGCCCCATCAAGATACAGCAGATATTACTTTGCCACTCATGTACAGTATAATGCTATTGCAACTGTTTAGTGTATAGTACATGGTTTAACTCAGTACATTTGTATTTGGCATTAGCCATAATCCATCTGTTTTATAGTGCCATTTCCCTGCCCTGTCACTCAGTTGGCCATGGAATGTCTTTTTTCATGGCTGCAAGGTAATTAGGCTCTGGCTCTTTCACTCAAAACCCTTACCAAAATAGTTTGTGTTTTATTCAGTGAAGAGTGCTAAAACTAAATAGCGAAAAGGAGTCATTCAAGTCCATTACCTCTCAAGTATGATGCTTTGCCATTTAACCATTATCTTCCAACCTCCCATTTTTCTGGACTGCACCCATCACCCATCTTGCAATGAAGAATGGACCCTCTATACCTCTCTCTCTCTTTGTGTGATAACATCCAGTGTTTTCCATGAGAAAATAAATAAATTAATGCTGCTGTAGTGTCCCTGTGGGGTAAAACAGTAAAGTAACCTGTGGGGTAAATCGCATTACACTAAATTAATTACAAAGCATTACGATTTGGTGAAGTCATCAAATAAATAGGTGAAAAGACGAACAAAATATTGAAAGAATATGCAGTCTGTTTAACCAACTAAATAAATCTTGAAAATGACAACATGATGGATAGAGCAGCATAAAACCTCAGGACAGGGCCACAGGCAGACAACCAGCTGACTGTCACTTCATACAGCCTGACCTCCTGCTTCTTTAATTTAACACTGTGGCCCTTGAATCCAATGGGTGAGGATCTTTTGAGTTCATGTTCTGTATTTGGAGAAGGCCAGGCCAGAGATGTGGTGTTACTTCTATGGAAGCAGCACTTGTTCTCATGTTGTTTCTAATCCTGTATCCTATTCTTACAGGAGAGAGCTCCAACCCAGACTCAGACTCTCTGGTTTGCATGTGATTGATAAAAAGTCAATTTTGATTAAAAAAAGTCCATTTAGATTTCAAATTGCCAAAGGAAATATAGCTATGAGGTTGCAGTGCCAGGCCTAAGACACACACACACACACACACACACACACACACACACACACATTTAATATCTTTATTTGCGTTCACATTTTACAATAACATTCTTGAACACAAACAGTATTAGTTGCACCAGCATAGGACACTCGATAATTCAAGCTTTACAATCTGTCTATGGGTACAGGTAGCAGCGTCTCCTCCATATGTGGCGGCTGCCTATTATTGCAGATATTGAGCAGAATTTTGCCACAGCCTTTGCTTTAGGCTTGGGAATTCCTGCCATCTGCAACCCCCTGACGACTAGTCTGTGGACATTACCAAGGCTTCCAAATATAAACACTAAAAATTTACATTTGTACCCAAGCTGTACAATGGCATCTTTGAGTGGATGGTACTTCACAACTTTGGTAAGAAAGGCCTCTTCTAGGATGTAGTCAAACGCGCAACCCACTTCCAAAATGATGACCTCTCTACTGTCCTCATCGACAACAACAAACACACAAACACACACACACACACACACGTGGGCGGCTGTGGCGCAGGAGGTAGAGCCGGCGTCTAATGATCGCAAGGTAGGCAGATCGTTCGAACCCCGGCTAGCCACACTGAACCCCGGCAAGACACTGAACCCCAAATTGCTCCCAATGAGCGGGCCGGCGCCTTGCATGTGTAGCTTGCCGCCATTGGTGTGTGAATGTGTGAGAGGAATGTGTGAGAGGCCATTGTAAAGCGCTTTGGAATAAGGCGCTATATAAGTCAGTTCAAAAACAAAAGTGTTGCGTTTATATGTTTGTTCAGTGTAGTTACTGGGGCCTGCTGGGGGCTATGCTATCCTTCCAAGGTTTTGAGTTAGTAGGTGCAAGTTCGGCTTCAGTACCTCAAATCTGGAAGCAGGCTGAAGGACATTGTTTGGTGAAATGTGTATTGATTCCGAGGGGATGGGGACGAGGAGGAAGAGGACCTGGCGATAAACTTGGCCTACTTAAGGTGACAATCAATACAGATTTTCAACCCTTCCTCAGCAAATAAGCATCAATTACCTGTAGCATGGGGAGAGGAATGGCAGTGGGTAATTACATCTCACACAACAGGTCAGTGGGTGGACAGACTCTGTCTCTAACCTGACAAGGTGGCTAATGCAATCCAGCATGCTCAAAAAGCTCAGGCGAGAACTCTTATTATCGTATACACGTACCATGGAGCCCCGCCGTCTCCTTACCATCAGCCCAGCCATTGTTTCTCAATGACCTCAAGTGGCTCTGCTGATGAGAAGACTTCAGACAAACTAAAGTAGGACAGGAACCTATTTTCTTGTGGGTGTTTTTTTTTATATTGAAGTGGGCAGGACATTTTTATTAACAAACAGACTGATCATGCGTAGTCATCTTTGATTAAGGCTCTGACAGCCTTTTAGTGTGTTCAAACCATGAGCTATCAATAGATTTGATTGATGCGATGTTTACCTGGCTGAATCATCCTCCCCTGTACTTATACGCAGGTACATTATAGGTACATTGGATGAGTGCAGAACTATGTAGCTACATGACATGTCATTCATTAGTGCTAGATTCTAGAGCTATAAATAAAGAGGTCAGATAGCTTTCATCACTATCTGCCTAGTATTTATTCAACATATCCAATTAGCTCACCGGAATTCAAATAAAAGCTATGCTGGATTAACATGTGGCTCCTTCCTTAACAAGCAGACTTAATCTTTTGCTCCACGGTTGCGCCGGACTATTGATTCACGCTCTTCTTTGCTTTGTGCAATTATTTCCCTGCTTGATATAGATTTCCATCTCTCATTTAAGCCTGTCTTTGTGTGAAGGATGATTATGAAAGAGTGTGTTTCAGACTGCAGACTGAATCAGGGTCGGAATCAGGTTCGGGACAAAAATGGCCACAAAAGTTCCAAAAGTGCCCCCTGAAATTGGCACGACGAGGGCAAAAGAATAGCTCTTTCCTATCTATCCTATATATTTAATATATACTGTTCAGAACCTCTTCAGAACCATTAGCTGAGATTACGCTGTAATTGTGGTCCAATCACAAAGGGCCTTCATTATGCTAAAACACCACTCAGGTGGACAAAGTCTCATGGGCTATAGCCTCTTCTCACCTAAATGCACCTGTCCTGCTTCAGTAAAACATTCTCAAGTGAGCTCATTTGGCTTTCTGACAAAGAAAGAGAGCAAAACAAATCAATAGATAAGAACGTAATGAACTATTTAGCTACAGTAATTTTGACATGTCTATTAAATAAGCACATTATTTGTCTTTTTTATAATGGATATGAGTTTGAATTGCCTTTCTCAGATAAGTGGAGGGGCGATGCAAAAGCAAATGATGAGTATGCCGTTGAGATAACAGTTATTCTCAGTAAAGCAGCTCTAGAGTAGCCAGCTGGGCTGCGATCTTCAAACTGCCGTTGCCACAGCAACCAGAGTCTAACTACTGCATTTAAATACATTACAGAACTGCTCAAAGAGGTGTGATACACTTGGCTATACATTCTGGAAAACAAGTACACAGTATTTTATCACCAAGGCAGGCCTACAGTATCTACTAGACAGGGAGATTTCAAAAATGATTGCTGAATGGAAAATAATAAGTCCATGACACTGATCTGTATCAAACAAACAAAACAATCTGACACAACGAAGATGCTCACTTCGGCATTACAGCTAGATGTGAGGAGCATCTGGATTTGCTCTGTAAGACTTGTGACTTTCCTTGTGGACAGACATGAATACATATCAATATGTTCTGGACATGCATACTGTACATGGAAATGGATACATGGATAAAGACTTGAGGAAGATAGAGATTGTGTGTGTGTGTGTGTGTGTGTGTGTGTGTGTGTGTGTGTGTGTGTGTGTGTGTGTGTGTGTGTGTGTGTGTGTGTGTGTGTGTGAAAGATCAGGTTTGCAAATCTTTGAGCGTCCCTCCCTCCAGCCTCCCCCTGCTTCACAGATGGCCCTTTTACATGTTGGAGTGGCTGCCTGGCTGGGAGTCCTTCAGCCCCCTGGTCTGAAGAGAGGTGACACAATCAATAGTCTCTTCTCCTCCCCTCTTCTCTCCACCCGCCATGTGGTTATACGGAAGTGGATGGCAGAATCTCTTCAATATCGACCCACGTAAGTGGTGCTCCCTGCGTTAAACTCTTTGCTGCTGAGGAAAAAACTAACAAAAAAACAAGGGAAAAACATAGTAGTTCATTTTAGGGATGTGCATAACTATTCATGTTCATGGTTGATTACTCAGTGGGTGGTATGAACGATTAATCGATTTGTCTATGTATGCTGACATTCACAAAGACAGCCATGGGCAAGAAATCATTTAATATCTTAAACGCCAAAAAACCTTTTTAACAGTGAAAAATCACATTTATCCTAATATTAATCCTCATGAATTCCTCCTTCTGAATACTTAAATTATAACAATAATGCAGAACAGAAAAACGGAATGCCGCTAATACCCAGCGCGAGCATTAGAGCTGTGAGATTTGCCATTCTAGCTTACGTTAATTAGGGCAGGAACACCGGTGTAAGTACCGGATTTTCCTACCCTGGAGGTTTTTCCTACCCTACCAGTTCCGGTTATAGGTTCTGCCCTTTCCGGCCATAGGTAGCGCTATGATTCGCTATGATTCGCTATGATTCGCGATGCCAACGATGCCAACGATGACAACGAAGACCCGTTAGTAGATCTGAAACTGTGTGTTGTGTGTGTGTGTGTGTGTGTGTGTGTGTGTGTGTGTGTGTGTGTGTGTGTGTGTGTGTTTCGCGCGCATCGCGCTTGTGCCCGCGCGTGTGACCAATGTGTCACAGTGTGTGTGTTCAAGTGGTATCTTTGTAATCATGACACCGTAGACATTTCTAAGAATGTATTTCACTGTTATACATTTTCCATAGTTTGCTTCAAATAGCTGTTATGTGATAATAAAGTAATAATAATAATAATAATAAGAATAATAACATATATGTCAACCCTTTGTATATAGACACATCTCTGCATTCTCTGTGCCATTAATGCTTGTTAATCATTTTAATTCGTTAGAGTAAACTAATAGGTATGAAATGAAAAAAAGATGCATTACCTTTAGCTATGGTTAATGTAATAGGGCCAACCCAAATTAAAAAAACAATGCAACAAACTATGCAATCAGGTAATTACCATGACCAAATCTGCTAAGAAAGAATACCTCGATAACAAAATCGAAGAAAACTTAAACAAACCACGTGACCTTTGGAAGCTACTTAATAGCCAACTAGGTTGCAGTCAAAAACTCAAAACCAGGTCTACAAACATCAGCATAAAATCTGGAGATTCTCTCCTTACAGACAAGCTGGATGTGGCTAAGTGCTTAAACACTTTCTTTACAACCATAGCCACTAAATTAGTTAACAATCTACCACCCCACTCAGGGCGTTATGGTGTACTGTAGAGCACATCCGTGCGTTCTACAATAAACTGGGTGTACGCAAAGATGATTTTAAACTCTCCATGGTGTCAAACGATGAGGTGTTTAAAAAGCTGGGCGCGCTACACTCAGAAAAGGCCACGGGCCATGACAATATTCCAGCCAGATTTCTAAAAGACTCAGCTGCCTCCATTACCCCAATCATCACCCACATAATAAACCTCTCCATCAAACAGGGACACGTCCCCCTTGACTTTAAAATAGCAAGGGTAACCCCGCTGTATAAAAAAGGAAGCAAATTAGACCCAGGCAACTACCGACCTGTTTCTATTCTTAATTCCATCTCGAAACTTATGGAAAAAATAGTTTATGAACAGGTTGATAGGTACCTTACCGAAAAAAATCTGATGTATGAATTTCAATCAGGATTCAGAACATCCCATTCCACTGACACATGCCTTCTCTATTTGAACGACCACATCAACCATGAGGTGGACTCGGGCAAATACTGCGGCATGGTCATGCTGGACCTCCAGAAGGCCTTCGACACAGTAGATCACCACATATTGTTAGATAAACTGAAAGCAATTGGGTTCGATAGAACATCGGTGAGCTGGATGCAATCCTACTTAGAGGGGAGGGAACAGGTGGTTAGTGTGAACGGAACACTGTCCCCCCCCCTCCCAGTGACCTGCGGCGTTCCACAAGGAAGCATATTGGGACCTTTACTGTTCCTAATATATGTGAATGACATGTCATCAGCATGTGATTGCAATTTGTTCCTGTTCGCGGATGACTCGGCTCTGCTGGTCTCTGACAGGGACATATTGCAGGTGGAAAAAGCGCTAAGCACTGAACTGAGTAGAATCTGCATCTGGCTAGCTGACAATAAACTATCAATACACCTAGGTAAAACTGAAACCATCCTATACGGATCCCCATCTAAACTCAGAAAGGCTGAACATTTTAAAATAAAAGTGGGTAACATTAATATCACAAGAAAAGAGGATATTACATACCTGGGCTCCATCTTAGAGGCAAATCTTTCCGGAGATAAAATGGCAGCAAAAGTAATCAAAAAAGTGAACCATAGAACTAGATTCTTGTACAGGATATCCTCACTTGTCAGTAAAAACACACTGAGGACCCTATCAGGAGCTCTCATTCAATGTCACTTCGACTATGCCGTAACATCATGGTACTATAGAACCACAAAGGCCCATAAAACAAGACTCCAGACAGCCCAAAATAAACTGGTTAGGCTTCTGCTAGGCCTCAACACTAGGACACATCTAACCGCTGCTCATTTTTTGAGCCTTGATTGGCTACGAGTAGTTGACAGAGTGCAGCAGCTTGCACTGGGCCTGGTCTTCAAGATACGCTACACCACAAAGACACCCAAGTACCTGTCAACATACTTCCAAAAAGTGAACAACGTCCACACATACAACACCAGAGGAAGCTCCACGAACCACGTTCAACCGCGTTGCACCACAAACAAGGGGTTAAACTCGTTTGCAAACTATGCAGTAAAAATGTGGAACGCCCTTCCTATAATCTTAAAGGAGTGCAAAACACTGCCCACCTTCAAAACCACTCTCAAAAAACATTTACAGGAGGCTGCAATCCATAACTGGACCCTCTAAATCAAAAATCAGATTAAAAGACCCGAACTACCCACTGTACATACTTTGTGTTTTGTCCCCCGCCCCCACCTGTGGTGTATGTCCCCACCTGTCCTACCCGCTGTACATACCTGATGTTTTGTTGTATTGTTCTTCCCATGATGGATGTATTTTTATCTTGTAGATAGTAATAGTTATTTGTCTGTATTATCTTGTAGATAGTACTAGTTTTTTTTTTCTTTGTCTGTCTTACATGTAACGATGAATTGAGAATCAAGGACCCCAATTGAAATAAGCCAGTGGCTTTCTTGGGTTTTTATCCTGTTAGTTGACCTTGTATGTAATATGTACTGTCATGTACCTACTTCTGCAAATCTTCTAATAAAGTTTTCAATCAATCAAAAAACCATTACATATCTTCTCCTATTATCTTTTATCACTTTCTCTTCAGAGAATGGTAGAGATGTATTAATTACTATGGCCACGCCCCTCTTCTTACCATAATGACGCATTAAATACTTGGTTTACCAAATCCTTTCTCAATGTTTTGTAGTCTTCCTCAATCAGATGTGTTTTTTGTAGTAAAGCAACACGATTTAATGAAATGCAATGAATTTATTGTAAATCAATACAGCATGAAACCATATTTACATAAAAATGGATTGACCATACACAAACAAAAACGTATTCATTCACAAATTAGCTGGAATCAAGTAAAAACATTGTGTAGGTTAACCGAAATATAGCATGTGTACATATACATATATATCTTATTTGGGAAAACCTCAAACAAGCAGAACCATGAGATTAACCACACCAATGAGGAGTGTAGTGACCCCCACAAGGGACCGGGTATTGTCACCACCATAGTGGCATTTCTACAAGCAGAACCATGATAATAACCACACCAATGAGTGTAGTGACCCCCACAAGGGACCGGGTATTGTCACCACCATAGTGGCATTTCTACAAGCAGAACCATGATAATAAATTTCGTTGTTTGGTACCTGTACTGTAGCAATGACAATAAAGTCCATTCATTCATTCATTCATTCATTCATTCATAACCACACCAATGAGTGTAGTGACCCCCACAAGGGACCGGGTATTGTCACCACCATAAGGAGGAGTGGAGATGCTACAGAGCGGGAGCTATGGACAGACAGGATGCGTCAATGGGTAACAGCCGGTCTCCGGCAGGACAATTCCATGGCCAATGTTAATAATGCTGTCTAGTCTGTCACCAGGCCGATCCTGGACGTAGGCCCCAGAGAGACGGAGGGAGAGCCTGGCAGTTGAAAGCGTGGGGCCTGTAGCCACATCTAACCCACGCCCATGGAGAGGATGGACTGACTCAGACAGCATGCACGTGTCAAAAGCCCCTCCATCTGACATGACTCTAACTCTAGCTAGATCCAGACTCTAGCTGGAAGGAATAAGTGAATAAGGCCATCGGTCATCCACCGTTATCGTTTGGGGTAATGTGACCAACATGTAGTTCACACTACTGTTCAGATTCAGTTTTATATTTGCGACTGCAAGCACACTAATTAATCAATCACTCTTCCGAACTGGGAGCCTTGAAACTTGCGCACACAGGGATGCCAAGATTGTCCTTGACCTCTAACAGAAATAAATCATAATCAATTGAAAGTTCAAATTCAAACAAAGAAATGTCCAGCAATTCTTGACGTTCTTCTTCGTCTTCAGTCAGTTTCAATTTAGCCTCTATTTCCTCTCTCTGTATTTTGTCCAATTGAAGAAAAGCAGGCTCCTGGACCTTCCCTTCCAGCCGGTGGGCGTTCTTCTTCATCCACTCCGCTCCCAGGAGGGTGGACTTGCCACGGTCTACAAGACAAAAACTGTTTAAAGTCCTCACAGTGGACTGTGGTCCATAGAAACAGTTCTACAGCCAGTGGTGTAGTGGCACCGTTTTCATATAAGGTTCTAGTAATATACAGTACTGGTGAAGAGAAACATACCCAAGTTGTCGTCTTCTGTCCTCTTTTTCTTGGCGTCTTCCTCTCGCATTGTTAGCTGTGGTCATTTCTTATGGCATTGCTGCCCACCACACTGTCAGACCGCTCACACTGAAGGAATAAAATGCATGGTGCAATCACAACTATTGAACTAACAAAAACCACTATTATTTACCATTCAGCATCATGCTCACCTCCTGTTCCCTCTTCCGCTTGTTTGCCCGTAGGACCTCATCCCCAACTTTCAAGTCAAAGGATTTGACCCCCTTTTTGTTCCGGGCCTCTGAGGCCTTTTTTTGCCTTGCCTGGGCAATTTGGATGTTCTGGTAAATCTGAATTTTTAAAATAATTTAATTAATTGTCCCTTAAAACATATTCATATTTTATAGCATATTATATTGCCATTGTATGCATATTTGTTATTATTAGATATTATTATGCATAAATTGCCATTTCTACATCACCTTTGCATGTAGATCTGTAACTTCGACAGTCTTCGCCTGCACATCCTCCTCTGGCAAATCAACCACAACCACAGCTGAGTCGTCACCCTCCTCAGTCTGTGTTGTGTTGATGACACCTGGGCTGCGAGGGTGCCGTCCGAACAGTGCCAAGTACGGGGTGTACTTGGTTGATCGCTGTAAAACAAAACAAAAGTACAATCAATAGCATTTCACCATCTTTCTATATTGTTTGAATTGTTTTTTGTTTCTTTCTATGTTTGTTTGAATTGTTTACATATGCAGTTGTTACACAATAGTAGGCTACCTGCTTAGAGGTGTTGATGCTCATTACGACGCCCCTCAAATGGGTATCCCAGTCGTTCTGTCCCTCCCCACAGTACTTGGCAAGCGCAGTCTTCACGTTGCGGTTTGTGGCCTTGGCCTGGGGGTTGGAGTCTGACGTGATGCAGTGTTTGACACCAAGAGCCTCAAAAACACCACGGTTGACCTGCAGATGCATTAGTGTATGCAATTAAATTAGATTAAATTACAATTATCAAATGTCACACATCACATACACTGTGTCTTATATACATAACTATACCTCATTCACAAATTCCCGTCCTTGGTCGGTAATGATCCTCTCTACCAGTCCAAAGTCAAGAAGAATGTTGACTATCTTCCTGGACACCTCATTGGCTGTTTCGGTGTAGAGGGTTTTTGCCACAACCCACTTGGTGAAGAGGTCGGTTGCAGTCAGAATGTAACTGCAATGAAAAATGCAGATTGTTCTCCATTAGCTACAGCATTGCAGCAGCTATTCCTCATGGGGTCCACCAAAAACTTGCTTCATAACTTTTATTGACTTATCCAATACATGATGTCAGCTTATCTCACTAGCTTTAACCAAAAGGGGTTACACATACTTCTGCCCAACATTCAGTAGCTACCTTTTGCCCTTTGCAGTGGTGGGAAGTGGACCAATGAGATCAATCCCCAGGACACTCCATGCCTCTTTCACTTGGATGGGATGGAGTACAGACTGGGATGGAGTACATGCTGTCTTTATTTTCTCATGATGTTGACAGCGGGGGCACTCATCAACCTTTAAAACAGTGACATTTCAGAGGAAATTATCTAGAGTCAGAGAATTCTTGATGTGGTTGAGGCGTCATGTTGGTGGTGGTCAGCTGCTGGGCTTAGTGCCTTAGGTGCAGAACCGCTGTGGTTGAGGGGCCGCGGCCTGTATGATGGTCTGGGTGTTCCAGTGCAGAATCAGATTGTGGTCAGTATGAGAATTACACAAGAGTTGGAGATCTTTGAGTAAAAGATCATTGCTAATGGGCAGTGTATAAATTACAATGTTCACACACACCATGCACTAATAACATCAAAAACTCACCCATTTTGTGACATCCTCCCGCAAGGTGGACCAGTGGTAGGACGCCGTCACCTTCTCCAGCGTTCGGCGTCTCCCTGGATGACCCCCAGTCCCATGGTTGTCGTGGCACTCCTTCAGATCAAATCAAACTTCATTTGTATAGCCCATTTCTCACAAAAATGTGATACAATGTGCTTCACAGAGAGCAAAGAAGATAAAACAACAATAGTACAGATGAAACAACAATAAAGACAGACATTTAAAAGGCGAGATTGAATAAGTAGGTTTTGAGGTCTTCAACAATGATAATCTTGTCATAATTGGGAAAGATGGTGGACAAGAACTCAAGTCAGATAAGAAAGTTACCATCAGGACATCACGAACTCCATCTTTGTTGCACACCACCAAGCGAAGTTTGTCCTTGTACTTGTCCTTGTAGTACAACTCCTCACCTGATGCAGCAGGAAAATACAGCATTCATTTAGAAGTGCAAATATAAAGCCACTGGAAACAGGTTTTATGCACACAATAGTTAGCAGATGCTTAATGAGACACTCAATTTTGATATAGGCCTATTAGTCAGGTTTGTTATATAATTTCGTGTGACATTTTTGGGGGATTTGCTAATCTATACATTTTTGGAAAGGGCATTGTATGAGGAATCAGAACATATATGTTTCCATTTGCACAGATGTCTGAAAGGCGGCCATCTTGGCATTTACAAAATGGCCGCCATAATACACACGTTTTGTAATATCTTGGCTTCTAAATAAGCTAGAACATTGAGATCTTGAATGCTGATGTCACTGGCCAGAAGTTGTATGAAGACTACGTGTCAGAGCGGATCAATGGAGATGTCAGCCTCTGGGTCCCTGTGAAGAAAGTGAACAACAAGATGTTCCTGTCTGGGAACAAGAAGATTACAGTGAAACTCAGAGACAATACTGTGGATCTGAAGGAGACCAAGGACCTGTTTGCGAGGCTGATGGTACTTGCCAGGTCAAACCGAGACATCAACCTGAAAGAGGCCATAGGAAACTATGAATTCACTCTGACACCAAGGGCACTGTTCGCTCCTGATGGAACAATCCTGCCATGCCATGACAAGTCCAAGTTAATCCATCTTCTCGACAAGCTGACAAGAGAAGACATACTCTAATGAAGACCATCAGCCGCCTCAAACTGGAAGTGCTACCCACCAAGATGCAATGGATACAGGATTCACAGACCCCAAATCTACTGATCAGCCAAGTCGGAAGATAGTACTGGTGGATGGCATGGTGCTTGTGCAGAAGCTGAGCAAAAAACCAGCCACTGTAGTGACAGTCAAGGATCTGAGTGGCTGCTTCAATGACAGACTGATGTCACTAACACGAGATTATGATGAAATCATCCTTGTGTTCGACACATACAGGGCAGATTCTCTGAAGAGTGCAACCAGAGACAAACGAAGACAAGGAAAAGCTTCTATCCAATATCAAGTCCGAGATGACACCAACATCAAACACGTCCCAATGAGCAGGTTCCTCTCACATGACAAAGCGAAGGCTGATCTGACTGACTATCTTGCTGCCAAAACTCTAGAGTACAACAGGGGATCCTCCAAGCTGATCATCACGTCTGCTTCTGGGCACACTAGGAGCAACAATGAATGAATGAATGAATGGTCTTTATTGGTATTTATTGGTCAAAGACCTGGTCTTTGAGGACAACCACGAAGAAGCAGACACACTGCTGATCCACCAGGCTGTGCTAGCATCACAGCGAAACCAATCTTATGCACAGTTGGTGTTCATCTCCTCAGACACAGACGTTCTAGTGCTAGTCATAGCAAACTATCATCTCTTGCTGACGAACACGTCCATTTATATGGCATCTGGTGTTGTGCAGATTAAACCACTGTGGCAGGCTCTAGGTACAGAGAGAGTAAAGGCTTTGCCAGCATTCCATGCGTTCACTGGGGCCGACAACACAGGGAGGTTCTCCCGTATAGGCAAGGCAACGTGGCTGCAGATCTACCTCAAAGCAGATGAAAATGTCATCGATGCTCTGCAGATGCTTTTGGGTGAAGCAGAAGTGACAGAGGGAATGCTGTCAACACTGGCTTCCTTTGTGTGTGCAGCTTACTCACCCAAGGGCATCAGCATAAGCACAATCCCTCAACTGCAATGGCACCTCTTCTGCAACCATAGGGCAGAGAGTGACAAGCTCCCTCCAACACTTGGAGCTCTGAAGCAGCACATATTGAGGGTCCATGTGCAAACAAGAGTATGGGCACAGGCAGCCATTGCTCTGCAGGATCCACAATTGGATCCCCTGCAAAATGGGTACTCCAAACATGAGGATGGCATGCTTAAACCAACAACCACAGACGTCCTCCCAGCCCCAAAGTCCATCATTGAGATGGTACAATGCAAATGCAAAACTGACTGTTCTTCTGGCAGATGTTCATGCAGAGCTAAGAACTTAGCCTGTACCGACATGTATCAGTGCAGCAGCCAGTGCCAGAACGATGACGATTCCCAAGCCGTGACGCACGAAAGTGATGATGATGAACTAATCTAACAGCCCAGCTCACATTGGCACGCATTGGACTCGCCATTCACTTATCACATCACACATAGCATAAACGCTTATACATAGTCAAGAGACACAACCCGCCTGTCATTACACATAGAGTAAATACACATCCCACAAACAGAACAACCAGCACACCATACACTCCCCACATTCCTCCCATTCATTTATTTTGTTTAATTCCCTATTTTTATCATTAAATATGCCATTAGGCTAAAGATTGACCTGCCTCTGTATTGCCTTACTGGTTGCTGGCTGTTGCCATAACATCCACACATGTATAGATTAGCAAATCCCCCCAAAAAGCCAACAAAAGTTTAAATTTTTAAAGGTTGTCATGATCATACTCTGGTCTGTGGACTCACGTATGGAAGTAATAGAAAAACTACAATTTCTTAAAGTATAAGTTACACATTTTTATGGGATGATATAACTTTATAGCTTTGTAACTACAACCATTGGATTCCTTGACCCTGAAAATGTAGGTTTAGCAGTTAAAATCAATGTTCTAGCTTATTTAGAAGCCAAGATATTACAAAACGTGTGTATTATGGCGGCCATTTTGTAAATGCCAAGATGGCCGCCTTTCAGACATTCTGTGCAAATGGAAACATATATTTTCTGATTCCTCATACAATGCCCTTTCCAAAAATGTATAGATTAGCAAATCCCCAAAAAAATCCCACGAAAGTTTAAATTGAAACATAGTGAAACTGACTATATGCATTTTCGCCATTTCAAGCAGTGGCTTCAAGAGTGGATATAACATAGTTATTCACACTGACTTAACCTTTCATCAAGTGATTCTTGGACGCCTTTAGAATCCTTGATTTAAGGTTGGGCATGCCAGGAGGATACATATGATGCATCAAGTAAAACTTGAGTGCTGTATGAAACTCCATCTCTGTCACCTGTCTCTCTCTCTCACCTAAACTCTCTCACCTATCTCTCTCTCTCTCTCTCTCTCTCTCTCTCTCTCTCTCTCTCTCCTAAACTCTCTCACCTGTCTCTCTCTCTCACCTATCTCTCTCTCTCACACCTAATCACTCTCACGTCGCTCTCTGTCTCTCTCTCTGTCTCTCTCTCTGTCTCTCTCTCTCTCTCTCTCTCTCTCTCTCTCTGTCGCTCTCTGTCTCTCTCTCTGTCTCTCTCTCTGTCTCTCTCTGTCTCTCTCTCTCTCTCTCTCTCTCTGTCTCTCTATAAACAGCCAAAATTACTGATGGGTAAAAATGGCGGTCATCATGTGATCGTAAGTCATCGTCGTCAGCGAATCATAGCGCTACCTATGGCCGGAAAGGGCAGAACCTATGACCGGATCTGGTAGGGTAGGAAAAACCTCCAGGGTCGGAAAATCCTGTACCTACACCGGCAACCATTTCACGGAGGAAAAAAACACACACACTGCTCACTTCAGTTTAGCTAACACCGGAAAGAGGCTTTTTTTATTTGCACATGCTTATTTATAGATTAGTCGCACCTTGGTGACATCATACATGAGAACATATGAGAACACATGACTTCACCATATCTAATATTGTTGTAATATTCCAACAAGAGCGATGCGCGCATTTTGCATAGCTGTCCAGCCATTTCCAATTACAATGTTTACCAATAGTCTATCCATAGCCTACCCGAAATCAAAACGGCCAAATGTGACACGTTCTTTGGTCCTCATTGGGATCTGATGTAATGATCAGAATTTTCTTTCGAAAACAAATGTGAATACATTAATATTATGCTTGTGTATATTGTTTTTCTGTGCATGATTAATGCAAAAACAACAACTAATAGTGATACAGAACCGAGATTAGTTCTGTCCGACAATTTGTCCAAATGTAACTTTGACCCTCTGGAACGATTAATCGATTAAGCAATTATTTGGTCCCATCCCCAGCTCATTTTCAGTGTTTTAAGGTTCTGTATTGACATGAGATATTGAAGGGGTTAACGTGTGTGTGTGTGTGTGTGTGTGTGTGTGTGTGTGTGTGTGTGTGAGAGAGAGAGTGTGTGTATCTGTGTGTGTGTGTCCGTGTGTTAAATTCAAATGTCATCAAATTGCCAAACCGAAATGAAGAGATGGTCAGGAAGGGCATTCCAGGAGCGTGGGCGGTGGAGCAAAAGGCACGTCCCCCATGGTCCGAGGGATGGCATTTTAATTCCAATAATGTTGCGTTCCCTTGAGCCCTCCCTCCCCAGGTACTATATAGCCAACTCTCAAATTAAAAAAAGAGCAGCAGGAAGAGTGATGAGTGTCTTTATAATGTATCAATCATGCCTACGCTCCTACCCACTCCCATGCACAGACAATGATCTCTGATACGAAAAAATACATTTGAGAAAAATACTGATGCAAATCCTCTGCCTCCCAGCAATTCAAGCTGGGAATGTTCTGAGCAATCACTGACCCCAGAATTGCAGGGAGGGAGAGGGAGAGGGAGGGAGAGGGAGGGAGAGAGAGAGAGAGAGAAAGAGAGAGACAAAGAGTGGTAGAGTAAATAGAGAAGAAGAAAAGAAAGAAAGGGAGGGGTGTGTGTGTGTGTGATTTGTATGTGTGACCCATGATCATTGGGATTGCTTGAGCTCTGTGTGTGCACGCTGTGTGTGTGTGTGTGTGTGTGTGTGTGTGTGTGTGTGTGTGTGCTATTTGAATGTTATTTGAATTTGTCCACCTGGGACCCAATACCACCATTTGCTCAGGTGTTCTATGAATGTGATTTATTTGCAGTAAAGGAGATTCAAATGAAGATGAGGCATGGCATGGCTGCCTGAAGATGGAGAGAGGGGGGGAGAGAGCGGGAGAGAGAGGGTAAAAGTGGCGATATAAAGAGGAGAGAGAAGTAGCTGGGGAGGCAGGTTTGTATTTCCTAGAGCAAACAGCATATTGACAAAATAACAATGAGCAAATGAGTTAAAACTAGAAGAACATCTTATCTTCTTTAAATGTGAAACCATCCAAACAACAGGAATAGTCTTGTCCAGCCTTTTCTGAAGTGGAAACATAATTAAACCTGCTCCAGTAACAGAGATACAGTACATAGAGATTATGTGTGGATGGGCCACAGAGGGGATGGAGTAGAGATGAGAGAAATAAGAGGCCAGATGAGATTCTGAAAGGTCAGGACCTGTACTGTATCGCCATACCTTCTCCCAAGCATACGGGTCTAGCCCACACTCCCTCCTCTGACCTCCACTTTCCAGGGGAGTCCAGCTGAGTGAGAGGGAAAAAAAGGAGAGGCAACCAGGATACATGGGTGTGTGTGTGTGTGGGGGTGTGTGTGTGTGTGTGCGTGTGTGCATGTGTGTGTGTGCACATGTGCGTGCAAATGTGCTTGTTCATTATCCCTTTATTTATTTTCCATTTGTATATATGCATATTATCTACTGTTTTATTAACTCCAATGCATTTCAATGTGTCAACAGAACTGCCCTCCACTACATATAGTGTTGTTTGTATTGTGTACACAACTATATCTACATCTCAACATGGGACTTATGTCCAAATCTCAACATACTGTATAATGCCCTCAGGACATACAGAACACTCAGACCCAGTAGTTGTATTGGTGTTAACAAGCAACGTGAGTTGTTCTCTTGTTTGTCCAATTATGATTTCGCGTTGAGCATGTGGGCTTGCAGAATACAAGTCACCTGACAACTGAATGTGCTAGCTCTAGGTTGTACCAGCAGGCTACAGTGGTGTAAGCCTGCAGGCTGCGGGCTTATTACACCTGACCTTTACCTCCATACAACTCCAGGCTTCTTGAATTATAGACTGCTTGTTTCTGACATGTACGATTAGATTAGTCTTATGATGTTATTCATGGTTTAATACTAACACTTGGATGATATTTGTGAAATAAGTTCTTTAATATCTCTATCCAATTTGTGTTGAATTCAATATACTGTATAATCGAACCATGCCCTCATCTGCAAAAAAAAAAAAAGCTTTGGTAAAAGTACTTAACATTATCTAACAACAGTCACAGGACACTTTTGTAATGAAGGAAAATAGAAATTCAATGCCTCCTGCATATTTGGGGCAGTGAGGTGTTTAAGGCAATTTGAGAGAGTGACAAAAATAAATCCAGTTTCCAATGGCTTGGTGCACAGTAATGGAGTACTGAGTGGGCTATGACTTGCTGAGTTGAGATACAGAGTCTGCAGAGCAGAGAGGATGTAATTAGTTGTATTTCCCGTCGCTAGCAGAGGGCCTGCAGTGTGGAACGACTGCATCACAACTCGGCAATTACACACCTTTTACACAGTCTTCTCATGCAGGATCTGAGACACTGACACACCACACACACACACACACGCACACACACACACACACACACACACACACACACGCACACGCACACGCACACACACACACACACACGCACACACATACAGACCATAAACATGTATGTAAATCTTGGAGCCTAGATTTCCATAAACACACACACACACACACACACACACACATACACACACACACACACACACACACACACACACACACACACACATTTTATAATTAATATTACCCTTCCCACTAACACAATATTGGATTTTCCCCTCATAATTACAACACACTGAAACGGATTTCTGCTTGTCATTGACATATGATGCCTCGTTGAACCTCTGGACTTGTTGAAATACCTCAGCCTCTATTGTCAATAAAACCTTTTTATGAAAATGATTGGTATTCTTATAAATACACAAATCAGGAGGTTGAGCCGCCCATGCCATTTAAACAGATGCCAATTGGGGGGCTGGAGATTTATGGAGTGCAGGTGGGGAAACAGAAAAAAGTGGAGCATGAGCCGGAGAGCAGAGATCAATGTGGTCAGTGAATATCCCAGCTGTGATTACACTGCAGTTCGCAGGGCAGAGGGGCTGGAGCTGCCTTGAGCTGGCTGTCTCTTTCAGACTCTATGCAGTGGTGGAAACTATTTACAAAGAAGAAAACATGCTTGTACTATTCCAGATTAAGTTTAGCAGCTAATTTCCACCTGCAGTCCCAGGGCAGGTGTTCATAATCTGGGACAACAAGGTTACTTGTTGGACTGAATGGATAAGGCATGGACATTCTTTGTCTTGACTTTAGTTTGAGAGTAATCTATCAAAGACTCCTGAATGAAGAGCTACAATGACACAATGCTACTTTTTGTGTAGGCTGCAGAATGTGTAATCCATCTGAATAGGCTTATGTAGATACAGAGTCGATGCTCACAGGTCTTCAGTGTTCTATTGAGAAGACAAAGACAAGTGCAATAAGCAAATGAGACATGCAGCCCAACATTAGCATATAGATAACCAATAAGATGCAAGTGAATCTGTGATCAATATACTGTATATGTGCGTGCATTCTCTCTACATGCAACCTCTGCGTCTGTGTGGAGAGAGAGAGAGAGAGAGAGAGAGAGAGAGAGAGAGAGAGAGAGAGAGAGAGAGAGAGAGAGAGAGAGAGAGAGAGAGAGAGAGAAATGCACCTTGCGTCCATCTATGAATTTCAGAGTGGTTATTTGTCCAGCCCCACCCTTCAGCACTAAAAAGTGTCAGGGTCAACACTTTGTAGTTGTTTGAATCTGAGATGGCTGAGATCCCCTTTAAAGGGATTGTTTGTCATTGTGATGTTTTAATACATGTGAACTATCCCTTTAAGCAGGCAACGCTTTTTTGTGTGAAGAAGCTGCTACAGTGCGTCTGAACCGATATGTGATACTACTATGTGTAGTCTGCATGTACACCAAGGCTCTGTTATGTTTGTTGGTGCAGTCTTTCATTTCAAGAGGCAGTGATGGGATAACCTTTTCAGTCCACGCCTTTGGGCTAAATTGTAGTGCATGTTTATAGGGGCAGATCCACTGCGCACACTGGTTCCCCATAAAACATATAATCCTTTATACTGACAGAACCGATCGCTGAGAGCTAGTCAAATGTTTCTCCAATCCATAAAATGTGCTCAGAGGGTTTTTCTATGCCAGACAGTGTGTGGATGTGTGGTGTCAGTACACTGACCCCCCATGGCAACATAATACAGTATTTATAGTTGGTGGTACTGCTCAATAACATTGTTAATGCTACTTATTGAGAGTGTATTGTGTTTTCCTATCATATACATTGGAAGTCAATTTACACTTCATATTTCCTTAGAAATAGCTTTATTTTCTTCGAAGGTCTGCGTAGTAGTAAATATGGAGCTCAAGGGCTCAGTTTGCCAGACAGACATTAGTCTACAGTAGACCTAGAGTAAAGATGTTCAATGGTGAGTCTTTTAAAAGTAGGATTTAGACCAAGACTTGGTTAAATCTGTGTCAAGGGAAACCGCTCCTTTGTGTTTGTGTTTGTAAGTGAGAGACATTGTTTTCAGCACACTATGCTGTTGCCATAAGGCAATACTGTACTATTTGCCATTCAATTTAATATACAATGCTGCCAGTGTGCATAGCGTACCGTACATGGTCTCAGTCCCTTTGTCAAGGCTCACCTGCCAGACAGTGCACTAATAAAACATAAACATGTTCTTGTTAAAGTAAAAAAAGGCTATGAAGGGCTTTTTCAATTGTAAATCCCTTTCACACATTTTAACACATTACAATGACCACTTCTGGAAGGGTCTTCCTGTCAAGGGAAAAGGTTTTTGCTTCTTTATTGTGACAAATAATGTAATTGATTTGAATATTTATATGAATATATTTTGCTCATTCTATGATATCATTGACAATGAGCAGAGACAGAGAAAACAAATATAGCCTTCTTGGAATAAGGGTTTAAAAGAGGTTTTTAAACATCCCTCCTCTCCTGCTGAGGTTGTTTATCCAGGCAATCCACCATGTCGATTAGCAGACAATAGGATGCAGCTCAATTTACTTCTAATTAGGGTTTTAATGTGTGTTATTAAATACACCGCCATGTCCCAATTAGAAGGCACTGGGCCCATACATCATCTTAATTGATATCCACCTCGTGCCACATGGGCTCACGATATTCCATCAGTATTCCCAAAATGATCTTTGCTGGAGGAACGTTACGGTGAGAGTAAAGCTGTTTTTATTGAAGTCCAGAGCTGAGGGACTGCTGTGTGTGTGTGTGTGTGTGTGTGTGTGTGTGTGTGTGTGTGTGAGTGTGAGTGTGAGTGTGAGTGTGAGTGTGAGTGTGAGTGTGAGTGTGAGTGTGAGTGTGAGTGTGAGTGTGTGTGTGTGTGTGTTTTCATTTTCTTCTGTGTGCCAAGGGACTGCTGAGAACAATGGTATGGCTTCTCATTATAAACCACTTCTCCCATGATGCCTATGCTCTATGTTTATTGAATGGTAATGCATTACGGGATGCATATTGTGTGTGTGTGTGTGTGTGTGTGTGTGTGTGTGTGTGTGTTTATTGAATGGTGATGTTTAGGGGATGCATACAGTATCTTCTCCATTCTGAGTGTTCATGCAACTGCATTTAACCCTCGGTAGCTGAGTGAAGACGATGGATGTGTTGGGATGTCTTGTACTGCTTGATCAGTGCTACAGATTTACTCCACCATGTTGAGCAATTATGAAATCCTGTTTACTTCATGACTTGGGTTTGTCTAATGATACACTCACAGAACACTTTATTAGAAACACTTTACTAATACTGGGTAGGCTCTCCCTTTGCTCTCAAAACAGCCTCCATTCTTCATGGTATTGATTCCACAAGATGTTGGAAACATTCCTTTGAGATTCTGGTCTATAATGACATAATTGCATCATACAACAAAGATTTTTCAGGTGCACTTTCAAGGTGTGAATTTCCTGTTCTACCACATCCCAAAGGTGTTCTATTGGATTCAGATCTGGTGATTGGGAAGGCCACTGAAGAACACTGAACTCATTGTCATGTTCATGAAACCAGTTTGAGACGACTTTTGCTTTGTGACATGGTGCATTATCATGCTGGATGTAGTCATTAGATGATGGGTACATTGCAGCCATGAAGTGATGCACATGGGCAGCAACAATACTGAAATGGGCTGTGGCATTCAAGCGATGATTGATTGGTATTAACAAGCCCAAAGTGTGCCAAAGAAAATTCCCCATACCATTACACCACTTGAATGAAAGAGGTGTGCAGGTGTTCCTAATAAAGTGTTCGGTGAGTGTATGAATGTGATGAATGATTCAAAACCCTTGATTAATATGGTGTGAGTTTAGATGTTAAGCAATTAAAATTAATCAACACAATACAGTCAAAAGAAATAAAAAGATCCGCCACCTTGAATTGGGACTCATCAAATGCTATCCATATCTGCTGTGGTCACCCCATACACCATGATTTACTGGATCTAGCCCAAAGGACTTTTGATGAAGTGTTCCTTCAAATTGCTGTAATGTCTGAAGGCCACACGGGGGGGGGGGGGGGGGGGGGGAGGTCAGATCTGGCATGGGGGGATTTCCTAATGGACGATAGAGATATAACAAAGTGGAGATGATCTAAAAGAGTATAAATGAGAATGAGGTGCCCTCAAAAGCCAGCGCCACCCTTGCACCTCTCCACCAATCTTAATTGCGTTGCCTGGTTGTGACGGTCGAGGCAGATAAAGCGAGCGTCGATCAATAACAATTTCTTATCCTCACCCTTCATCTGTTCTTTATCAAAGGGCAAACGCTTCTTTTCACGCTTGATCCTGCCAACGTTAACCATCTGTTCTGTTCTCTTCACGTCCTGCGTGGTTTCATCATCTCCCTGGCTTTTTCTCTGCCCCCTATATCCACAAGTACTGTACAGACTTTTCACCCATCTCCTTAGCTTTATACACCACATTGTGTGTGAACTTTGAGCTTGGCATGGTTGACAATAGAACTGTGAGAATGTGAATGTATGGCAGCTTAGCTTGCGTTGTTATTTACATGTAAGATGAGAGAGAGAGAGAGAAAGAGAGAGAGAGAGAGAGAGAACAAATACAGATGTGTTTCCTCCGCCTTCCCTCTAAATAACCAATGGTTGCTAATACATTCTTGTTTCAAAGTTTTACCAAATTACCTCGTTAGCCTGTTTAAATGTTTAAAACCTCCAAAGAGCAGAGACAAAACGCTTCCATTAGGCCACAAGGGTTGATATATCACAAAAGCACCTACTTTGCCATGTTCATTAGGCCTTATTTACTTAAAAAGCTGTACTTTTTTCTACCGGCATAATTAAACAGCCTTCCTGACCTCCCCTTCCTCTCCACCTCCTCCTCCTTCTCCCTCTCTTAGCTCCATCTGAACCAAGGCCCGTGTTAGTATGCATGTGACACTCTGCACCCAGCCTTTCTCTTTTAACTGAAGGATACGGGGGAGTCGGGTGGGGTGTGTGTGTGTTGGGGGTGGTGGTGGTAGGAATGCATACTTGTGACCTTCACAGTTGAGCTGAGATCGCTGCCAAAGTCAACGCTGGATCTTCTGACTTAGTATGATCAGATTTTCCTTTAAGAAAGGTACCTCTCCATGTGATTAAGTCGATGTAAAGATGGGGTAAATATTTCAGGGATCAGGATAGAGCACAGGAGCTGTAGTAGGATTTCTCTCAAATCCCCTTCTCGAGCAGGTACATTATTTCTGATCTTTCATCAGAATAGTCGTTTCATAACATATATATGTAGTTAGTAATAATAAGCTAAATTCCCTGCAGTCACAGTAAGGCATAACCATGTGTCATAATACATTGTGTGTTGTGTGAACTCAACGACCTGTGGCCAAGTGTGAGTGTTTGATTAAAACATCTCATTCTGACACCTGTGATAGCAGGCCCAGGGAGTCCTGTTCTATTGACTATCAGTTAAACACTTATATTTCCCTGCTTTTCCCCGCTGATGGATCAATAGCTGGGCAGTGTCTGGGGAGGGAGTGTGTTCCCAGAGGAAACAGGGACTAGTCTGGCCTCTCGTTCTCTCTCTCTCTCTCTGAGGACTCCAATCAATCTACATTTACAAGTATCTTTCTTCCAAAGCCACAACCATGCCTCAGCTCACTTGAACTCCTAGGAAATTGTAGTTTTTTGTTCGTAATATCAGGATTTTTTGTTTGGGTGATGTCAACATGTATTATCAAACTCTCTTAGTCACTCTATAAGGGAATATGACAAATGGACACATTTTCTTTCACCTGTGAGATGCTTTCAAAACCTGTTTCTGCTTTGACTCAGGGTAGGTGGATGGAAGCCCTGAGTCCCTGTATATATCCAGCTTCAAACAGAACATTAATCTGTCTCTCCTCTCGGTAGTGATGACTGCTGCCCGCCACCCTCCCCCCCCCTCCCCCCCAGTACCTTTATCCTGATGGCTTCTGAAATGGAAACTGGGGGGGGGGGGGGGGCAGTGGCATATTACCTCTAAACTCGGGACCGTAAGCTAAAAGGTGCAAAGTGTTCCTGCGCTAGATTGCTTGCGCCCTCAGCCTGTCAAAAACGCACCTACTTGCGGCTTGACGTTAATTTGTTTGGACATGGTTTATAATTTAATTCCACTGCAGAATTAACTTCCAATACAAGAAGCTATTAGTTGGGAGAATGGGGATCGGTATAGTCTCACCCGATCTCACCATCCCAGGTGAATGGTAAACCTTTCATACTAGTAATATAAAGAGATGAGGAGGCAGATGGGTTTTGTGAACTGTGAAAAACTGCATTGGAAATCGAATTCGGAGGCGGATTATGATCACAATGCAGCCCAGTATGTTTTCCTCTCTCTGATGTGGCATGCATTATTTTCTGTGTCTGCTAATGACATCAGAAGAATGAATCGAAAGAATGCATTTTCTTTCTCCCCCAATAATGACTGTGCTCTGATTTGGAAGTAGGCTATTACTTTATCTCTGAGGTAGGTGTGTTGTGAGAGGGAGGCGGCTGTCCTGCTGGGACTGTTTGAAGAGCGTACACCTGTAGATGATGTTATGCTCTGTTCAGACTGGACAAACACACATTATATTTTTGTAATGTCAAATAATTATAGTCAATACAAACATATAATGACTTGGGTTGAATGAGTGCAGACTCATCTGATTTGCATCATGCCTTGTTATTTTTATAACATTTTACATTCTATATTATTATTATTATTATTTTTGAAGGTCATTGAACCACAATGGCATGTACTGCAGTCTTAATTTTGATGTGAAATGAGATGGTAGAACATGAGGTTCAGTCTTGTTTTGGGTGGCTGAATGCATGTTTGTGTGTGTGTTGGGTGGGGGGACGATCAGAGAGTGTTGTTCCTGTGCCATGTCAAATGCAATCACCGGCTGAGTGAGATTCACTGGAGCTTGGTGTGAGGTGAGTCGACAGCATTGTATTCATCGTGGGACAAGCAATTAGGACTGTAGGTGCGAACTGAGAGAGACAGAGTGAGTCTGGAGTCGGTTCAGAGGCCCCCTCATCGTGCCTGATAATCATCTTAGCCTGAAGAGGACAGGAGGGAACTGCTGTATGTCTCCTCTACAGCCTGACGGGGAGAAAGAGCCCCCCACAGAAGGAAGAGAGATAAGAGAGATAAGAGGGGAATGGGGGTTAGAAATCCAAAGAGAGAGAGAGAGGTTGAGAGCAGCAGGTAGATGGACATCTCTTTATCCAAATGGACTTTGAGCCAACCAGCATACTGTTGCGGTTGAACTATTAAGGTGTGTGTCCATCTCATTTTTATGTATGCAGTTGTTAATGTGTGCATTTTCCTTTCCTGTTTTTGTCCAGTATCCTGTTTGACATACTAATGGCTTGTTTCTTGCTCTACATTGGGTGGATACTATCCCTTAGTGTTGGAGCTAGCAGCCTTGATGTATGTTGGTACAAGTTGGTATTATCTGTAAAACGAAGATAGACCAAACAACGAGTTGTTGTGCATATCCTTCACCTCCTGTATTTCTTTTTATCAAGACCAGAAGATCCTGGTAGCTATTGGATAAAGCGACCTTGCTAGGCGACCGTATCAAAGAATAATAATTCATCATCATCATAACCCAAAGCACGACAATACTGTAGCTCCCAAATCATTTGAGGTGCATGTCCTTTCTGAAGGGCAGAGAGTATGGAGAAGTGACAGTACATAGACTCGAAATAAACAAGTCAACGTTGCAGAATATGTCATGGGTGAGGGAAGACATGACCTGACAAAGCTTGTGGTTGAAACATTGTCTGGATTTGTTTGCCAATCAGACATAGAATACATGGAAACAACACTTGTATGCTTTGACAATGAATCCAACGGCAGTGGATTATTCCCTTATCTTATTCCAGTGCAGTGTTTTATCTCCATCGTGTGTCATTGCATTCTCTGTGTCGTGATTAACAAGTTGCAGATGTAGCCATTTGTCCTCTGAATATCAAACATGGATTCAGCAGCTGACTCCTCAGTTTTCTTCTCCTTTCAGGCACACTCGGTGAATGTAAATGGATTTGAACTGTGACTGCCTCCTCCCAGGATCAGGATAGGAGCAGGATCACACACGTCGCAGGACCAGCCATAGAGATAGAGATATATAGTATGTTATCTCTGTGGTACCAGACATAGCACTGCCGTGTCAAACGCAGACCCACCTCCATCTTTGGTCGATGGGCTTGAGGGTCTTAATAGCAAAACTGCAGGGACTACGGACAGAAACTAGCGACTAAGCTAACTTCAGAACTTTAATAATACAGAACTGTCAGATAAAATATCAATGCATAGGCCTAACTTAACTGTTATGTTGCCCTTGAATGGGTTTCTTTGGGTCTCGATGAACAGCACGCCAGCTCAACATGTACTAGTTATACTATTAATGAATCCTATAATTGGAACAGCTTTTCAGTTTATTAATTGTCTCTAATTGCATATTATACTCCTACACATTGTTCCAACTCAATATATTAAGTTAACCTGCCACCCAGGCAAGGACCTTCACAAACATTATTCCACAATATAATCGTCACATAATTGAGTCATGCCATTAAACACATTTAACAACTGATCGAAAATCTTAACTCAACTCGTGATTTAGTCAATTTGAAGAAAACGTGTTGTTCAGCTTGTCCTTGTGGTATACCCTTTGAAGAACCCTTGTTAGTGCCATGTAGAACCTGCAGAAAACCCCAAGGGTTCTACAATATAATCTTTGTTTTGTACTAACCCAGCCTATACAGTAGACTATGACTTTATAAACAACACACAAACCTTTGGATAGGCTCTTTAAGGATTTTATTGCTGGTGCTGTGCATGGTGATACAATGAGTATGTGGGGACTCTACTGATTGGCGTTGCCTACTCCCCCTGCACTTGACCCCACTCCCACACTGGTCAGCCCAGACAAGCCTGTTAAAATGCAGGCGGGGAGAAGGTTAGCAGGCTGGGCCCTGAATGTCTGCTCAATCCATCTCAAAAAGTCAGCTCTCACAATGATTGACAGAGGGGGCAGTCTTATCCTTACTTACCCTTATAGAAATACATGACATTATCATTGTTAAAATATTGGAGTGCAAAATGGCTTGGCATTGAATATACAAACAGAGCTGGAGCGGCGTGGAAAGAATAATGCATGAATTGATGGACTGATGAAGGGAATGATGGAATATATAAATGCATCAATAGAGAAATTCAATTTTGTGGCCAAATGGAATCTTTTGTCCTTGCATGATTTCACATTTCAGCAGCAGGCAAATATTAAACGCTTGCTTTTTCATGTATTTCTATTTCCCAGGTAGGCCTAACAGTACACATGACTGTTCATAGGCCTTCAGTACCTGTATGTATGTTTGTATTGGATTTTACAGCTTGCTTTATTTACATGTGGTTCTAGTGGAACTGATGAATATCTGTGTTAATAATAAGCCTGCTAGACTAGTGACGTGTATCCTAGTCTTATTATCAATCAATCACTAATTATCAATCAATCACTAATTATCAATCAATCATGAATTATCAATCCATCGGAAAAGTCAAAAGTGTTCCGCATTATGTCAAGCCTTCAAATGTGTTTATGAATTAGGATGAAGAGTAAGCTTTCTTATTGTGTCGCAATGTGTCATGTGAAGCTACCCTATAGGCCTCATAATATGATTTCCCAAGGAAAGGGGATAATAGGAGTGTATTTAGCAGACATTACAGTACATAGATGTTATGCCAACCATAAAGTTATAGAGATACCACCAAGATTGCCTACGCATACTGTAACCGTATTGAGTTGTGGTGATGCAAGGGTGATGAGTTTCAAGAGAAGTGATTTTTCTTATTTTTTTAATACAGCAGTATAGCGGCTGTTTTTCATCCTATATCATTGGGATAATTTCAGACTAACTAAGAAGTACCTTCTAAAATCCTCTATGGCCAAGATCTTGAAAGGCATATAAAGTTCCTACCTGGAACCATCAAGGGATATTCGGACAGTTTTGTTTTTTTATGATCCTGATTTTTATCGAAAAATGGTTATTGTATATAAATTACTCATAAATGTTCAATGTTCTCGAAGTCGTAAAGATGGAGAAATTGGATTTGGGTTGTTCTGGGATACTGCCACCCATTACATGGGTGACCTCACATCTTTTTGGCTCATCCCGCCAGTCCCCACAGGTGCTGATGAGATACAACACCATGACACAGTTTTCCCTTGCAAATATCTGTGACTGGCACATTTGCAATGTTCCATCTGACCTCATTCACTTCCCCTCACATATCTGAGATGATTTGATACCTAAGGTAAGGTAAGGTAAGCTAAGGCTCAATCTAGCTTTCACTATGTTGCTTACACCTACCCAGTCCTATCAGACATGTGATGGGGAGTAAACGAGAGTGGGTGGGTGGGGTGGGGGCCACTGGGGGGGGACAACTTTCCGGAATGAAAGGCAGCCCCCTTTGTTTCAACAGGTGAAGGTTGTGGATGTAATCAAATCATTAGTCTCTCAATACATGTACACTCTACTGAAGGGAGCTCATGGCTATGTCAAATATTGGAGTACAGTCATGACTATATAGAGTCTTGATTATGAATGCACTCCCAATAGCCTCCCAAGACAAATGAAGATGTACTCAGATTCAAAATGTCGGGTTTCCTACACAATCAATAGGTTTTGAGACATGTACATGGATTTTCCTTTCCTTTCACAATAAACCATGGTGCACTCACTATAGCGCATCATCGCTGCAGGACTCAGTATTTTCACTCGCCTGTCAGAGCAGCAGTTAGCGCAGCTTTAGGACCCAGGGACCCTGGCTATCCGCTGCAGGAGAGGAAGAGACATGGAGAGATCGGTAAGCGCTAACGCTCCATCGCCGCAGTATAGCTGCGCTACAGATACCGGTCCAGGATTCTCATCTTCTGAAGGGATTAGGTTTCTTCAAAGGACTCTGATTTTGTTTGAGTAGTAGTTTCCTTTTCAACAAAGGACCTCTGCGCAACGCGTTTAATTCGCAGTTAAATTGTATGTTTTATTCTCTGTTGTGTGCGCTGCGAGAAAACTGGGACCGAACAGGAAAGTTTCATAAAGATTCATAAGAGCATGGACCAGTTTTGCTCTTGATCCAGGGAGGCGAGCAAACACGTCATATACAGCAGGAATTGGAAAAGGGTAAGTTGTCATTCACTTTTCAGTTCTTAGTGCTGGTGTGTTGTGAGAATGCCAATGCAGTCGTGGGTGTGCTCATCCTTTTGTCGGTAACCTCCAAGCAAGAACTGTGAAATCTTTCACGGAGGAGGAAGAGGATATTCTTGCTGTATGGGATTGCATCTTCACTTATAGGCTCGTAGGCTAAATACAAGGACATATTACAGCCAATACATTAGACACCGTAGCCTAAGCCTTGAATGCCAACAGATTATTTCTCATAACTTTCTGTTAAACTCTTTGAGTTGCACTGACATATCGTGCACGTTGATTAATTGATCTCACTCTTGTGAAATTGCGTGCAACTTGGACCGGGGGGCGGGGGTCCCACCTCAGACGTGTGGGAGCTCCACCTGGCTCAGCCGACGTGTTTTATGGTCGGCTACCTCTACTATCACCATACATTTGCTTCGTATCGAAACGGGCCTGTTTAGACCTACAAATAATTATTCAATTTAAAAAGAATAATGTAATTCCTGTTTGGTCTACTTAGCATATTGACAGACAAATTGCAGCTTAACAATATGCTGTTCAACTCAAACATAGACTTCAGTAGGCTACGAGTCCTGCTGGAGCTGTCCTCGCACTATGTAGTGCTGAAAGTTTCCGTAGCTGTCCACTTGGGGTGCGTTCGTAAACTCGCTCTGAGAGCGCCGGAGCGCACACTGGGTTCGACGTTATACATAGACCAAGTAATGTGATCGGATAAGAGGCAT
This sequence comes from Nansenia antarctica, assembly GCF_963989245.1. Taxonomy (NCBI): domain Eukaryota; kingdom Metazoa; phylum Chordata; class Actinopteri; order Argentiniformes; family Microstomatidae; genus Nansenia; species Nansenia antarctica. The sequence goes on along the minus strand of NC_137688.1, from coordinate 44,464,066 downwards.
TCCATGAGTGTTGATTAGATTTCCAGTACGAATTTACGAACGCAGCCCTGGAGTGTCGTGTACTAAGTGAATGCGATGAAATGACTGGTTGTGATGTGTTGCTACCAACAAAAGATTTCTGTAAGATTACCCTCATGAGTCATGTGAACTGATTCATGATTTAATGGAATTAGGTATATGATTCACTCTGTGGTTTTATTGATCAGATAATATTATTCACTTTATTGTGAGACACATATAGTATATCCTAAGAGAAATAGTTTGTCGATCTAAATCTCCAACGAAATTTGACACATACACATCTTAGGTAATATATCTTACCCTCTAGTGCAATGTTCCTGTTTCAAGCCACTATGCTCATTAGCTTATTTTAAAATCACAATGCAAACAGTTAAATGCATATGTTCATACATGTTTCGCTGCATGTGGAGGGGAATTATTGTATCCACCACACAGCATCGTGCTGCTTTGAAAGCTAAGATCTTAAGTCATTGCAGGGAGGGGTGAGACAATCAATACATTGAGCTTGAGATACTATAGTTAGAGGTCTTGAATTTCACATGAAATCCCAAGAGGAATAACCTTTTTACAATTAGAATAATCCCTCTACCTTTCCTGATAAAGACAAAACAATCTGAAAAAGAACTATTTATTATTTAATACAGTTTATTAATTGTGTTATCAGTTTTCATTACCAATGGCAAATTACAATAAACAACAACACTTTATATATTACACGCTGTATTCATATTTAAGGCAGTGTTTCCCCCAGATGTCTTTCAGATGTCCCCCCAAATCAGCATCCAGGGCTGCCATTAGCAACATTTTCTATAATTTTCTATTAAGATTGACAGAATGTAACGTTTTAGACAGAGCATCACATATAGTGTACGCCCTACCATTAAATAGGGGGAAAACACTATTGTATGCACCACTGGAATGGCAAAAAACTTCTCACTATCCTGAGGGACAGGATGAAACAAAGTGTGTGTGTGTGTGTGTGTGTGTGTGTGTGTGTGTGTGTGTGTGTGTGTGTGTGTGTGTGTCTGTGTCTGTGTGTGTGTGTGTGTGTGTGTGTGTGTGTGTGTGTCTGTACAAACACCAATGTGTCTTTACGATAGTCCTTCTTGATGTATTTTTGGGATCCTTGGTTGAGGCTGACATGGTCACAGCCCCAGGGCCTTTTGTATTTGGCCCTGAATAAAACTTTCAAGAAAGGCTCCTGTGAGAGCATCAAGGTGTGACCATCGCTAATCCTACGGTACTCTTTTTGAATTTGGATTACAACATGACTGCAGGGTGTTGTGTGGGCAGGTAGACCAGTCTGGTGTGAAATCCCCCCTGACTTCCTTCACTGGACAGTGAACACTGGCCACTAGACCCCTGCATCTGTCTGTACATTACACAGCCATGTTGAGGACTTTCTAGTGGTGTTGCAGTGGTGTACAACAGAACAACCAGAACAACAACAACTAAGATCATTTATCAGATTATTTTAGGCAGGTAGCAAGAAAAACTATTAAAATTGAGGTGCATTAACCTAATGCACTTTTGGTTAACAACTGACGCCGACATGTTTCAACCATGACCAATAACATAATCAGTCTTTTAAAAAAAAATATTATTCATATATAGCACAGTTTTCATACCATACATACAGTACGGCACAGAAGTGCGTCCAGTCATGCTACAATAGGCAAACATTTTGATATGCTGAAAAAGTACAAAACATCAATCAGATTATAGAATTTACTTATATTTAATTGCCAGCTAACGGCCAAGCTCCACCATGGCCATCGAGCGTTGCGTCTAATGTGCGTTGCGTCCGAAATTGGGATCAAATGCATTGTAATCAATGAAAGGTGCTCCACCTGCTGCGTTGCGTCAGCGTTGCGTTGCGTCAGCGTTGCGTCCGATGGCTGCATCCAAAGTAGACATTCAAAAAAAGTTTGATTTTTGACAGTGGACGCAGACGTCACAATGAGACGTATATTTGCCCCACGTGGGGCGTGAGATGTATATTTACAATTGTAGTTGTTGGTTATAATTGTATAGCCTATTGGTTGTTTTCTGGTGTTGTTTTATTGTTTTACTCTGTTTGTAGTGCACTTGATATTATGATATATATATTATATTTTTTTTATCAGCTATTAAATCACCACAGCGGTTAATAGAGATAATACCAGATTGAAAATGCTTGTAGCCAACTACTCAGCTATTGCGAATTGCTATTCACGCGAGTCAGCTGTCAATCATCACAGGTGCTTGAAAGCTTGTTGCAGGAATAGACGACGAACGGCTGATCCTTGAGGTCGAAAAATATTATTTTTTATATGCGACAAATGACAGATTGTACCATGATGCCCAGGTGAAGGACCGAGCATGGGGTGAGATCGGGTCCACACTTTTAAAATGACAGTGGAGCTAGAGTAGAACGTTGACGTTGACGCAACGCAGTAGGTGGAGCTTGGCCAACGGGAAGTTGACGCAACGCCGATGGCGAGTTGACGCAACGCAGCAGGTGGAGCTTGGCCGTAAGCTGTGTGCTCTAGAGCTCTGAGTAAGAATATGGAATATCCATCCTTACACAAGAATCTCATTGAACTGCAGTATGCATTATTTATGGCAAAATAATGTGATTAGTATGTGGCTATGGATGGGGCCTCACCTTTTTGTAATGATTTTAGGAGAGATTTGAACACTGGGAGGCTTTGTTGCTCAGGACCTGTAATTGTGTTACATTATCGATTGATATGAATCTTTTGACATCTTTCCCCTCTTTATTTTATTAACAGGGCAAACATTTGTGCAGCCAAATTACTTGTCTTAAAAACCTCTCTCAGGTGTAATCTTAATCTTGCCTGTCGGTCAACATGGATTGCTTTTTGGAGAGAGAGGGGAGAGAGTGGGAGAGAGTGGGAGAGAGAGGGAGAGAGAGGGAGGGAGTGGGAGAGAGGGAGAGAGAGGGAGAAAGAGAAGGGGAGAGGGAGTGGGAGAGGGAGAGAGAGTGGGAGAGAGAGTGGGAGAGAGAGAGAGAGAGAGAGAGAGAGAGGGAGAAAGAGAAGGAGAGAGAGGGGGAGAGGGAGTGGGAGAGAGAGAGAGTGGGAGAGAGAGAGAGAGAGAGAGAGAGACAGAGAGACAGGACAGTGAATTCAACATGACTGTCCCCAACCGTGGTGTGTGAAACATGGCGTATAGGTTGCCCCACTGTGAACCCCCCTGGTACCTGTCATTGCCTGGGTAAACCTCTATAATCCAGTCAGGCGGACGAGATATGCCTTCATGCCAAATTTGGGGCTTATCCTCAGACATGGAATTTATGTGTCTGGCAGCCAGAGGAGAACATTAACAGATTCCATCTATCGGAAGTCGTGAGTGATCTGTTCTAAAAGAAAGCTGAAAAACACACCCAGAGTTCAGTGGACAAAACTCAACAATAATAAAACTCCACAACTGTGTTGATAAGGATTGATTGACGAGTTTGATTTGTTTAGCAGTTGTTTACTCCCAGCAACACTTGCCACTGCCGGTCCCCTCACAGTGACATATTGGCGTTTGCCATGCAACAACACAACAAATACAGTATGTGTTAGACAAGAACAATGATTGTTCAATCCATGCTCCGATCTGGATATTATTGTCATCAAAACAATGCCTCCAACTGCACCCACACATCCTCACCAGGGATGATCTAAACCCAGCATTTGAAGGCAAAATTGGAAACCGCTCTCTCACTGCCGTTTTTGGTGGAAACAATGGTAGTACGGGCGTGGGGGGAAGGGGGGGGGTCTTCTCCTCAATTCCCCCTCCTCCATCCTCCTTCCAGATGTTTTGAAAGGCCTGAGGCTTTCTGCTGACGATTGATTTCTCCTTTATTGTTATTTTCATTTCAAGGCTGTGTGATGTGGTGATAGGAATGTGATGGTGTGTCCCCTCTGAGGTGGTTTGATCGAAAACCTCCAGTCTGCTGTCCTGCATGGCTCATCCCCATCAAGCCCTGAGGGTGGGGTGGGAAGTGAGGGGCGACAACGTCGGGGCGACAACATGGGGGACACCCTGTTGTTCCTCTGCCCCCCCTCCCTCCCCCCCCCCCCCCCCACCCCCCATCCCTCACACAGGAGGTCGAGCACTGGTAGCCTGCAGCTAGTCGGCAGATCTCATCCTTCGTCCGATGACATGGCCGTCATCATCCCCCCGGGAGGCCGCGTCTGTCTTGGTGTCACTCTCGGTGACGTGTCAATTAGTCAAAGCTGGAGTGAGTGTGACAGTGTCTGGGTTGCTGGGTGTCACTCACCTGCAGGTGCCAGCTTAGTCATGCTGTCTGAGATATTGATGTTTCCCTTGTATTGTATAGGCAGGGTGGTTCCACCCAGCTACGTCTCTTGGCCCCCTGAAAGATTTAGGGTTCAGAATGGCTTTCTGCAAGAGATGTAGTTTTTTGGGGGATTTTCAAGCTTCCTATGGCATGGCTTTATTGGATGTTACAGATTTGATAGGGCTGAAAACATGGCTATTGGATACAGGATGGATTTGAAATTCATTAAATACTAGATTCCTCTGAAATCACGGCCTTCTTCACCGGTGTAGTCAGTGTAGTTCAGAATTAGGGGCTCTTCTTCTTCATCAGAGATGAAGCATAACAGGAAGGAGTGAAAAGTGAGCGATGAAGAAAAGTGAATGAACAAGTCGTGAGAGGAGAAGAGAGGATGATGGAGGAGTGAGGTAAGACAAAATCAGACAGGCAGCAGGCACTAAACAGAGATGAATGGTGTTTGTCCTGAAATACATAATAACACCACTTTGTGTGTGTGTGTGTGTGTGTGTGTGAGAGAGAGAGAGAGAGAGAGAGAGAGAGAGAGAGAGAGAGAGAGAGAGAGAGAGAGAGAGAGAGAGAGAGAGAGAGAGAAAGACACAGAGACACACAGAGAGAAAAACAGCCTCTCTCTGTTCACATCCTCATTGTTGAACATGCCAGTTCTCTGTGTGCAACTCCCTCTGTGGCTATGTTTGGTTCATGCTCACGCAGTAGTGCTGGTTTTCCAGTAATCTCTCCATTTTATGTTCAATTTATCTTTATTACAGAGCACTGTACTTATGATCACAGTCTTTGGAGAAGCACTGGTGCTGATGTGGGATTCGACTTTGTTGGGAGATTTTATATGTTGTATTATTTTGTCATTCATACTTTTCAGGACAGGACTGATCAGTCAACACATGTGATACAGAACAGTCTATCCTCCTTGTACAGTAGCATGTATTGAGATGTATCCCTCCTAAGAGCTCTTCATCCCCTCTACCCCACTTTCTATACTGTAAATAATAAAATAAAATAATCATAATCATATTTTTAAAATCTTCTTTCTTCTAGCATTATGATTGAAAGATGATCACTTACTTAGACAAATGTATTTGTTGTAAGTCGCTTTGGATAAAGCTGTCTGCTTAATGCCCAAAATGTAAAATGTAATTGACTTTAGAGCCGTTCAGTTCAGTGTGTCCTCTTCACCTCCGCCTTCACACCACACATTTCACACTCAAGACCACTCCCCCTCTGCATCAGCCCAGGACTGCTCTTTTAATAACAACTGTCCAGCATTCAGAGAAATATCTACGGTCTCTCATTTTGGATTTCTACAAGCAGTGAGGTGCTGCATAATTTAGCAGGTTTTAATGTCATAAAACAGCTTGGGTCCCTGCAGGGGTGTGTGTGTGTGTGTGTGGGAGGGGGGAGCTGTAATTTGGGGTGTTTTTCATCCCTGGTGCTTTTAAAAATGCCTTTTAAGTCAGGACTGTCCTGCGGTTTGAAGCAAGTGTGTGAGGGAGAAAGGAGTGAAGCTGAGGCTGCAGTGTGGCAGACAGACTCGTATCTCTCACAGGAAAGGAGGTATGGCCTGCACTTTATCCTACCTCCTCCCTCCTCATCCTCCTCCTCCTCCTCCTCCTCTTCATCTTTCCTCCCTCCTCCTCCTCCTCCTCTCAGAGAGCAGGTGGCGAGTGCTACTGTAGCTCACCGCTCCTCTCCTCTACTTATCAGTGTGCGGAGGGAAAGGCTCTCAGAAGATAACAGAGGAGAGGAGAGGGGACGAGACAGCCTCTCCATCTTCAGATGTGACGTGCTGGGCTCCCTCCGTACCTGTACATGTGTGTGTATATATCACACAGTGCTAAGCAAACCGAGACAAAAGTAGTAGGGGTGGATATGAATTGACAAGCAATCCATCAAGAAACAATAAAAGAGCGCCAGTCACCTCCAAGGTCACTCGTGCACCGGCCATATTGGTTAGGATTCGTTTGTGTCCGATACGGAGCGTTTTGGGGATGTTTGCATGTGTTTTGTGTTCGGTGGGTAAATGTTTGTCTCAGCCCGATCTCTCAAACACGGAGGACGGGGATTGTGCATGCTCAGCACAGACTGCTTGTTTGATGTCAATACCATCACAGCACCACACTGGGCTGTGTGGAGAGGGAATACACACGGCCGGGGAGGAGGAGGGGGACGTCTGTTTGGTCCTTCTCTTCAGTGACAGGGATGCTTACGCCATTCCAATTTCGGATGGACAGATTTGCTTGGAACTGTGTGTGTGTTTGTGTGTGTGTGTCTGTGTGTGTTTGTCTGTCTGTGTGTGTATGTGTGTGTGTGTATGTGTGTGTGTGTGTGTGTGTGTGTGTGTCACACGCTGTCTGTCTGTGTGTCTGTCTGTCTTTCAAGGTTACAGAGGGATGTGGCATCAGCTGGACACTCTATAGCGCAGGATGGGTCTGTCTGTGAGCTTAATCAGCTTGTGGCGTGGGGGCCAAGCCTCCAGCAGAGACAAAGTCTCTTTGAGGAAGCAGAGAACAAAAACATTAAAGGTGCAAGCTGCCAGCACGACGGAGAGCGGAAGCTGATAGAGAGATGCATAGACACATGGATTCATCGATCTTAATAGGGAGGATCGTATGTCCTCTGTCCCGGTCCTTTAAATCAATGGTCGTTATAGGTTGTGGTGATTTGTGTGTGTGTGTGTATGCGTGTGTATATGTGTGTGTGTGTGTGTGTGTGTGTGTGTGTGTGTGCTCTCTGGTTAATGTTGGGCCAGTGGATGTCATTGTGTGCGTGTGCGTGTGTGTACATGTGTGTGTGTGTGTGCTCTCTGGTTAATGTTGGGCCAGTGTGGGCCCAGTGGATGTCGTTTGTCCCCTTTAATTACCTGGAGGTATATATTGTTATTCATGGTAAGGGACAGGGGAATAGCCCTCCTTCGGGGTCCCTCCCTCTGGCTGCCTTTGAGGATTTATGTGGGCGGATGTACAGAAAACAGATGCTATCCCATGATTTCTTAGCGTTTGTGCTAATGATGAGCACTGCCAGGCTATCTTTCACCCTCTTCAACGGCAGCTCGGCCTGATTTAAGGTCTGGTTTTACTGACAGAGCGTTGGTTTTCATTTCTACCCCGCCACATGTACTGTAATAGCTCATTTATACAGCAGAGAGAGACAAGAGTAGGGCTCTTCCTGTGTGTTACAATAAATCTGTCCCTCTAGTACCGTATGAGAGTTGTGGACCGCTCTGAAACAGACTGTGTTATGACCTCTCTCTCCTGGGGTAGATTATTTCGACTTTTTAGGGTACACCCTTCCGGAGAGCAAGTGTTTTTCTACCAGGTCTCTGTGTCTGTCCATCCTGCCGTGTGTGTGTGTGTGTGTGTGTGTTTGTATGTTCATGTTTCAGTGTGTGACAGCCAGAGCCTGTCCCCTCCCCTCCCGCCCTGTCTCGGAGGTTGGCTCTAATTCCCTGTGGTGTCCGTCAGGCCACCCTGTCCCTCGCAGCTCTGACAGAAGGAGCTATTATTTTCCCATCGCCCCCCGGTGGCCAAAGTCCCCAGGGATGGGGGTGGTGGACAGGCAGGGGGGGTGACTGACAGCTCTGTAAACACAGCCAGCTGTGGAAAGGGGAGGAGGGGAAGGGGGGGGGGTGGCTGAGTGAGAGCTCAACCTAACCTGGTCCAGCAGCACCCTCCCCCCACAGCATCACCTTCACCTGACATACCACACCCAATTGGGTGCGCGAGGAGGTGGGGGGCGGCGGGGGGGTCAAAGTTCAGCTGCCGAGAGTGAGGTCATTACTAACCTTTGTACACCCTTGCCAACAGCCAACATGGAACCCCCCCCCCCCCCCCCCCCCATCATCCATTAATCTCGCCGCAACTGCTCCCCCCATGTGCTTTCTCCTTCCCTGTGATATTTTTCAATATTTCCTGATGCGCTCTATTAGTTCCTTTAATGTAATATCATAACAACGGAGCAGAGATTGCGGCGCCTGGCCTCCATCCGTGTGAGTGTGTGTCAGTGGGTCTGACTCCAGTGTAACTAAGACAGATGGGTGTGCAGGGGGTTGTTCCCCTCCAGGGCCGGCCTGGGAGAGTCGCTCTGCTTTCCCCTCTCTCTCTCCCCTCTCTCTCTCCTCTCTCTCCCCCCTCCCTCTCGCCTTTCTCCTCTCTCTCTCCCCCCTCCCTCTCGCCTCTCTCTCTCCCCTCTCTCTCTCCTCTCTCTTTCTCCCCTCTCTCTCTCTCCTCTCTCTCTCCCCTCTCTCTCTCTCTCCCCTCTCTCTCCCCCCTCTCTCTCTCCTCTCTCTTTCTCCCCTCTCTCTCTCCCCCCTCTCTCTCCTCTCTCTCCCCCCTCTCTCCACAGGGCTCCGCTGGGCATCGCTACTTATTGTAATGACCTAATGTAGATTCAGGATCACCAGGCAGGGGGCATCTATCTACATCAAGGGCAGGAGACAGGAATTCCATGTCTGTGTGTGTGTGTGCATATGTGTGTATTGTATACTAGTTTGTGTGTGTGTGTGTGTGTGACTGTCTGTTCGGGAGAGTGAATGAGTGTACAGGCAAACCTGTGTGTGTGTGTAATTTAAGCACTTTTTTAAAAAGCAAAAAATAAGTCATGTTGAGGAAAATGGACAAGAAATTGCCTGCAGGCACACATGATACTCAACATCCATAGAGGTAGACACACACACACACACACACACACACACACAGTAGTAGTGATGGCTTCACCAACAGTATATGTATCTCCTCCTTTTATAGTCTTCCGTGTCTGTATGACCTAAATGCAACGGCTCAAAACTCAATGGAAACATTTTATAAAGGCAATGTTGCTGCTCTGGAGACGTCTCCATTATGTATCAAAGTGCATTGGTTGGACGTTGTGTTTTTAATTCCCCAATGTGTCTAAAAAGAACTGAAATTCCAACATAACAAATGTTTGATGCTTGACATTCCACATTCATATGCTTGCTTTAGTGGAACTGACTCTCAGTCTAACATCAAAGAGATTATTCTATTTTATTTTTTACAAAACAGCTTTGGTAAGTTGTATCAAAAATGCAATCATAGTACGAGGGTTTACAATTCTCCTAACCAGTTTAAAATGCATGCATTTTAAGAGGGTGGCAGATTCAATTCTACATTGACACGTTTGTTGAAAGTGTTTTTCAAAAGGAAAATCAAATCAATGTTTGATAAAGGTCTGGAGGTTTTTTGAGGATATCCATCGGAGTGAGTAATACTCACTCCCTATTGTTATGGTCTGTGGCTTGCTTTGCAGATTGCACAGAGCCTCAAAAGTCTGTTTTATCTCCTTTATTGTTCTGTTTAAGTTGTTTACCTCGAGGAGACCAGAGTCGCCACCAGACTGGATACTATCTTCTATCATCAACACTTTGTGTTTAATGGACTCAAATACTTGCTTCTCTTTAATCTATTTGGTCTCCACTCCCTCTAAAGCTTTTAAAGATGACTCAACAAATGTTATAATCCAAGGCCATGTATAACTCCCCAAAAAACTGTGGGCTAATGTTGTGCTGAAGCAAGTGGGTGTTTCACTGTCATTGTGTCCAGATAGGAAAGGATGAAATGCTGTTCATGACCGTCATTAAAAAGGAGCTATTCGCTGTCTTAGTCTTTTTGTATAAAACATAATTTCATAGACTCATGGCTATTGAGAGAAGTGTAGCTCTCCTGTCATTAGCATTGTCTGAGGCCTGACAACATGGGTTAGCTCCCTATGCTGATGCCTAGGCTTTTGTTTAGCGGTTCTGTGCATGTCTTTCGTGCAGTAGGCACATGATCTAGTCCAGGTGGGTCATAGAAGCATTTCCAAATAGACTGTATCAGGGGTAGATGGACTCTGTTCAGGATTGTATTCAGCTCTATACACTGTAGAGGTTCATGCACAAGTGTGCAATTAATTACTATGTCTTACTGTGGAGAACTAATTAACGAACTAATCCCCCACAAAAAACGTCTCGTTAAAGTCATATTCCAAATTCATGCTCAAGTTCTTCCTGAGAAAAAAACCCAGTAATATTAAATCAGTTTTAATTTCTCTTTGTTGTAACAGCACTTGGGATATTTGGAGCTGGTGTGTAGTGTTCACAAAGATGTCTGTGGGACTGTCAAGTAAAAATCTATTTGCATATATTTCCATGGCAAGCAGCCCTAGATTTTCTCCAACATGTATAAGGTACCTCTGTTGGTAGAGAGCGTGGAGAGGGACCCTGAGCCCCTTGACCTTGGACCCCATGCCCTGCCTGCCCCCTCCATCCCCGCCGCCTCCTTCTTCTGCTTTGTCCCACCCACCCAAGCCTTCCCATCAGCCCCCCTGCCCTCCGCCCTGAAAGACACCCACTCTGGTCACTCAGGGTGATGGCAAACACACACAGGTCCAGAGGTCATGTGCTCAGGTCACACCCTCTGATAGGTACAGACCTAGTGGGGAGGCTCAGTGTGTTTCTGTGTAGGCGTCCTCTGCAGCCATATTCTATATATACTGTATATACAGTATACAGTATATATCCTTTATGGGGCGGCTGTGGCGCAGGAGGTAGAGTCGCCGTCTAATGATCACAAGGTTGGCAGATCAGCCAACGGCTGGCCACATGTCGAGGTGTCCTTGGGCAAGACACTGAACCCCAAAATTGCTCCCAGTGTGTGGGCCAGCGCCTTGCATGGCAGCTTGCCGCCATTGGTGTGTGAATGTGTGTGTGAATGGGTGAATGAGAGGGCGTTGTAAAGCGCTTTGGAGCAGCTTTGGAGCAGCAAAAAAGGTGCTACAGTATATAAATGCAGTCCATTTACCATTTACCATATCCTACATATAGTCACTGTGGCTGGACTTTTCAAAACATGTAGTGTTGATTTGATGTTGTCTTCTTCTCTTCCCACCCCTTCTAAAGATGTGTGTGTGTGTGTGTGTGTGTGTGTGTGTGTGTGTGAGTGTGTGTGTCTGTCTGTCTGTCTGTCTGTCTGTCTGTCTGTGTGTGTGTGCGTGAATGCGTGTGCGTGTGCGTGTGCGTGTGCGTGTGCGTGTGCATGTGTGTGTGTAAAACAATTAATATTCAGTTCAGCATTCAGCAAACACTGTTTGCCTGCTGCAGACGAGATAAACACAATCGCATGAATCATAAAATGTCCTTTTGTTTTTGAAAAACAAATACCAAGGAAGGGGAATACGGTTGACAGGCGCTGTAATTGGCAATTTAACTTGGCTGGTACTATTGTATCATTATACACAACACAGGAGCATAGAGAGATGAGAGAAAGTAATTGAGAATTTGGAGAGGGAAATTTCCAGTAGTGGAAACAAACACACATGCACACACACACACACACACATACACACACACACACACACACACACACACACACACACACACAGACACACACAGACACACACACACACACACACACATACACACACACACACACACACACACACACACACACAGAAAAAGCTCAAGTTTTTGGGTTCACATATATGCACATCCTGAGTTATAATTTGTGTAGACTGAATGGATCTGTGAACACGATGAGCTCTGACTGCTGATGTGTGAATGCTATGCTGATATACTACTGTAATTAACAACAATAGAACCTAGGAGCTTTGTAATCTCAGGATTGTGGTGTATCGTAATGTATTAACTTTAATTAAGCTTGTATGCCATGCTAGCTAATTAGATGAATGGCATGTACTGTATGTGTAATCGGTATAATATGAATTCATTTTACACAAGTACAAATCAGTCAGTCTTGATAATTGCTCTGTGTGCATGTGTGTGTGCGTGTGCGTGTGTGTGTGTGTGTGTGTGTGATAACTCTAATTGGTGGTACTGTAGTACAGTGTGTCTGCTCCTGTGACATACCGTCCTGGCTTAGGGAAATGTGATGAGATTCTCATGGAGAGATGATCTGCTCTGTTAGAGTCTGTGTGTGTGTGTGTGTGTGTGTGTGTGTGTGTGTGTGTGTGTGTGTGTGTGTTAGCTCACCATGTCAGAGAGGTCTATTGAACCATAAACATGTTCAGCATCACTGCTCCTGTCTAACTAAGACCCCATGTTCATCTAGTAAGGCAGTCTGACATTTGCTGTTGTGTGTATTGGTGGTTGTGTTGTTTATGGTTGTATAGCTTGCTTCTATGCTTATGTGTTATTTTCAAATAATTTGCTCAAGCATGAAGTTACCAGAACCGTCACTTACAGGATGAGTGTGCCTGCAAACGTAAGTAGTTACCAGCTAAGTGTCAGACATGCGCGACTGTCAGAGGGCTACAAAAGCAAGATTGGCTTGCCAGGTGGTAGGTGTGAATTCAAGATGGGTTTGGGAACATTTTGACAACAGTGCCTTTATTGTTTTTGTTGCTAACGCTAATATTTGCTAATACCTTCCCTGACAACATACCCTTAGTTTAAGTTTATTAGCCACTTTTTGTGGATCTCCACATACATATACAGACACACAAAAACAATACATTCATCAAATACATTCTAAGAATAAAGTGTTCAGTGAATTACTACCTGTAGTACGTAACCGCCACATAAACGGAAGTACTATGAACAGTAGTTTTAACACTTAGGTAGTGCTTCGTGGAAACATGCAGATTCCACTCTACATCAACATACTGGTGATTACTGCATCAATGTTTTGCTAGGAGACTGTGTTACTGTTGGTTACTTGTGTGTTGAAACTTTCTCTGGTGCTGTTAACCTTCTCCATTTGAGAAGGAGCTACGCTTATGCACCATTACAGGGGTTTTACAGCAGTGAGCTGCTATTACAATAACCATTGCAGTTCTTGCTCAACCCAGCTCAAACACAACTCCGGCCTACACCTACACATTAAGCTTCTAATTATGATGCATCGGGAAAGAACTTCACTTGTCACGAGGCAAACAGTGAATAATTGAACATAATCCACCTCATGTGATTAGGAAGAGTGTGAGAACGTGAGAGGCCAGTGAATGGATCCAGTAAATGAGATGTAGCTGGGGAAAGTAGTATGTATGAAACATATGCCTGCAGCCATGTTTTTCCTTTGAGTCTCTGTGTGTTCAGTGTTTATACAGCTTTAGGCAGTCTCTGACAGCTGTGGCAAAATGAGTTGAGTTATTCAAAGTAAAACTATTTAAAACCGTTATCACAATATTTGATGAGCATTAGTTCAACCTGTTGCCATGCCCAGGATGAGATCCGATTGTTTAGGAAAAACCAGCCTACAAGTAGCTCTACTCTCTAGTTTAGGGAGATCTAAGGGGTTCTGGAACTGGTCGGCATGGACGTCTTAACCACAACGCTGTTGCCACTCCTGCCCTGAGTCCCGGACACACTGCCCATCCCCCCCCAGACGTGGAGTAAGAATTGTGTCCAAACTGCGCCCTGTACCTATTGAGTCTAGCTATTTCTCACGCTATATACTGTATGTATAATTTCTGAGTCAAACCTACCAATCAGCAGACTCGGATGACGTGTACTCATTATCATCGTGTACATACAGTGACATATTGATAGATGTCCTGGTCATACTGTGTAGAACCATGTATTAGAAACCTAATCAATTGCTGTGTGTGGGTTTGAGAGTGTAGGTGGAAAATCATAAGGGCGTATGGGAGGCATAAAGAGTGTGTCTGCCTGCTAACAGAACCTCTGCTGTCACTCACAGTAGAAGAAGCCTTTCCCAGCAGACCCTGTCTTCCTCCACAAAGTGCATCTGAAACACACTATTAACTTTCCCATTCCTTGTGTCACGTTTTATTGGCCAGTGGTTTCAGGTCTCTGTGAGTTGGCAGGCTCTGCTCTGTGCTGCCTTTTCAAAGCCCAGATAGATAGCTTGTGTCGGCACCGCACAGAAATACAGCGATGATGAAGATATTATTCCCCAGGATTTAATTTGCCAGAGTGGGCTGGTAAAAGTGGAGGGCGTTCAGTGATTAATGCTTATGGCTGTTATCCGTGCAGGAAAAGCATTTTGTGTAGCTTGCTCGCTGAAATCGTTGATATCTTATGAACGCACATCTGTCCGACATGTCAGTCAAACCTAATGGATGACCATTGCGAGCAGAACCACCTTGGCCTTATTTATCTGCGTGTGTGTGGGTGTGTGTGTATGTGGGGGGGGAGGACATTGTGTTGAAGGCAGCGTGGGAGAGTGTGATGACTGTTGTCAGTACCCTTAAAAAAAGGAGAGATTGATTCTGAGCTTTTGATGGTTTTTCTCCCAAGAAATCCCAAAATGTATTTTTGGCTTGGACAAACCTTTTTAACGCCATGTTGAACCCTCCCAATAGACCAAAACAACTTGATTGTGAGGAAAGGGTTAACGAGGTGTCTAGAATAGGCTAGTGGAGCAACTGTTCCAAAAAAGTGTACCGGGACCCAAAAAGAGCCCACAGGACATTTCCGGATGAAAAATACTGAGCGTTTAGAAGTGCCGTGGTACTCCCAAGCCTCGGTGTGAATAATGAGAGGGAGCACTTTCTAGGATGGCCATCATCAATTTCAACTATGCATAACAGGCATATTGGTTAATATCAGGTGATATGTTTAAACATGATTCATTGATATTATTAGAGAGTTATTAATGACTGGGAATTATGGGATTGCATTAAGGGCTTAAGCCCGCCACCCTGGGACCTGGCATATGTTTGCATATGTCAGAAAGAGAAACCTGTATCGCTTTTGTTAAAGGGTACAACGGGCGAGTGGCATTTGAACATGCATCGGCCCGCATTGTCCACGGGTAATTAACATCGCATAATCTACCGTGCTTACAAAGCAACTTTTGTAATTAGAGTTATGATTGCAGCCGGATAATGACAGCGATGGCAACGATTCTGGCTGCAGATAATGATTGTTGCTGTCTTGGCAGTTGCTGTATTGTTTGTGCAGCGGACTTCTGACATATGGGACACAAAGGGACTCGACCGCCTGCCTGAGCGCCTTTGTTCCCTCTCCTGCCGACCCAATCAGGGAGGACAAATTGTGCTGTAGCCCTTCCAAGTGATGCAGACCTGGGGAAAATGCTTTAGACACATGAGACTGGGACTGTAATGTGAAATTCTCTGTTCATTCTGTTCATTCTGTTCATGGACTCAGCAACACCTGTGCTACCCCTTGGATTCTTCAGCTGCCTGGTGCTCACTGACTGTGATAGGACGGGTGTGTGTGTGTGTGTGTGTGTGTGTGTGTGTGTGTGTGTGTGTGTGTGTGTGTGTGTGTGCGCGTGTGTGTGGGGGTTTGTGCATACGTGTGTGTGTGCGTGTGTGTTTGATTGATTGATTGAAAACTTTATTAGAAGATTTGCAGAAGTAGGTACATGAAAGTACATATTACATACAAGGTCAACTAACAGGATAAAAACCCAAGAAAGCCACTGGCTTATTTCAATTGGGGTCCTTGATTCTCAATTCATCGTTGCGTGTGTGTGTGTGTGTGTGTGTGTGTGTGTGTGTGTGTGTGTGTGTGTGTGTGTGTGTGTGTGTGTGTGCGTGTGTGTGTCGGTCTGTCTCCAATGCCCTCCATGGTGTCTTTGGTGCACATCATATAACATGGCTGAGAAGTGGAACAGACTGTGATTGTACAAAACTTAAGACATGTTTCACTTATCACTTATCTACACACAGTATCCCAGTGAGTCATACTGTATAGTCAAGAGGATAATGATCAATATGCTAATATTAAAAAAAAAAAAAAAAAAATATTTATTTATTTTTTTAAACAATATTGTTGTTGTCAACAGTGAGAAGTGAGAATGTTTTTTTTTTTTTTGTCAGACTAATTAAGAGATGGCATCTTGGAGAGGGAGACACGTAGGCCTGTATCTGTCAAGTGGAAGACAGGTCTTTTCTGCAGGCAGCGGCATAATCCATCACCGCCATTGTAGGGGCCCGGGTGTGGGGGAGGGGGGAGGGGGGGCTGGGGGCCAAGTACTTGGCATCCTCCTCCAGGAAATAATCAGCTTTTAATTTTATCACAGATCACATCCATAAGAAGACGGATCACTATGGAGGGGAGAGGGGCGGGGTGTTGGTGGTCGTGGCGAGGTCGGAGTCGTTGTGTGACCAGACCCATCTCTCACCCGTCACACCCAGAGCCACTTTCTCCTTTTAGAATTCCTTCTAATTTAGATTTATCTCATATCGGCACCATCTCTCCGCTGGTTTCGGAAGGAAGGAGAGACCCCAGGCCACTGAGCGTAGGGGGAATAACCTTCTGTTCTATGTCTTCCCTGAGCTTGAGAGAGAGGGGAACTCCATCTGGACTGGCAGGTGTGTGTGTTTGTGTGTGTGTGTGTGTGTGTGTCAAGCGCAATCCACCTGACACGTACCCTAGGAAAATAGCATAGAGAGAAACCTACCACACAGTAAGTAGGCCACTCAAGGCTGAGAGCGATAGACCGTGTGCCAGCTGGAGGTCAATGGCTGGGAGCTCCTAATGGCTTCCGATTTGTATTCCTGGTTCCCACTCTGTCTCTCCCCCCCCCCCGTCCCGTCCCGTCCCGTACAGTAGCCCCCAGAAGCATATGTGCCTACCGGGATGATGAGTGTGTTATATGGGCCGGAGGGAGAAGCTCAGGAGAGGAAAGGTGATCTACCCCAGGGGGAAGGACAGTTCAGCCGTGTGTCTTCCCCCCCGCCCCCCCCCCGCCCCCCCTTCCCACACACACACACCCCATCCTCTCCCTCCCCCTCCCCTCCTCCCTCCCCACCAATCACTTTCCAGTGCCTGGGCAGGTTAATCCTCTTATTGTAATGAAGTCAGAGGGAATAATGTACTGTAAACGTGAGATGGTTAATTCCACCCTGGCGTTTTTACGAGGGAGGGGGGGAGGGGTATCCATGGCTACATAAAGAGAACACAGGGGCAAGAGAGGGGGGGGGGGCGTTATCCATCACATACGTGACATTGACGCAGCACAACACTAGAAAACACACTTAAGGAGATTTGTCCGCATGTCTTATCCTCCCATCCCCACTGTCTCACACTCCTTCACCCCCCCCCCCCCCCCCAACCTCCCTACCCCTTTATCTCACCCCTGTTGTTCGTCCCTGTGTTTTGATATGACCAGTGCGCTGGCCCCCTTGGAAAATATGTTTTATTTCTGCTCATAATGTTTCTGGCCCCCAAACGAAATTGTTTATTTAATGGTTATGCGGCATGCAACAAACACATTTGCTACACCAGTGAGCTGCAGCCGATGATTCATCAAATAGAGTGTGCAATAACACTCTGCCCCTCTCCTCTGCTTGATTCCTGTCTGCCCGACGCCCGAGTCACACACACGTGCCCTGTTGGCGACATGTGCTACTCCTAAGTAGGAAAATGATACGTGTTCTTTTGTATTGCATAATGCCCTTAGTACAGACAGTATACTTTGACTGGTGGAGTCACAGCTCCATGGGTCTCACCATGGCATCACATTAAAGATAAGGGCCTATATTCATTGATTCATTTGATTTGTACATGCTGCTTCTGCATTGCATAACATGTTTAAACCTCTACCGGAACTGGCGAAAGACCAAGACTGCCAGTGGAACATGACAGTGCTTTGTTTTTTTTTACTGTGCTGTTTGGATCATAGCGATCAGATAAAACATCCATCGTACACATTTTCTGTGTGGAGAGACTGTAGTTCTTATCTCTCGATGGATGGCATGATGACATCTTTGTACTGTAAACAGTATAGAGAGTAAAACTGCCACATGCAACAAAACATGGGCTAATGATCCCACTTTCATGGGAGTATTGAGTGAATAGACCTTCAGACAAGCCGGGGGAGCGGCTGGGCAGGACATAGACTCTATTCCAGGTGGGTTTTAGTGTCCTCTAAGGAGGAGAGAGGAGGGGCAAGGACAGGAGTGCCATTGAAACACTGTGCAAAATCTCCGGTCCAGTTCATTGTACGGTGAGTAGAATGGTCTCTTTCAAACGGTGAAGTGTGGCCTATTCTATTCGCACGTCAAACCACCCTCTCAGCTCACCGAGAGTCCATGGGGAAAGGTGAATGCATGCACGAGAGAGAGGAGAGGGAGAGAGAGACGTTTCTGTCTCTGCGCTC